>NW_027363136.1:600000-1200000 GCF_046119375.1 Phyllobates terribilis | reverse complement strand
CGCATCGCAGACAGCCTCGCTCTCGTGCGGGACACGGTCGAGTACATCAAGGTCCGCCGCGCACACGCGGCCCTGGTCCCCTTGGATCAGGAGAAGGCCTTCGACCGGGTTTCCCACGAGTTCATGGGCCGAGCTCTGCACCGGTTAGGTTTGGGTAACATGTTTTGTTCGTATGTCCGTCTGATGTATTTTGATATCCACAGCTCGGTGTTGGTGAACGGCTGGAAGACTGACCCCTTCCCTGTCCTCTCTGGGGTCAGACAAGGCTGCCCTCTATCACCTCTTCTTTTTGTTTGTGTTATAGAACTCTTCGCAGAGGCTATCCGGCAGAATGGAGAGATCAGAGGGATCACCGCACCGGGTCCGGGACGACACGAGGTCAAGTGCTCGCTCTACATGGACGACGTCACCGTCTTCTGCGCTGATCGTGGTTCAGTCGACGCCCTCGTCCAGACGTGTGAGAGGTTCGGCCGGGCTTCAGGGGCCAAAGTCAACTGCAGGAAGTCGGAAGCCATGCTCTTCGGGGATTGGCAGCCGGCCTCCTCCGCCCCCTTCCCCTTCAACATTCAACCGGATTTCCTCAAGGTGCTGGGAGTCTGGTTCGGGAAGGAAGGAGCGGCCCTCAAGTCCTGGCAAGAACGCTTGGCCAAGGTGAAGCAACGGATCGGACTCTGGAGCCTCAGACACCTCACTTGTGAGGGTAAGGCACTCGTCCTGCGTAATGAGGTCCTGCCCGTCTTGCAGTACACGGCGCAGGCCTGGCCCCCACACGTCACTGTGTGCAGGGCCATTACCAGGACAGTGTTTCACTTTGTCTGGGGATCCAAGATGGACAGAGTCAGGCGGGCCGTCATGTACAAGGAGCCTCGCAAGGGTGGGAAGGGCGTTCCAGATATCCCCACCCTCCTGCGATCCTCTTTTGTGTGTGATTGTGTCCGCCGGACTTTGCAAGTCAAGAATGGCTCCGCGGGCAGGTCCATGTCTCGCTTCTTCCTGCTTCCTCTTTGGAGGCGACTCGGCTGGGACAAGTGGGACAGCTCCTTCCCCTACAACTGGACGACGCCATGGTTCTACGGAGACGTCGTTCGATTTGTGGGGGAGCATCAACTGGAGGGACTCAAGCCCGACTTGTGGAAGCCCAAAACTATCCACAAGCTAATCAGAGCCAAGGATGACGTGGAGAACATCACAGGACTTCACCAGGACACGCTGGAGACTGTGTGGACAAATGTGTCGTCTGACAGGCTGACCAACGGGCACAAGGACTTGTCGTGGATGGCGATTCAGGGCGGACTGCCCGTCCGGTCATTCATGCATGCCCGGAACCTGTGCAAGACCCGGTACTGCCCAAGGTGCCCCTTCGTGGAGGAAACATCTTTGCACACTTTTTGGGACTGCGGATTTGCACAGCGCCTATTGACTGCACTTGAGGACGACCTGAGGAACTCTGTCCCCAGGGCGAGCCTATCGCACCATTCTGTGCTTTACGGACTCTTCCCTGGGGTTCATACCGTCGGAGCCATCCAGGAGGCTTGGCGCCTTATGAACTGCTTCAAGGATGCCGTTTGGGTCGCCAGGAACCGGCTCATCTTGAGGAGGGAGAGGATGTCCATCCAGGACTGCCGCAGGCTGATCCACAGCCTGCTCAGAGACTATTCCATCATGGACGGTCCGGAGGACGAGGATGAGGACTAAACCCCTCCTCCCCCTCTCCCCTTATGTGTCTTGTCTTTCAATAAAGCTTCGGGCCTGTGATTTTCCCCTCCCCATCCCCTTTTTCCCAATCCCCATCCCTTATCACGGTTCGTCGTACTGTATTGATTGACATGCTTTTTCTTTCAGATTGAGTGTTTTGTGTAGCATAGGGGTGTGATGTGTCTAGTTAGTGCGTCGTATCCTCATGCTATGTAAATATGATGTAGAATTCTGTGAGTACTGGGCTGCGGCACTGTACACTGTCTGTTAACTTATTTTTTGTGCTAATAAAAGATATATTCAATCAAAAAAAATCTGTTCTTATCAGTTTAATATCTGATACGTCCCCTATCTGGGGACCATATATTAAATGGATTTTTAGAACAGGGAGATGGAAAAAGAGCTTGCTCTGTCCACTCCACGCATTGACCTGGTATTGCAGTATCTCCAGGACCGGTGCACCCCTTCTTTAATGCAGTTTCTAAAATCAGAAAGAATTGAATTCAATGTTTTTTGTTCATTTTGCTTGTTTGTCGGATTTTGGGATGGACTCTTTGGCTTTGCTTTTCTTCTCCTCATTGGATTTTTCATGTTCAAAGTTGCAGAAGCCAGATTACAAGCTCATTTTGGTTCAACTTCAGCAACTGTGCATTGCATTGCCATGTAATGTGATGCAATGCTATCTTTCTAGCTCTCCCTTTTTACTTCCTTTTGGATAAACAGACATATTAGGCAAGCATTTTGGAGCTTTCACCTAAATAACTACAGGTGGTGAGATAAGCTGCACAATATAATTGACCTTTCAGTATATTGTTGCACACACACCATCTATTTAGCAAATGCCCTTGTTATCAACAGCAGCCTTTTAAACTCACCTGAGCTAACAGGTATGTGCGCTGGTTACTCTGCTGCGCTTAAAATTTCTTTTTTGGTTTGCTACAATGCCTTTTCTGAAACGTTGTCTCCTTCTGCTGGAACACTGACTTCTTTCATTTAATGCCTGCAGACTATAAAAGAGAACCCAACCCAAAAAGTTTGGTTGATTAGTCTGTGGCATTCTGTTAAACTGTTGCTTATGGCGGTCTCTGTGAGCTTCTCAGCGACATTCAGCCAGCCAGGTATCCTGCCTGCAGTAGATGGAATGTGGCAATGGAACGCTGGCTGCGCGTGTCATAATAGGCTCTGAGCCTTTATATACCTGTGCACAGCAGCAGCCACCTTCAGTCTGCTGCTGGACAGCCAGCAGCAGCAGCAGCAGGAGAGGTATGTAATCAGGAGCCCTCCTGCTAAGGGTAGACAGCTGCTCGTTCCACCCCACCCCCCGCCTTAATTGGTTCTCCTCCCTTCCAACGGTGTTGAGGCGGGTGGGAACAGCAGGGGGTGAAGGTGCTGTGTTTAAAGAGGTGGAGTTATGCAGATCTAAAACGCGTGGATTGCAGCAGCAGCAAGCCGAAAAGTGCAGGCATGTAAGGGATCTAGAGGTTGACAACATGTCTTCTTAACGGGAGTCCAGGAGCTCATCTCCACAAATGGACTTTTCAGGATCCTTGGGTGGCTCCGTAGTTTGAAACCAATTCTGGTTATCGCTTCTCGGCCTTTTGGCTAAGATCAAGTGTAGTATCTTTTGAAAAGGCAGTTTTGTCCTTGGGCTGCCCTAGTAAAATGATGCATATTACACACTGGTTTGGTGCACTTGTTAGTACGCCAGGTGGCTCATAGAGTTATCTGATGGAAAACATGGCCCTCCAGGATCGAAGTCACTAGGCTGGGTAAGTGTGAGGGCTTTGGAGCAATGTGCCCCAGGAGTAGGCGCCCTGGTGGGAGTCCAAGCTTACTGGGACTGGGAACCCCAGAAAGACTTGGCTTCGTAGCACGCCGCACCTTTGCCAATCATACTTTCTGAGCAACCCCCCCTATTCCTGGCCTCCGGGCTAGGAAGGGGAATTTTTATAAACCCGGTCGGAGGTCCGGTCAGCTTTGGGCTGAGAAACCAACACAGGCTCCAGCTCCACTAGGGTGGCAGCCTAGATGGAAGCTGGGAGCACGAAAACGGCTCTTCTCCGGCTTCGGCTAGGGAGAGCATCGGAGATCCCTGACCCTCGCTGTGGCCTTCTGGCTCGGAGGGATGGGGATGGTTTATTGGGGACCCTCTCCTCCGGGAAGGGTCCACATGAATCCTCGCCTCGTGCGCTGTTTTGGTGTGACTTCGGTCACATTTTTCAGTGCCTTGGATGCAGCTTCAATCAAAAAATCTGTTCTTATCAGTTTAATATCTGATACGTCCCCTATCTGGGGACCATATATTAAATGGATTTTTAGAACAGGGAGATGGAAAAAGAGCTTGCTCTGTCCACTCCACGCATTGACCTGGTATTGCAGTATCTCCAGGACCGGTGCACCCCTTCTTTAATGCAGTTTCTAAAATCAGAAAGAATTGAATTCAATGTTTTTTGTTCATTTTGCTTGTTTGTCGGATTTTGGGATGGACTCTTTGGCTTTGCTTTTCTTCTCCTCATTGGATTTTTCATGTTCAAAGTTGCAGAAGCCAGATTACAAGCTCATTTTGGTTCAACTTCAGCAACTGTGCATTGCATTGCCATGTAATGTGATGCAATGCTATCTTTCTAGCTCTCCCTTTTTACTTCCTTTTGGATAAACAGACATATTAGGCAAGCATTTTGGAGCTTTCACCTAAATAACTACAGGTGGTGAGATAAGCTGCACAATATAATTGACCTTTCAGTATATTGTTGCACACACACCATCTATTTAGCAAATGCCCTTGTTATCAACAGCAGCCTTTTAAACTCACCTGAGCTAACAGGTATGTGCGCTGGTTACTCTGCTGCGCTTAAAATTTCTTTTTTGGTTTGCTACAATGCCTTTTCTGAAACGTTGTCTCCTTCTGCTGGAACACTGACTTCTTTCATTTAATGCCTGCAGACTATAAAAGAGAACCCAACCCAAAAAGTTTGGTTGATTAGTCTGTGGCATTCTGTTAAACTGTTGCTTATGGCGGTCTCTGTGAGCTTCTCAGCGACATTCAGCCAGCCAGGTATCCTGCCTGCAGTAGATGGAATGTGGCAATGGAACGCTGGCTGCGCGTGTCATAATAGGCTCTGAGCCTTTATATACCTGTGCACAGCAGCAGCCACCTTCAGTCTGCTGCTGGACAGCCAGCAGCAGCAGCAGCAGGAGAGGTATGTAATCAGGAGCCCTCCTGCTAAGGGTAGACAGCTGCTCGTTCCACCCCACCCCCCGCCTTAATTGGTTCTCCTCCCTTCCAACGGTGTTGAGGCGGGTGGGAACAGCAGGGGGTGAAGGTGCTGTGTTTAAAGAGGTGGAGTTATGCAGATCTAAAACGCGTGGATTGCAGCAGCAGCAAGCCGAAAAGTGCAGGCATGTAAGGGATCTACAGGTTGACAACATGTCTTCTTAACGGGAGTCCAGGAGCTCATCTCCACAAATGGACTTTTCAGGATCCTTGGGTGGCTCCGTAGTTTGAAACCAATTCTGGTTATCGCTTCTCGGCCTTTTGGCTAAGATCAAGTGTAGTATCTGTTCTTATATTCAATCAAAAAAAATCTGTTCTTATCAGTTTAATATCTGATACGTCCCCTATCTGGGGACCATATATTAAATGGATTTTTAGAACAGGGAGATGGAAAAAGAGCTTGCTCTGTCCACTCCACGCATTGACCTGGTATTGCAGTATCTCCAGGACCGGTGCACCCCTTCTTTAATGCAGTTTCTAAAATCAGAAAGAATTGAATTCAATGTTTTTTGTTCATTTTGCTTGTTTGTCGGATTTTGGGATGGACTCTTTGGCTTTGCTTTTCTTCTCCTCATTGGATTTTTCATGTTCAAAGTTGCAGAAGCCAGATTACAAGCTCATTTTGGTTCAACTTCAGCAACTGTGCATTGCATTGCCATGTAATGTGATGCAATGCTATCTTTCTAGCTCTCCCTTTTTACTTCCTTTTGGATAAACAGACATATTAGGCAAGCATTTTGGAGCTTTCACCTAAATAACTACAGGTGGTGAGATAAGCTGCACAATATAATTGACCTTTCAGTATATTGTTGCACACACACCATCTATTTAGCAAATGCCCTTGTTATCAACAGCAGCCTTTTAAACTCACCTGAGCTAACAGGTATGTGCGCTGGTTACTCTGCTGCGCTTAAAATTTCTTTTTTGGTTTGCTACAATGCCTTTTCTGAAACGTTGTCTCCTTCTGCTGGAACACTGACTTCTTTCATTTAATGCCTGCAGACTATAAAAGAGAACCCAACCCAAAAAGTTTGGTTGATTAGTCTGTGGCATTCTGTTAAACTGTTGCTTATGGCGGTCTCTGTGAGCTTCTCAGCGACATTCAGCCAGCCAGGTATCCTGCCTGCAGTAGATGGAATGTGGCAATGGAACGCTGGCTGCGCGTGTCATAATAGGCTCTGAGCCTTTATATACCTGTGCACAGCAGCAGCCACCTTCAGTCTGCTGCTGGACAGCCAGCAGCAGCAGCAGCAGGAGAGGTATGTAATCAGGAGCCCTCCTGCTAAGGGTAGACAGCTGCTCGTTCCACCCCACCCCCCGCCTTAATTGGTTCTCCTCCCTTCCAACGGTGTTGAGGCGGGTGGGAACAGCAGGGGGTGAAGGTGCTGTGTTTAAAGAGGTGGAGTTATGCAGATCTAAAACGCGTGGATTGCAGCAGCAGCAAGCCGAAAAGTGCAGGCATGTAAGGGATCTAGAGGTTGACAACATGTCTTCTTAACGGGAGTCCAGGAGCTCATCTCCACAAATGGACTTTTCAGGATCCTTGGGTGGCTCCGTAGTTTGAAACCAATTCTGGTTATCGCTTCTCGGCCTTTTGGCTAAGATCAAGTGTAGTATCTGTTCTTATCAGTTTAATATCTGATACGTCCCCTATCTGGGGACCATATATTAAATGGATTTTTAGAACAGGGAGATGGAAAAAGAGCTTGCTCTGTCCACTCCACGCATTGACCTGGTATTGCAGTATCTCCAGGACCGGTGCACCCCTTCTTTAATGCAGTTTCTAAAATGAGAAAGAATTGAATTCAATGTTTTTTGTTCATTTTGCTTGTTTGTCGGATTTTGGGATGGACTCTTTGGCTTTGCTTTTCTTCTCCTCATTGGATTTTTCATGTTCAAAGTTGCAGAAGCCAGATTACAAGCTCATTTTGGTTCAACTTCAGCAACTGTGCATTGCATTGCCATGTAATGTGATGCAATGCTATCTTTCTAGCTCTCCCTTTTTACTTCCTTTTGGATAAACAGACATATTAGGCAAGCATTTTGGAGCTTTCACCTAAATAACTACAGGTGGTGAGATAAGCTGCACAATATAATTGACCTTTCAGTATATTGTTGCACACACACCATCTATTTAGCAAATGCCCTTGTTATCAACAGCAGCCTTTTAAACTCACCTGAGCTAACAGGTATGTGCGCTGGTTACTCTGCTGCGCTTAAAATTTCTTTTTTGGTTTGCTACAATGCCTTTTCTGAAACGTTGTCTCCTTCTGCTGGAACACTGACTTCTTTCATTTAATGCCTGCAGACTATAAAAGAGAACCCAACCCAAAAAGTTTGGTTGATTAGTCTGTGGCATTCTGTTAAACTGTTGCTTATGGCGGTCTCTGTGAGCTTCTCAGCGACATTCAGCCAGCCAGGTATCCTGCCTGCAGTAGATGGAATGTGGCAATGGAACGCTGGCTGCGCGTGTCATAATAGGCTCTGAGCCTTTATATACCTGTGCACAGCAGCAGCCACCTTCAGTCTGCTGCTGGACAGCCAGCAGCAGCAGCAGGAGAGGTATGTAATCAGGAGCCCTCCTGCTAAGGGTAGACAGCTGCTCGTTCCACCCCACCCCCCGCCTTAATTGGTTCTCCTCCCTTCCAACGGTGTTGAGGCGGGTGGGAACAGCAGGGGGTGAAGGTGCTGTGTTTAAAGAGGTGGAGTTATGCAGATCTAAAACGCGTGGATTGCAGCAGCAGCAAGCCGAAAAGTGCAGGCATGTAAGGGATCTAGAGGTTGACAACATGTCTTCTTAACGGGAGTCCAGGAGCTCATCTCCACAAATGGACTTTTCAGGATCCTTGGGTGGCTCCGTAGTTTGAAACCAATTCTGGTTATCGCTTCTCGGCCTTTTGGCTAAGATCAAGCGTAGTATCTGTTCTTATCAGTTTAATATCTGATACGTCCCCTATCTGGGGACCATATATTAAATGGATTTTTAGAACAGGGAGATGGAAAAAGAGCTTGCTCTGTCCACTCCACGCATTGACCTGGTATTGCAGTATCTCCAGGACCGGTGCACCCCTTCTTTAATGCAGTTTCTAAAATCAGAAAGAATTGAATTCAATGTTTTTTGTTCATTTTGCTTGTTTGTCGGATTTTGGGATGGACTCTTTGGCTTTGCTTTTCTTCTCCTCATTGGATTTTTCATGTTCAAAGTTGCAGAAGCCAGATTACAAGCTCATTTTGGTTCAACTTCAGCAACTGTGCATTGCATTGCCATGTAATGTGATGCAATGCTATCTTTCTAGCTCTCCCTTTTTACTTCCTTTTGGATAAACAGACATATTAGGCAAGCATTTTGGAGCTTTCACCTAAATAACTACAGGTGGTGAGATAAGCTGCACAATATAATTGACCTTTCAGTATATTGTTGCACACACACCATCTATTTAGCAAATGCCCTTGTTATCAACAGCAGCCTTTTAAACTCACCTGAGCTAACAGGTATGTGCGCTGGTTACTCTGCTGCGCTTAAAATTTCTTTTTTGGTTTGCTACAATGCCTTTTCTGAAACGTTGTCTCCTTCTGCTGGAACACTGACTTCTTTCATTTAATGCCTGCAGACTATAAAAGAGAACCCAACCCAAAAAGTTTGGTTGATTAGTCTGTGGCATTCTGTTAAACTGTTGCTTATGGCGGTCTCTGTGAGCTTCTCAGCGACATTCAGCCAGCCAGGTATCCTGCCTGCAGTAGATGGAATGTGGCAATGGAACGCTGGCTGCGCGTGTCATAATAGGCTCTGAGCCTTTATATACCTGTGCACAGCAGCAGCCACCTTCAGTCTGCTGCTGGACAGCCAGCAGCAGCAGCAGCAGGAGAGGTATGTAATCAGGAGCCCTCCTGCTAAGGGTAGACAGCTGCTCGTTCCACCCCACCCCCCGCCTTAATTGGTTCTCCTCCCTTCCAACGGTGTTGAGGCGGGTGGGAACAGCAGGGGGTGAAGGTGCTGTGTTTAAAGAGGTGGAGTTATGCAGATCTAAAACGCGTGGATTGCAGCAGCAGCAAGCCGAAAAGTGCAGGCATGTAAGGGATCTAGAGGTTGACAACATGTCTTCTTAACGGGAGTCCAGGAGCTCATCTCCACAAATGGACTTTTCAGGATCCTTGGGTGGCTCCGTAGTTTGAAACCAATTCTGGTTATCGCTTCTCGGCCTTTTGGCTAAGATCAAGTGTAGTATCTGTTCTTATCAGTTTAATATCTGATACGTCCCCTATCTGGGGACCATATATTAAATGGATTTTTAGAACAGGGAGATGGAAAAAGAGCTTGCTCTGTCCACTCCACGCATTGACCTGGTATTGCAGTATCTCCAGGACCGGTGCACCCCTTCTTTAATGCAGTTTCTAAAATCAGAAAGAATTGAATTCAATGTTTTTTGTTCATTTTGCTTGTTTGTCGGATTTTGGGATGGACTCTTTGGCTTTGCTTTTCTTCTCCTCATTGGATTTTTCATGTTCAAAGTTGCAGAAGCCAGATTACAAGCTCATTTTGGTTCAACTTCAGCAACTGTGCATTGCATTGCCATGTAATGTGATGCAATGCTATCTTTCTAGCTCTCCCTTTTTACTTCCTTTTGGATAAACAGACATATTAGGCAAGCATTTTGGAGCTTTCACCTAAATAACTACAGGTGGTGAGATAAGCTGCACAATATAATTGACCTTTCAGTATATTGTTGCACACACACCATCTATTTAGCAAATGCCCTTGTTATCAACAGCAGCCTTTTAAACTCACCTGAGCTAACAGGTATGTGCGCTGGTTACTCTGCTGCGCTTAAAATTTCTTTTTTGGTTTGCTACAATGCCTTTTCTGAAACGTTGTCTCCTTCTGCTGGAACACTGACTTCTTTCATTTAATGCCTGCAGACTATAAAAGAGAACCCAACCCAAAAAGTTTGGTTGATTAGTCTGTGGCATTCTGTTAAACTGTTGCTTATGGCGGTCTCTGTGAGCTTCTCAGCGACATTCAGCCAGCCAGGTATCCTGCCTGCAGTAGATGGAATGTGGCAATGGAACGCTGGCTGCGCGTGTCATAATAGGCTCTGAGCCTTTATATACCTGTGCACAGCAGCAGCCACCTTCAGTCTGCTGCTGGACAGCCAGCAGCAGCAGCAGCAGGAGAGGTATGTAATCAGGAGCCCTCCTGCTAAGGGTAGACAGCTGCTCGTTCCACCCCACCCCCCGCCTTAATTGGTTCTCCTCCCTTCCAACGGTGTTGAGGCGGGTGGGAACAGCAGGGGGTGAAGGTGCTGTGTTTAAAGAGGTGGAGTTATGCAGATCTAAAACGCGTGGATTGCAGCAGCAGCAAGCCGAAAAGTGCAGGCATGTAAGGGATCTAGAGGTTGACAACATGTCTTCTTAACGGGAGTCCAGGAGCTCATCTCCACAAATGGACTTTTCAGGATCCTTGGGTGGCTCCGTAGTTTGAAACCAATTCTGGTTATCGCTTCTCGGCCTTTTGGCTAAGATCAAGTGTAGTATCTGTTCTTATCAGTTTAATATCTGATACGTCCCCTATCTGGGGACCATATATTAAATGGATTTTTAGAACAGGGAGATGGAAAAAGAGCTTGCTCTGTCCACTCCACGCATTGACCTGGTATTGCAGTATCTCCAGGACCGGTGCACCCCTTCTTTAATGCAGTTTCTAAAATCAGAAAGAATTGAATTCAATGTTTTTTGTTCATTTTGCTTGTTTGTCGGATTTTGGGATGGACTCTTTGGCTTTGCTTTTCTTCTCCTCATTGGATTTTTCATGTTCAAAGTTGCAGAAGCCAGATTACAAGCTCATTTTGGTTCAACTTCAGCAACTGTGCATTGCATTGCCATGTAATGTGATGCAATGCTATCTTTCTAGCTCTCCCTTTTTACTTCCTTTTGGATAAACAGACATATTAGGCAAGCATTTTGGAGCTTTCACCTAAATAACTACAGGTGGTGAGATAAGCTGCACAATATAATTGACCTTTCAGTATATTGTTGCACACACACCATCTATTTAGCAAATGCCCTTGTTATCAACAGCAGCCTTTTAAACTCACATGAGCTAACAGGTATGTGCGCTGGTTACTCTGCTGCGCTTAAAATTTCTTTTTTGGTTTGCTACAATGCCTTTTCTGAAACGTTGTCTCCTTCTGCTGGAACACTGACTTCTTTCATTTAATGCCTGCAGACTATAAAAGAGAACCCAACCCAAAAAGTTTGGTTGATTAGTCTGTGGCATTCTGTTAAACTGTTGCTTATGGCGGTCTCTGTGAGCTTCTCAGCGACATTCAGCCAGCCAGGTATCCTGCCTGCAGTAGATGGAATGTGGCAATGGAACGCTGGCTGCGCGTGTCATAATAGGCTCTGAGCCTTTATATACCTGTGCACAGCAGCAGCCACCTTCAGTCTGCTGCTGGACAGCCAGCAGCAGCAGCAGCAGGAGAGGTATGTAATCAGGAGCCCTCCTGCTAAGGGTAGACAGCTGCTCGTTCCACCCCACCCCCCGCCTTAATTGGTTCTCCTCCCTTCCAACGGTGTTGAGGCGGGTGGGAACAGCAGGGGGTGAAGGTGCTGTGTTTAAAGAGGTGGAGTTATGCAGATCTAAAACGCGTGGATTGCAGCAGCAGCAAGCCGAAAAGTGCAGGCATGTAAGGGATCTAGAGGTTGACAACATGTCTTCTTAACGGGAGTCCAGGAGCTCATCTCCACAAATGGACTTTTCAGGATCCTTGGGTGGCTCCGTAGTTTGAAACCAATTCTGGTTATCGCTTCTCGGCCTTTTGGCTAAGATCAAGTGTAGTATCTGTTCTTATCAGTTTAATATCTGATACGTCCCCTATCTGGGGACCATATATTAAATGGATTTTTAGAACAGGGAGATGGAAAAAGAGCTTGCTCTGTCCACTCCACGCATTGACCTGGTATTGCAGTATCTCCAGGACCGGTGCACCCCTTCTTTAATGCAGTTTCTAAAATCAGAAAGAATTGAATTCAATGTTTTTTGTTCATTTTGCTTGTTTGTCGGATTTTGGGATGGACTCTTTGGCTTTGCTTTTCTTCTCCTCATTGGATTTTTCATGTTCAAAGTTGCAGAAGCCAGATTACAAGCTCATTTTGGTTCAACTTCAGCAACTGTGCATTGCATTGCCATGTAATGTGATGCAATGCTATCTTTCTAGCTCTCCCTTTTTACTTCCTTTTGGATAAACAGACATATTAGGCAAGCATTTTGGAGCTTTCACCTAAATAACTACAGGTGGTGAGATAAGCTGCACAATATAATTGACCTTTCAGTATATTGTTGCACACACACCATCTATTTAGCAAATGCCCTTGTTATCAACAGCAGCCTTTTAAACTCACCTGAGCTAACAGGTATGTGCGCTGGTTACTCTGCTGCGCTTAAAATTTCTTTTTTGGTTTGCTACAATGCCTTTTCTGAAACGTTGTCTCCTTCTGCTGGAACACTGACTTCTTTCATTTAATGCCTGCAGACTATAAAAGAGAACCCAACCCAAAAAGTTTGGTTGATTAGTCTGTGGCATTCTGTTAAACTGTTGCTTATGGCGGTCTCTGTGAGCTTCTCAGCGACATTCAGCCAGCCAGGTATCCTGCCTGCAGTAGATGGAATGTGGCAATGGAACGCTGGCTGCGCGTGTCATAATAGGCTCTGAGCCTTTATATACCTGTGCACAGCAGCAGCCACCTTCAGTCTGCTGCTGGACAGCCAGCAGCAGCAGCAGCAGGAGAGGTATGTAATCAGGAGCCCTCCTGCTAAGGGTAGACAGCTGCTCGTTCCACCCCACCCCCCGCCTTAATTGGTTCTCCTCCCTTCCAACGGTGTTGAGGCGGGTGGGAACAGCAGGGGGTGAAGGTGCTGTGTTTAAAGAGGTGGAGTTATGCAGATCTAAAACGCGTGGATTGCAGCAGCAGCAAGCCGAAAAGTGCAGGCATGTAAGGGATCTAGAGGTTGACAACATGTCTTCTTAACGGGGTCCAGGAGCTCATCTCCACAAATGGACTTTTCAGGATCCTTGGGTGGCTCCGTAGTTTGAAACCAATTCTGGTTATCGCTTCTCGGCCTTTTGGCTAAGATCAAGTGTAGTATCTTTCGAAAAGGCGGTTTTGGATGTTGGCCGCCCTAGTAGATTGATACATTATGCACACTGGGGTTTAGGCGCTTGTTAGTACGCCAGGTGGCTAATATAGTCATCTGGTGGATAGCATGGCCCCCCAGGATTGACGCCATTGGGCCGGGGAAGATCGAAAGCCCGAAGTGTGAAGTGCCCCAGGAGTGGTGACCCTGGGGTGCCTTAACTCACTGGGATTGGGAACCCCACTTGAGTTTATGGCACATTTGCACTAGCACTTCAATATTTCTTTCTTCACACACACCTTTATTCCGGGCCTTCTGGCCTTAGGATGGGGAATTTTTCAATTCCCGGTCGAAGGTCTGGGCAGTATTATACTGTGAAACCTTCACTATTTATTTAATTTCTTTGTCACTGTGTGTCCATTTATTCACGTGTGTCACGTCCTACTAGGATTTTGTCGGGATGCGGTTCCCTTACGGGTTCCTCTCTTGGCAGGTCTAGGGGGGGAGTGTGTGGCCATCAGGTTCCGCTCCCCCCTGAACCCCCCTGGCTCTCCTCTTTCGGGAGGAGAGCGTTGTTGGCTCCCCTCTTCCGGGAGGGGATCACAGTCTTTGGCTCCCAGTGCCTTGCTCGGGTGAGAACTCGGGCAGGTGCTGGGGGTAAGATTGGGTCGCCTCTGGCTCCGGCTGGAGGTGGCTATTTGTCCCTGTTCCTCGCTGTGGCCTTCTGGCTCGGAGGGACGGGGAATGGTTTGGGGGACCCTTCTCCTTTTGGAGAGGGTTTCAAGAAGACCAGCATCCTAGTGCACTTTTTTTGTGGCACTTGTCACTTTTTTAAGCGCACTCGGGTTTGTACACGAATTCGGGCTTTCAAAAAAAAAAAAAAATCTGTTCTTATCAGTTTAATATCTGATACGTCCCCTATCTGGGGACCATATATTAAATGGATTTTTAGAACAGGGAGATGGAAAAAGAGCTTGCTCTGTCCACTCCACGCATTGACCTGGTATTGCAGTATCTCCAGGACCGGTGCACCCCTTCTTTAATGCAGTTTCTAAAATCAGAAAGAATTGAATTCAATGTTTTTTGTTCATTTTGCTTGTTTGTCGGATTTTGGGATGGACTCTTTGGCTTTGCTTTTCTTCTCCTCATTGGATTTTTCATGTTCAAAGTTGCAGAAGCCAGATTACAAGCTCATTTTGGTTCAACTTCAGCAACTGTGCATTGCATTGCCATGTAATGTGATGCAATGCTATCTTTCTAGCTCTCCCTTTTTACTTCCTTTTGGATAAACAGACATATTAGGCAAGCATTTTGGAGCTTTCACCTAAATAACTACAGGTGGTGAGATAAGCTGCACAATATAATTGACCTTTCAGTATATTGTTGCACACACACCATCTATTTAGCAAATGCCCTTGTTATCAACAGCAGCCTTTTAAACTCACCTGAGCTAACAGGTATGTGCGCTGGTTACTCTGCTGCGCTTAAAATTTCTTTTTTGGTTTGCTACAATGCCTTTTCTGAAACGTTGTTTCCTTCTGCTGGAACACTGACTTCTTTCATTTAATGCCTGCAGACTATAAAAGAGAACCCAACCCAAAAAGTTTGGTTGATTAGTCTGTGGCATTCTGTTAAACTGTTGCTTATGGCGGTCTCTGTGAGCTTCTCAGCGACATTCAGCCAGCCAGGTATCCTGCCTGCAGTAGATGGAATGTGGCAATGGAACGCTGGCTGCGCGTGTCATAATAGGCTCTGAGTCTTTATATACCTGTGCACAGCAGCAGCCACCTTCAGTCTGCTGCTGGACAGCCAGCAGCAGCAGCAGCAGGAGAGGTATGTAATCAGGAGCCCTCCTGCTAAGGGTAGACAGCTGCTCGTTCCACCCCACCCCCCGCCTTAATTGGTTCTCCTCCCTTCCAACGGTGTTGAGGCGGGTGGGAACAGCAGGGGGTGAAGGTGCTGTGTTTAAAGAGGTGGAGTTATGCAGATCTAAAACGCGTGGATTGCAGCAGCAGCAAGCCGAAAAGTGCAGGCATGTAAGGGATCTAGAGGTTGACAACATGTCTTCTTAACGGGAGTCCAGGAGCTCATCTCCACAAATGGACTTTTCAGGATCCTTGGGTGGCTCCGTAGTTTGAAACCAATTCTGGTTATCGCTTCTCGGCCTTTTGGCTAAGATCAAGTGTAGTATCTTTCGAAAAGGCGGTTTTGGATGTTGGCCGCCCTAGTAGATTGATACATTATGCACACTGGGGTTTAGGCGCTTGTTAGTACGCCAGGTGGCTAATATAGTCATCTGGTGGAAAGCATGGCCCCCCAGGATCGACGCCATTGGGCCGGGGAAGATCGAAAGCCCGAAGTGTGAAGTGCCCCAGGAGTGGTGACCCTGGGGTGCCTTAACTCACTGGGATTGGGAACCCCACTTGAGTTTATGGCACATTTGCACAAGCACTTCAAATTTTCTTTCTTCGCACACACCCTTATTCCGGGCCTTCTGGCCTTAGGATGGGGAATTTTTCAATTCCCGGTCGAAGGTCCGGGCAGTATTATACTGTGAAACCTTCACTATTTATTTAATTTCTTTGTCACTGTGTGTCCACTTATTCACGTGTGTCACGTCCTACTAGGATTTTGTCGGGATGCGGTTCCCTTACGGGTTCCTCTCTTGGCAGGTCTAGGGGGGGAGTGTGTGGCCATCAGGTTCCGCTCCCCCCTGAACCCCCCTGGCTCTCCTCTTTCGGGAGGAGAGCGTTGTTGGCTCCCCTCTTCCGGGAGGGGAGCACAGTCTTTGGCTCCCAGTGCCTTGCTCGGGTGAGAACTCGGGCAGGTGCTGGGGGTAAGATTGGGTCGCCTCTGGCTTCGGCTGGAGGTGGCTTTTTGTCCCTGTTCCTCGCTGTGGCCTTTTGGCTCGGAGGGACGGGGAATGGTTTGGGGGACCCTTCTCCTTTTGGAGAGGGTTTCAAGAAGACCAGCATCCTAGTGCACTTTTTTTGTGGCACTTGTCACTTTTTTAAGCGCACTCGGGTTTTGTACACGAATTCGGGCTTTCAAAAAAAAAAAAAAAAATCTGTTCTTATCAGTTTAATATCTGATACGTCCCCTATCTGGGGACCATATATTAAATGGATTTTTAGAACAGGGAGATGGAAAAAGAGCTTGCTCTGTCCACTCCACGCATTGACCTGGTATTGCAGTATCTCCAGGACCGGTGCACCCCTTCTTTAATGCAGTTTCTAAAATCAGAAAGAATTGAATTCAATGTTTTTTGTTCATTTTGCTTGTTTGTCGGATTTTGGGATGGACTCTTTGGCTTTGCTTTTCTTCTCCTCATTGGATTTTTCATGTTCAAAGTTGCAGAAGCCAGATTACAAGCTCATTTTGGTTCAACTTCAGCAACTGTGCATTGCATTGCCATGTAATGTGATGCAATGCTATCTTTCTAGCTCTCCCTTTTTACTTCCTTTTGGATAAACAGACATATTAGGCAAGCATTTTGGAGCTTTCACCTAAATAACTACAGGTGGTGAGATAAGCTGCACAATATAATTGACCTTTCAGTATATTGTTGCACACACACCATCTATTTAGCAAATGCCCTTGTTATCAACAGCAGCCTTTTAAACTCACCTGAGCTAACAGGTATGTGCGCTGGTTACTCTGCTGCGCTTAAAATTTCTTTTTTGGTTTGCTACAATGCCTTTTCTGAAACGTTGTCTCCTTCTGCTGGAACACTGACTTCTTTCATTTAATAAGATAAGATAAGATAAGATAAGATATACTTTATTTATCCCGGAGGAAATTGCGGTATCACAGCAGCAGAACACAGATCTCGAACATGACACATATGATAACAAAACATTTGGAATGCTTTAGACATTGCTTTTCAGACATTTGTTAAACACCCCCATAGCTGTTGGAACAAACGATCTCCTGCATTTTTCCTTTTTACACCTTAGTTGTTAATTAATGCCTGCAGACTATAAAAGAGAACCCAACCCAAAAAGTTTGGTTGATTAGTCTGTGGCATTCTGTTAAACTGTTGCTTATGGCGGTCTCTGTGAGCTTCTCAGCGACATTCAGCCAGCCAGGTATCCTGCCTGCAGTAGATGGAATGTGGCAATGGAACGCTGGCTGCGCGTGTCATAATAGGCTCTGAGCCTTTATATACCTGTGCACAGCAGCAGCCACCTTCAGTCTGCTGCTGGACAGCCAGCAGCAGCAGCAGCAGGAGAGGTATGTAATCAGGAGCCCTCCTGCTAAGGGTAGACAGCTGCTCGTTCCACCCCACCCCCCGCCTTAATTGGTTCTCCTCCCTTCCAACGGTGTTGAGGCGGGTGGGAACAGCAGGGGGTGAAGGTGCTGTGTTTAAAGAGGTGGAGTTATGCAGATCTAAAACGCGTGGATTGCAGCAGCAGCAAGCCGAAAAGTGCAGGCATGTAAGGGATCTAGAGGTTGACAACATGTCTTCTTAACGGGAGTCCAGGAGCTCATCTCCACAAATGGACTTTTCAGGATCCTTGGGTGGCTCCGTAGTTTGAAACCAATTCTGGTTATCGCTTCTCGGCCTTTTGGCTAAGATCAAGTGTAGTATCTGTTCTTATAAGAACACAAGAGCTATGATCTACACTTGACGAGAGCGATCGAACTCGGAAGGAGAAGAGCTTCGGAGCCCAGCTGACATCGGAGAAGGAAGGCGGATATCGGTGGGAGGAAGAAGCTCTAAAGAATTCAGAAGAAGACGAAGACTCGGAGAAGAATCGGGCTGTCCTGTGGAATCTTCGAGGAAGAAAATCATCGAGACAAAGACCTTTCGGGGAATTTGTCCAGAACACGACGGGAGAAGAATCTGCATAGCTCCACCCATTCCGGGAAAAGTTCCAGATCCAGCTCCAAGAAGTAACTGCAGGAGGAAAGCCATGGCAAGCGCTGCGAGGAAGGCCGAAAAGAAGAGCCTGGAGCAGGGGACAGCCAGGAAGGCCCAGCCAGGAGCCGATTCTGACCCCAAGGACTCTGCCTCCACGACTGGCCAGCAGAAGGGACCCCAGAAGCCCCGCCACGAAGCTCCAGCCCTGGAGCCATGGATGCGGCAGACGGTGGCCCTGAAGCTGAAGGAAGTGGATGGGAGGGTGCCGGACATGTCCTCGGACGTGTTCTGCCAGAAGATGCTGCTGGATCGAGGCTTCTCCAGGTCGGACACCCTCAGCATCCAGACCTTCTTGACGGGGATCTTCTTCGTCACCTTCGCCACTGTGAACACCTGCAGGAGGTTCTGGGAAATGGTAAGCGCAAAAGGACCAGATAATTCTTTCTCTGCCTTTACAGGTAGCTGCCCTATCCAGAGGGACGAAAGGAGGATCACGGTCTCCATGCGCAACCCGCACACCCCAGGCCAAGACATCTGTACCTTCCTGAGACGCTTCTGTTTGGTTGTGAAGGAACCTTCTCACATCCTGAATGGACTCGGCTTCTGGACAGGTAAGTGGTCGGTGACCGTTAGACTTCACAGGGACCTGGCGTACTCAGACGGACTTCGGCACCTGCCCCCGACATTCTCCCTGGGCAACTCCTACGGCCTCATCTATTACCCGGACATGCCGCGGAACTGCAGGAGATGCGGCAAGAACGGCCACGAGATGAAGGACTGCAAGGAGGATGCCTGCAGGATTTGTCGAGTGACGGGACACAGCTCGAAGGACTGCCCGAAGAAGACGTCCTGCAACCTGTGTGGGCTGGCGGCTCATCTGTACAAGGATTGCCCCAAGCGTGAGAGATCCTGGGCATCGGTGGTTGCGACGACCCCAGCTACGGAGGACAAGGACCCGATGACCAGGCCTGTGAAGTTCAAGGACGCGACGACCAAGGCCCCAGCGGCCAAGGCCGAGACGACCAAGGCCAAAGCGGTCAAGGAGTCGGTGGCCAAAGCCCCAGCGACGGTCCCAGCAGCTCCGAAGCAGAAGAAAAAGTCAAAGGAGGGTAAGAGTTCTGTCACCCCTCTCTCGATCCCTCCCCCTGCCACCCCCGTCCAATCCCCCCCCACCCCGGCCACCCCTGCTGAGGATTCCACTTCCTCTTCCTCCTTCCCCTACTCCTCAGCAGGTGTCCTTTCCCCTGCCCCGGCAGCCACTCTCCCTCCCCAGACCATGGTAGCGGTGGAATTAACCTTTCCTCCACCCGCCGCTATCTATTCCGAGGAGGATTTTCCCCTTCTTGTCTCCCCAGTTCCAACCCGGGGAAAGAGGAAGGTGGAGGACAGCCCTGCTACTGAATCCTCCAAAAAGAAGATTCTGGATTTCGTAGGCGAAAAGGAGGATACCCTCCCTGAGCCAGAAGAGATGGAGCACATGGTTGAGACCCTGGTGGCCGAGCCAGAAGAGGAGGAACTGGTGGTCGCCGAGATCGAGGCCGCGCTGCTTGACCAGATGGAGGAAGAGGGCCTGCTGGTGATCCCGTCACCAGCAGTCAACACCGACGAGGGACCACCCGACCGGAGTGGTAACTAAGGTGTATTGCCTGCGCTAACTTTTTCTTTTTTCCCTACATGATGGCTAATATTAACTTATTTTCCATTAATGTCAGGAGCATCAAGGACAAGTTCAGACGTCAGACTATTTATGCCTTCCTTACTTCCCAGTTGTGTGATGTTTATATGTTGCAGGAATGTTCCCTTCCCTCCTCTAGGTCCTTCAAACATCTGGCCAGGGAGTGGTCCCACGGTCCATCCTACTGGTCCGGTGGGGGTGACTGCAAGTCTGCGGGGGTCGCAATTCTGATCAGGGGGGGCGCATTCACGCTTGAGTCCGTCCAGGAGCTCATCTGCGGCAGGGCTCTTGTTGTAGATGGCAACTGGGCGGGAGAACCTGTCAGGTTCATCAACGTGTATGCGTCCCCACTGAAGAATGAGCGTTTGGAGCTTTTCCAGACCCTGCGGCTTCAGCTTGCCACCACCAGGACCTTAGTGATGGCCGGGGATTTCAACTGCCCCATCGAGGAGGATGGTCGTAGTTCTGGCACATCTGCCAAGTTGGACATCACGTCCAAGCTGCTCATCGAGATGGTAACCGAGGCCTCTCTTCAGGACGTGGTGGGCTCCATGGGGAGAGGCTCCACGAACTATTCGTGGAGCCGACCCGATGGCTCACTCCGCTCCAGGATTGACTTTGTGTTCACCTCTCGGGCAGTCAGGCAGAGTAGGCACTCGATGGTCTCCTGCTTCTTCTCCGACCACAGAGCCATTCACTTACAAGGTGTCCTCGGCGACGGTTTTCCGTCCGGCCCCGGCTCCTGGAAGCTGAATTGTGCTCTGCTGGCTCAGGATGAAGTCGTGGAGGAGCTGAGAGCAGCCTACGCAATGTGGCAGTCCTACAAGGGTAGCTTCCAAACAGTCTCTGATTGGTGGGAATATGTTAAACTTGAGTTTCGCTGTTTCTTTCAGGCCAAGGGTCGACAACAGGCGTGTGAGAAGAGGAGGGACTTCAGAGGGCTGCAGCGCGAGCTGCGGTCACTGCAGGACCTTCTTCACTGCGGCTGGGACGTGAGGGAGGAGCTGGAGGAGACCAAGAAGAGCCTGAAAAGGCACTTTGAGGAGGAGTCCAAGCGAATCGTCTTCCGTTCCAAAGTGGAGAATCTGGAGAAGGGTGAGAAATGTAACTCATTCTTTTTCAGGAAACTTCATGCCGGTCACACGCCCCTGAACGAGCTGCGAGACGAGAGCGGAAACATGCGACGTGGGAAGGAGGACGTGATGAGGGTCGTCAGCGACTTCTACAGCGAACTCTACTCCCACAAGACTACCGACCCCGACGCTGCTGATAAGTTCCTGTCAGGTATCACTAACCATCTTGATCCTGCAGGCACGGCAGCCTTGGACAAACCTCTGATGGTGGGCGAATTGCTCTCTGCCGCTAAATCCTTTAGGACCGGCAGGACCCCGGGCAGTGATGGTCTTCCAGCGGAGCTCTATGTAGCGCTGGGAGACCTCATCTGTCCGGACCTGTTGGACCTGTACGAGGAGATGGTGGTGGAGGGTAGAATGCCTCCATCTTTGAGGGAAGGAATGGTCACGATCCTGTACAAGCGGAAGGGAGAGAGGTGCGACCTGAGGAATTGGCGTCCCATCACTCTGCTCAACGTGGACTACAAGATCCTGGCCAAGACGATGGCGACACGACTTAAGACGGTCATCGGACGGATCATCCACCCGGACCAGACCTGCGGCATCCCTGGACGTCGCATCGCAGACAGCCTCGCTCTCGTGCGGGACACGGTCGAGTACATCAAGGTCCGCCACGCACACGCGGCCCTGGTCTCCTTGGATCAGGAGAAGGCCTTCGACCGGGTTTCCCACGAGTTCATGGGCCGAGCTCTGCACCGGTTAGGTTTGGGTAACATGTTTTGTTCGTATGTCCGTCTGATGTATTTTGATATCCACAGCTCGGTGTTGGTGAACGGCTGGAAGACTGACCCCTTCCCTGTCCTCTCTGGGGTCAGACAAGGCTGCCCTCTATCACCTCTTCTTTTTGTTTGTGTTATAGAACTCTTCGCAGAGGCTATCCGGCAGAATGGAGAGATCAGAGGGATCACCGCACCGGGTCCGGGACGACACGAGGTCAAGTGCTCGCTCTACATGGACGACGTCACCGTCTTCTGCGCTGATCGTGGTTCAGTCGACGCCCTCGTCCAGACGTGTGAGAGGTTCGGCCGGGCTTCAGGGGCCAAAGTCAACTGCAGGAAGTCGGAAGCCATGCTCTTCGGGGATTGGCAGCCGGCCTCCTCTGCCCCCTTCCCCTTCAACATTCAACCGGATTTCCTCAAGGTGCTGGGAGTCTGGTTCGGGAAGGAAGGAGCGGCCCTCAAGTCCTGGCAAGAACGCTTGGCCAAGGTGAAGCAACGGATCGGACTCTGGAGCCTCAGACACCTCACTTGTGAGGGTAAGGCACTCGTCCTGCGTAATGAGGTCCTGCCCGTCTTGCAGTACACGGCGCAGGCCTGGCCCCCACACGTCACTGTGTGCAGGGCCATTACCAAGACAGTGTTTCACTTTGTCTGGGGATCCAAGATGGACAGAGTCAGGCGGGCCGTCATGTACAAGGAGCCTCGCAAGGGTGGGAAGGGCGTTCCAGATATCCCCACCCTCTTGCGATCCTCTTTTGTGTGTGATTGTGTCCGCCGGACTTTGCAAGTCAAGAATGGCTCCGCGGGCAGGTCCATGTCTCACTTCTTCCTGCTTCCTCTTTGGAGGCGACTCGGCTGGGACAAGTGGGACAGCTCCTTCCCCTACAACTGGACGACGCCATGGTTCTACGGAGACGTCG
Source organism: Phyllobates terribilis (assembly GCF_046119375.1). Classification (NCBI taxonomy): domain Eukaryota; kingdom Metazoa; phylum Chordata; class Amphibia; order Anura; family Dendrobatidae; genus Phyllobates; species Phyllobates terribilis. The sequence goes on along the minus strand of NW_027363136.1, from coordinate 1,177,589 downwards.
TTCGATTTGTGGGGGAGCATCAACTGGAGGGACTCAAGCCCGACTTGTGGAAGCCCAAAACTATCCACAAGCTAATCAGAGCCAAGGATGACGTGGAGAACATCACAGGACTTCACCAGGACACGCTGGAGACTGTGTGGACAAATGTGTCGTCTGACAGGCTGACCAACGGGCACAAGGACTTGTCGTGGATGGCGATTCAGGGCGGACTGCCCGTCCGGTCATTCATGCATGCCCGGAACCTGTGCAAGACCCGGTACTGCCCAAGGTGCCCCTTCGTGGAGGAAACATCTTTGCACACTTTTTGGGACTGCGGATTTGCACAGCGCCTATTGACTGCACTTGAGGACGACCTGAGGAACTCTGTCCCCAGGGCGAGCCTATCGCACCATTCTGTGCTTTATGGACTATTCCCTGGGGTTCATACCGTCGGAGCCATCCAGGAGGCTTGGCGCCTTATGAACTGCTTCAAGGATGCCGTTTGGGTCGCCAGGAACCGGCTCATCTTGAGGAGGGAGAGGATGTCCATCCAGGACTGCCGCAGGCTGATCCACAGCCTGCTCAGAGACTATTCCATCATGGACGGTCCGGAGGACGAGGATGAGGACTAAACCCCTCCTCCCCCTCTCCCCTTATGTGTCTTGTCTTTCAATAAAGCTTCGGGCCTGTGATTTTCCCCTCCCCATCCCCTTTTTCCCAATCCCTATCCCTTATCACGGTTCGTCGTACTGTATTGATTGACATGCTTTTTCTTTCAGATTGAGTGTTTTGTGTAGCATAGGGGTGCGATGTGTCTAGTTAGTGCGTCGTATCCTCATGCTATGTAAATATGATGTAGAATTCTGTGTGTACTGGGCTGCGGCACTGTACACTGTCTGTTAACTTATTTTTTGTGCTAATAAAAGATATATTCAATCAAAAAAAAAAAAAAAAAAATCTGTTCTTATCAGTTTAATATCTGATACGTCCCCTATCTGGGGACCATATATTAAATGGATTTTTAGAACAGGGAGATGGAAAAAGAGCTTGCTCTGTCCACTCCACGCATTGACCTGGTATTGCAGTATCTCCAGGACCGGTGCACCCCTTCTTTAATGCAGTTTCTAAAATCAGAAAGAATTGAATTCAATGTTTTTTGTTCATTTTGCTTGTTTGTCGGATTTTGGGATGGACTCTTTGGCTTTGCTTTTCTTCTCCTCATTGGATTTTTCATGTTCAAAGTTGCAGAAGCCAGATTACAAGCTCATTTTGGTTCAGCTTCAGCAACTGTGCATTGCATTGCCATGTAATGTGATGCAATGCTATCTTTCTAGCTCTCCCTTTTTACTTCCTTTTGGATAAACAGACATATTAGGCAAGCATTTTGGAGCTTTCACCTAAATAACTACAGGTGGTGAGATAAGCTGCACAATATAATTGACCTTTCAGTATATTGTTGCACACACACCATCTATTTAGCAAATGCCCTTGTTATCAACAGCAGCCTTTTAAACTCACCTGAGCTAACAGGTATGTGCGCTGGTTACTCTGCTGCGCTTAAAATTTCTTTTTTGGTTTGCTACAATGCCTTTTCTGAAACGTTGTCTCCTTCTGCTGGAACACTGACTTCTTTCATTTAATGCCTGCAGACTATAAAAGAGAACCCAACCCAAAAAGTTTGGTTGATTAGTCTGTGGCATTCTGTTAAACTGTTGCTTATGGCGGTCTCTGTGAGCTTCTCAGCGACATTCAGCCAGCCAGGTATCCTGCCTGCAGTAGATGGAATGTGGCAATGGAACGCTGGCTGCGCGTGTCATAATAGGCTCTGAGCCTTTATATACCTGTGCACAGCAGCAGCCACCTTCAGTCTGCTGCTGGACAGCCAGCAGCAGCAGCAGCAGGAGAGGTATGTAATCAGGAGCCCTCCTGCTAAGGGTAGACAGCTGCTCGTTCCACCCCACCCCCCGCCTTAATTGGTTCTCCTCCCTTCCAACGGTGTTGAGGCGGGTGGGAACAGCAGGGGGTGAAGGTGCTGTGTTTAAAGAGGTGGAGTTATGCAGATCTAAAACGCGTGGATTGCAGCAGCAGCAAGCCGAAAAGTGCAGGCATGTAAGGGATCTAGAGGTTGACAACATGTCTTCTTAACGGGAGTCCAGGAGCTCATCTCCACAAATGGACTTTTCAGGATCCTTGGGTGGCTCCGTAGTTTGAAACCAATTCTGGTTATCGCTTCTCGGCCTTTTGGCTAAGATCAAGTGTAGTATCTGTTCTTATCAGTTTAATATCTGATACGTCCCCTATCTGGGGACCATATATTAAATGGATTTTTAGAACAGGGAGATGGAAAAAGAGCTTGCTCTGTCCACTCCACTCATTGACCTGGTATTGCAGTATCTCCAGGACCGGTGCACCCCTTCTTTAATGCAGTTTCTAAAATCAGAAAGAATTGAATTCAATGTTTTTTGTTCATTTTGCTTGTTTGTCGGATTTTGGGATGGACTCTTTGGCTTTGCTTTTCTTCTCCTCATTGGATTTTTCATGTTCAAAGTTGCAGAAGCCAGATTACAAGCTCATTTTGGTTCAACTTCAGCAACTGTGCATTGCATTGCCATGTAATGTGATGCAATGCTATCTTTCTAGCTCTCCCTTTTTACTTCCTTTTGGATAAACAGACATATTAGGCAAGCATTTTGGAGCTTTCACCTAAATAACTACAGGTGGTGAGATAAGCTGCACAATATAATTGACCTTTCAGTATATTGTTGCACACACACCATCTATTTAGCAAATGCCCTTGTTATCAACAGCAGCCTTTTAAACTCACCTGAGCTAACAGGTATGTGCGCTGGTTACTCTGCTGCGCTTAAAATTTCTTTTTTGGTTTGCTACAATGCCTTTTCTGAAACGTTGTCTCCTTCTGCTGGAACACTGACTTCTTTCATTTAATGCCTGCAGACTATAAAAGAGAACCCAACCCAAAAAGTTTGGTTGATTAGTCTGTGGCATTCTGTTAAACTGTTGCTTATGGCGGTCTCTGTGAGCTTCTCAGCGACATTCAGCCAGCCAGGTATCCTGCCTGCAGTAGATGAAATGTGGCAATGGAACGCTGGCTGCGCGTGTCATAATAGGCTCTGAGCCTTTATATACCTGTGCACAGCAGCAGCCACCTTCAGTCTGCTGCTGGACAGCCAGCAGCAGCAGCAGGAGAGGTATGTAATCAGGAGCCCTCCTGCTAAGGGTAGACAGCTGCTCGTTCCACCCCACCCCCCGCCTTAATTGGTTCTCCTCCCTTCCAACGGTGTTGAGGCGGGTGGGAACAGCAGGGGGTGAAGGTGCTGTGTTTAAAGAGGTGGAGTTATGCAGATCTAAAACGCGTGGATTGCAGCAGCAGCAAGCCGAAAAGTGCAGGCATGTAAGGGATCTAGAGGTTGACAACATGTCTTCTTAACGGGAGTCCAGGAGCTCATCTCCACAAATGGACTTTTCAGGATCCTTGGGTGGCTCCGTAGTTTGAAACCAATTCTGGTTATCGCTTCTCGGCCTTTTGGCTAAGATCAAGTGTAGTATCTGTTCTTATCAGTTTAATATCTGATACGTCCCCTATCTGGGGACCATATATTAAATGGATTTTTAGAACAGGGAGATGGAAAAAGAGCTTGCTCTGTCCACTCCACGCATTGACCTGGTATTGCAGTATCTCCAGGACCGGTGCACCCCTTCTTTAATGCAGTTTCTAAAATCAGAAAGAATTGAATTCAATGTTTTTTGTTCATTTTGCTTGTTTGTCGGATTTTGGGATGGACTCTTTGGCTTTGCTTTTCTTCTCCTCATTGGATTTTTCATGTTCAAAGTTGCAGAAGCCAGATTACAAGCTCATTTTGGTTCAACTTCAGCAACTGTGCATTGCATTGCCATGTAATGTGATGCAATGCTATCTTTCTAGCTCTCCCTTTTTACTTCCTTTTGGATAAACAGACATATTAGGCAAGCATTTTGGAGCTTTCACCTAAATAACTACAGGTGGTGAGATAAGCTGCACAATATAATTGACCTTTCAGTATATTGTTGCACACACACCATCTATTTAGCAAATGCCCTTGTTATCAACAGCAGCCTTTTAAACTCACCTGAGCTAACAGGTATGTGCGCTGGTTACTCTGCTGCGCTTAAAATTTCTTTTTTGGTTTGCTACAATGCCTTTTCTGAAACGTTGTCTCCTTCTGCTGGAACACTGACTTCTTTCATTTAATGCCTGCAGACTATAAAAGAGAACCCAACCCAAAAAGTTTGGTTGATTAGTCTGTGGCATTCTGTTAAACTGTTGCTTATGGCGGTCTCTGTGAGCTTCTCAGCGACATTCAGCCAGCCAGGTATCCTGCCTGCAGTAGATGGAATGTGGCAATGGAACGCTGGCTGCGCGTGTCATAATAGGCTCTGAGCCTTTATATACCTGTGCACAGCAGCAGCCACCTTCAGTCTGCTGCTGGACAGCCAGCAGCAGCAGCAGCAGGAGAGGTATGTAATCAGGAGCCCTCCTGCTAAGGGTAGACAGCTGCTCGTTCCACCCCACCCCCCGCCTTAATTGGTTCTCCTCCCTTCCAACGGTGTTGAGGCGGGTGGGAACAGCAGGGGGTGAAGGTGCTGTGTTTAAAGAGGTGGAGTTATGCAGATCTAAAACGCGTGGATTGCAGCAGCAGCAAGCCGAAAAGTGCAGGCATGTAAGGGATCTAGAGGTTGACAACATGTCTTCTTAACGGGAGTCCAGGAGCTCATCTCCACAAATGGACTTTTCAGGATCCTTGGGTGGCTCCGTAGTTTGAAACCAATTCTGGTTATCGCTTCTCGGCCTTTTGGCTAAGATCAAGTGTAGTATCTGTTCTTATCAGTTTAATATCTGATACGTCCCCTATCTGGGGACCATATATTAAATGGATTTTTAGAACAGGGAGATGGAAAAAGAGCTTGCTCTGTCCACTCCACGCATTGACCTGGTATTGCAGTATCTCCAGGACCGGTGCACCCCTTCTTTAATGCAGTTTCTAAAATCAGAAAGAATTGAATTCAATGTTTTTTGTTCATTTTGCTTGTTTGTCGGATTTTGGGATGGACTCTTTGGCTTTGCTTTTCTTCTCCTCATTGGATTTTTCATGTTCAAAGTTGCAGAAGCCAGATTACAAGCTCATTTTGGTTCAACTTCAGCAACTGTGCATTGCATTGCCATGTAATGTGATGCAATGCTATCTTTCTAGCTCTCCCTTTTTACTTCCTTTTGGATAAACAGACATATTAGGCAAGCATTTTGGAGCTTTCACCTAAATAACTACAGGTGGTGAGATAAGCTGCACAATATAATTGACCTTTCAGTATATTGTTGCACACACACCATCTATTTAGCAAATGCCCTTGTTATCAACAGCAGCCTTTTAAACTCACCTGAGCTAACAGGTATGTGCGCTGGTTACTCTGCTGCACTTAAAATTTCTTTTTTGGTTTGCTACAATGCCTTTTCTGAAACGTTGTCTCCTTCTGCTGGAACACTGACTTCTTTCATTTAATGCCTGCAGACTATAAAAGAGAACCCAACCCAAAAAGTTTGGTTGATTAGTCTGTGGCATTCTGTTAAACTGTTGCTTATGGCGGTCTCTGTGAGCTTCTCAGCAACATTCAGCCAGCCAGGTATCCTGCCTGCAGTAGATGGAATGTGGCAATGGAACGCTGGCTGCGCGTGTCATAATAGGCTCTGAGCCTTTATATACCTGTGCACAGCAGCAGCCACCTTCAGTCTGCTGCTGGACAGCCAGCAGCAGCAGCAGCAGGAGAGGTATGTAATCAGGAGCCCTCCTGCTAAGGGTAGACAGCTGCTCGTTCCACCCCACCCCCCGCCTTAATTGGTTCTCCTCCCTTCCAACGGTGTTGAGGCGGGTGGGAACAGCAGGGGGTGAAGGTGCTGTGTTTAAAGAGGTGGAGTTATGCAGATCTAAAACGCGTGGATTGCAGCAGCAGCAAGCCGAAAAGTGCAGGCATGTAAGGGATCTAGAGGTTGACAACATGTCTTCTTAACGGGAGTCCAGGAGCTCATCTCCACAAATGGACTTTTCAGGATCCTTGGGTGGCTCCGTAGTTTGAAACCAATTCTGGTTATCGCTTCTCGGCCTTTTGGCTAAGATCAAGTGTAGTATCTGTTCTTATCAGTTTAATATCTGATACGTCCCCTATCTGGGGACCATATATTAAATGGATTTTTAGAACAGGGAGATGGAAAAAGAGCTTGCTCTGTCCACTCCACGCATTGACCTGGTATTGCAGTATCTCCAGGACCGGTGCACCCCTTCTTTAATGCAGTTTCTAAAATCAGAAAGAATTGAATTCAATGTTTTTTGTTCATTTTGCTTGTTTGTCGGATTTTGGGATGGACTCTTTGGCTTTGCTTTTCTTCTCCTCATTGGATTTTTCATGTTCAAAGTTGCAGAAGCCAGATTACAAGCTCATTTTGGTTCAACTTCAGCAACTGTGCATTGCATTGCCATGTAATGTGATGCAATGCTATCTTTCTAGCTCTCCCTTTTTACTTCCTTTTGGATAAACAGACATATTAGGCAAGCATTTTGGAGCTTTCACCTAAATAACTACAGGTGGTGAGATAAGCTGCACAATATAATTGACCTTTCAGTATATTGTTGCACACACACCATCTATTTAGCAAATGCCCTTGTTATCAACAGCAGCCTTTTAAACTCACCTGAGCTAACAGGTATGTGCGCTGGTTACTCTGCTGCGCTTAAAATTTCTTTTTTGGTTTGCTACAATGCCTTTTCTGAAACGTTGTCTCCTTCTGCTGGAACACTGACTTCTTTCATTTAATGCCTGCAGACTATAAAAGAGAACCCAACCCAAAAAGTTTGGTTGATTAGTCTGTGGCATTCTGTTAAACTGTTGCTTATGGCGGTCTCTGTGAGCTTCTCAGCGACATTCAGCCAGCCAGGTATCCTGCCTGCAGTAGATGGAATGTGGCAATGGAACGCTGGCTGCGCGTGTCATAATAGGCTCTGAGCCTTTATATACCTGTGCACAGCAGCAGCCACCTTCAGTCTGCTGCTGGACAGCCAGCAGCAGCAGCAGCAGGAGAGGTATGTAATCAGGAGCCCTCCTGCTAAGGGTAGACAGCTGCTCGTTCCACCCCACCCCCCGCCTTAATTGGTTCTCCTCCCTTCCAACGGTGTTGAGGCGGGTGGGAACAGCAGGGGGTGAAGGTGCTGTGTTTAAAGAGGTGGAGTTATGCAGATCTAAAACGCGTGGATTGCAGCAGCAGCAAGCCGAAAAGTGCAGGCATGTAAGGGATCTAGAGGTTGACAACATGTCTTCTTAACGGGAGTCCAGGAGCTCATCTCCACAAATGGACTTTTCAGGATCCTTGGGTGGCTCCGTAGTTTGAAACCAATTCTGGTTATCGCTTCTCGGCCTTTTGGCTAAGATCAAGTGTAGTATCTGTTCTTATCAGTTTAATATCTGATACGTCCCCTATCTGGGGACCATATATTAAATGGATTTTTAGAACAGGGAGATGGAAAAAGAGCTTGCTCTGTCCACTCCACGCATTGACCTGGTATTGCAGTATCTCCAGGACCGGTGCACCCCTTCTTTAATGCAGTTTCTAAAATCAGAAAGAATTGAATTCAATGTTTTTTGTTCATTTTGCTTGTTTGTCGGATTTTGGGATGGACTCTTTGGCTTTGCTTTTCTTCTCCTCATTGGATTTTTCATGTTCAAAGTTGCAGAAGCCAGATTACAAGCTCATTTTGGTTCAACTTCAGCAACTGTGCATTGCATTGCCATGTAATGTGATGCAATGCTATCTTTCTAGCTCTCCCTTTTTACTTCCTTTTGGATAAACAGACATATTAGGCAAGCATTTTGGAGCTTTCACCTAAATAACTACAGGTGGTGAGATAAGCTGCACAATATAATTGACCTTTCAGTATATTGTTGCACACACACCATCTATTTAGCAAATGCCCTTGTTATCAACAGCAGCCTTTTAAACTCACCTGAGCTAACAGGTATGTGCGCTGGTTACTCTGCTGCGCTTAAAATTTCTATCTTGTGTGATACCATCTGCTGAGCTGTGTATCTAATGCTCTCCTGTGTGATACTGTCTGCTGAGCTGTGTATCTAATCCTGTCCTGTGTGATACTGTCTGCTGAGCTGTGTATCTCATCCTATGCTGTGTGATACTGTCTGCTGAGCCGTGTATCTAATCCCGCCCTGTGCGATACTGTCTGCTGAGCCGTGTATCTAATCCACTCCTGTGTGATACTGTCTGATGAACTGTGTATCTAATCCTATCCTGTGTGATACTGTCTGCTGAGCCGTGTATCTAATCCACTCCTGTGTGATACTGTGTGCTGAGCTGTGTATCTAATCCTCTCCTGTGTGATACTGTCTGATGAGCTGTGTATCTAATCCTCTCCTGTGTGATACTGTCTGCTGAGCTGTGTATCTAATCCTCTCCTGTGTGATACTGTCTGATGAACTGTGTATCTAATCCTATCCTGTGTGATACTGTCTGCTGAGCCGTGTATCTAATCCCGCCCTGTGCGATACTGTCTGCTGAGCCATGTATCTAATCCACCCGTGTGATACAGTCTGCTGAGCTGTGTATCTAATCCTATGCTGTGTGATACTGTCTGCTGAGCTGTGTATCTAATCCTCTCCTGTGTGATACTGTCTGATGAACTGTGTTTCTAATCCTCTCCTGTGTGATACTGTCTGCTGAGCTGTGTATCTAATCCTCTCCTGTGTGATACTGTCTGCTGAGCTGTGTATCTAATCCTCTCCTGTGTGATACTGTCTGATGAACTGTGTTTCTAATCCTCTCCTGTGTGATACAGTCTGCTGAGCTGTGTATCTAATCCTCTCCTGTGTGATACTGTCTGCTGAGCTGTGTATCTAATCCTCTCCTGTGTGATACTGTCTGCTGAGCTGTGTATCTAATCCTCTCCTGTGTGATACTGTCTGATGAGCTGTGTATCTAATCCTCTCCTGTGTGACTCTGTCTGCTGAGCCGTGTATCTAATCCTCTCCTGTGTGATACTGTGTGCTGAGATGTGTATCTTATCCTATCCTGTGTGATACTGTTTGATGAGCTGTATATCTAAACCTGTCCTGTGTGATACCGTCTGCTGAGCAGTGTATCTAATCTTATCCTGTGATACTGTCTGCTGAGCTGTGTATCTAATCCCCTCCTGTGTGATTCTGTCTGCTGAGAAGTGTATCTAATCCTATGCTGTGTCATACTGTCTGCTGAGCTGTGTATCTAATCCTATGCTGTGTATCTAATCATCTCCTGTGTGATAATGTCTGCTGAGCCGTGTATCTAATCCTATCCTGTGTGATACTGTCAGCTGAGCTGTGTATCTAATCCTATCCTGTGTAATACCATCTGCTGAGCAGTGTATCTAATCCTATCCTGTGTGATACTGTCTGCTGACCTGTGTATCTAATCCTCTCCTGTGTGATACTGTCTGCTGAGCCGTGTATCTAATCCTCTCCTGTGTGATACTGTGTGCTGAGCTGTGTATCTAATCCTCTCCTGTGCGTTACTGTCTGCTGAGCTGTGTATCTAATCCTCTCCTGTGTGATAATGTCTGATGAACTGTGTATCTAATCCTGTCCTATGTGATACTGTCAGCTGAGCTGTGTATCTAATCCTCTCCGGTGTGATACTGTCTGCTGTGTCATATATCTAATCCCGCCCTGTGCGATACTGTCTGCTGAGCCGTGTATCTAATCCACTCCTGTGTGATACTGTCTGATGAACTGTGTATCTAATCCTGTCCTATGTGATACTGTCAGCTGAGCTGTGTATCTAATCCTATCCTGTGTGATACCATCTGCTGAGCTGTGCATCTAATCCTCTCCTGTGTGATACTGTCTGCTGAGCTGTGCATCTAATCCTGTCCTGTGTGATACCGTCTGCTGAGCTATGTATCTAATCCTTTCCTGTGTGATACTGTCTGCTGAGCTGTGTATCTAATCCTCTCCTGTGCGGTACTGTCTGCTGAGCCGTGTATCTAATCCACTCCTGTGTGATACCGTCTGCTGAGTAGTGTGTCTAATCCTTTCCTGTGCGATACTGTCTGCTGAGCTGTGTATCTAATCCTCTCCTGTGCGATACCGTCTGCTGAGTAGTGTGTCTAATCCCTTCCTGTGCGATACTGTCTGCTGAGCTGTGTATCTAATCCTCTCCTGTGTGATACTGTCTGCTGAGCAGTGTGTCTAATCTTATACTGTGTGATACTGTCTCCTGAGCTGTGTATCTAATCCCCTCCTGTGTGATACTGTCTGCTGAGCTGTGTATCTAATCCTCTCCTGTGTGATACTGTCTGTTGAGCCGTGTATCTAATCCTATGCTGTGTGATAGTCTGCTGAGCAGTGTATCTAATCTTATACTGTGTGATACTGTCTGCTGAGCTGTGTATCTTTCTTCTGCTGGTTGTTCGCCTTTTTTTTGTTGTTCTGGGAGACATCCGTCGTTTGGGTCGTTCTCCAAGTTGGGATCTGCCGTGCCTGAGGAGGAGAATTTTTCCGGTGATTTGGAAAGAGTTTGGACGGATGTGCGTGGTAATCTTCAGGAGGCCAACAGAAAATCTAAAGACTACTTTGATAGGAAACGACAGGAGGTTTTGTTCGCTGTTGGTGACATGGTTTGGTTGTCCTCTAGGAATCTGCGGTTGAGGATTCCTTCTAAGAAATTGGGTCCCAAGTTTGTAGGGCCCTTTAAGGTGCTTCAGGTTGTCAACCAATCTGCTGTTAGGTTGGAGGTTCCTACCTCCTGGAGAATTAATCCGGTATTTCATGTCTCTCTGTTAAAAAAAGCTGTTGTGTCGGATGGTGACGCCTCTGCCTCTGTTCCTCCGGTGGTGGAGGACGGGGAATATGAAATTTCTCGCATCCTTGACTCTAGACGGTATAGAGGTAGTTTGCAGTATCTTGTGGCCTGGAAAGGTTTCGGACCCGAGGATAACTCTTGGGTGAGGTCAGATGATGTTTCCGCGTCCAGACTTATCAGAGCGTTTCACAGGAGATTTCCTGATAAGCCTGGTCCTAGGGGATCCGGAGGATCCTCTTAGAAGGGGGGGTACTGTTAGAACCTTGCTGTTAGGTTTTTTTTCCTTTGCTGGTCACATGACCTTGTTGGCCTATTTAATCCTGCTCCGCCCTTCTGGCTTTGCTGGACTTCATTGTATATCTACTTTCTAGCTAGCCTGTGCTCTGTATCTAGCTCTGTTAGTTTGCTTGGTCTACGGACCTCTATGTTCTATCTATTTTGTTTGTTCGTCTGTCTGCTACTATTTCTGTTAGGAGGTGTCCCATATTCCTCCCAGTCCTTAGTACTTGTAGGGATTCCCTCCCCACATCTATAGGTCTCCGTACAGACTAGATTAGGACTTTAGCAGGTCTGATCGCAGGATCAGGTTCCCTGTTACATCGTAGGGATTCAGCTGAGTCCTATAGTAGGGACAGATCTCCTCTCTTTCCTTAGCTTTGGTAGCAGAACATAACAGATAGGGCCTTCTCTTTGGAGATCACTCTCCTTGGACGCTGGGACCTCCGTGACTCCTAGCCCTGGTACTGTAGTCAGCGTTTGGTGAACCTGGGACCTGTAGTCCTCCAGGGGTTCCGGTGGTTCCTACTGGGAATAAAGGGTCCCTGTAGGTGCAGACCCGGTGTCCGGTATATATATCGGGGTGAGCCTGGTATGCTCCTCTGCCCCCTTGCTACTTCTTCCTTCTTCTCTCTGCCTTCGGCCCACCCAAGGCCCTCACTAGGCTTTCAAACGTGCTGTAGGCCTTGGCTCGCCTAAGCAAAGCAGCCAGCTCGCTACCTCTTCTCTGCTCTCTGAGCATCAGCACACTCTCTGCTCAATTCTGAGCTGTGTTCCGCTCTGTATCTGAACACTAATCTGAAACTAGAACTCTAATCTGAGCTGCCTAGCTCCACCCTCCCTATGTATATCCCTGACGGGATCCCTCTGCTGGTCTGAGGTGGTAGGGTGGAGGTGTGTGAATGTGTGAGGGCCTCTTGTGGAGAAGTCCATCCATGCACCCTTCTGGGTTCTTTAGCACCAGTGCGTAGCAGGGCGCCACAGTTTCCTATCACTAAGCCAGTTCTTAACCCACATACATATATTTTCCCCTATCCCCATTGTTCTCATTTTATGTATCAACCTTTTGTGTGGAACCGTATCAAAAGCTTTTGAAAAGTCCATATACACAACATCCACTGCATTTCCTTGGTCCAGTCCCGAACTTGCCTCCTCATAAAAACTGATCAGATTAGTCTGACAGGAACGGTCCCTCGTAAACCCATGTTGATATTGGGTCGTGAGGTTATTCTTCTTCAGATACTCTAGTATAGCATCTGTTAGGAAACCCTCCAGGATTTTACCCACAGTAGAGGTTAAGCTTACTGGCCTACAATTTCCAAGTTCAGTTTTTGTCCCCTTTTTGAACATTGGCACCACATTTGCTATACGCCAGTCCTGTGGTACAATAGCAAAAAGAACTTCGGCACTCCATACATGAAAATATAAGAAATATTGTATCTAGACTAATGTCACTTTGAAAAATGAAGGTTTTTTGCGCATAATTTGGCCAATTTATGTGTGCCCATCAACCACGACAAGGTCACCTTCGTATGATGGGAAACTACGCTATGCTACCACTGGATATGCCACTCTTGGGCTGTAAGCCTGTATGGACAATATGTCTCTGCTTGGGCTTTTAACCTACAATGTATGGGCTGGTAGAGCTAGTTAAAACCACCTGTGACTGAATGGGAGGGACACATGGTCAGAAAAAAGGCTGTCAAACTTCTAATAGTGTGAACACGTACCTGCTGCAATGCTCCAGGAGCGGGATCCCAAAAATGATTAATAGAAAAAAGAGAGGGGTCGCTCACTGGTCTATTCGGGTGCTCTGAAGAAAAGAGTAATCTCAATAGCAAAAAGAACTTCGGCACTCCATACATGAAAATATAAGAAATATTGTATCTAGACTATTGTCACTTTGAAAAATGAAGGTTTTTTGCGCATAATTTGGCCAATTTATGTGTGCCCATCAACCACGACAAGGTCACCTTCGTATGATGGGAAACTACGCTATGCTACCACTGGATATGCCACTCTTGGGCTGTAAGCCTGTATGGACAATATGTCTCTGCTTGGGCTTTTAACCTACAATGTATGGGCTGGTAGAGCTAGTTAAAACCACCTGTGACTGAATGGGAGGGACACATGGTCAGAAAAAAGGCTGTCAAACTTCTAATAGTGTGAACACGTACCTGCTGCAATGCTCCAGGAGCGGGATCCCAAAAATGATTAATAGAAAAAAGAGAGGGGTCGCTCACTGGTCTATTCGGGTGCTCTGAAGAAAAGAGTAATCTCAATAGCAAAAAGAACTTCGGCACTCCATACATGAAAATATAAGAAATATTGTATCTAGACTAATGTCACTTTGAAAAATGAAGGTTTTTTGCGCATAATTTGGCCAATTTATGTGTGCCCATCAACCACGACAAGGTCACCTTCGTATGATGGGAAACTACGCTATGCTACCACTGGATATGCCACTCTTGGGCTGTAAGCCTATATGGACAATATGTCTCTGCTTGGGCTTTTAACCTACAATGTATGGGCTGGTAGAGCTAGTTAAAACCACCTGTGACTGAATGGGAGGGACACATGGTCAGAAAAAAGGCTGTCAAACTTCTAATAGTGTGAACACGTACCTGCTGCAATGCTCCAGGAGCGGGATCCCAAAAATGATTAATAGAAAAAAGAGAGGGGTCGCTCACTGGTCTATTCGGGTGCTCTGAAGAAAAGAGTAATCTCAATAGCAAAAAGAACTTCGGCACTCCATACATGAAAATATAAGAAATATTTTTGGGATCCCGCTCCTGGAGCATTGCAGCAGGTACGTGTTCACACTATTAGAAGTTTGACAGCCTTTTTTCTGACCATGTGTCCCTCCCATTCAGTCACAGGTGGTTTTAACTAGCTCTACCAGCCCATACATTGTAGGTTAAAAGCCCAAGCAGAGACATATTGTCCATACAGGCTTACAGCCCAAGAGTGGCATATCCAGTGGTAGCATAGCGTAGTTTCCCATCATACGAAGGTGACCTTGTCATGGTTGATGGGCACACATAAATTGGCCAAATTATGCGTAAAAAACCTTCATTTTTCAAAGTGACATTAGTCTAGATACAATATTTCTTATATTTTCATGTATGGAGTGCCGAAGTTCTTTTTGCTATTGAGATTACTCTTTTCTTCAGAGCACCCGAATAGACCAGTGAGCGACCCCTCTCTTTTTTCTATTAATCATTTTTGGGATCCCGCTCCTGGAGCATTGCAGCAGGTACGTGTTCACACTATTAGAAGTTTGACAGCCTTTTTTCTGACCATGTGTCCCTCCCATTCAGTCACAGGTGGTTTTAACTAGCTCTACCAGCCCATACATTGTAGGTTAAAAGCCCAAGCAGAGACATATTGTCCATATAGGCTTACAGCCCAAGAGTGGCATATCCAGTGGTAGCATAGCGTAGTTTCCCATCATACGAAGGTGACCTTGTCGTGGTTGATGGGCACACATAAATTGGCCAAATTATGTGCAAAAAACCTTCATTTTTCAAAGTGACATTAGTCTAGATACAATATTTCTTATATTTTCATGTATGGAGTGCCGAAGTTCTTTTTGCTATTGAGATTACTCTTTTCTTCAGAGCACCCGAATAGACCAGTGAGCGACCCCTCTCTTTTTTCTATTAATCATTTTTGGGATCCCGCTCCTGGAGCATTGCAGCAGGTACGTGTTCACACTATTAGAAGTTTGACAGCCTTTTTTCTGACCATGTGTCCCTCCCATTCAGTCACAGGTGGTTTTAACTAGCTCTACCAGCCCATACATTGTAGGTTAAAAGCCCAAGCAGAGACATATTGTCCATACAGGCTTACAGCCCAAGAGTGGCATATCCAGTGGTAGCATAGCGTAGTTTCCCATCATACGAAGGTGACCTTGTCATGGTTGATGGGCACACATAAATTGGCCAAATTATGCGCAAAAAACCTTCATTTTTCAAAGTGACATTAGTCTAGATACAATATTTCTTATATTTTCATGTATGGAGTGCCGAAGTTCTTTTTGCAATTGAGATTACTTTTTTCTTCAGAGCACCCGAATAGACCAGTGAGCGACCCCTCTCTTTTTTCTATTAATCATTTTTGGGATCCCGCTGCTGGAGCATTGCAGCAGGTACGTGTTCACACTATTAGAAGTTTGACAGCCTTTTTTCTGACCATGTGTCCCTCCCATTCAGTCACAGGTGGTTTTAACTAGCTCTACCAGCCCATACATTGTAGGTTAAAAGCCCAAGCAGAGACATATTGTCCATACAGGCTTACAGCCCAAGAGTGGCATATCCAGTGGTAGCGTAGCGTAGTTTCCCATCATACGAAGGTGACCTTGTCGTGGTTGATGGGCACACATAAATTGGCCAAATTATGCGCAAAAAACCTTCATTTTTCAAAGTGACATTAGTCTAGATACAATATTTCTTATATTTTCATGTATGGAGTGCCGAAGTTCTTTTTGCTATTGAGATTACTCTTTTCTTCAGAGCACCCGAATAGACCAGTCCTGTGGTACAGACCCTGTTATTATGGAATCTTTAAAGATTAAAAATAATGGTCTATCTATGACGTTACTTAATTCCTGCAGTACTCGTGGGTATATCCCATCCGGGCCCGGGGATTTGTCAACTTTAGTGATTTTTAGATGCCGCCAGACTTCCTGCTGGGTTAAGCAAGTGACATTTAATGGAGAATTTTTCTCATCACTAATCATGTTTTCTGTTATGCGATTTTCTTGTGTAAATACTGTTGAAAAAAAATCATTTAGCATATTGGCTTTTTCCTCATCCTCATCCACCATTTCACCCAGACTATTTTTAAGGGGGCCAACGCTATCATTTTTTAGTTTTTTACTATTTATGTACTTAAAGAATATTTTGAGATTATTTTTACTTTCTCTGGCAATGAGTCTCTCTGTCTCAATCTTTGCTGCCTTGATTTGGTTTTTACAGAATTTATTTAATTTTCTGTATTGAATTAATGCCTCATCACTACCGACTGTTATGATCTGCAACATGTACTAAGGAAAGATAAGGGAAAACTGTCCCTACAGTAAAACTAAGCTGAATCCCTACGATGTAGCGGACTGCCTGTTCCTAGCGAACAGACCCGCCTAAGTCCTCGGCTAGTCTGAATGAGGACCTATAGCATAAGGGGAGGGGTCCCTAAAAGAACTAATGACTGGGACAAAAAATGGGACACCTCCTAAACAGAGAAATTGTTACAGAACACAAAAAGACAAACAGACAAAAAAGTACTAGAGGTCCCAGAAGGACCAAACGAACTGACAGAGAAAGGCACAGAAGCACCTGGCTAGAAAAACAGTCAAACACTGAAGTCCAGCACAGCCAAAAGGGCGGAGCTGGAATATAAAGGCCGATGGTCACGTGACCACAAAACACAAGAAGGAAAAAACAAACAGGAGGGTTCTAACAGTACCCCCTCTTTTATGAGGATCCTCCGGATCCTCCTGGCCCAGGCCTCCTGTGGAAAGCTTTAACAAGCCTAGGAGCAGAGACCTCATCCGTCCTTACCCAGGAGTTGTCTTCGGGACCGAAACCCTTCCAGGAGATAAGATACTGTAATCTCCCTCTATGCCATCTAGAATTCAAGATACGAGAAATTTCATATTCGCCGTCTTCCACCACAGGAGGAACTGAGACAGTGGCATCCCTATCTGATACATCAGCCTTTTTCAACAAGGAAACATGAAACAAAGGATTAATCTTCCAGTAAGTAGGGACATCCAACCTAACAGCAGACGGGTTAACAATCTGAAGCACTTTAAATGGACCCACAAACTTAGGACCCAGTTTTTTAGAGGGAATCCTCAACCGCAGGTTCTTTGAGGACAACCAAACCATGTCACCCACCGTAAACAAAACCTCCTTACGTTTCCTGTCAAAATACTTCTTGGACTTTGTTAGCCTCTTGAAGGTTGCAACGTACATTAGTCCAAACTCTCTCCAAATCACCGGAAAAATTCTCCTCCTCCGGCACCGCCGACCCCAATTTGGAGAACGAACCAAAAGACGGATGTCTCCCAGTACTACAAGAAAAAGGAGAACACCCTGCAGAGGAGGATGCATGATTGTTAAGAGCAAATTCTGCGAGAGGCAGAAACTCAGACCACCCCTCTTGATTGTCCGCCACAAAACCACGCAAAAACTGTTCAACATCCTGGTTCTTTGTTTCAGTCTGTCCATTAGACTCAGGATGATACCCAGACGAAAATGACAAATGGACTCCCAATCTGTCACAAAAAGCACGCCAAAAGCGAGCCACAAACTGAGGTCCTCTATCAGAAACAATATCCGTGGGAACGCCATGGAGCTTGACAATCTCCTTAACAAATGCCTTAGCGAGTGTCTTGGAACAGGGCAACTTAATGAATGGAACCAAATGACACATATTACTAAAACGGTCCACGACCACCCAGATGACAGTAAAACCCTCGGACACAGGAAGATCAGTAATAAAATCCATTGTGAGATGCGTCCAAGGCACACTAGGAACCTCCAGATGGCAAAGCAACCCCGCAGCAGGAGTATGTGAAGCCTTTGACCTAGCACACACAGTACATTGAGGCACCCACTAGATGACTTCCTTCTGCCATCCAGGCCACCAAAAACTGTGACTGATAAGTCTCTTAGTCTCCGAAATTCCTGGATGATCTGCCAGCCAAGACTCATGACACTCCACAAACAAATCTCTCCTAAAGGCTCTAGGCAAGTCTCTTAGTCTCCGAAATTCCTGGATGACCTGCCAACCGAGACTCATGACACTCCACAAACAAATCTCTCCTAAAGGCTCTGGGCACGAACAACCTCCCATGGGGAGTGTTAGATGGAGAATCATCTTGAGCTTTCAGAATCCCATTCTCCAAAACGGAGTCCAATGCCGCCACCACAACTCCTTTCTGTAAAATGCTCTCCTCCTCCTCGGCACCGACCATAGGAGAGAAGCTGCGAGATAAAGCATCAGCTTTAACGTTCTTAGTACCAGGGAAATAGGTAACAGAAAAATGAAACCGAGAAAAAAAAAGTGCCCACCTAGCTTGACGGGCATTCAAGCGATTGGCAGCATCCAGATAGATCAAATTCTTATGATCTGTGAAAACCTGAATATGAAATCCAGCACCTTGCAAAAAATGACACCAATGTTCAAACGCAAGTTTAATAGCCAGCAACTCCCGATTTCCAACATCATAATTCAGTTTGGTTTCCGAAATTTTTTTCGAAAAGAAGGCACAAGGATGTACTCCATCTTTGTTCTCCTGAGACAAAACTGCTCCGACCTCCACCGATTAAGCATCGACCTCGACCAAAAAAGGCTTAGTCTCATCAGGCTGCATAAGGATAGGGGCAGAACTGAACCTCTCTTTGAGATACTCAAACGCTTCAATGGCCTCAGTAGTCCACTGGACTGTATTCGCTCCTTTCCTGGTGAGATTGGTCAGAGGCTTAACAATTGCAGAAAAATTCTTAATGAAATTCCTATAATAATTGGCAAAACCCAAAAATCTCTGTATAGATTTCAAACCAATAGGCCTAAGCCGTTCCTGCACAGCCTGAACCTTCACCGGGTCCATCTCAAAGCCCTCACTGGAGACAATGTAGCCCAAAAAACGAATTTTCTGCACAGCGAACTCACATTTCTCCAGCTTAGCAAGGAGTGAATTATCACTCAATAACTGCAAAACTTCACGTACACTCTGCCAATGGGACTCTAGATCTGGTGAATAAATCAAAATGTCATCCAAATACACAACCACATCCTTACCAATCAAAGGTCTCAGGATGTCATTAATAAGGTTCTGAAAAAATGCAGGTGCATTGGTAAGACCAAAAGGCATCACCAGATTCTCAAAATGACCTACCAGAGTGTTGAAAGCAGTTTTCCATTCATCACCCTCCTTCACTCGTAACAAATTGTTTGCACCCTGGAGATCAATTTTAGAGAACCACTTGGCCCCACCAACTGGTTAAACAAGTCAGGAATTAACGGGAATGGGTAGGAATTGCGTACGGTAATCTTATTAATTTCCCGAAAATCCAGACATGGATGTAAACCCCTGTCCTTTTTTTTAACAAAGAAAAATCCAACTGCCACAGGCGACTTAGAAGGTCTAATGTGACCTGCAGCCAGGCTAGTCTGTATGTACTCCTCCAAGGCCTTTCTTTCAGGGATAGTCAGATTAAACAAGCGACTCTTGGGAAGAGTAGTTCCAGGAACAAACTCAATGGTGCAATCATAATCCCTATGAGGAGGTAAAACTTGCGATTCCTACTCTGAAAAAACCCTCCAAAAATCTTGAATAGGTACAGGTAATTTCCCTTTTTCCACAGCCGCAATGCGACCATTACAACATTTATCATAGCACTTCAGACTCCAAGACTTAATCACATTAGTAGACCAGTCCAGCAAAGGATTGTGCAGTTTTAACCAAGGCAATCCTAGAATGACCGGAGAGGGTAAAGTATCTAATACACCAAGTCCAAAATTTCTTGGTGAACTCCATTGATAGTGAGGGGAAATGCAGCAACCTTGTGAGTAATACATTTCAAGGGAGTGTTATAAATTGCAATCACAGAAATAGGTGATGACAAAAGTTTGGATTTCAATTTAAGGTTTTCCAAAAACCCTTTATCAATCACATTAAGTGTTGAACCACAATCCACAAATACCTGAAATTCAATCAAATTTTCCTATAAAGTAGTACTCCCAGAAAGAAATACTCCTGCAGAGCATAAACAAGCTATACGGGCGTAACTGAACTTTTTTTTTTCTTTACTTAAACGAAGCTCAGAATACTTAATCAAATGGTCAGCTTTACCACAATAAAGACACAATCCCTCAGCAAACCTCCGATCTCTTTCCTGAGAGGAGCAGATTTTCTGGGGACTAGGACCTGGCATTACAGGAGTCTTTACCTCATTCCGTCTAAATCTCAGTCTCTATCCACACGAACAGCTAATTACATGGCATCCTGCCAAGTCTCAGGTGCGGGGAATGCAATTAGCAAATCCTTAACCCTTTCACTCAGACCAGCAAGAAATAGACATTTCAGAGCTGGATCATTCCATTTAACTTCTGAGGCCAATCTTCTGAAGTGTGTGCAATAATTTTCAACATCACCTGACACCTGATTCAAACACCTGAGGTCTGCCTCAGCAGATGAGATTCGATCAGGATCGTCATATAATAGCCCCATAGCAGAAAAAAATTCTTCTACAGACCTTAAACATGGATCATTAGGTTGGAGAGAACAGGCCCACCCCTGTTGTTTCTTTGCGCAAAAGTGACATAATAAAACCAATGCGCTGTGATTCATTCCCAGAGGACCTTGCTCTCAAACGAAAATATAACAAACAAGCATTTTTAAAGGAAAAAAAATCTTGCTGTTTACCATAAAAAACATCAGGCAGTCCTACCTTGGGTTCCACAAAATGCGCTTCAGAACAGCCACTCACGTGTTGCTGGAGCTTGGCCACCTCCAGAGACAATCTCTGCAGGCGTTGAGCCAAATCCTGGACGGAAACTATACTGATCCCCGAATTTCTTTCCTTTTAGTTTTTTTGGGCTGAACTTACTGTTATGATCTGCAACATGTACTAAGGAAAGCTAACGGAAAATTGTCCCTACAGTAAAACTAAGCTGAATCCTTACGATGTAGCGGGCTGCCTGTTCCTAGCGAACAGACCCGCCTAAGTCCTTGGCTAGTCTGAATGAAGACCTATAGCATAAGGGGAGGGGTCCCTAAAAGAACTAAGGACTGGGACAAAAAATGGGACACCTCCTAAATAGAGAAGTTGTTGCAGAACACAAAAAGACAAACAGACAAGAAAGTGCAAGAGGTCCCAGAAGGACCAAACAAACTGACAGAGAAAGGCACAGAAGCACCTGACTAGACAAACAGTCAAACACTGAAGTCCAGCACAGCCAAAAGGGCAGAGCTGGAATATAAAGGCAGATGGTCACATGAGCGCAAAACACAAGATGGAAAAAACAAACAGGATAGTTCTAACACCTACTTGCTTTAGTTCTCTAAATGCTTTATTTTTGTCACTTATTTCACCCCTTACAGCTCTATTTAGCCATAGTGGTTTCCTCCTATTTCTAGCATGTTTATTCCCATAGGGTATATATTGTGCACAGGTCCTATTCAGGATGCTAATAAATGTCTCCCATTTGCTTTGTGTAGTTTTATGTCTCAGGATATCGTCCCAGTTTATTGCACTAAGATCATCTCTCAACCATTGGAAATTTGCCTTCCTGAAGTTTAGTGTCCTTGTAACCCCTCTACTACACATCTTATTAAAGGATACATGAAAACTTATTATTTTGTGATCAATATTACCCAAGTGACCCTCAACTCGTATATTTGATATGCAGTCTGGCCTGTTGTTTAATATTAGGTCTAGCAGTGCCCCCCTTCTTGTTGGGTCCTGCACCAGTTGTGAAAGTCTCTCATAGTTGTCAAAAACCTATTACCTTTGCTTGAACTACAGGTTTCCGTTCCCCAATGTATTTCAGGGTAGTTGAAGTCCCCCAGAATAATGATTTCTCCTTGAGTCGCTGCTTCATCTATTTGCTTTATGAGGATATTCTCCGCTGCTTCCATTATTTTTGGAGACTTATAGCAAACCTCTATCAGTAATTTATTATTTTTCCCCCCTCCCCTTATCTACACCCACAGGGACTCTACGTTTTCATTAGATTCACATATATTCTCACGCAAGATGGGTTTTAAGGATGATTTTACATATAAACACACACCCCCCCTCGCTTGTTTGTATGGTCATTTCTGAACAGACTATAGCCCTGTAAATTAACTGACCAGTCATGGCTCTCGTCCAGCCATGTCTCAGATATCCCCACCATGTCATAATTATTTTCCAACAAAATTAATTCTAATTCCTCCATTTTGTTGGCGAGGCTTCTGGCATTAGTGTACATGTATTTTATGCATCTCTCTGTACCTCTATTCCTTCTTACTATATTGACTGTTCTAACCCCACCCCCAATGTCTTTATTTGTGCCCAGGTCACTATCTACACTATCTTCCCCACCTATAAAATGAATACCCTCCTCCCCAATCACTAGTTTAAACACTCCTCCAACCTTTCTCCCCCAGCGAAGCTGCACCCTCCCCATTGAGGTGCAGCTCGTCTCTAGCGTAGAATCTGTAGCCAACTGAGAAGTCAGCCTAGTTCTCCAGGAACCCAAACCCCTCCTTCCTACACCAGTTCTTGAGCCACTTATTTATCTCCCTAATCTCCCATTGCCTCTCTGGCGTGGCACGTGGTACAGGTAGTATTTCAGAGAATACCACCTTGGAGGTCCTAGCTTTAAGCTTGCAGCCTAATTCCCTGAAATTATCTTTAAGGACCTTCCACCTACCTCTAACTTTGTCATTTGTGCCAATGTGCACCATGACCGCTGGGTCCTCACCAGCCCCTCCCATTAATCTGTCAACCCGATCAGCGATGTGCCGGACTCGAGCGCCAGGTAGGCAGCACACTGTTCGACGATCCCTGTCTTTGTGACAGATTGCCCTATCTGTTCCCCTAATAATTGAGTCCCCCACTACCAGCACCTGCCTTGCTTGCCCTGCTCTCTTATCTCCCCCCTTACTGGAGCTAACACTCCTCCGGCTTTCAGAGGACATGCCTTGCTGCAGCAGTACTACCCCTGTACTGACACCCCCCTCATCTGCCAACTTTGCAAACTTATTGGGGTGTGCCAGATCAGGACTAGCCTCCCTGGCACTCTTCCCTCTACCCCACCTTCTAACTGTCACCCAGCTAGCTGCCTCACTGTCCTGCAGCTCCCTACTACCACCCTCCCCCACATCTACACCAGTGAGCAGCTCCTCAGTGAGCAGCAGACTCCTTTCCATATTGTCAATGGATCTCAGTGTTGCCAGCTGCTCATTTAGATCCAGTACCTGGGCTTCCAAATGCACAATGTGCACACATCTAGCACAGCAGTATGCATCCACGACCGGCCTTTCAAGGATTTCATATGACTCACCCCCTGGGCCAGTGCTGCAGTGCGGCGCGCGTGCGCGCGGGGGATACCCGGAGCCGGATCCGATGGGGGTAGTAGTCTTCGTGTGGCGGTGACCCGGTCCGCGCCCAGGGTGGTCAAACTAAGTGGCAGTTATTGGTATGATGGTATTAGTGTCCGACTACGCCACCCGTTGAATGCGGTTATGAAACCGCCGCTGCAGGGCAGACCGCTGAGGCCGGTGGTATAGGTGTGCAGCAATGTTGATATAACCCCCAACGGGAGAGGTATGGCCTCAGGGCAGCGGATGTGGGTGATGTTGGGAGTGATGGTGTGGATGTCCCAGCACTAACGGTGCGACAAGGAAGCACGGAGACGCGAGGGTACAGTTCAGGGCCTTTACTGATGGTACAAGGCAAATTCCCCCGGGAGTACTGGCTAGTAGTTGGGGCCTGGTTAGTCTGCGAGTAAGCCGGAGTTCCCCTGGCCAGGTGGAGTTGTAGGCCTTCCCGTTAGTCTGTACCCTTCCTGGCTACCCTGCTTTCGGCGGTTACAAGTAGCCCACGTCCCTGGGTATACCGTGTGGTGCTCACCCGTATGGCTGGTGACCTGGGGCCTCCTGTTAGCCTCCGCTCCGGGATGGCGGTGCTGGTCCCTTCGTTGTGACTGAGCCTCCGGGCTTTTATGGCCAGAGGACCTGGAATCCCCTGCCGGATGGATTCTGCTGCTGGGTATATCTTAGTCCCCACAGCCTCGGACTCCTGTGTCCGGTTTTAGTACCTTCTCCCAGGGCGAGCTCTGCACAGCTCCAGCCCCTGGCGCTTCTCCTTGGCTCCTACAGAGCTCCTGATGTCTATCTGTCCCTGTTTCTGCGTGTCCAGACCAGACTCCGTCTCTGTCTGGAACTCCTCTCTCTAACCCTGCCTCAGCCCCAGTTTATGTAGGGGAAGTTCTTCCCCTCCCAGGACTGGGCAGGAGGTGTGGCATGCTTAGGATTCCTGCCCAGGAGACCTCCCACCTGCTCACAGACGTAATACTGCTATTACTGTGGAAACCAGACCCCTGGGGTGCCACATTCCCCCCTAGTGAAATTTAGTACTCCCGGACTAAACATATTTTTTTTTTTTCAAAACATAACAGGGTATAAACAATAACAATTAAATACATGAGATGGTCACGGCGTGTCCGTAACCGGGAAGCAATAACGGTGTCCATTTCACCAAAGAACAGGGAGCCGTAACCAGGTAGGGGTCTGTCCTGCCCCGAGTCTTTAACAGTCTTTAGTCCATTCCTGGGTTACACTCCAAACATATTTACTCACTGTCCATAACCTGTCAGTCCATATAAAGAAATCTGTAACTGAAAAACATAATTAGCAACGGCTACAACAAAACAGGTAAACATAAAATAGTTAAAGCAACTAGCCAACTTAGATTCTCCAACGTACGGGCATCTGGCCTCTGGTAACCCTAGTGGACCTACGGAGCTCACTAACTGGTCCTGCACTACAGGGTGTAGGAGGTGTTATGGGCAGGCTGGGCAGCTTTCTGCGCACTCTTTGGCTCACTAGGGGCACGGCAGGCTCACTACTAGCAGAGGGTTGATCCTCCTGTACTGCTGGCGTGGACTCTTCTGCCTCTTGGGTCGGCTGCTCTTCCAGCTCTACTGGTTCCTCTGTAGGCACTTGCGGGACCGGCTGGAGAAAGGTGAGGACGGGTACCACGACAGCACCGTTTACTTGTGTCCAAGACCGGGGGAAGTCTCCGAGTACAGTCCTGATCATTTCTTCCCTTTCCTCTGCGGGTCGAGGGTTTTCTTGATCTTCCTCTTCAGGGTTTTGCAGCTGCTCGGGACACTTCTTCAGGTGGTCTCTGGAGACAACGGCTGTGGTTTCTCCTCCATCCTTACTGATCACGCAAATCTTTGGGTTCTCATGGCTTGATGGCAGTACGGTGTACGGGTCCTTCTCCCACTGGTCGTCCAACTTGTGGAGCCGTCTTTTCCTCTTCAAGACCTGCTCTCCAGGTACCAGGGGAACAGCGGGAGCATACTGATTATAAGCCCTCTCTTGCCTTTCTCTAGCTTGAGACAGACTTCGCTCCACGCTCTCCTGCACTTTCCGATACTGCTGCTGCCGTCCTGTATCCCAGTCTGCCTCTGGCGAGGTGTCCTCGGGCGTCAGGACTCCCATATCCAGGTCGATAGGCAGCTTACCAGGCCTCGCTCTCATTAGGTAAGCCGGGGTACAGTTGGTAGAACCTACAGGGATGTGGTTGTATAGGTCCACCAGATCAGGCAGCTTCTCAGGCCACAGACTGCGTTCTTCCAGGGGCAATGTTTTCAGGAGGTCTATCACCACCTGGTTCATCTTCTCGCAGAGTCCATTAGTCTGTGGGTGATAGGGCGTTGTTCTTATCTTCGTGCAGCCATACAGGTTGCAGAACTCCTGGAAGACTTCCGCTTCGAAGGCTGGCCCTTGGTCTGTCAGCACTTGGTCCGGGTACCCGTGTGGACGGCAGAAGTGCTGCTGGAAGGCTCTAGCTGCTGTTTGAGCCGTTAAGTCCTTGACCGGGACCACCACCAGGAACCGGGAGTAATGATCTACGATTGTGAGGGCGTAGACATACCCAGATCTGCTTGGAGCCAGTTTCACATGGTCCAGGGCTGCCAGTTCCAGTGGCTGTCGGGTGATGATGGGCTGCAAGGGAGTCTTCTGGCTGGCACGGTCCTTCCTTCTTAGGTGGCACGGTCCACAGTCTCTGCACCACCTCTCGATGGCTCCTCTCATGCCTACCCAGTAGAACCATTCACGCAATAAGAACTCCAGCTTCTTCCACCCGAAATGTCCTGCTCCGTTGTGGTACGCCTCCAGAATCATAGCCGCGTCTCGTCTGGGGACCACTACCTGCCAGGTCAACTCATGTGTTCGAGAGTTAACCATTCTCCGGCACAACTTCTCCCTGTAGAGGAACAGCCTACTTTTCTCCTTCCACAGTTGCTTAGTCTCCTCTGGGGCGTCTGGGTCCAGACTGGCATCGGCTTGGGTCAGCATTTCCTTCACCAGACGGACTGCAGGATCACTATCTTGCGTCTCCGCCCAGTTGTAGTGGGGCAAGGGATTGAACGTCGCGGAGCGTCTGTCCTTCACACGGTGGGAATACAGGGTAATCCCATGACGGTGGAATGCAGGGAGCTCAACTTCTTCCAGATCTTCTGGATCTTCCCCTACGTCCGGTAAGTTCGGCATTCTAGACAGGGCATCCGTGTTGGCATTTGAGCGTCCTGCCCGGTATTTGATGGTGAATTCAAAGTTGGACAGGCGAGCCATCCATCTCTGTTCCAGAGCACCGAGCCTTGCAGTGTCCAGGTGTGTCAACGGGTTGTTATCCGTGTACACGATGAATTTGGAGGAGGCAAGGTAATGCTTGAAACGTTCGGTCACTGCCCACACTACTGCCAGGAACTCCAGCTTGAATGAGCTATAATTCTCTGGGTTCCTCTCGGTGGGTCGTAGCTTTCGGCTAGCGTAAGCGATTACTCGTTCTTTTCCTTGCTGGATCTGGGACAGCACGGCTCCTAGCCCGATGTTACTTGCGTCTGTGTGGAGGATAAAGGGCTGGCTGTAGTCTGGATATGCCAGGATTTCATCCCCCGTGAGGGCCATCTTCAGCTGGCAAAAGGACTCCTCTTCCAGCTTTTCCCACCTGAAGGGCGGCTTCTGGTTTTTGGCTTTTCGAGATTGACCTATCAGGAGGTCCTGCATAGGAGCTGCCATTTTGGTGAAACCGGGAATGAATCTTCGGTAGTAGCCTACCAACCCGAGGAACTGCCGCACTTCCTTTATGCTGGAGGGTCTTGGCCAGTCCTTAATCACGGTGATCTTATCAGGGTCAGGAGCCACTCCGTCAGCACTCACCACGTGTCCCAGGTATTGCACCTTTGGTTTCAGGAGGTGACACTTGGAGGGTTTCACCTTTAGGCCGTAGTTTGCCAGAGCTTCGAACACTTCTGCCAGGTGTTTGAGGTGGTCCTCGTAGGTCTTGGAATAGACGATGACATCGTCCAGGTATAACAGGACCGTCTCGAAGTTCCGGTGTCCCAGATAGCATTCCATCAACCGTTGGAAGGTTCCTGGTGCGTTGCAGAGCCCGAACGGCATACAGTTAAATTTGCTGAGACCCATCGGGGTGGTGAATGCGGTCTTCTCTCGGTCTGCCTCTGCTACAGGAACCTGCCAGTACCCGCTAGTGAGATCCAAAGTAGAGAAGAAGTTAGCAGATTTTAATGCAGCTAAGGACTCTTCTATCCTTGGTAACGGGTACGCATCTTTGTGTGTGATACGGTTGACCTTCCTGTAGTCTACACACATTCTCATAGTGTTGTCCTTCTTTTTCACTAAGACTAGTGGAGCTGCCCAGGGGCTACAGCTGTCCCTGATTACCCCAGCCTCCTTCATGTCTCTAAGCATCCCCTTGGCGTGTTGGTAGTGTGCAGGGGGTACGGGTCGGTATCTCTCCTTTATGGGAGGATGGTCTCCCGTGGGGATGTGGTGTTCTACCCCCTTTACTCGCCCGAAGTCTAACGGGTGTTTACTAAACACTCTCTCGTACTCTTGAACCACCCGATAGACTCCTTGTTTCTGGTGTGAGGGAGTGGAGTCAGTACCCAGATGTAGTTGCTGACACCAGTCCTCCACTGGTTTCTTAGAGCCGTTACCTTCCTCTGGTTGAGATGGAGGCAAGGGTTCCACGGCCTGTACAGAATTCTGGTTTATGGTGAACAATTTAGCTAGCGTGGCATACCGGGGCAGGTGTACTTCTCTCTCACCGATATTTATGATGCGAACGGGCACCCTCCCATGGCGTACATCGACCACCCCCCGTGCTGTCAAAATGGTGGGCCTACTGTCTGAGTAGACGGGTTCTACCATTGCTTGGTAGTCTCTACCTCTTAGACCAATAGCTGCCCGGCACCAAATCATCATCTCACTTTTTGGGGGCATGGCAATAGGGAACGGGTCACACATTCTCACGCTACCTATCTCACCACCAGATAGTTCCACCTGTTGCCGCTTCATCAGTGCCCGGATCTCTTTTTGGAGCACACGCTGCTGGCCGGAACTGGCGTTCTTGGCAACCTGCTGTAAAATGAGAATCACCTCTGCAAGACAATTTTCAATTACATTGGTTCCCAGGGTGATTCTAGGGTGACTCTCATGACGGTCTATGTCCACTATAATCAGTCCTTGTGCCGCCAGTTCGACTTTACCGATTTTAATGGTCACCTCCTTGAATCCCACCTGCGGCACGGGCTGACCATTGCTGGCGATGATACTCAGGTCGTCGTCTGGGTAGTGGGTTATGTCCGAATCATTCCAGTACTGCTTGAAGAGCACGTACGGGATGGTGGTGACCTGTGACCCAGTGTCTAGTAGGGCACTCATAGGAATGCCATCCAGTACCACAGGCAAGATTGGACGTCCCCCTACGTATTTATCACGCCAGTTTGATGGGCCTGATGGTCTTATGCCTGGGGGTTGGCCCTCTACCCCAGGTTGTGCCCGTTTAAATGACAGTACCTTGCCACATGTCCGGGTTGATTGCAGCGGCGGCAAATAAGTCGTCCGTCCTCGTTGTATCGATCGCTGGGTCTTCCTCTGGCCGGTGGGGTCCTCCTTGGTCGGCGCCACGGGATGTCCTCCGGTCCGGATGCCAGCTCGATCTTCCCTGCAGTAGAAACCTGTAAAGACTGCACAGTTCGGGTTAGCGCGGGAACGCTTTTAGTTAGCTCTTGGACCTGATGGTGCAGGTCTGTAGCCGGGTCACTGTTTAAAGCCTGCGCATCAGCTCCCACAGGCCCTGCAGACAAGGGCGCCATCTCCTGGTGATAAGTGATAGCAGGGCGCCTGTGGGTCACAGCGCCACCTGGTGCCGGTTCTCGGAGCACCCGGATGGCTCTGTCCTTGAACTGTGCAAAGTCCAGGTCAGGGTCCTGTAAGGCCATCGCCCGCAACTGGGTTCGGTGGGCATTGCACAGTAGACCCTCAATGAATTGTTCAGTCAACAGCTTATCTTCATTTCCTACGCTGTCAGGGTCTGCCTGCTTAATGGCTCTCAGGGCCTCTTGTAGGTTTAGAGCATAGTCTCTTATACTCTCATGTGCCCGTTGTTTGCACCCATAAAATCTTAGTTTTATTTCGGCTGAGGTGCGGGTGTCAAATGTGTCTTTCAGCCGGGTTAGTATGTCTCTGACAGTACTCTTCCTCCCAGGTGGCCAGGACTTTACCTCCCTTTGGGCTGCCCCGATTAATTGGGCCACCAGGATGCTCACTTTTTGCGCCTCCGTGAGGGGATACACCTGGAAGAGGCTATCCAGCCTTTCTCTGAAGTCATTTAGGGTATGTGACTCCCCTGAGTACTGGGGTAGCCAGGCTGCCCCCGGGATATAGGGCATGGTGAAAGGCATGACCGCAGCAGCGGTGGCGCTGGCGGCGGCTGTGGCGGTGAAGCTCTCCTCCGTATCCGACATCCTCCTCCCCCCTAGTGGACCGTGGCCTACCTTGCGATGATCCTCTTCCGTAGGCCGCGGCTCCGCAGTGGATCGTCAGGGTTGAGGACCTTCCGTCGCGCTCCTGTGACGTCGGCGTCTGCTGGGCTCCTTCCAGGACCTTACGCAACGTCTGGACGTGAGGCGGGGCTTCAGTTCTCGCGGGCTTTCGGAGTCCACGCCCCTCTTCTTCCCGCGCGGCGCCCTCAGGATGGCGTCCAATGGCGGGAAAACTCCACGGATGGCAGGAAGAAGGCAGAAGATGGCGTCGGATGGCGGGAATCGGCTCCAGATGGCGGGAAACGACTCCGGACGGCGGGAAACTTCACCACAGGTAAGCATAAAAGTCTCTTTTTTTCAGGCACGCAGTACCCGGTGGTTGCGGGCACGTAATCCTGCCGACTACGCCAAAGTTGACTCACCCCCTGGGCCAGTGCTGTAGTGCGGCGCGCGTGCACGCGGGGGATACCCGGAGCCGGATCCGATGGGGGTAGTAGTCTTCGTGTGGCGGTGACCCGGTCCGTGCCCAGGGTGGTCAAACTAAGTGGCAGTTATTGGTATGATGGTATTAGTGTCCGACTACGCCACCCGTTGAATGCGGTTATGAAACCGCCGCTGCAGGGCAGACCGCTGAGGCCGGTGGTATAGGTGTGCAGCAATGTTGATATAACCCCCAACGGGAGAGGTATGGCCTCAGGGCAGCGGATGTGGGTGATGTTGGGAGTGATGGTGTGGATGTCCCAGCACTAACGGTGCGACAAGGAAGCACGGAGACGCGAGGGTACAGTTCAGGGCCTTTACTGATGGTACAAGGCAAATTCCCCCGGGAGTACTGGCTAGTAGTTGGGGCCTGGTTAGTCTGCGAGTAAGCCGGAGTTCCCCTGTCCAGGTGGAGTTGTAGGCCTTCCCATTAGTCTGTACCCTTCCTGGCTACCCTGCTTTCGGCGGTTACAAGTAGCCCACGTCCCTGGGTATACCGTGTGGTGCTCACCCGTATGGCTGGTGACCTGGGGCCTCCTGTTAGCCTCCGCTCCGGGATGGCGGTGCTGGTCCCTTCGTTGTGACTGAGCCTCCGGGCTTTTATGGCCAGAGGACCTGGAATCCCCTGCCGGATGGATTCTGCTGCTGGGTATATCTTAGTCCCCACAGCCTCGGACTCCTGTGTCCGGTTTTAGTACCTTCTCCCAGGGCGAGCTCTGCACAGCTCCAGCCCCTGGCGCTTCTCCTTGGCTCCTACAGAGCTCCTGATGTCTATCTGTCCCTGTTTCTGCGTGTCCAGACCAGACTCCGTCTCTGTCTGGAACTCCTCTCTCTAACCCTGCCTCAGCCCCAGTTTATGTAGGGGAAGTTCTTCCCCTCCCAGGACTGGGCAGGAGGTGTGGCATGCTTAGGATTCCTGCCCAGGAGACCTCCCACCTGCTCACAGACGTAATACTGCTATTACTGTGGAAACCAGACCCCTGGGGTGCCACACATATATGTGGCAAGATGTACACTGGATAGCATTGTCAATAATGGAGCTCATTTCCTAATGGGGATTGCACTAGATAGAAATGTTAAGTAAAAAGAAATGTAAAGAATTAATAAAATACAGACAGCCATTCAGTCCAAATTCCTCCCTTCCAAACTCCCTGAATCCAAGTCACTGAAAAACAAGTCACTCACTTACTTCCGTTTGCACTTACACTCCAGTCACACTCAGCTCCTTCATACTGGCTAAGGAAGAAGATTTAAAGAGGTTTTTTTTTCCCCTTTTAGCAGCAATTCAACCCACAGCTCAATGCACTTCCAAAGGACTGGATGCCCCAACCAGCTGCTCCTTATAAACCCTTAATTATGACCCCTCACCCTTAAGTAACACCTTGTGAGTATAGCTACAAGTCAGGATTTAAGTGCAATTTAGTTAACCCTTAAATACACAGGTAGTAAAATAGGAGACTGTAAAACTGTAGAGAGAAAATAGGTTTTAAAAAGCCCAATAAAACTAAACAGGTAGAAAAGCACTCAGCAGGTCACAATTCAACAACTCACAGCAATTCACACAGGTATTTTCTGCAGGATTCCCAAATACCTCTTCACTGAAAAACAAGTCACGCACTTACTTCCGTTTGCACTTACGCTCCGGTCACACTCAGCTTGTTTACACTCGCTAAAGAAGAAGATTTAAAGAGTTTTTTTTTTCCCTTTTTGCAGCAATTCAACCCACAGCTCAATGCACTTCCAAAGGGCATGATATATAATAATGCATAAAAGATAATCAAAGAAGAAATGCTTAGAACTATCTTAGCAATAGATATCATTCTCAACGGACAAACACAACAATAGCAACTTACATGTGATTCCTGTAATAGTTCAAGGAGTTGTCCAGCTGTTCACAAAAAATGTACAGCTTCCCTATGTGACTGCATTGTATAGCATGACATGATATACTGTCGCTAAACGTATAAGGCGTTACTCCTGTGTGTGACCGTATGTAACTGCAACTCCATCTTTCTTTTAGAAACCTCATTGCAAGAAGGATAGTTAAAAACCTAAAAATAAAAATACCAAAAATCAGGTATTCAGAAGCCTCCACCAATAGGTCTAACCAGAAATGAAACGAGAGGTAAAATGAGAATCTGTGACATGTAAATCTGGAATTATAGAGGGTAACACCAGTCACCTGCAGCCTGGAAGCTTCACTGCAGTCAAGAGGGGCACATGAAGCTGGAGACCGTCCATTCAAGTCACACTACTACAGCGAAAGGCCACCTTTGTGTATCATCTTCATTGTAGGCTTTTGATTTTATTTATATTGTTTAGATTACAGTGATGTTTATCCATTACATTTTGTGACAAAAGAGCTGACATTCTATATATATATATGTATATATATATAGATATATATAGAGATATATATATATATATATATATATATATATATATATACATACAGTACAGACAAAAATTTTGGACACACCTTCTCATTTAAAGATTTTTCTGTATTTTCTTGACTATGAAAATTGGACATTCACACTGAAGGCATCAAAACTATGAATTAACACATGTGGAATTATATACTTAACAAAAAAGTGTGAAACAACTGAAAATATGGCTTATATTCTAGGTTCTTCAAAGTAGCCACCTTTTGCTTTGATGACTGCTTTGCACACTCTTGGCATTCTCTTGATGAGCTTCAAGAGGTAGTCACAGGAAATGGTCTCCCAACAATCTCAAAGGAGTTCCCAGAGATGCTTAGCACTTGTTGGCCCTTTTGCCTTCACTCTGCGGTGCAGCTAACCCCAAACCATCTCGATTGGGTTCAGGTCTGGTGACTGTGGAGGCCCGGTCATCTGGCGTAGCACCCCATCACTCTCCTTCTTGGTCAAATAACCCTTACACAGCCTGGAGGTGTGTTAGGGGTCATTGTCCTGTTGATAAAAAAATGATGGGCCAACAAAACGCAAACCGGAAGGAATAGCATGCTGCTGCAAGATGCTGTGGTAGCCATGCTGGTTCAGTATGCCTTCAATTTTGAATAAATCCCCAACAGTGTCACCAGCAATGCACCCCCACACACCCACAGTGGCTCTGAGCGAAAGACGCGGACATAAAGTTTGCCTCTGCTCCCGAGTCCACACAAGCTCCTATCTCCACAGTCTTCTGATCAAGAATGACTGAGGAAGGCAACAGAATTTTGGAGGAAACAAATTCATTTTCTTGTGACTCGCCTCCAACAGACACTAGAACTCCCCGTTTAACATGCGGAGAGCGACTGGCGCATCGCCCAGACACCCGAGGGGTGTGGGACAATAGACTGGATTTTATTGACTGTTTGGGAAGACAAAGACCCTCCGTGCGTGACACCTCCATGGGCACAGAAGGGTCGAAATTGCCCGAACCCTCACTCAGAGGCTCTGAGAAGGTTAGAGCAGAACGCTTCTGTAGCTTCTCAGCAGTCACCTCCAGTCGTCTCTCGGCAAACTGAAGGTCAATTCTGGTAGCGAGATTAATCAATGCCTCAGTCGTTACTGGCAGCTCTCAGGTAGCCAATGCATCTTTTATATGGGAGGCCAGACCTCTCCAGAAAATGAGAATCAGAGCTTTGTCTGGCCAATCCAACTCAGCTGCTAGGGTGCGGAAACTCACCGCATAGTCGCTTACGGACGACGTAGCCTGACTAATAACGAGAATACGCATGGCAGTGTCATTGGTGACCTCAGGACCCAAGAAAACCTGTTTGAGGGCTGTTGCGAAACCGGCTACAGTCTACACAACTGGATCCGACCATTCCCAGAGTGGAGTAGCCCACTCCAGCGCCCGCTCAGAAAGCAAGGAAAATATAAATCCCACCCTAGACCTATCAGTGGGGTACACCTGCGGTTTTAACTCGAAGTGCACCGCACATTGATTGAGAAACCCCTGACAGGTCCGAGCGCTCCCAGAAAATTTACTTGGAAGCGCTAGGCGAGGAGATGGGACAGGGGAGGGTATTAGGGCGGGTACCGTCTGGCCCACAGCCTGAGCGGTCAGAGTCGGAATGTCCAGAGTCGGCGGACATTGTTCTACTCGTTGCAACCGAGACTCCAGCTGCTGGATATGGCGTTGCATCGAGGATGAGCCGTTCTGACTCTGTGCAGTAGCCGTCACACTCAGCCAGACCCTGGCCTAGTCTAATGTTATGCTGGCGTGTCCTTTAATAAAATAAAACTTAAAGGACACATCGGGGGTCCATCGGACTGCAGAGGAGCTGCAGCAGCTGAGTCCCGGAGGAATGTTCAGCTAAGCACAGAGAAAGAAATGAACTAGTGTGTTAAGTGCACACACAAGTAGTAACTAACAAGGTACAATGCTGGGAGTTAGCAACACTCCAAAAATGAAACTAATAAACTTCTGCACTGCAAGATACCGCTGTGCAGAGCAGGAAGGATTTGGCAGCATGAAATGTCTGAGCACTAGGTGGCGGCGTATACAGCTGCAGATAGCTGCAGGCCTAAAGAGGAGGAGGATCTCGGCAGCACCCAACACATGGGTGTAAAAGTGGCAGTGTGACCACACATACAATGGCGGACCCTGGGATGCTGGATCGGTAGCAAGGACGCCTCCGTGGCGTGGACACCAACCGGTGAACCAACACGGTAGAGCGTGCTGCTCACAGCATTCCCCTAGCCCTAATTGATGACTAGGATGACTAGGGAGCTTTCAGCAGGAACCCTTGACAACGACTCTAATGGTGACCCCCATCACAGTATTATTCTCCAACTGTAATCCCCACACAGTCCTCCATACAGTATAATGGCCTCACATAGTCCTCCATATGGTATAAGGACCCCACATAGTCCTCCATACAGTATAATGGGCACAAAAAGTCCTCCATACAGTATAATGGCCCCACATAGTCCTCCATACAGTATAATGGACCCCACATAGTCCTCCATACAATATAATGGGCCCGACATAGTCCTCCATACAGTATAATGGGCACAAAAAGTCCTCCATACAGTATAATGGGCCCCACATAGTCCTCCATACAGTATAATGGCCCCACATAGTCCTCCATACAGTATAATGGGCCCCACATAGTGCTCAATACAGTATAATGGCCCCACATAGTCCGCCATACAGTATAATGGCCACAAAAAGTGCTCCATACAGTAATTTCCCCACACAGTGCTCCATATAGTGTAATGGCCCCACATAGTCCTCCATACACTGTATTGGCCCCACATAGTGCTCCATACAGTATAATTGCCACAAAAGTGCTTCATACAAGTGTAATGGCCCCACATAGTCCTCCATACAGTCTAATGGCCCCACATAGTCCTCCATATAGTGTAATGGGCCTCACATAGTCCTCCATACAGTGTAATGGGCCCCACATAGTGCTCCATACAGTATAATGGCCCCACATAGTCTGTCATATAGTGTAATGGCCCCACATGATGTTCCATGTTGTATAATGGCCCCACATAGTGCTCCATACAGTATAATGGCCCCACACAGTCCTCCATACAGTGTAATGGGCCCCACATAGTCCTCCATACAGCAAAATGGACCTCACATAGTGCTCCATACAAATGGGCCCCACATAGTCCTCCATACAGTATAATTGCCACAAAAAGTGCTTCATACAGTGTAATGGCCCCACATAGTCCTCCATACAGTATAATGGGCCCCACATAGTCCTCCATACAGTATAATGGCCTCACATAGTCCTCCATACAGAATAATGGGCCCCACATGATGCTCCATACTGTATAATGGTCCCACATAGTGTTCCATACTGTATAATGGCCCCACATGATGCTCCATACTGTATAATGGCCCCACATGATGCTCCATACTGTATAATGGCCCCACATGATGCTCCATACTGTATAATGATCCCAGATGATGCTCCATACAGTATAATAGCCCCATATAGTGCTCCATACTATAAAATGGCCCCACATGATGCTCCATACTTTATAATGGCCCCACATGATGCTCCATACTGTATAATGGCCCCTCATGATGCTCCATACTGTATAATTGCCCCACATGATGCTCCATACTGTATAACGACCCCACATAATGCTCCATACTTTATAATGGCCCCAAATGATGCTCCATACTGTATAATGGCCCCACATGATGCTCCATACTGTATAACGGCCCCACATGATGCTCCATACAGTATAATGGCCCCACATGATGCTCCATACTGTATAATGGCCCCACATAGTGCTCTATACTGTATAAAAGCCCTTAATGATGCTCCATACTGTATAATGGCCCCACATGATGATCCATACTTTATAACTGCCCCACATGATGCTTCATACAGTATAATGGCCCCACATGATGCTCCATACTGTATAATGGCCCATCATGATACTCCATACAGTATAATGGCCCCACATGATGCTCCATACTGTATAACGGCCCCACATGATGCTCCATACAGTATAATGGCCCCACATGATACTCCATACTGTATAATGGCCCCACATAGTGCTCCATACTGTATAAAAGCCCCACATGATGTTCCATATTGTATAATGGCCCCACATAGTGCTCCATACAGTATAATGGCCCCACACAGTCCTCCATACAGTGTAATGGGCCCCACATGATGCTCCAAAGAGTATAATGGACCTCACATAGTGCTCCATACAAATGGGCCCCACATAGTCTTCCATACAGTATAATTGCCACAAAACGTGCTTCATACAGTGTAATGGCCCCACATAGTCCTCCATACAGTATAATGGGCCCCACATAGTACTCCATACAGTGTAATGGGCCCCACGTAGTCCTCCATACAGTTTAATGGCCTCACATAGTCCTCCATACAGAATAATGGGCCCCACATGATGCTCCATACTGTATAATGGCCCCACATGATGCTCCATACTGTATAATGACCCCAGATGATGCTCCATACAGTATAATGGCCCCATACGATGCTCCATACTGTATAATGGCCCCACATGATGCTCCATACAGTATAATGGCCCCACATGATGCTCCATGCTATATAATGACCCCAGATGATGTTCCATACAGTATAATAGCCCCATATAGTGCTCCATACTATATAATGGCCCCACATGATGCTCCATACTGTATAATGGCCCTGCATGATGTTCCATACTGTATAATGACCCCATATGATGCTCCATACTGTATAATAGCCCCATATAGTGCTCCATACTTTATAAAGGCCCCACATGATGCTCCATACTGTATAACGGCCCCACATGATGCTCAATACAGTATAATGGCCCCACATGATGCTCCATACTGTATAATGGCCCCACATAGTGCTCCATACTGTATAAAAGCCCTTAATGATGCTCCATACTGTATAATGGCCCCACATGATGCTCCATAGTGTATAACGGCCCCACATGATGCTCCATACTTTATAATGGCCCCACATGATGCTCCATACTGTATAATGGCCCCTCATGATGCTCCATACTGTATAATGGCCCCACATGATGCTCATTACTATATAATGACCCCAGATGATGCTCCATACAGTATAATGGCCCCATATGATGCTCCATACTGTATAATGGCCCCACATGATGCTCCATACAGTATAATGGCCCCACATGATGCTCCATGCTGTATAATGACCCCAGATGATGCTCTATACAGTATAATAGTCCCATATAGTGCTCCATACTATAAAATGGCCCCACATGATGCTCCATACTGTATAATGGCCCTACATGATGTTCCATACTGTATAATGACCCCTTATTATGCTCCATACTGTATAATAGCCCCATATAGTGCTCCATACTTTATAAAGGCCCCACATGATGCTCCATACTTTATAATGGCCCCACATGATGCTCCATACTGTATAATGGCCCCTCATCATGCTCCATACTGTATAATGGCCCCACATGATGCTCCATACTGTATAATGGCCCTACATGATGTTCCATACTGTATAATGACCCCATATGATGCTCCATACTGTATAATAGCCCCATATAGTGCTCCATACTTTATAAAGGCCCCACATGATGCTCCATACTGTATAATGGTCCCACATAGTGTTCCATACTGTATAATGGCCCCACATGATGCTCTATACTGTATAATGGCCCCACATGATGCTCCATACTGTATAATGGCCCCACATGATGCTCCATACTGTATAATGATCCCAGATGATGCTCCATACTGTATAATTGCCCCACATGATGCTCCATACTGTATAATGGCCCCACATGATGCTCCATACTGTATAATTGCCCCACATGATGCTCCATACTGTATAACGACCCCACATGATGCTCCATACTTTATAATGGCCCCAAATGATGCTCCATACTGTATAATGGCCCCACATGATGCTCCATACTGTATAACGGCCCCACATGATGCTCCATACAGTATAATGGCCCCACATGATGCTCCATACTGTATAATGGCCCCACATAGTGCTCTATACTGTATAAAAGCCCTTAATGATGCTCCATACTGTATAATGGCCCCACATGATGATCCATACTTTATAACTGCCCCACATGATGCTCCATACAGTATAATGGCCCATCATGATGCTCCATACAGTATAATGGCCCCACATGATGCTCCATACTGTATAACGGCCCCACATGATGCTCCATACAGTATAATGGCCCCACATGATACTCCATACTGTATAATGGCCTTACATGATGTTCCATACTGTATAATGACCCCATATGATGCTCCATACTGTATAATAGCCCCATATAGTGCTCCATACTTTATAAAGGCCCCACATGATGCTCCATACTTTATAATGGCCCCACATGATGCTCCATACTGTATAACGGCCCCACATGATGCTCAATACAGTATAATGGCCCCACATGATGCTCCATACTGTATAATGGCCCCACATAGTGCTCCATACTGTATAAAAGCCCCTAATGATGCTCCATACTGTATAATGGCCCCACATGATGCTCCATAGTGTATAACGGCCCCGCATGATGCTCCATACTGTATAATGGCCTCACATGATGCTCCATACTGTATAATGGCCCCACATGATGCTCCATACTGTATAATGGCCCCACATAGTGCTCTATACTGTATAAAAGCCCCTAATGATGCTCCATACTGTATAATGGCCACACATGATGCTCCATACTGTATAACGGCCCCACATGATGCTCCATACAGTATAATGGCCCCACAAGATGCTCCGTACTGTATAATGGCCCCTCATGATGCTCCATTCTGTATAATGGCCCCATATGATGCTCCATACTGTATAACAGCCCCACATGATGCTCCATACAGTATAATGGCCCCACATGATGCTCCATACTGTATAATGGCCCCACATAGTGCTCCATACTGTATAAAAGCCCCTAATGATGCTCCATACTGTATAATGGCCCCACATGATGCTCCATGCTGTACAATGGCCCCACATTATGCTCCATACTGTATAATGGCCCCACATGATGCTCCATACTGTACAATGGCCCCACATGATTCTCCATACTGTTTAAAGGCCCCAGATTAAATACCTCTGCCCCTCACAACACTATCTGGTCTCTTCATATAGCGCAGTCCTGACTGTGGGCCTACACACCATCTCTCCAGCGCGCACGTTACCGCAGAATTAGTGCCGCTGCCACTCTCCTCTGTACGCGTGCCTTCCCATCAGGCCGTGTGCCCTCCCATCAGGCTGTGCGCTAATGAAAGAGGGATGGCGCGCGGGCTGAGGAAAGTGGTGACGGCAGCAGTGCTGGGGAAATGACGCTCGTGCCCACCAGGAGGGCACTGCTTACCATAGGTTTGCCACTGCATTCTTATGGTATGGGATTGCATTAGTGCCTATGGCATGCACAGGTGTCACATCTTGATAGGTACCATCAATGTTGAGTATTATATAAAGGTTTTAGTACAACATATGCTACCATCCAAGCAACATATAATTCAGCAAGACAATGCTAAATCCCATACTGCATCCATCTGGACTCTTCACAGAAAAAGAGTTCAGATGATGAACTTACCTGCCTGCAGTCCAGGGCATTATGAAATGAAAAATCCAGCAGAGATGACCCAGGACTGTGGAATAGAATCCTACAACAGACAAGAATAAGACGACATTCCTTTCTCAAATCTCCAGCAATTGTTCTCCTCACTTCCCAGATGTTTACAGACTGTTGTGAAAAGAAGAGTGAGTGCATGCTACACAATGGTAGACATGGCCCTGTCCCAACTTTTAGGGATGTGTTGTTGCCATCAATTTCTAAATAATTAAATTTTTACAGCTAAAATGGAAACATTTTCAACTTCTGATCTGTGTTGTATGTTTTGAATAAGATATGGCTATAAGAGAGTTTTAGAGCATTGCATTCTTGTTTTCTTTACATTTTACTCAGCGTGGTTCTTTATATGGTGGTGTGGACTAGGACGTGTAGCTATTTCAGGAGGGTGTATCTTGCATTTACAAGCTACAGTGGGGAAAAAAGTATTTAGTCAGCCACCAATTGTGCAAGTTCTCCCACTTAAAAAGATGAGCGAGGCCTGTAATTGACATAGGTAGACCTCAACTATGAGACAAAATGAGAGAAAAAATCCTGAAAATCACATTGTCTGATTTGGAAAGAATTTTTTTTCAAATTTTGGTGGAAAATAAGTATTTGGTCAATTACCAAAGTTCATCTCAATACTTTGTTATATATCCTTTGTTGGCAATGACAGAGGTCAAATGTTTTCTGTAAGTCTTCACAAGGTTGGCACACACTGTTGCTGGTATGTTGTCCCATTCGTCTATGCAGATCTCCTCTAGAGCAGTGATGTTTTGGGGCTGTCGCTGGGCAACACAGACTTTCAACTCCCTCCAAAGTTTTCTATAGGGTATAGATCTGGACACTGGCTAGGCCACTCCAGGGCCTTGAAATGCTTCTTTCGAAGCTAGTCCTTCGTTGCCTTGGCGGTGTACTTGGCATCATTGTCATGCTGAAAGACCTAGCCACATTTCATCTTCAATGCCCTTGCTGATGGAAGGAGGTTTGCACTCAAAATCTGACGATACATGGCCCCATTCATTCTTTCATGTACATGGATCAGTCGTCCTGGTTCCTTGGCACAGAAACAGCCCCAAAGCATGATGTTGCCACCCCCATGCTTCACAGTAGGTATGGTGTTCTTTGGATGCAACTCAGCATTCTTTCTCCTCCAACACGACGAGTTGTGTTTTTACCAAACAGTTCTACTTTGGTTTCATCTGACCATATGACATTCTCCCAATACTCTTCTGGATCATCCAAATCCTCTCTAGCAAACTTCAGACGTGCCCGGACATGTAATGGCTTAAGCAGGTGGACACGTCTGGCACTGCAGGATCTGAGCCTGTGTAATGTTGGTTCCAGCTCTCTGCAGGTCATTCACTAGGTCCCATGTGTGGTTATGGGATTTTTGCTCACTGTTCTTGAGATCATTTTGACCCCACGGGGTGAGGTCTTGTGTGGAGCCCCAGATCGAGGGAGATTGTCCCATTTTCTAATTATTGCTCCCACAGTTGATTTCTTCACACCAAGCTGCTTGCCTATTGCAGATTCAGTCTTCCCAGCCTGGTGCAGGGCTACAATTTTGTTTCTGGTGTCCTTCGACAGCTCTTTGGTCTTCACCATAGTGGAGTTTGGAGTGTGACTGTTTGAGGTTGCGGACAGGCGTCTTTTATACTGATAACAAGTTCAAACAGGTGCCAGTACTACAGGTAATGAGTGGAGGACAGAGGAGCCAGTACTACAGGTAATGAGTGGAGGAAAGAGGAGCCAGTACTATAGGTAATGAGTGGAGGAAAGAGGAGCCAGTACTACAGGTAATGAGTGGAGGAAAGAGGAGCCAGTACTACAGGTAATGAGTGGAGGACAGAGGAGCCAGTACTACAGGTAATGAGTGGAGGAAAGAGGAGCCAGTACTACAGGTAATAAGTGGAGGACAGAGGAGCCAGTACTACAGGTAATGAGTGGAGGACAGAGGAGCCAGTACTACAGGTAATGAGTGGAGGACAGAGGAGCCAGTACTACAGGTAATGAGTGGAGGAAAGAGGAGCCAGTACTACAGGTAATGAGTGGAGGACAGAGGAGCCTCTTAAAGAAGTTACAGGTCTGTGAGAGCCAGAAATCTTGCTTGTTTGTTATTGACCAAATACTTATTTTCCACCAAAATTTGAAAACAATTTCTTTCCAAATCAGACAATGTGATTTTCAGGATTTGTTTTCTCGTTTTGTCTCTCATAGTTGAGGTCGACCTATGATGTCAATTACAGGCCTCTCATCTTTTTAAGTGGGAGAACTTGCACAATTGGTGGCTGACTAAATACTTTTTTTCCCCATTGTATGGTCCATTTTTCAAAGTGGAGTGTTCCTTTGTTGTCTTTTCGAGTATATATGTATTATATGAGTGTTTCCCACTTCACAGCAGCTATAGATAATACACTGCAGCAAGTAAAATGGGATATTCATTTTACCATTTGCTTTTTGTTGTCTTTAGCATATTACACAGAGCAGGGGGTGGGTGCCCTGTGGACAATGCATTTAAATCCCATTCCTGCATACTACACGTATATCACACTGCCAAGGGGGTGCCTTGTCTACAGAGTAAGGAAGTTTCACTGTGCATTACATGTATATTACTGTGGCAGGGGGGGCGCCCTATGCATAATGTATGGAAATCATGCTGATGTTATTACATGTATTTTGCAATGTCAAGGCTGTTCAGTGCTGGTGGAAAACGTGCAACATATTAAATAGTGAGGGCATTATCCATGTGCCTTTTCTTGTCTGAAGCATTTTCCAGTGTCGGGAGTGATCCTGGTCCTCAGTGCATATGTAAATTACATTGCTGCTCATTAAATGCTGCTGCTTAAATTACAGTCCGTAGTGTGTATGGAAATCACGCTGCTGCACATTGCATGTAAATTACAGTATCACGGCTGTCCCTGTATATAGAGTTATGGAGAAAACATGCAGTACACTAAATGGTGAGTTCATTTTCTCTTGCGTTTTTGTTGTTCTGCAGCATATTACTGTGTCCGTAGTTACAGTAGCTTGCAAATGTATTCAACGCCCCCCCTCCTCCCCGGCATTTTTCATGTTTTACTACCTCACCACCGGGAATCTCTTTTTTTTTCTGAGGGTTTACATCAGTTCATGTAAAGAACATGACTACAATTGTGAACATTTGGTGTTCTTTTTATTGTGAAGCAAACAAATAGAACAAAATAACTGAAAACTTCAGCGTGCATAACTATTCACCCCCCTAAAGTCAGTACTTTGTAGAGCCTCCTTTTGCGGCAATTATAGCTGCAAGTTGCTTTGGATAAGTCTCTATGAGCTTTCCACATCTTGCCACTGGAT
This sequence comes from Phyllobates terribilis, assembly GCF_046119375.1. NCBI lineage: Eukaryota > Metazoa > Chordata > Amphibia > Anura > Dendrobatidae > Phyllobates > Phyllobates terribilis. The sequence goes on along the minus strand of NW_027363136.1, from coordinate 1,134,005 downwards.
TGTTGCCTATTCCTTAAGGCAAAACGGCTTCAGCTCCTTCAAGTTAGATGGTTTCCTCTGGTGAACAGCAATCTTCAAGTCTGACCATAGATTCTCAATTGGATTATGGTCTGGGCTTTGACTAGGCCACTCCAAAACATTTACACGTTTCCCCTTAAACCACTCGAGTGTTACTTTACCAGTATGCTTTAGGTCATTGTCTTGTTGGAAAGTGAACCTCCGTCCTAGTTTCAAATTACTGACAGACTGAAACAGGTTTTGCTAAAGAATCTCCCTGTATTTCTCACCATCCATCTTTCCCCTCGACGCAGAACATTTTCCCTGTCCTTGCTGCCAAAAAACATGGTTGATGGTCTTGGGGTGATGACCTTTGTTGGTTTGGTGCCACACATAGCGTTTGCCTTGGTGGCCAAAAAGTTAAATTTTGGTCTCATCTGACCACAGCACCTTCCTCCATTCATTCGGGGAGCCTCCGACATGTCTTTAAGCAAACTCAAACTGAGCATTACAATTTTTGTATGTTTGTAAAGATTTTTTTCTGCTCACTCTTCTATAAAGGCCAACTCAATGGAGCGTACGTCTTATTGTGGTCATATGCACAGATACTCCAGTCTCTGCTTGGGAACTCTGCAGCTCCTTCAGGGTTACATTCGGCCTCTGTGCTGCCTCTCGGATTAATGCCCTCTTTGTCCGGGCTGAGAGTTTTGGTGGGCGACCCTCTCTTGGCAGGTTTGTTGTGGTACCAGGTTTTTTCCATTTGATTATAATGGATTAGATGGTGCTCCGGGTAATCCTCGGAGATTGGGATATTTTTTCTATAACCCAACCCTGACTTGTACTTCTCAACAACTTTGTCCCTGACATGTTTGGGGATCTCCTTGGTCTTCATGGTGTTGTTTGGTTAGCGGTGCCTCTTGCTTAATGGTGTTGAAGCCTCTGTTACTTTTCAGAAAAGGTAAAGTATATACTGACAGACCATGTGACACTTACATTGCACACAGGCGGACTTCCTTTTACTAAGCATGTGACCTATGAAAGTAATTGCTTGCACCAGACGTTTTAAGAGACTACATAGCAAAAGGGGGAATACATATGCACATGCCAATTTTTGTTTATTTGATCCCATAAATTTAAATGTATGCCTATATTTTTCTCACTTCATTAATTTAGACTATTTAGTGCGGATGTATCACACACAAATCGGATTACAAAAGTATTTAAGCACAGGTTGTAATGTAACAAAATAAGTAAAAAGTCGAGGGGTTGAATACTTTCAAAGCCACTGTATTCCTGGTCTTCATTGTTTCTACAAATGACATTGCTGCTTATTACAGGCTGCTTCTTATATTACAGTCCACAGTGTGTATGTAAACCATGCAGATGTGCAGTACAGTTTTCAGGGCTGTATCTGTACTTATTATTTATGGAAAACACATGGAGCACATTAAATGGCGAGTTCATTTCTTACAAGTTTTCTGTCTGTAGCATATTACAGTGTCCGGTGTTATCCCAGTCCTCAATGTTTCTAGGAATCACATTGCTACTTATTACAAGCTGCTGATTATATTACAGGCCACAGTGTTTGCAGAAATGGTGCAGCTGCATATTACATCGTCAGAACTCTACATAAACCTATGGCTGACACGTGACGCACAGTAAATGGTGAGTTCATTTCTCATCTGCTTTTCATTATCTGCAGTATATTGCAGTGATTCCTGGTCCTCAGTGTTAACACAAATCACACTGCTATTTATTTAAGGTACAAGTGCTTCTCACTAAATTAGAATATCATCAAACTGTTAATTTGAGTTCTTCAATACAAAAAGTGAAACTCCTATATTATATAGAGTCATTACACACAGAGTGATCTATTTCACGTGCTTATTTCTGTTAATGTTGATGATTATGGCTTACAGCCAATGAAAACACAGCAGTCATTATCTCAGTAAATTAGAATACTTTACAACAACAGCTTGAAAAATGTTATTAAAATCCGAAATGTTGGCTTACTGAAATGTATGTTCAGTAAATGCCCTCAATACCTGGTCGGGGCTCCTTTTGCATCAATTACTGCATCAATGCGGCAATGTGGCATGGAGGCGATCATCCTGTGGCACTGCTGAGGTGTTATGGAAGCCCAGGTGGCTTTGATAGCAGCCATCAGCTCGTCTGCATTGTTGGGTCTGGTGTCTCTCATCTTCCTCTTGACAATACCCGATAGATTCTCTATGGGGTTATGATCAGGCGAGTTTGCTGCCAATCAAGCACAGTGATACTGTTGTTTTTACACCAGGTATTGGTACTTTTGGCCGTGTAGACAGGGGCCAAGTCCTGCTGGAGAATGACATTTCCATCTCCAAAAAGCTTGTCGGCAGAGGGAAGCATGAAGTGCTCTAAAATTTCCACGTAGATGGCTGTTCTGACTTTGGTCTTAATAAAACACAGTGGACCTACACCAGCAGATGACATGGCTCCCCAAACCATTACTGATTGTGGAAACTTCACACTAGACCTCAAGCAGGTTGGATTGTGGCCTCTCCACTCTTCCTCCAGACTCTGGGACATTGATTTCCAAATGAAATGCAAAATTTACTTTAATCTGAAAACAATACCTTGGACCACTGAGCATCAGTCCAGGTCTTTTTCTCCTTGGCCCAGGTAAGACGCTTCTGACGTTGTCTATTGGTCATGAGTGGCTTGACACAGGGAATGCGACACGTCTGTGTGTGGTGGCTCTTGAAGCAATGACTCCAGCAGCAGTCCACTCCTTACGAATCTCCCCCAAATTTTTGAATGGGCTTTTCTTAACAATCCTTTCAAGCCTGCTGTTATCCCAGTAGAGATGAGCGTTGTTCGACTCGAACTGTTCGCCAATCTCAAATTCGAGCTGTTTTGGGCGGTGTTCGAGCTGTTCGGCGAACACGAACAATTTGAGAAAAATTCGGCTGTTCGAGGTTATGTTCGATAACTGTTCGTGCACCAAAATCATAACTGGATTTTTTCTCAGTAATGATGAAAATTAATGTTAATACGCAGTTTGAGTGTACAGCGGGGTGGGGGGAGGGGCAGGGGATGGATCTCTGCAGGACCAATGAAGATCTCCATTTTTTTTTTCTCTTTCCCGCATTTACAGTGGGGAGGTGCAATCTGTCAGCCTATCAGCAGCGCACACACGGAGCGAAGTGCTTTTTTTCACACAAGCAAGGGCATGTTTCATTGGCAGTGTATGTCACATGTCCTTGCCCTACAAGACCAAGCCATTTTCCCCGTCGCCACCATTTTCTCACTGCTGCAGCTGCGTGTTAGACGGCACCGCTGTTGCTGTGTGCGCTATACCTTGTTAATTTCAAGCCAATTTTCGCACAAATCTACAGATAGCTTGGGAGTAGGGAATAGTTGTGATTGCAGTCCTTTTAAGGACTAGGTTACAGCATTTCCTACGACTTTTATCAGGCAGGTCTGTGCTCTTAAATAGATAGATTGTGGGAGTAAAGACTAATTGTAATTGCAGTCCTTTTCAGGACTAGGTTACATCAGTTCCTATCAGTTTTTGCCAGGCAGGTCTGTGCCAGTGCTGTGCAAGTTTTTTTCACAGCATTTGGCTGAATCTAGCAAAGCTAATCCTTTTTGGCCTATTGCAGAGTGTGTTAGTCAGTGGAGTAGCCTATCTGTGTTGCAAGATATACCACCTGTGTATAGAATACCAATTTTTTTACTGCACCTAGTGAAGTAAAATCTTTTGGGCATAGCATCATTCTATTAGTCCATCTATACTGACCTCCATCAGGTTGCAAATTGAATATAATTTTTTTCTGCATCTAGCTCTGAAAAAATATTGGGCTTCTAGCTGTGTGTGGGACTTGTTGTATTAGTCCATCTATACTGACCTCCATCAGGTTGCAAACTGCATATATTTTTTTCTTTATCTACCTCTGAAAAAATATTGGGCTTCTAGCTGTGTGTGGGACTTGTTCTATTAATCCATCTATACAGACCTCCATCAGGTTGCAAACTGAATATATTTTTTTCTGCATCTACCTCTGAAAAAATATTGGGCTTCTAGCTGTGTGTGGGACTTGTTGTATTAGTCCATCTATACTGACCTCCATCAGGTTGCAAACTGAATATATTTTTTTCTGCATCTACCTCTGAAAAAATATTGGGCTTCTAGCTGTGTGTGGGACTTGTTCTATTAATCCATCTATACAGACCTCCATCAGGTTGCAAACTGAATATATTTTTTTCTGCATCTAGCTCTGAAAAAATATTTGGCCTTCTAGAAGTGTGTGGGACTTTCTCTATTAGTCCATCTATACTGACCTCCATCAGGTTGCAAATTGAATATAATTTTTTTCTCCATCTAACCCAGCCAATAGTTTTGGCCTAATACCACAGTTTGGCCACTCAGCTCTGCTCGGTTCCCATCCATTGTTTTTTTGTGCAAACAACTCCAGAGTTGTTAATTAGTTAACCACCAAAATGAGTGGAAAAAGGCCTGCTGCTGGTGGAAAGGGGAATAGGCGTGTTGGGAAGGGGAAAAAAGGTTGTGTCCGTGGGGTAGGTGTTAAAGCAACAGTAACATCTGCAGAAGAAAGACCATCTTCCAGCCAAACTAAAATGTCTACTTCTTTTAGCGGACAATGTGATAAGATCCCTTTCTTACGGCCACGCCAATCGCTACAAATTCCAGATGAGGCACAAAAACAGCAGGTGCTTCAACGGATATCAAGTGCTCCTTTAAGTGGGCTCTCCTCCACATCAACTTCAACATCACAAATACTCCAGTCCTCAAAGGTGTCACCCCAATCGCACTTGCTTCCTCACAGCTCCCAAATCTCCAGCTGCCCGTCTGAGTATGAGGTAGAACAGATGGTTGAGTCTGCAGAGCTGTTTACTCATACTATAGCCTGGGAATCAGAGGTCGACTGCAGCGCTTCTGTGAATCCAGACGAGGAAATGATCTGCACTGATGCCCAGAATCTTTATGAGTCGGATCCAGGACCAGACGCAGAAGGTTCTGACCATAATGTAGACCCTCATTCCCAAACTGTAACTCCTGTTGGTGGAGACAATGAGGAAGACGATGATAAGACTCAAATACCTGATTGGAGCGACAACTTTAGTTTTTTGTCAGGGCAGGAACAGGTTGGCTCTGAGGACGACGGGTGTGATAACGCACAGGGTGATGATGATGAGGTTGGAGATCCCACTTACTGTCAACCCACAGTCAGCCAAGAGATGAGGTCAGCAGAGGAGGTGGAGGAAGATGCTAGTGACGACGAGGTCAGGTTGCGCCTTCCTGGACAGAGACGTAGTATTGGAAGCACGTCAACAACTGCATCCTCAAACACAACTCTGCCTCTCACCACAAGTCATGGTGGCTCTTCAGGTCGCATGGGTGCTAAGCCTTGCATAGCCTGGGCATTTTTTCAGATCGATAAAGATGACCCAACTCGTGTTATCTGTAACATTTGTCAGCAAAAGCTAAGTAGAGGCCAAAAAATACATAGTTTGAGTACTTCATGCATGAACCGGCACATGGACATGAAGCATAAGTTGCAGTGGGAAGCTCAGTGTGCTACAATGCGGCCTAGCCGGCCGGGCCAACCACCGTCTGCCATATCTTGTGCATCCGCGGCCTCTTCATCCTCTGTGACTGGGGGGACAGCAGTCACACCTGTTTTGGGGCGCAGACCTGCCACCTCTTTACCCGCAACAGCCAGCGTGATTGGCAGGTCATCATTTTCTTTGGAGGTGGTAACACCAGCTGGTGTTGAGCGCTGTCCGACATCGATAGCACCACCTTTGGATCAAGGCAACCTAACATGTCCGCCTGCATCTTCCTCACAGACCGGCAGTTTGCCGGGGACACCCTTATCAACCCCGTCTAAGCACAATAGCCAGCCCTCGGTCCCTCAGATGTGGACAAGTAAAAGACCATTTCCTCCTAGCCATGAGAAAGCTAAGAGGTTGAATTTCACCATCTGCAAGATCTTGGCTACAGAAATGCTGCCTTTCCGCCTGGTGGACACAGAGGATTTTCGAGACCTTATGTCCGTCGCAGTGCCCCAGTACCAGATGCCCAGTCGGCACTACTTCTCAAAGAAAGGTGTGCCTGCGCTCCACCAGCATGTCGCACACAACATCACCGCTTCTTTGAGAAACTCTGTGTGTGACAGGGTGCATTTCACCACAGACACTTGGACGAGTAGGCATGGACAGGGGCGTTACATGTCGCTGACTGGGCACTGGGTAACTATGGTGACAGCAGGACAAGGGGCTGCTGTCCAAGTCTTGCCGTCCCCACGAGTTGTGCGTCAATCCTCTTTATGTCAAAGTTCCTCCACTGCTTCTGCCTCCTCAACCTCCTCTCGGTCTTCCACCTGCACCCAAAGCCTGTCTGGTCATGCCACAAGCTTTCTAACTGCGCAGAAGGGATCCTGCACACCTCCTTACTATGCTGGCAGTAGGGCTCAACGTCATCAGGCGGTTTTTACATTGAAATGTCTGAAAAATGTGAGTCACACAGCTGAGGAGTTGTGGTCAGCTCTGGAGAACCAATTTCATGAATGGTTGTCTCCACTGGACCTGAAACCAGGGAAGGCCGTGTGCGACAATGCTGCAAACCTGGGTGCGGCCCTTCGCCGGGGCAATGTCACACACGTGCCTTGAATTTCTAGCCCACTATCCCAGACTAGATGGCCTTCTGCAGAGGGCACGGTCGCTGTGTGCTCACTTTCGCCGTTCGCATCCCGCAGCTCAGCGACTTACATCTCTACAGAAGTCGTTGGGCCTGCCACTTCACCGGCTAAAATGCGATGTGCCTACCCGGTGGAATTCAACTCTGCACATGTTGCAGCGACTGTGGCAGCACCGACAAGCCCTGGTGTAATACGTTCTGACGTATAGCCTGGGCCAACGAGATCCAGAGGTGGGGCAAATCACGCTGGAGGAGTGGTCTCAGATCAGGGACCTATGCACCCTTCTGCACAGTTTTGAAATGGCGACGAAGATGTTTAGTGCTGACGATGCCATTATCAGCATGACTATTCCGGTGATTTACATGCTGGAGCACATGTTAAACAGAATTCGGAGTCAGGTGGTGGCACAAGAGGAGGTGGAGGAAGTAGAGGAGGAGGAGTTGTATGCGGAAGGGCTAACATCTGCAAGGTCCAGGGCGCATGGTAGCAGCCAAACTAGTGAGGAAGGTGCAGGAGCCCAGGAAGAAGTGGAGGACGAACTGATGGAAGACTCATCAGATGAGGGAGACCTTGATCACATTTCTGTTGTGCGAGGTTGGGGGGAGAGGACAGAGGAAGGAAGCATGATTGTTACCTCGCCACCAACACAACAGGGACTTGGTGCTCCTGGATGCGCAACACACATGAGTGCCTTCTTGCTGCACTACCTGCAACATGACCCTCGAATTGTGAGAATTAGAAATAATCCTGACTACTGGGTTGCCACACTGTTAGATCCCCGGTACAAAAGTAAATTTGCAGAAATTATTCCTGCCATAGAAAGGGATGCACGCATGCAGGAGTATCAGCAGAGACTGTTGCAGAATCTTACATGTGCTTTTCCACAAAATACCAGTGGTGCACGTAGTGAATCTCACAGTTCCAACTTGCCAACCGTGGGACCGTCAAGTGTTCAGCACTCAAACCGTAACAGAACCACAGTATCTGCTGGTAACATCAATTTTGCGGAATCATTTCACCACTTTTTTAGCCCATCCTTTGCAAGGCCACAGGAGACAAGAAGTCTGACACATAGTCAACGCCTAGAGACGATGGTACAGGAGTATCTCCAAGTAAACATTGAAGCCACGACTGTGTCACTGGACCCTTGCTCTTTTTGGGCTTCCAATCTGGATAAATGGCCGGAGCTAGCCACTTACGCCTTGGAGATCTTGTCATGCCCCGCAGCCAGCGTTCTGTCTGAACGTGTGTTCAGCGCTGCTGGTGGTGTGCTGACAGATAAGCGCACGCGGCTCTCCACTGATAATGTAGACAGACTCACGTTCATAAAGATGAACAAATCATGGATCCGAAACGACTTTTCTACCCCTGTGTCATCCTGGGGAGAGTAAAAGCTTGATGATTGGTTAAAATCACCCTACCAACCGTTTTAAGCTTTCAAATTACTAATCATGTTTATCTGTATCTTGGCTGGAAAATAATTTGGGCTTTGTAGCAGTGTGCAGCACTGATCCTATTAGGCCATCTATACTAAAGCTTCACCAGATTTAAAATTAATAATAATTTTTAGCTGCATCTAGCCCGGAAAATAATTTTGGGGCTCCGAGATGCGCAAGACACATAAGTGCCTTCTTGCTGCACTACCTGCAGCATGACCCTCATATTGTCAGAATTCGAAGTAATCATGACTACTGGGTTGCCACACTCTTAGATCCCCCAAACTTTTCGATCAACCTTTTCATTTTAATAAAGACCAAAAAAATGGTCATTTTTGAAATTATAAGCATTAGCAGGTTGTTAGAAACTCAAATCAAACAGTTTTCAACTCAAAACTTTATTCTAGGTGATGTTACATTTTCACATAGGACCCCTTGTTCGAAAGGAGCTTCTGAACTCTCTCGTCCATTGAATTTGTCAGGTTTTGGATGGTTTCTGCTTCAATTGTTTTGCATGAGGACAGAATACCCTCCCAGAGCTGTTGCTTAGATGTGAACTGCCTCCCGCCATCATAGACACTCCTTTTAATGATGCTCCAAAGGTTCTGAATGGGGTAGAGGTCAGGGGAGCATGGGGGTCACACCATAAGTTTGTCCCCTTTTATGCCCATATCAGCCAGAGATGCAGATGTTTTATGTGCAGCATGAGATGGTGCATTATCATGCAGAAAAATGATCTTGCTGTGAAATACACGGTTCTTCTTCTTGAACCATGGCAGGAAGTGCTGTTTGAGAAAATCCACATACATTATGGAGTTCATCTTTAGCGCCTTCAGGGATCCTAAAGGGGCCGACAATCTCTCTCCCCATGATTCCAGCCCAAAACATTACTCCACCTCCTCCTTGTTGGCGCTGTAGCCGTGTTTGCGTGGGGTGTCCATCAACCAGCCATCCTCCACTCCATCCATCTGGACCATCGAGCGCTGCACGGCACTCATCCGTGAACAAAACAGTTTTGAAATCAGTCTTCATGTAATGTTTGGCCCACTGGAGCCGTTTCTGCTTGTGTGAAGTGGATAGAGGAGGTCGACAGGATGGCGTATGCACAGCTGCAAACCTCTGAAGGACCCTGCATCTTGTTGTTCGGGGGACGTTGGAGGCACAAGCAGCTTCAAAAACTTGTCTGCTGCTATGACAAGGCTTTTTTGCCGCTGCTCTTTCATCCTGACGTAATTGCCTGTAGGAAAGAGTCCTCAATTTGCCCTTATCAGCACGCACACGTGTGTACTGTGAATCAGCTACATACTTCTTGATTGCCAAGACACTTCATCCTGATCATCGCACAATGTTGATTGTAGTCATGCCTTGACCTAAACACTCCACAATTTGTTGCTTCTCAGCAGCCGACACATCCTTTTTCTTTCCCATTTTGGCAGAAAATGTAGGCTGCTTAATAATGTGAGACAGCCTTCTTAAGTAGTCTTGCCTTTCATTGGACACACCTGCCAAACTAATTAGCACAGGTGTCTGCAATTGCTTACAGTGTTATAAAGAGCCCTGACACACATCACCATCAATGAGTTTAACTGACAAACAAACAAATTCTTCCCTTATCACTTCTAAACACTTTTTGCATAATAATTTGGAACACAGTGTACATGTGCTTTTCCACAAAACACCAGTGGTTCACGTAGTGAATCTTACAGTTCTAACTTGCCAACCGTGGTCTGTATGGAGTTGTTCAATAAAGGGCCCAAAATTAAGATAACATAGATGGGAGAGGTCTCTATGAATAGGAATTCCTAAGTATTTGATACCCTGTGAGGGCCAGGCAAAGGGAAAGTTGGACTGGATGGAATCCTATATGGATTTGGGGAGGGAGACATCGAGGGCCTCAGACTTCGCTGCATTGATTTTAAAATTTGACCATGTAACAAAGTGATCTATTTCAGCCATAACAGCATAGATGGATATATGTGATTGAGTGATATATACTAGGACATCATCAGCAAATAGAGAGCACTTGTACTCGGTGCCTCCCACCTCAATCCACCTAATATTGGGGTTATGGCGAATTGATGAGAGCAGGTGCTCCGTCACTAGGATGTATAAGAGAGGGGACAGAGAACATCCCTGCCTTGTCCCATTGGTGATTGTGAAAGGTGATGAAAATGTTCTGACGCGCCCCCTGGGCCTTGGGACACCCGGAGCCGGACCCTTTTTGGTGGATGCTGGTGGTTGTAGTCTCCGTGGCGGCAACCCGGTTCCGTTGCTCAGGGCGGTCAAACCAGTGGCGGAACTATTTATGTGGTTTTGATGTTTAAATGTCCGACTACGCCACCCGTGGATTGCGGTCAGAGTGAACCGCCGCTCCAGGGCAGACCGCTGAGGCTGGTGTTGTGGGTGCAGCAGAGCGTAGCATAACTCCCCACGGGAGGAGTATAGCCTCAGGGCAGTGTATGCGGAGGATGGGGGTGATGGTGCAGGGCAGCAGCAGTAATGACACGGAGTCAGTGATGCAGTCCAGGGCCTTTACTCACAGTTCTTATTATCCAGACCACGTCTGCAGGTAACGGCTGCCCACGTCGTACTGTGCTCACCAGGTGAGGGGCTCAGACAACTCCCAGATAACTTTGGAGCGCTTCACAGGACCCCCTTTGTGTGTCCTTTGTCTGGCCTTTCTTACCAACCCTTCTGTCCGGCTGCCTCGGGCCTCCTCTTGGTAAACTTGGCGCCAGTTTCCCTGACCCTATGTGGTGCCTTCCTAGCGGGTGTAGCGAGGGGCTGCACCACATAAAATGTCACAGCCTCCTGTTTCTAGCTGAGGGTCGTTTCCTGCCTCCACTAGTTTCGGGGACCGGTCTCCCCCTTTGGCCTGACCCCTCCACGCAGGTGGATTCGGGCGTGCGGTGGCGACTCGCCCGTCCGCACCCCTGAGATCCCTTCGTTCCTCATTCCTGGAGCCTTCTCCGCTCCTCTTCCTTCCTTCTCCCTCTTCCAGGCCTGGGCCTCTGTTACTAGGCCCGCCTCCGGAGCAGAGCTCATGCAGAGCCCCTGCTCCCTGCCACTTCTGCTCAGACTTCTCTGCACTGAACTAAGATGGTGCCCACCTTTTATACTCCCTTCTCAATGCACCCAGGAACTGCTTCCTCCCTGCTCCTGCACTACAGGGTTCCCCTTCCTCAGTGTTCCCTCCCCCCACTCCAGCCAGGGACAGGGACTGTCGTGCCCATCTCAGGGGCATATTGGTCGCCCTGCCCCACGGCAATGTGGTGTAATGCATGCAGGTGTCGGGTCCTGATCCACACTACATCCTTACCTGAGAGTGAGATATCACACCTCTGGGTGAGGTGCAATACCTCTGTAGCAACCGAGCCCTCAGGGTGCTACAGTTCCATTTATCTTCAGCCTAGGTGACGTATTGCGATACAGGGCCGTGATTTTGGCTATAAAAGGGTCCCCTAGACCCCTACCCCAAGCTTTTTAAGAGAATCATATATGGCGTGCCAGGAGACTCTATGGAATGCTTTCTCAGCATCCAACGAGAGTATCTAATTACAAATTTTTAACTGCATCTAGCCCAGGAAATACTTTGTGCCTAGTAGCAGTGTCTGCTAGTCAGCGGATTATCCCGGCTGTTAAGCAAGCTACACCACCTGTAGTTTGGACACTTCATTTTTTCAAAGGAAATGCTTCGGGACCACGGGATACTCAGTGAAGAGCATCAGGAGGCACCCCAAGGCATAGGGGCTCGGACTGGCAGTAGGATGCCTTGCGGTGGACAGCCGAGCTCGATCCTTATAAAAGCTTTTTAACTGCACCAGCTTTAGTGGACGCTACTGGAGCTGGAATTACGCGGCTGCTGGCATGAGACTTGCCCTCCAATAGATCCTTGTAAATGGATTTAAAGTGTATTTATTCAAATTAGAGAGACAATTTAAATTAAAAAGCTTAGAGCTGCCTCCACCACAGGGGGGCTCGCTCGACCCACCAGCGGACAGGCACCAGTATTGGGAGAGGGGGGCTGGCCGTCAGGGTTCACCGCGGTTCTGGCACAAACCCGGCGACACGGAGGTGGCACGGGCAGGAGCGGACTGAACGTGTTGGCTTCTCACTTTTTGGATTTTAGAAGGGCATGACATGCCTATATCTGTGTCTCCCCCTCCTTTTACTCCTCCACCTCTTTTCTTTTCGCATGACTATATGTACTTGTCACTTTTCCATGTGTTAGTTGTGTCTTCTGAGCAGTTTGTCAGCTTTTGGACACCTTTGAAGGTGTTTTCTATGTGTTTCTATGTGTTTTTGTTTGCCTGCCATTGGTTTTAACGGTGTTCGAAGGTGTTCAACGAACAGTTCGGCGAACACACGGGTGTTCGACGAACCGAACCGAACTCGAACACTACGGGGGTGGCTTAACACTAGTGATCAGACTGTGGAGACAGTTTCTGGATGATGAAGACATTTATGCCTTTGACTGGCCCTCATGTTTCCCAGACCTGAATCCTTTTGAGATCCGGTGGTTTGTTCTGTATCAGGCATCCAACAAAGTCAAGTAACATTACAAACTATGCAGGAGCTCACCGATGCCCTGATAACCCAGAATACCGCCCATTGTCTCATCAGGAGCATGCCCAGACATTGTCAGGAGTGCTACAGACACGTGGGGTCATACTTTTATTTTTCACGTCACTGTAAATACTTCTATACCATCCTTTGTTATTATTCTCTACGTCAAAAGATATCATAAGCAGAGAATGGGAAGATAAACAGCAAAACAAATAATTATTAAAACAAATCCAATGGAAATATTTATTTTTTATTTATTTACTTTTTAGTTCTTCAAACTCGAATTGTCTTCTTTCTTTTCTCACTTTATGCAGAGAAGTTTTGTTACAAGAAGCAGACGTTCCACGGGTAAGTCCTTACTGATACAACGCTGTTACAATGCCTTATACCAATGTTCCCAGCCGGCAGCTCTCTGCTGGCGTCAGAACTGCAACTCCTAGAATGGCATAAATAGCCATAGATTGGGCAAAACTGGCCGACACATCCACTGGTAAAACTCCAGAATAGTAATTTACAGGACTGACCGGAATGAAACAAGGATACTGATAGATGATGATGAATGGGTGAAGCTGCAGAAGAGACGATGTAGGACGGGGCGTGGCTCTGCCCGCTGTCAAGTTCTTCAAAAGTTGAACCATTTCGTCTCCAGATATGTTACTCCAGTTCCTGTAGTCCTTGACTGGAGTAACACTTCTGAAGGGGCACACGTACACGCACACCACTCATCAGATATGCCAAGTTCATTAAGTGTTGTGCGCCTCTTAATGAAAAGCATTCATGAATAAGATTTGCCGATTTCTTTAAGACTGGGGCCTGAAAAAGCACTCACAAAATGATTAAAATCATTTTCCTAGTCATTTCTATGGATAGAATATTTATGCGCCTAAAGTGGCATAATTCTTGATGAATTTGCCCGTCAGGCTTCCACAAGCACAGTAGTGCCTTAGTTTTGCAACTTTTGGTGGATCCAGCCAGGAGTGGAGTAAAAATGCTAAAATTCGCAACATTTTTGTGCTACTTTGAATTGCGACCAAAATTTTGCAACGTTTCAAAGTGTTGAACACTAGAAAACTGTTGAAAACAACTTGATGAGTCGGGCCCTATATCTCCAGCAGTGGCAGTAAATAAATGGAGCAATGAATGGAGTAATGAAGCTTGTGCAAGACTGTATCCCTCCATTCAAATGGAACAGAAAAAAACACAGAGGCGCTCTATGTGTGAACCAGCTTGGAGGTCCAGAAATCCAGCGTTCTGGAATTGCTCACCTGGGATACTTGTGCTGACCATGCACAACAATCCATGAAATGTGAACTGAAAACACTCAAAGCTGCAGCACCGACCTCCTGTCCCAATTGCCAGAGAAGGAAGCAAAGGATAATCCAGGAAGGCGGAAGAAATGCAGTTTCTCCAGGCGCTGCCACAAAGGATGACGAGCCAGATGGTAAGTAAGATTTTTCTATTGTTTTGTAATGGTAACAAGACTACACATTTCTGGGATGATTCAATTCAAATGGGACACTATAGAGCCCCAGGTTTTAAACTGTGGAGGTCCCAGTGTGGGATACCCAGTGGTCAGCAAGTATTTACTTTTTCGGTCGAAAGGTGATAACTTGCAGCCTTTGTAGCATATCTTTAAATGATTATTCTCATTTCTTCTTCAGAAGCACGCTGCTCCCCTGTCTTCCTACTTTCTGCTCGGCAGGGCAAAGTGCGCTCCGGACTGGCTGACATTTTGGAGAAGCATCATAGATGCGCAATTGGCCCAAACTTAGTTCCCATGCCGCTATATGAAGCATCGGAGGATCACAGAAGTACTCAAGCTGGTTGGATTCACTCATCTGGCCAACTTCAGAGCAGCACATGTAAGCTCTACAGCAAAGAGCTTGTAACTGTTGCGCTTCTCGCCTTGGAGAATGACCACCGAAATGAAATGGAAAAGACAGAAATCATCTTTCCAGGTAATGCACTAATGTATGTTTTTCTTTATACTGAGCCATGTTTCCACATATTCAATATAATAAAATCTCATTCTCCCTCTATGAATGTTCATGTGCAGGAAAAAAACTGAGTAAAACTCTCTTCTTTATTAATTCCGGCATCTTTTTGACTTGCTACATATGAAAATAGTAGAAGATAAATATATAAGACTAATGCAGAAGACGACAGTCCAATGGGAACAGATATTGTGCCTTTATAGAAACAAATGTGCGGCCTTTGCAGTTGTCACCAAATTGATGCAATGTATCCTTATTCATAAAACAAAGATGTCTCTGCCGGGTTCTCAAAATACTATTTATTGATTTATATAGCTCTGTTTCTAACAATCCAAGCAATACAATAACTGCAAATATACAGCGAGTGAAATAAGTATTGAACGTTTCACCAATGTTCTACATAAATATGTTTTGAATGGTGCTATTGACATGAAATTCTCACCAGATTTCAGTAAAGACCTCATCCAATCTACACAGGCAAAGAAATGAAACCATAAATGTCCATAAATGAAATCATGTGTAATAATGAAGAAGACACAGGGAAAATGTTTTGAACAAGCTTCCTGAAATGTATTTAATACTTCATAGAAAAGTCTTTGGTGGTGATGACAGCTTTAAGACGCCTCCCGTAAGGAGAAACTAGTCGCATGCATTGCTCAGGAGTGATTTTGGCCAATTCTTCTACACAAACACTCTTCAAATCCTGAAGGTTCGGTGGGCTCCTTCTATGAATTTTGAACTTTAGTTCCTTCTATAAATTATGCAATTTTTACCAAATGTGGCAATACACCATATGTGGTTGTACACTAGAGTTTGAGCACACGGCAGGGATCGGATGAGTAGAAGCGCTACTTGGGTTTTAGAATGCAGATTCTGTTTGAATAGATTGAGGGTGCCATTAGCCGAGCCCCTGAGGTGTCAGATCAGCAGAAACCCCCACAAGTGACCCCATATTGGAAACTTTACTGCTTAAGGAATTCATCAAGGGGTGTAGTGAGTATTTTGAACCTACAGATGCCTCACAGAATATTATAACATTGGAATGTGGAAATTTCACATTTTAGTTGTTAAAATGTAATTTTTTTTATTAGCTACAAATGTGTCAGTTACATGAGGGTTAGTAGGTGAAACTGGACCCCAAAATTTATTCTGCAATTTCTCCCGAATATGGTGATGCTCTATATGTTGTCAGAAACTACTGTTTAGCCTCACGTCATGGCTGAGAAGGAAGGAGCGCTATTTGGATTTGAACCACAGATTTTGCTACAATAATTTTCGGGCAACATTTGCAGAGCCGTTAAGGTGCCAGAACAGCAGAAAACCTCCAAAAGAGACCCCATTGCAGAATTTGGACCTCTCAATGAATTCATCTACGGCTCAAGTGACTATTTTGTAACATCCACGCCATAGTTTTTTGGGGGGAGAATTGCAAATATGCCAGCTCAGTGCCCACACATTGTGCCCAGTTGGTGTTTCTGGGGAAAACCTGTAAAATGCTAAGTGCGCTCTTCCCGCTACAATAATGCCAAAAATGTAGCCTCCTACTGTAGTTTAGGCACAGTGGGGCTCAGAAGGAGGGGGTATTTGGGAGCGTATATTTCACTGTATTTTAGTTGAGGGGTGGGAGCCATGTTGCTTTTCCAGAGTCTTTGTTCTACCAGTAACATGGGAACCCTCTAGATTTCCAGTGACAGATGGCAGATCTGAGTGGGGGCTTGTTTTGTGCAGGAAAAGTTAGGTTTTTTTTGGTAACATTTTGGAGTACAAAATATTTTTTGATCACTTTCAGTATGGTGGGATCACATGCTTATGTTCTACGCTGAGCATTTATAACAGGGTTACTGAGTAAATCTCACAAAAATGCGATTCAAACGAAATCCCCAGAGGAACCATCCATCATAATGAGGCAGATGGAGACACTTTGGACTCTGTTTGCCGTCTATTCCGGTGGTATCCATCTTTTTTGGCATGCACAAAACTGTGGTCGCCCACACTTGTGCGCTAAAAAGATGCATAAAATAATGTGACACCACTGTAAGACACCAGAGTCCAAAGTGCCTCCATCCGCCTCTTTATAGTGAGTGGTTCCATTGGGAGTTTTGTCTGAATCGTGTCTTTTCTGAATCGCGTTTTCTCTGATTTACATAGAAACTCCAATGTAAGCGCTCAACAGAGAGCGCAGGATAAATGTGAATCAAGCCATATTCCAATTTTTGGGATGTAGAATGAACAAATAGACAGTAGTACAAGAACAGTTTTTATTTTTATTTTTGCGCTGCTCATCGTGCGGTATAAATTAATCTACGGGTCAGTGCAATTACAGCGATACCAGATTTATATAGTTTTTTATGTTTTTCTGCTGTCACGCAGTAAAAATTATTGTTTATAAAAAAAATAGGTTTTTTTTTGTCGCCATATTGTGAGAGCTATAATTTCTTTATCTTTTGACGAACAGAGCTGTATGAGGGCTTATTTTTCACAACGAGTTGAAGATTTTTTTGGTACCATTTTGGTTTACATAACAATTTTTGATTGCTTTTTACTAAGATTTTTCAGACACAGAATGAATAAAAAACAGCAATTCAGCTATTGTTTTTATACTGGACATTCTTTTGCACGGTTCACCATGCGGTAAAAGTGATAAGACTGATTTATTCTTCTGGCCTGTATGACTGTATGATTACAGTGATATCATATTCATATGACCCCCTGATTCATTTGCTGTTTTGGGGTAACTTTGTTTCTCCTATTTTCCCTTGTCCATCTCTTCTTAAGGGTATTATATAGACCTGTTTACCTATCAAAATATATTTGTTTAATTCACCTTATGGACATCTATGGCATACAGTATATGTTCCATATGCATTTCATGTCCCTTTTGATCAGGGATATTCACTGAGTATACATATTTTTGTACGGTTTGTACCTTTCTCTACGTGACCCCAGGTGTTCATGTCACTTATATTGATTGTCTATCATTATTGCTGGGGGATATTTTTAGCACACTTTTTATTGTTCTATTTTTTAATAATTTGTGGAATATTTATTATCCCCCACACATTTTTGGTACACCACTGCACTTATTTTGCACGTATTCATTGTTAGTGCTTATGGAATTTATGTTCAATATTATTGCTGTTATTATTGTAACAGGTTAACCCTTTTTATTATTCTCTTTTTTATGTATCTCTTAGTACACTAGTGCACTTGCTCCGCACTTATTCACCCACAGTGCTTATGGTATTATGTCTAACATCATTGCTGTCATTAGTAATAGGTTATTTCATCCATCCTCTCTCTTGTAGCTTCTAATTCCATCTGAGTTATATACCAGGTTCAAGCGTTTATTAGGATTACTATGTATTATGTATTACCTTTTCCACCTCCTTTACCCACAATGTGATATGAGTCCTGTCCAATAGCGATCCGGGCTCCCCCATCTTTTGTACACCTAGCGGTATTTGCTAGCCGCACACTTTACTTACTTCCTTTCCTTGGGCTTGTGCGCATGCACATTCATGGCACTCAGTGGCTTCCGGCCTTGCGCACTCGGAACAGTGTGCATGCCACGTGTGCGTTCCAAGCGCACAATCCTGAAGTCACCTTTTACATCTATGAGTTACTTAGGAACGCTTCATATGCCGCCTTCCACCCATGGCAACAATTGGATATAAGGCTAAAAATGTTGATTAATGGCTGTATATATAAGGAACACTGTCCCCTCCCTAGTTAACACCCCTTGGAAGATGCACTGGCGAAACGGCGTTGTCGGGGGTTCATCCACATGTAGATCTGACTACTAACAGTAATTTCTAAGTGACAACTCCTTTCAAATCAGTACTACCGGGATTCAAAGCCTCCAAGCATTGCACTGTGCACTTTATGATGGGCTAGTCCCTATAATCTGTGTTTTATTTGATTCATGTTTACTGTTTTATGCCAATAGACTTCTCCATGCAAAACCTTGATTTATTAGGTTTCTTTTCTCCAGCACAATGCACCTCAGACGTGGGGTTATACAGTACAGACCAAAAGTTTGGACACACCATCTCATTTAAAGATTTTTCTGTATTTTCATAACTATGAAAATTGTACAGTCACACTGAAGGCATCAAGACTATGAATTAACACATGTGGAATTATATACTTAATTAAAAAGTGTGAAACAACTGAAAGTATGTCTTATATTCTAGGTTCTTCAAAGTAGCCACCTTTTGCTTTGATGACTGCTTTGCAAACTCTTGGCATTCTCTTGATGAGCTTCAAGAGGTAGTCACCGGAAATGGTTTTCACTTCACAGCTGTGCCGTGTCAAGTTTAATAAGTGGGATTTCTTGCCTTATAAATGGGGTTGGGACCATCAGTTGTGTTGTGCAGAAGTCAGGTGGATACACAGCTGATACTCCTACTGAATAGACTGTTAGAATTTGTATTATGGCAAGAAAAATGCAGCTAAGTAAAGAAAAACGAGTGGCCATCATTACTTTAAGAAATGAAGGTCAGTCAGTCCGATAAATTGGGCAAACTTTGAATGTGTCTCCAAGTGCAGTTGCAAAAACCATCAAGCGCTACAAAGAAACTGGCTCACATGAGGACCGCCCCAGGAAAGGAAGACCAAGAGTCACCTCTGCTTCTGAAGATAAGTTTATCCGAGTCACCAGCCTCAGAAATTGCAGGTTAACAGCAGCTCAGATTAGAGACCAGGTCAATGCCACACAGAGTTCTAGCAGCAGACACATCTCTACAACAACTGTTAAGAGGAGACTTTGTGCAGCAGGCCTTCATGGTAAAATAGCTGCTAGGAAACCACTGGTAAGGACGGGCAACAAGCAGAAGAGACTTGTTTGGGCTAAAGAACACAAGGAATGGACATTAGACCAGTAGAAATCTGTGCTTTGGTCTGATGAGTCCAAATTTGAGATCTTTGGTTTCAACCGCCGTGTCTTTGTGCGACGCAGAAAAGGTGAACGGATAGACTCTACATGCCTGCTTCCCACCGTGAAGCATGGAGGAGGAGGTGTGATGGTGTGGGGGTGCTTTGCTGGTGACACTGTTGGGGATTTATTCAAAATTAAAGGCATACTGAACCAGCATGGTTACCACAGCATCTTGCAGCGGCATGCTATTCCGTCCCGTTTGCGTTTAGTTGGACCATCATTTATTTTTCAACAGAACAATGACCCCAAACACACCTCCAGGCTGTGTAAGGGCTATTTGACCAAGAAGGAGAATGATGGGGTGCTACGCCAGATGACCTGGCCTCCACAGTCACCAGACCTGAACCCAATTGAGATGGTTTGGGGTGAGCTGGAACGCAAAGTGAAGGCAAAAGGGCCAACAAGTGCTAAGCATCTCTGGGAACTCCTTCAAGATTGTTGGAAGACCATTTCCGGTGACTACCTCTTGAAGCTCATCAAGAGAATGCCAAGAGTGTGCAAAGCAGTCATCAAAGCAAAAGGTGGCTACTTTGAAGAACCTAGACTATAAGACATATTTTCAGCTGTTTCACACTTTTTTGTTAAGTATATAATTCCACATATGTTAATTCATAGTTTTGATACCTTCAGTGTGAATGTACAATTTTCATAGTCATGAAAATACAGAAAAATCTTTAAATGAGAAGGTGTGTCCAAACTTTTGGTCTGTACTGTATATCTGCGTGGTTTAATTAGTGATCACCTGGAGTCATAGCTTATTTTCAAATAGCATTAGGCTCATCTGTATGTGGATTGGTTAACGGTTTCCCTTCCCTGCTATGTTTATATGTTGTTTTATTGATTTTAGCATTATCAAATTAATAGAATAGAGAGTGTTCTTAAACCACTGGTAAAGATTACACCCAGCTACATTCAGGACACATCAGACCTACTGAATAAACTAGCAGCAATAGGTCCTCTACCAGAAGGATCCATCCTGGCCACCATGGGTGAGGAATCTTTGTATTCTAACATCCCACATCAGGATGGATTAAATGCCTGCAAAATCTTCATAGAAAATACAGGAATTGTTGCTGATTCTGTGGTCAAACTTACAGAATTCATCCTCACCCACAATTACATTGCATTTGATAACAACATATATCTACAGGAAACTGGTACAACGATGGGAAGTAAAATGGATCCACAGTACGCAAATCTTTTCATGGCCAAGCTTGAAAGTGACTTTTTGTCCTCATGCCCCATCAGGCCTCTGGCCTACTATCGTTTCATTGCCAATATTTTAATCTTCTGGACGGGGTCTGAGCAACAGCTGAAGACGTTCCATGAATACTTTAATCGATTTCATCCCACCATCAACCTAACACTCAACTGCTCCTGTACTGAAATTAACCTTTTGGAGACCATCATCAAGCTACAGAACAATGAAATAGAGACATCCTTGTACAGGAAACTAATCGACCGTCTTACATACCTTAAATTGTTTACAGACAAGCCGTCAGATACAATCGGATATGTTCCAACCCTATGGATAGAGACAAACACCTTCATGGTCTCAGAAAGACCTTTTTGAATCAGGGCCACCATCCAAGAACAATTGAGAACCAGATTACAAGAGCCACCAGAATAGCAAGGAATCACCTCCTACATTACAAAACCAAACACGAAAGCAACTGGGTGCCTCTAGTAGTCATCTACAATTCAAATCTGGAGGCGCTAAGGAGAGCTACACGGAAACTACAACCCTTACTACAAAAAGATGCCCGATTACAATCCATATTTCCAGACCCCCCACTTCTGTGATTCAGGCAGCCCCCAAATCTAAGAAGCATCATTGTCAGAAGCTTTCTGTCATCTCCTCCAGCTACAGGTACCTTTCCTTGCAATCAGACAAAATGTAAAACCTGTCCGTTTATAATGACCACAGACAAGATGATGATACCCAACTCACATCAGGACTATAAGATCCCAGGTACGTTCAGCTGTATCACATCTAACGTAGTGTACTTAATTATATGTACCAAATGTCCAGCTGGGGTCTTTATGTAGGGGAGACAGGCCAAAAACTTAGGACAAGAATGAATCATCACCACACAATAAAAGAAAAAGAATAGATCTACCTGTAGCCAAGCATTTTTGTTTCCCTGACCATAGCATAAAAGACATGAAATTACTGGTATTAAAAGGTCATTTCAAATCTCGAAGAGAAAGAAGAATCTCAGAATATAAACTAATGGTGACCTTTAACACTTTCAGAGCAGGAATGAATGTGTCGCATGGATTTATGTCATTCTACATCAACTAAGGAATGTGCCCCTCAGACTTGTAAGGCCATCATAACACTGGACCTAGTCACAGGACAATAAAACCTTCACACTCCTTATTTATTAACTGCTAAAATATTTATAGCCAGAACTGTTTATCTCTCCCATAATAACTCTGCTTTCCATCACCTGTCGCATCTATTGCATTATTTCTGTGTCTTATTGTGAATAAATATGTGACTCTTCAGATTTTGTGGTATACTAGCCTGATGAAGAGACTTGAGTAGTCTCGAAAGCTTGCAATTTGTTACTATCTTTTCAGTTAGCCATTAAAAGTTATCAACCACTGAAGACTCTCAAATGAAAGCATTATCAAATAAATTTCTGATGTTTTATTTCTGTGCATATTTCTATTCTGTGTCTATAATTTGATTTTAATATTGCAGCAGTGGGATTATATTTATTGTTGAAGTGGTATGCAGTGACTTACCTGGGAAATTTGTGTTAATTACTATATTCTAACTGAGACAAAACCGTGTATGAATAAAGGATATTTATTACACACAAGTCTACAGTTAATATACTACTAATGACCACACTAACACAGTGCACACTAATAACAATAGCAGACAGTACTAATATACGATTAATTCCCAATTACCTAATTATACTTCCCACCCACTTGAGCTAAAAACATACATACATTAATACTTATATCCCACCCGTCTATCACTACACTATCCCTATGGAGAAAAAGGGGTTACAAGCAGTGATCAGTAGACACTCAGCCAGATATCCTCATCATGGTGTCCATCGAGTTTTACCTGAAGTGGCTTTTGTGATGTCTTTGTGTTCGTTTTTTTGCTGCGTTTTCACTGCAAAATCAGTTTATATAAAATAGTGGCGACTTCCAAGCAGAAGCTTCTAGAAGAAAAGACCAATCGCTTCTTTTAGCCGCTTCATAGATTTTGAAGCCTGAAGAAGTTAAAAGAAGTGACAACAGACGGATCATATGCACAGCAAGTCCTTTTGACATTTCAGTACATTTGTTCATTCTTTTTGACGTTTGTACAACTTTTATTTTAGAATAGACATTTATCATCAATCCACCTGCTCTGAGCACAATGTTATGGAGTTCCCAGTATGCATACCATGCAAATAAGGTGAAAGACACGGAATCAGTATAATTGGTATAACATTTTTTAATGTATATATATATATATATATATATATATATATATATATATATATATATATGAACAAGGTCATGTGACCTAAACGTTGGCCCATTGCACACAGACGTTTGCTGATGATTGTTGTAATAAACTTCTAACTTTCGGCTTATATTGGAGAGCCTGGTTTCCTCTCTATCTACTTTCCAGAGCATCTTCAAAATCCCCTCACAGAAAAGAGAGAAGGGGGTTCATCCGAAAATCGTCATGTGCAGGAGCAGGTTTCTTCTTCAGCGTCTCAATAATATCACAGAAAGAAGACCGCTATTTCATTGATCCTCATCTGAGAACTCAGTACTGGTACGATGTTTCCCAAAGCTGATGGTAAACTAAAGAAAAGACAGAACAGAAGTAAAGGTGAATTATTTTTTTTACCAATTGTAATGAATGCAGATGTAATCTATATGTTCTCTCTTACCTGGGCTGACGTACAAGATGGACTCTTCTAGTGTCACTGCCAAACTCTTAACTTCTTCCTTGAACATTTAAGATGTTCCACTGAATTTTAGAAGGAAGCAGTGTTTGCGACACAGGGGGCAGCGAAGGTTGGAATTGAGCCAGGTAGAGATGCAACCCTGATGGAAACAATGATTGCATGGTAGCACTGTGACTTCCTCTCCGGTCTCATAATCCGTCATGCAGATGACACACGACTCCTCCTGAGATGTTACAGCTCTTGTTGGGAGGTTCCTAATTTGCTGAGCTCGCCAAGTCTGCTGCCTTTCCTGCACATTATATTGTGCAGGTGGTGATGGTGGCCGCATCTGTGGCGGAGGCGTCATCACTCCCATTCCCTGCTGCTGAAAGATGATGTTGAACAGACGGTTTGCCTGCAGTAATTGTACAGGAGATCCACTTGCAGCTGGAGACTCCCTGAGTCTGCGACTGGGCAGAACGGGAAATGGCCGTCTGAATTCAAACTCAGTGACGGTGTCTGAGGATCCACTGTCATCCCTTCTGCTCTCTGATGTTTCTCTGGAGGGCTCTGCAGGGACCGGTCTAAGCGGAGAGCGGCTTCTTTCCCTGCTCTCTTGTCCTCTTTGCCGGAGAGGAGTTCTGGCTTCTCTGCCTCTCGCAGTGACAGCAGTGGCGTCTGTTCTGTGTCCACCAGTAGTAATTGGTCTTCTCTGATCCCTTTGAGAAGATCTCAATTGATGGACAATCATAGCTTGACCTATAAAGAAATAAAATGTACTATAAATATGCAAAAGTTTATAAAAAAACACTTTTGAACCAAAGAGAAATAACCTGCTGTTGATTTGGAGTTTAGGGAGAGGAGCAAAAATTGATTAATGTTTGGGCTAAATAAACCTGCTCAGTGGATCCCCTCTCTGCAGACATCACAGAGCAGGGGTGGAACCAGACTGAAACTAACACAGCCCCCTAGGACTATGAATGGGAAGGTGGAGGATGCACTGAGTGCACTGAAACCGCTTACCCCAGGGAAATCTCCTCCCAGAAAAGATCCTATAAGGTGGGCATATTCTCTCACTTACCCTGATTTTCAGGTCGGCTCATCCAAGTCTCGTTGTCAGCAATAAGCTGATGCAGCTCCCTGGAAGTCATGGTTCAGTTTCCCGGGGCTGAGATGGTAGAGTGATAGAAAATGAGAACTAAGTTCTCTGCTGGCACGGATGTTATGGTGCCAAAATATCAATAAGAAGCTGTAGAAGTAAAGCACTAGATGTATGAAACAAACTAGCTCGCACTTCCAAAACCAAGGTAGAGTCTCAGCGAAAACTTCAACTCTGAAAATGGCGCTGATGTCACCGAGTGCATAGATTGTATAACCTCACAGCATTCTATGTCACTGTGACATCACATGTGAGAGCAACAACGCGCTGTCATGATGGCTGACTGTCCAATCTGTTATATACATATTATAAAATGTTATATTATTATATATTATAATACACATTGTGAAAAAAATATATTATATTATTATTAACCATCTAACACTCTTAAGGTGTGTATATGTGTCTAAAGCATAGGAGATATATATATACATCTTATGTATATCAGATGCCTTGGAATAATAATCTCATACTTACCTTTCAGACCCCCAGTACTGCTGCTGTCAGTGCCCCCGCCGACCTCCTGGCTTCTCCTTCCCGCAGGGGCCATTGGGTGACCACTGCAGCTAATCAGTTAATACATATTTCCCATTCATATGTTTAATGTGATGTAAAATAAACACTTTTAGAAAAGAAAACAGATAAATAAGATTTTCAAAATACGGCATGTACTAAGGTGGATACTCATGGTATGATATGCAGAGAGAGGAATACTGGGAGGACACTGAACATGTTAGTCCACCTGCTTAACCCTCAGGATAATTCTTATCAGGTCATATAGGGGTGTACATAGAAATCCACAGACCCCATAGCAAAGATCTGAAATGGGACCTCTTAATGGCCCCTGGCTGCCATTAAGCAACCCAGTGGTAGTCACAGAGACCCCCTGTCTAGCTGCTTAGATACCATAGTTGCTGGTCACTATGGAAGATAAGGGGTTAAACTGATATAATCAGAGCTAACCTGAAATGCAGCAATTACAAGTGGCTGTCTGCTGTGTAAAACAGCCGGCACCCACTGGGTATGGAGTGGGCTCAGCATGTGAGTTTGCCCCTTATACACCATCATAACTTATGCTGTATATATACGATATAAGCAGGGGATGGGGCTATTCGGCACTAGGCTCCTCCTGTTCATGGGCTCCATATCGGTCATGTGGCCTGCCAAAATTGGGTGTATGCTACTGAGGTCATACATATAATATGGAAAAAAAAAATCATACAAGGTAAAAAATTGAAATTCATATCAGAAATAGTCCAGTTCTTTAGTGCCCATTCACATTAAAGGAAAATCATCTGAATTGATTGAATTTTGTGGGACAGGCCCATTATCCTCCCAAGGAAAGCACATGCATGCTCGGCTGAATCAGGCATACATGAGTATAGGAGCAGTGAGGGAGAGAAGAGAGGAAGGGAGAAGACGGTGATTGGTGAGTATCTTAATCTGCCTACATCACATAGATATTTAGGATGGATTAGGGAATCGTTAGCTTGGAGCGCTTCTTTCTCCAATAAGTTTTATTGATTTTTATAAACAAAGAAAAATATACAAACAATGAACAGAGAACGCAAAAGTGTAGACAAATTATAGATGAAAGTTACCATAAAAGTGAGTGATGAAAATGTTCAGCATGTGAAAAAGTGGAAATAATAGGAGTGGTAGAGATGCGGAGACGGTTGGGACTGCTTGCCTCCCATGTAGACAGATTTTGATAAGGCATATGGGGCTCTATTACCCTAATTGAGATCTCAAGTAGGGGAATGACACCTTTGCTCTCACCCAGGTTCACCTGTCATGCCAGGTGTTGGTGCAAAACAGAGGGAAAAGGGAAAGGGAGCCCAGACACTAGGGAAAGGGGGAAGTGGAGACCTCATGGTCTGGTCTAGCGTCACCCTGTCTCAACTACCGTCCCTATAATGCCTCTTCAGCAATCGCCGCACGCGTGCCTTGCCCTACTTTCCCTGGCGTATGGCTATGGCTAGGGATGGAAGGAGATGAGCATTAGTCAACCTCCACTAAATACTATAGACAACAAGGGAAGACAAAACAGGGGGAAATTACTTAGCTTTAGATGACTCCAAATATGCACACGGCCTCAAACTCCAGAGAGGACGAAGAACTGCTCCTGCTTAGCCTCACAAGTAGAAATGAATATAGCCAGCGACTTCCTCTCAGACACACCAGGTATATATACACCCAGGCAAGAGAGATAATTAGCAAGAGAGAGGTAGCCGCTCGGTTCTAAAGACAGCCTCTTATTTAAGAAGCTGTCTGCAATGCCAAACGTAGAGATCTCCTGCAACCCACTGCAGGGCAACTGTCTGTCACCTCTGACACACCCGTGACATCACCAGAGGGAAACAGTTGATAACATAATTGAGAGAATAGAGGAACAGGAGGTAGGATTGATGTATTCAGACTGAAGAGTCCACCTGGCGAAACCAAATTTAGCAAAAACATTTTCAAACTGCATCCATCTGTGAGATTAATTTGATAAGGATTGGATTACTGCTATGCAAGAGCTAGGTGTGAGAACCTGTCCAGTTCAGATTTATGTGAATGATAAAAATGGTAGAAATGTTTCTTAAAGGGAACTTTCACCCCCTGTGAGATTTGAGACCTCTAATATGGGCATACAGGTTATAGAAAAATAAATCTATACATACCTGTATGGCCCATAGTAGAGTTCTGAATGCAGAGAAATGTAGTTTTATAAAATCTGTTTTCACATGCTTGGCGTCCCCCGGAAGGAAAGAAATCCCCGCCTATATCTTTAGTTAGCCCAGAAATCCCCGCCTATCTGCTTATTTAGCATGTTCCCCCATCCCCTGCGCGTCACAGGGCCCTGTGACGTGCACTGGTGTAACTCATTTCCCGCGCATGCGCAATGCGACGCTCACATCAGGAGCATTTTGTTTCTCCCGGCCCCGTTTGTCTCTGCACTATTCCATAGTGTTCTAAATATGGACACACAGACCAAATACTAATGTCACACTGATCCAAAATGCTGATGACACTGGAACTATTATTGTCCACTTAAACGTTTAAACATGGACTTGTGAATGAAAAATATCAGATAATATAGCTGAGAGTTTCTCATTAATCATATACCAAGAGATCTGTCCTTTTCACTTCCTAGAAATCAGGTACTGGTTTTCTCCAGGCTAAGGCATCTGTGTTGGTTAGTGATGAGCGAGCATACTCGCAAGTACTCGGTACTCGCCTGAGCATCTCAGTACTCGAGATGCTCGAAGCTCGCCGAGTACTTCCGGGATGCTCGGGCGGATGCTGGGGTCTCCTCTCTGCATGTTTGCCGCTGTTTAGAGCACCATTCAACATGCAGGAATTGTCTGCCACACACTGCAATGCTGCAGCCATGTTAGTTGTGGCATTACAGTGATTGGCTGGCTGCACAGCCTCATCAGGTCTATACCAGACCTAGCGCCGCCGTGCTGATCAGTCCACTCTGCAATCAGACAGTGTAGGGAGAGGTGCTGCTGAGCTAGGGAGAGATTTGGTTGTTTATTAGTTAGTGTAGGTATTCCACAAGATTCTCTACACATATTCATCTCAACTAACAGTCCTTCTGAGGACTAATCCAGCTGGAGAGATACCAGTGCTAGGCAGGCAGGCAGGGTATATAGCAGACTGCAGTGCATATAGCAAGAGGGTCCATTTCAGTTCTGTCTGCTGGTGCTTTTACAGATATTATATTTGTAGAAATAGCCCCACGTATCAGGGGCCAGGAATATTTTTTTTTATTTTTATCTGATTGTTTGCTTAAGGCTGTGTGCCCACGATGCGTTTTTTAAGTGTTTCTGCAGGGCAAAAATGCTGCAGAAATGCTTAAAAAACGCATTGTAGAAGGCCTGCCATGTTGCCTAATGATAATCTGCATGAGCTTTGCACATGCGGCAGAAATTTCCGCTGCGGATTATCATGGCGGAAAAAAACGCAGCACTACCAATTATTTTGCGGAAGCTCTGCATTTTCGCTGCCATTGACTGGCATTGGAACACTTGGATTCCGCATCACTGGATCTGTACATGCGGAATCCAAGCGTTTCAATGTGCGGATGGTACCCGGGTCTGGATGAGAGGAGACTCTCCTCCGGACCCGGGTACCATAGAAACTGTAAAAAAAAGAATAAAATAAAAAATAAATATGATACTTACCTTCTGATGGCCCCCGGTGTGCTTGTCTTCGCTTGCCGGCAGATCGCGGTGGACGGAAGGACCTGCGCTGACGTCATTTAGTCATGTGATGGCAGGTCCTTCAGTGTACCGCGAGCTGCCGGCAAGCCAGGACGGAGCGAATAAAGACTGCGCGGGCCATCAGAAGGTAAGCATATATTTATTTTTTAATTTTTTACCATTCTTTAAGGTCACACTATATAAATCCATGACGTTTGCCTGGATTTATATAGTGTGACCAAGTTGTCAAGCACTTTCCAAGTGATGCTAAAATCGCTTGGAAAGCGCTTGTCTACCCGCATGCGGAAATGCATGTGAAGAACGCTTCACATCCGGTTGTCCCTGGCAGGAAAAACGCATGCACAATCCGCATGCTTTTTTTCTGCCAGGGAGCTGCAGAAATGCTCAGGAAAAAATCCAGAGCATTTCTGCATCATGGGCACATAGCCTAAAAACCATGCCAGAGAACACAGTTTTTCTTCGCCATTTGCTTGTTGGCACTGCATAATACAGCCAGGTCCTTTCCATATTACAGCGCTAAAAATCCATCTATTGAAAACTGTGGTTTGCCCGTCACACGGATCACATATAATTGCCCTCAACAATGCAGTTACTGGGAAAGTCCACCTAACCACGGACACGTGGACAAGTGCTTGTGGGCAGGGACGATACATCTCTCTGACGGCACACTGGGTTAACATTGTGGAAGTCGGAACCCAGTCGGACCTTGGGATGGAACACATCCTGCCGATTCTGAGGATTGCGGGCCCTAGGTCAATCGGGGTTGCCCCCACAGTCTACAGCTCCTGCACCTCATCTTCCTCAGCCTCCTCCTCCTCTTCAGCCTCCATCTCCGAAATAACCACATCAGTCACAAGCTGGAATCACTGCAGCACTGCCTCAGCCAAGCGGCAACAGGCTGTGCTGAAGCTAATATGCTTAGGTGACAAACCGCACAATGCTGAAGAGTTGTGGACAGCTCTGAAAGAACAGGCAGATCTGTGGCTGACACCGCTGAACCTACAGCCAGGCATGGTCGTGTGTAACAATGGCAGGAACCTGGTGGCGGCTCTGAGGCGAGGCGAGCTCACACATATACCATGCCTCGCCCATGTGCTTAACCTCGTGGTTCAGCGGTTTCTCAAAACCTACCCGGAGTTGCCTCATCTGCTTGTCAAAGTACCCCGCCTGTGTGCCCATTTTAGAAAGTGAGCTACAGCTTCCGCCGCCCTCGCCATGCTTCAGCATCATTTGCTGGTGTGTGATGTCCCCACGCATTGGAATTTTACACTGCAGATGTTGGGAAGGATTTGTGAGCAGAAGGGGGCAGTTGTTGACTACCACCATCAACAAGGCCATCGGTATTCAGTTCAGACTCCACACATAAGAAATCAGGAGTGGACATGGATGTCAGACATATGTACCATCCTCCAAAACTTTGAGGACACCTCCAAGATGGTGAGTGGTGATGATGCCATAATAAGCGTCACAATCCCGCTTCTCTGTCTTCTGAAACGCTCACTGCTAACAATCAAAGAGGATGCATTGCAGGAGGAGCACGATGAGATGGAGCAAGAAACCATACAGAGTGATTCCTCACAGCCCAGCCTCGTTTCATCCCAACGTGGATTGGGTGACAATGAGGAAGAGGAGGAGGAGGAGGAAGAACAGGAGCTAGTTTCATGCACTATAGACGGTGCTACCTGCACAAATGTCATACCATATGTTCAGCATGGATGGCCTGAGAACAGGGAGGAGGAGGAGGAGAGAATGGTCAGTTGTCCTCTTGGTGAGGACACGGAAGTCTTTCCTGTTAGCAGCCTGGCACGCATGGCTGAGTTTATGTTACGCTGCCTTTCCCGTGACCCTTGCGTTCTCAAAATTTTGGGAGACAGTCATTACTGGTTGATGACACTTCTAGACCCACACTACAAGGAGAACTTTCTATCTCTTATTCCTGAGGCGGACAGGTCTACAAAGATGGGGCAGTACCAAAAAGCCCTTGTTACGAAACTATTAAAAAAATTCCCATCTGAAAACGCTGGTGGCAGAGGTCACAGTTCGTTGGACAACCAAGGAGTACAGGCAAGAGGGACACAAATCCAATCCAGCAGAGGCAGGGGAACACTGTCAAAGTTCTGGGAGAGTTTTCTCAGCCCCTCCCATCGCACAGGCCCTGAGGCACGGGGTACTCTCACAAGGAGTGCAAAGTTTGGGAAGATGCTGAGGGAGTACCTTGCCGACCATACCAACATCCTCCGTGATTCCTCTGTGCCTTATAATTATTGGGTATCCAAGCTAGAGACGTGGAATGAACTGTCTCTCTACACCTTGGAGGTCCTGGCCTGCCCTGCCGCTAGCGTTTTGCCAGGGCTGGATTGGGCCAGACTTGTCAACACCACTGAATGATAGCAGTGTAACATAAACTCAAATCCAGTTTCTTTTTTGTGAAGTGTATTCCCATGCACCTTTTCACACCCACACATGGGTATATGTTTCCTGATTTTGGCTATTTGCTCTTGTCCTCCTCCTTCTCCTCATCCTCATCCTCCACCACCATATCACCAGGGTGACATGGTCTGTGATGCAACACCCACATATTTTTTTTAAAGGGTGTTTATGATGCCAGTAAAAAAAAAATTTTATACAGTATGTTCATGTATACCCCCAGGGGTAAATGTTTGTCAGCCCATACACTTAGTGCATGGGCGTTACAAGTATAGGAGACCCGCTCCTTTCTAATGGTAAACATTTTTTTATGAGGTCCTCCTCCACGTCTTTTCCAAGGTGCATTGGAATGCCTCCCAATTTTTGGCAACACTATGGGAGACCCACTTCCCAATAATGGGAACATTTTTTTCATGAGGTCCTTTGTCTCTTCCAAGGGGCTTTGGAGTGCCTCCCAATTTTTGGCAGGCCTTGCATTCACTACATAGGCCAACACTATGGGAGACCCACTTCCCAATAATGGGATCATTTTTTCATGAGGTCCTTTGTCTCTTCCAAGGGGCTTTGGAGTGCCTCCCAATTTTTGGCAGGCCTTGCATTCACTACATAGGCCAACTCTATGGGAGACCCACTTCCCAATAATGGGAACATTTTTTCATGAGTGACCTGGGAGTCAGAAATGCTTCCAGGGGTCTTCCCCATGCTGTTCCCATGTCATTTGAGCTCTGTTCCCATTGATTTGGGCAATTTTTAAGCCCTGTGCAGACCGCCGGGGGGAGCCGCCTGAAAAATGATCGAGTTTCCCATAGACTTACATTGGGCTCGTTGCTCAGGTCGAGCACCTGAGTATTCCACTGTGCTCGACCCGAGCAACGAGCACCCGAGCATTTTAGTGCTCGCCCAACACTAGTGTTGATGTGTTGATGGGCATGGGGGACATGGGAGACATAAATGGACTACTATCTAAGGTGTATAGGCACAAGGCACCTTAGGAGTTAAGGTTAAAGATGTTACAAGATATTACATGAAATGTTACATTTTTTGCTGATCACTAATAGTTCACATGAAGCTAAAATCTTCAGTCTTAACTTTTTCTTAAGGCATTATTGTAAAGTCTATGAGAAGATATGATGGGTTCAAAGAACTTCTGGAATTTTAACAAATGCAGAAGACAATTTTTGAGATGGGGATGAATAAATAAATAACACATCACCAATTATAAGAAGAGATCCTACTTTTTGGGGGTCGTGTTTTACTATAATCAATTGTCTATTACATCTGGAATGGAAGTTGTGCCTTGATTTTGTCAGAGATAATCTGGGGAGGCAAAACCATGGGGGGTCACACAAACCTCCACTTTTGGTACCCTGACTGCTGTTAGGTGCTGTGATGAAATCCTTGGAGCCATTGTCAGACAATACACCGGTGCAGTGGCCCTGGGTTTCTCCTGGTACAAGACAATATCCATCCTCATGTGATCAGACTGTGGAGACAGTACCTGGATGAGGAAGACATTTATGCCTTTGACTGGCCCTCATGTTTCCCAGAGCTGAATCCTTTTGAGATCCGGTGGTTTGTTCTGTATCAGGCATCCAACAAAGTCAAGTAACATTACAAACTATGCAGGAGCTCACCGATGCCCTGATAACCCAGAATACCGCCCGTTGTCTCATCAGGAGCATGCCCAGACATTGTCAGGAGTGCTACAGACACGTGGGGTCATACTTTTATTTTTCACGTCACTGTAAATACTTCTATACCATCCTTTGTTATTATTCTCTACGTTAAAAGATATCATAAGCAGAGAATGGGAAGATAAACAGCAAAACAAATAATTATTAAAACAAATCAAATGGAAATATTTATTTTTTATTTATTTACTTTTTAGTTCTTCAAACTCGAATTGTCTTCTTTCTTTTCTCACTATATGCAGAGAAGTTTTGCTACAAGAAGCAGACGTTCCACGGGTAAGTCCTTACTGATACAACGCTGTTACAATGCCTTATACCAATGTTCCCAGCCGGCAGCTCTCTGCTGGCGTCAGAACTGCAACTCCTAGAATGGCATAAATAGCCATAGATTGGGCAAAACTGGCCGACACATCCACTGGTAAAACTCCAGAATAGTAATTTACAGGACTGACCGGAATGAAACAAGGATACTGATAGATGATGATGAATGGGTGAAGCTGCAGAAGAGACGATGTAGGACGGGGCGTTGCTTTGCCCGCTGTCAAGTTCTTCAAAAGTTGAACCATTTCGTCTCCAGATATGTTACTCCAGTTCCTGTAGTCCTTGACTGGAGTAACACTTCTGAAGGGGCACACGTAGACGCACACCACTCATCAGATATGCCAAGTTCATTAAGTGTTGTGCGCCTCTTAATGAAAAGCATTCATGAATAAGATTTGCCGATTTCTTTAAGACTGGGGCCTGAAAAAGCACTCACAAAATGATTAAAATCATTTTCCTAGTCATTTCTATGAATAGAATATTTATGCGCCTAAAGTGGCATAATTCTTGATGAATTTGCCCGTCAGGCTTCCACAAGCACAGTAGTGCCTTAGTTTTGCAACTTTTGGTGGATCCAGCCAGGAGTGGAGTAAAAATGCTAAAATTCGCAACATTTTTGTGCTACTTTGAATTGCGACCAAAATTTTGCAACGTTTCAAAGTGTTGAACACTAGAAAACTGTTGAAAACAACTTGATGAGTCGGGCCCTATATCTCCAGCAGTGGCAGTAAATAAATGGAGCAATGAATGGAGTAATGAAGCTTGTGCAAGACTATATCCCTCCATTCAAATGGAACAGAAAAAAACACAGAGGCGCTCTATGTGTGAACCAGCTTGAAGGTCCAGAAATCCAGCGTTCTGGAATTGCTCACCTGGGATACTTGTGCTGACCATGCACAACACTCCATGAAATGTGAACTGAAAACACTCAAAGCTGCGGCACCGACCTCCTGTCCCAATTGCCAGAGAAGGAAGCAAAGGATAATCCAGGAAGGAGGAAGAAATGCAGTTTCTCCAGGCACTGCCACAAAGGATGACGAGCCAGATGGTAAGTAAGGTTTTTCTATTGTTTTGTAATGGTAACAAGACTACACATTTCTGGGATGATTCAATTCAAATGGGACACTATAGAGCCCCAGGTTTTAAACTGTGGAGGTCCCAGTGTGGGATACCCAGTGGTCAGCAAGTATTTACTTTTTCGGTCGAAAGGTGATAACTTGCAACCTTTGTAGCATATCTTTAAATGATTATTCTCATTTCTTCTTCAGAAGCGCGCTGCTCCCCTGTCTTCCTACTTCCTGCTCGGCAGGGCAAAGTGCGCTCCGGACTGACTGACATTTTGGAGAAGCATCATAGATGCGCAATTGGCCCAAACTTAGTTCCCATGCCGCTATATGAAGCATCGGAGGATCACAGAAGTACTCAAGCTGGTTGGATTCACTCATCTGGCCAACTTCAGAGCAGCACTTGTAAGCTCTACAGCAAAGAGCTTGTAACTGTTGCGCTTCTCGCCTTGGAGAATGACCACCGAAATGAAATGGAAAAGACATTAAGTAAATCATCTTTCCAGGTAATGCACTAATGTATGTTTTTCTTTATATTGAGCCATGTTTCCACATATTCAATATAATAAAATCTCATTCTCCCTCTATGAATGTTCATGTGCAGGAAAAAAACTGAGTAAAACTCTCTTCTTTATTAATTCCGGCATCTTTTTGACTTGCTTCATATGAAAATAGTAGAAGATAAATATATAAGACTAATGCAGAAGACGACAGTCCAATGGGAACAGATATTGAGCCTTTATAGAAACAAATGTGCGGCCTTTGCAGTTGTCACCAAATTGATGCAATGTATCCTTATTCATAAAACAAAGATGTCTCTGCCGGGTTCTCAAAATACTATTTATTGATTTATATAGCTCTGTTTCTAACAATCCAAGCAATACAATAACTGCAAATATACAGCGAGTGAAATAAATATTGAACGTTTCACCAATGCTCTACATAAATATGTTTTGAATGGTGCTATTGACATGAAATTCTCACCAGATTTCAGTAAAAACCCATCCAATCTACACAGGCAAAGAAATGAAACCATAAATGTCCATAAATGAAATCATGTGTAATAATGAAGATGACACAGGGAAAATGTTTTGAACAAGCTTCCTGAAATTTATTTAATACTTCATACAAAAGCCTTTGGTGGTGATGACAGCTTTAAGACGCCTCCCGTATGGAGAAACTAGTCGCATGCATTGCTCAGGAGTGATTTTGGCCAATTCTTCTACACAAACACTCTTCAAATCCTGAAGGTTCGGTGGGCTCCTTCTATGAATTTTGAACTTTAGTTCCTTCTATAAATTATGCAATTTTTACCAAATGTGGCAATACACCATATGTGGTTGTACACTAGAGTTTGAGCACACGGCAGGGATCGGATGAGTAGAAGCGCAACTTGGGTTTTAGAATGCAGATTCTGTTTGAATAGATTGAGGGTGCCATTAGCCGATCCCCTGAGGTGTCAGATCAGCAGAAACCCCCACAAGTGACCCCATATTGGAAACTTTACTGCTTAAGGAATTCATCAAGGGGTGTAATGAGTATTTTGAACCCACAGATGCCTCACAGAATCTTATAACATTGGAATGTGGAAATTACACATTTTAGTTGTTAAAATGTAATTTTTTTTATTAGCTACAAATGTGTCAGTTACATGAGGGTTAGTAGGTGAAACTGGACCCCAAAATTTATTCTGCAATTTCTCCCGAATATGGTGATGCTCTATATGTTGTCAGAAACTACTGTTTAGCCTCACGTCATGGCTGAGAAGGAAGGAGCGCTATTTGGATTTGAACCACAGATTTTGCTACAATAATTTTCGGGCAACATTTGCAGAGCCGTTAAGGTGCCAGAAGAGCAGCAAACCTCCACAAGTGACCCCATTGCAGAATTTGGACCTCTCAATGAATTCATCTACGGCTCAAGTGACTATTTTGTAACATCCACGCCATAATTTTTTGGGGGGAGAATTGCAAATATGCCAGCTCAGTGCCCACACATTGTGCCCAGTTGGTGTTTCTGGGGAAAACCTGTAAAATGCTAAGTGCGCTCTTCCCGCTACAATAATGCCAAAAATGTAGCCTCTTACTGTAGTTTAGGCACAGTGGGGCTCAGAAGGAGGGGGTATTTGGGAGCGTATATTTCACTGTATTTTAGTTGAGGGGTGGGAGCCATGTTGCTTTTCCAGAGTCTTTGTTCTACCAGTAACATGGGAACCCTCTACATTTCCAGTGACAGATGGCAGATCTGAGTGGGGGCTTGTTTTGTGCAGGAAAAGTTAGGTTTTTTTTGGTAACATTTTGGAGTACAAAATATTTTTTGATCACTTTCAGTATGGTGGGATCACATGCTTGTGTTCTACGCTGAGCATTTATAACAGGGTTACTGAGTAAATCTCACAAAAATGCGATTCAAACGAAATCCCCAGAGGAACCATCCATCATAATGAGGCAGATGGAGACACTTTGGACTCTGTTTGCCGTCTATTCCGGTGGTATCCATCTTTTTTGGCATGCACAAAACTGTGGTCGCCCACACTTGTGCGCTAAAAAGATGCATAAAATAATGTGACACCACTGTAAGACACCAGAGTCCAAAGTGCCTCCATCTGCCTCTTTATAGTGAGTGGTTCCATTGGGAGTTTTGTCTGAATCGTGTCTTTTCTGAATCGCGTTTTCTCTGATTTACATAGAAACTCCAATGTAAGCGCTCAACAGAGAGCGCAGGATAAATGTGAATCAAGCCATATTCCAATTTTTGGGATGTAGAATGAACAAATAGACAGTAGTACAAGAACAGTTTTTATTTTTATTTTTGCGCCACTCATCGTGCGGTATAAATTAATCTACGGGTCAGTGCAATTACAGCGATACCAGATTTCTATAGTTTTTTATGTTTTGCTGCTGTCACGCAGTAAAAATTATTGTTTATAAAAAAAATAGTTTTTTTTTTGTCGCCATATTGTGAGAGCTATAATTTCTTTATCTTTTGACGAACAGAGCTGTATGAGGGCTTATTTTTCACAACGAGTTGAAGATTTTTTTGGTACCATTTTGGTTTACATAACAATTTTTGATTGCTTTTTACTAAGATTTTTCAGACACAGAATGAATAAAAAACAGCAATTCAGCTATTGTTTTTATACTGGACATTCTTTTGCACGGTTCACCATGCGGTAAAAGTGATAAGATTGATTTATTCTTCTGGCCTGTATGACTGTATGATTACAGTGATATCATATTCATATGACCCCCTGATTCATTTGCTGTTTTGGGGTAACTTTGTTTCTCCTATTTTCCTTTGTCCATCTCTTCTTAAGGGTATTATATAGACCTGTTTAACTATCAAAATATATTTGTTTAATTCACCTTATGGACATCTATGGCATACAGTATATGTTCCATATGCATTTCATGTCCCTTTTGATCAGGGATATTCACTCAGTATACATATTTTTGTACGGTTTGTACCTTTCTCTACGTGACCCCAGGTGCTCATGTCACTTATATTGATTGTCTATCATTATTGTTTGGGGATATTTTTAGCACACTTTTTATTGTTATATTTTTTAATAATTTGTGTAATATTTATTATCCCCCATACATTTTTGGTACACCAGTGCACTTATTTTGCACGTATTCATTGTTAGTGCTTATGGCATTTATGTTCAATATTATTGCTATTATTATTGTAACAGGTTAACCCTTTTTATTATTCACTTTTTTATGTATCTCTTAGTACACTAGTGCACTTGCTCCGCACTTATTCACCCACAGTGCTTATGGTATTATGTCTAACATCATTGCTGTCATTAGTAATAGGTTATTTCATCCATCCTCTCTCTTGTAGCTTCTAATTCCATCTGACTTATATACCAGGTTCAAGCGTTTATTAGGATTACTATGTATTATGTATTACCTTTTCCACCTCCTTTACACACGATGTGATATGAGTCCTGTCCAATAGCGATCCGGGCTCCCCCATCTTTTGTACACCTAGCGGTATTTGCTAGCCGCACACTTTACTTACTTCCTTTCCTTGGGCTTGTGTGCATGCGCATTCATGGCACTCAGTGTCTTCCGGCCTTGCGCACTCGGAACAGTGTGCGTGCCACGTATGCGTTCCAAGCGCACAATCCTGAAGTCACCATTTACATCTATGAGTTACTGAGGAACGCTTCATGTGCCGCCTTCCACCCATGGCAACAATTGGATATAAGGCTAAAAATGTTGATTAATGGCTGTATATATAAGGAACACTGTCCCCTCCCTAGTTAACACCCCTTGGAAGATGCACTGGTGAAACGACGTTGTCGGGGGTCCATCCACATGTAGATCTGACTACTAACAGTAATTTCTAAGTGACAACTCCTTTCAAATCAGTACTACCGGGATTCAAAGCCTCCAAGCATTGCACTGTGCACTTTATGATGGGCTAGTCCCTATAATCTGTGTTTTATTTGATTCATGTTTACTGTTTTATGCCAATAGACTTCTCCATGCAAAACCTTGATTTATTAGGTTTCTTTTCTCCAGCACAATGCACCTCAGACGTGGGGTTATACAGTACAGACCAAAAGTTTGGACACACCATCTCATTTAAAGATTTTTCTGTATTTTCATAACTATGAAAATTGTACAGTCACACTGAAGGCATCAAGACTATGAATTAACACATGTGGAATTATATACTTAACTAAAAAGTGTGAAACAACTGAAAGTATGTCTTATATTCTAGGTTCTTCAAAGTAGCCACCTTTTGCTTTGATGACTGCTTTGCAAACTCTTGGCATTCTCTTGATGAGCTTCAAGAGGTAGTCACCGGAAATGGTTTTCACTTCACAGCTGTGCCGTGTCAGGTTTAATAAGTGGGATTTCTTGCCTTATAAATGGGGTTGGGACCATCAGTTGCGTTGTGCAGAAGTCAGGTGGATACACAGCTGATAGTCCTACTGAATAGACTGTTAGAATTTGTATTATGGCAAGAAAAATGCAGCTAAGTAAAGAAAAACGAGTGGCCATCATTACTTTAAGAAATGAAGGTCAGTCAGTCCGAAAAATTGGGCAAACTTTGAATGTGTCCCCAAGTGCAGTTGCAAAAACCATCAAGCGCTACAAAGAAACTGGCTCACATGAGGACTGCCCCAGGAAAGGAAGACCAAGAGTCACCTCTGCTTCTGAGGATAAGTTTATCCGAGTCACCAGCCTCAGAAATCGCAGGTTAACAGCAGCTCAGATTAGAGACCAGGTCAATGCCACACAGAGTTCTAGCAGCAGACACATCTCTACAACAACTGTTAAGAGGAGACTTTGTGCAGCAGGCCTTCATGGTAAAATAGCTGCTAGGAAACCACTGGTAAGGATGGGCAACAAGCAGAAGAGACTTGTTTGGGCTAAAGAACACAAGGAATGGACATTAGACCAGTGGAAATCTGTGCTTTGGTCTGATGAGTCCAAATTTGAGATCTTTGGTTTCAACCGCCGTGTCTTTGTGCGACGCAGAAAAGGTGAACAGATGGACTCTACATGCCTGGCTCCCACCGTGAAGCATGGAGGAGGAGGTGTGATGGTGTGGGGGTGCTTTGCTGGTGACACTGTTGGGGATTTATTCAAAATTAAAGACATACTGAACCAGCATGGTTACCACAGCATCTTGCAGCGGCATGCTATTCCATCCCGTTTGCGTTTAGTTGGACCATCATTTATTTTTCAACAGAACAATGACCCCAAACACACCTCCAGGCTGTGTAAGGGCTATTTGACCAAGAAGGAGAGTGATGGGGTGCTACGCCAGATGACCTGCCTCCACAGTCACCAGACCTGAACCCAATTGAGATGGTTTGGGGTGAGCTGGACCGCAAAGTGAAGGCAAAAGGGCCAACAAGTGCTAAGCATCTCTGGGAACTCCTTCAAGATTGTTGGAAGACCATTTCCGGTGACTACCTCTTGAAGCTCATCAAGAGAATGCCAAGAGTGTGCAAAGCAGTCATCAAAGCAAAAGGTGGCTACTTTGAAGAACCTAGAATATAAGACATATTTTCAGTTGTTTCACACTTTTTTGTTAAGTATATAATTCCACATATGTTAATTCATAGTTTTGATGCCTTCAGTGTGAATGTACAATTTTCATAGTCATGAAAATACAGAAAAATCTTTAAATGAGAAGGTGTGTCCAAACTTTTGGTCTGTACTGTATATCTGCGTGGTTTAATTAGTGATCACCTGAAGTCATAGCTTATTTTCAAATAGCATTAGGCTCATCTGTATGTGGATTGGTTAACGGTTTCCCTTCCCTGCTATGTTTATATGTTGTTTTATTGATTTTAGCATTATCAAATTAATAGAATAGAGAGTGTTCTTAAACCACTGGTAAAGATTACACCCAGCTACATTCAGGACACAACAGACCTACTGAATAAACTAGCAGCAATAGGTCCTCTACCAGAAGGATCCATCCTGGCCACCATGGGTGAGGAATCTTTGTATTCTAACATCCCACATCAGGATGGATTAAATGCCTGCAAAATCTTCATAGAAAATACAGGAATTGTTGCTGATTCTGTGGTCAAACTTACAGAATTCATCCTCACCCACAATTACATTGAATTTGATAACAACATATATCTACAGGAAACTGGTACAACGATGGGAAGTAAAATGGATCCACAGTACGCAAATGTTTTCATGGCCAAGCTTGAAAGTGACTTTTTGTCCTCATGCCCCATCAGGCCTCTGGCCTACTATCGTTTCATTGACGATATTTTAATCATCTGGACGGGGTCTGAGCAACAGCTGAAGACGTTCCATGAACACTTTAATCGATTTCATCCCACAATCAACCTAACACTCAACTACTCCTGTACTGAAATTAACTTTTTGGAGACCATCATCAAGCTACAGAACAATGAAATAGAGACATCCTTGTACAGGAAACCAATCGACCGTCCTACATACCTTAAATTGTTTACAGACAAGCCGTCAGATACAATCGGATATGTTCCAACCCTATGGATAGAGACAAACACCTTCATGGTCTCAGAAAGACCTTTTTGAATCAGGGCCACCATCCAAGAACAATTGAGAACCAGATTACAAGAGCCACCAGAATAGCAAGGAATCACCTCCTACATTACAAAACCAAACAAGAAAGCAACCGGGTGCCTCTAGTAGTCATCTACAATTCAAATCTGGAGGCGCTAAGGAGAGCTACACGGAAACTACAACCCTTACTACAAAAAGATGCTCGATTACAATCCATATTTCCAGACCCCACCACTTCTGTGTTTCAGGCAGCCCCCAAATCTAAGAAGCATCATTGTCAGAAGCTTTCTGTCATCTCCTCCAGCTACAGGTACCTTTCCTTGCAACCAGAAAAAATGTAAAACCTATCCGTTTAGAATGACCACAGACAAGATGATAATACCCAACTCACATCAGGACTATAAGATCCCAGGTACGTTCAGCTGTATCACATCTAACGTAGTGTACTTAATTATATGTACCAAATGTCCAGCTGGGGGTCTTTATGTAGGGAAGACAGGGCAAAAACTTAGGACAAGAATGAATCATCACCACACAATAAAAGAAAAAAGAATAGATCTACCTGTAGCCAAGCATTTTTGTTTCCCTGATCATAGCATAAAAGACATGAAATTACTGGTATTAAAAGTCATTTCAAATCTCGAAGAGAAAGAAGAATCTCAGAATATAAACTAATGGTGACCTTTAACACGTTCAGAGCAGGAATGAATGTGTCGCATGGATTTATGTCATTCTACATCAACTAAGGAATGTGCCCCTCAGACTTGTAAGGCCATCATAACACTGGACCTAGTCACAGGACAATAAAACCTTTCACACTCCTTATCTATTAACTGCTAAAATATTTGTAGCCAGAACTGTTTATCTCTCCCATAATAACTCTGCTTTCCATCACCTGTCGCATCTATTGCATTATTTCTGTGTCTTATTGTGAATAAATATGTGACTCTTCAGATTTTGTGGTATACTAGCCTGATGAAGAGACTTGAGTAGTCTCAAAAGCTTGCAATTTGTTACTATCTTTTCAGTTAGCCATTAAAAGGAATCAACCACTGAAGACTCTCAAATGAAAGCATTATCAAATACATTTCTGATGTTTTATTTCTGCGCATATTTCTATTCTGTGTCTATAATTTGATTTTAATATTGCAGCTGTGGGATTATATTTATTGTTGAAGTGGTATGCAGTGACTTACCTGGGACACTTGTGCTAATTGCTATATTCTAACTGAGACAAAACCTTGTATGAATAAAGGATATTTATTACACACAAGTCTACAGTTAATATACTACTAATCACCACACTAACACAGTGCACCATAATAACAATAGCACAAAGTACTAATATACGATTAATTCCCAATTACCTAATTATACTTCCCACCAACTTGAGCTAAAAACATACTTACATTAATACTTATATCCCACCCATCTATCACTACACTATCCCTATGGAGAAAAAGGGGTTACAAGCAGTGATCAGTAGACCCTCAGCCAGGGTGTCCATCGAGTTTTACCTGAAGTGGCTTTTGTGATGTCTTTGTGTTCGTTTTTTTGCTGCGTTTTCACTGCAAAATCAGTTTATATAAAATAGTGGCGACTTCCAAGCAGAAGCTTCTAGAAGAAAAGACCAATCGCTTCTTTTAGCCACTTCACAGCTTTTGAAGCCTGAAGAAGTTAAAAGTGACAACAACGGATCATATGCACAGCAAGTCCTTTTGACATTTCAGTACATATGTTCATTCTTTTTGACGTTTGTAAAACTTTTTTATTTTAGAATAGACATTTATCATCAATCCACCTGCTCTGAGCATAATGTTATGGAGTTCCCAGTATGCATACCATGCAAATAAGGTGAAAGACACGGAATCAGTATAATTGGTATAACATTCTTTAATGTATATATATATATATATATATATATATATATTATGAACAAGGTCATGTGACCTAAACGTTGGCCCATTGCACACAGACGTTTGCTGATGATTGTTGTAATAAACTTCTAACTTTCGGCTTATATTGGAGAGCCTGGTTTCCTCTCTATCTACTTTCCAGAGCATCTTCAAAATCAAATCTCCTCACAGAAAAGAGAGAAGGGGGTTCATCCGAAAATCGTCATGTGCAGGAGCAGGTTTCTTCTTCAGAGTCTCAATAATATCACAGAAAGAAGACCGCTATTTCATTGATCCTCATCTGAGAACTCAGTACTGGTACGATGTTTCCCAAAGCTGATGGTAAACTAAAGAAAAGACAGAACAGAAGTAAAGGTGAATTATTTTTTTTAGCAGTTGAAATGAATGCAGATGTAATCTATATGTTCTCTCTTACCTGGGCTGACGTACAAGATGGACTCTTCTAGTGTCACTGCCAAACTCTTAACTTCTTCCATGAACATTTAAGATGTTCCACTGAATTTTAGAAGGAAGCAGTGTTTGCGACACAGGGGGCACCGAAGGTTGGAGTTGAGCCAGGTAGAGATGCAACCCTGATGGAAACAATGATTGCATGGTAGCACTGTGACTTCCTCTCCGGTCTCATAATCCGTCATGCAGATGACACACGACTCCTCCTGAGATGTTACAGCTCTTGTTGGGAGGTTCCTAATTTGCTGAGCTCGCCAAGTCTGCTGCCTTTCCTGCAGATTATATTGTGCAGGTGGTGATGGTGGCCGCATCTGTGGCGGAGGCGTCATCACTCCCATTCCCTGCTGCTGAAAGATGATGTTGAACAGACGGTTTGCCTGCAGTAATTGTACAGGAGATCCACTTGCAGCTGGAGACTCCCTGAGTCTGCGGCTGGGCAGAACGGGAAATGGCCGTCTGAATTCAAACTCAGTGGCGGTGTCTGAGGATCCACTGTCATCCCTTCTGCTCTCTGATGGTTCTCTGGAGGGCTCTGCAGGGACCGGTCTAAGCGGAGAGCGGCTTCTTTCCCTGCTCTCTTGTCCTCTTTGCCGGAGAGGAGTTCTGGCTTCTCTGCCTCTGGCAGTGACAGCAGTGGCGTCTGTTCTGTGTCCACCAGTAGTAATTGGTCTTCTCTGATCCCTTTGAGAAGATCTCAATTGATGGACAATCATAGCCTGACCTATAAAGAAATAAAATGTACTATAAATATGCAAATGTTTATAAAAAAACACTTTCGAGCCAAACGGAGTGAACCTGCTGTTGATTTGGAGTTTAGGGAGAGGAGCAAAAATTGATTAATGTTTGGGCTAAATAAACCTGCTCAGTGGATCCCCTCTCTGCAGACATAACAGAGCAGGGGTGGAACCAGACTGCGACTAACACAGCCCCCAAGGACTATGAATGGGAAGGTGGAGGATGCACTGAGTGCACTGAAACCGCTTACCCCAGGGAAATCTCCTCCCAGAAAAGATCCTATAAGGTGGGAATATTCTCTCACTTACCCTGATTTTCTGGGCGGCTCATCCAAGTCTCGTTGTCAGCAATAAGCTGATGCAGCTCCCTGGAAGTCATGGTTCAGTTTCCC
Source organism: Phyllobates terribilis (assembly GCF_046119375.1). Lineage (NCBI taxonomy): Eukaryota > Metazoa > Chordata > Amphibia > Anura > Dendrobatidae > Phyllobates > Phyllobates terribilis. The sequence goes on along the minus strand of NW_027363136.1, from coordinate 1,089,056 downwards.
GGGGCTGAGATGGTAGAGTGATAGAAAATGAGAACTAAGTTCTCTGCTGGCACGGATGTTATGGTGCCAAAATATCAATAAGAAGCTGTAGAAGTAAAGCACTAGATGTATGAAACAAACCAGCTCGCACTTCCAAAACCAAGGTAGAGTCTCAGCGAAAACTTCAACTCTGAAAATGGCGCTGATGTCACCGAGTGCAGAGATTGTATAACCTCACAGCATTCTATGTCACTGTGACATCACATGTGAGACCAACAACGCGCTGTCATGATGGCCGACTGTCCAATCTGTTATATACATATTATAAAATGTTATATTATTATATATTATAATACACATTGTAAAAAAATATTATATTATATTATTATTAACCATCTAACACTCTTAAGGTGTGTATATGTGTCTAAAGCATAGGAGATATATATATACATCTTATGAATATCAGATGCCTTGGAATAATAATCCTATACTCACCTTTCAGACCCCCAGTACTGCTGCTGGCAGTTTCTCCCGCTAACCTCCTGGCTTCTCCTTCTCGCAGGGGCCATTGTGTGACCACTGCAGCTAATCAGTTAATACATATTTCCCATTCATATGTTTCATGTTGATGTAAAATAAACACTTTTAGAAAAGAAAACAGATAAATAAGATTTTCAAAATACGGCATATACTAAGGTGGATACTCATGGTATGATATGCAGAGAGAGGAATACTGGGAGGACACTGAACATGTTAGTCCACCTGCTTAACCCTCAGGATAATTCTTATCAGGTCATATAGGGGTGTACATAGAAATCCACAGACCCCATAGCAAAGATCCGAAATGGGACCTCTTAATGGCCCCTGGCTGCCATTATGCAACCCAGTGGTAGTCACAGAGACCCCCTGTCTAGCTGCTTACCATAGTTGCTGGTCACTATGGAAGCTAAGGGGTTAAACTGATGCAATCAGAGCTAACTTGAATGGGCTCCATAGCGGTCATGTGGCCTGCCAAAATTGGCTGTATGCTACTGAGGTCATACATATAATATGGAAAAAAAATCATACAAGGTAAAAAATTGAAATTAATATCAGAAATAGTCCAGTTCTTTAGTGCCCATTCACATTATAGGAAAATCATCTGAATTGATTGAATTTTGTGGGACAGGCCCATTATCCTCCCATGGAAAGCACATGCATGCTCGGCTGAATCAGGCATACATGAGTATAGGAGCAGTGAGGGAGAGAAGAGAGGAAGGGAGAAGACGGTGATTGGTGAGTATTTTAATCTGCCTCCATCACATAGATATTTAGGATGGATTAGGGAATCGTTAGCTTGGAGCGCTTCTTTCTCCAATAAGTTTTATTGATTTTTATAAACAAAGAAAAATATACAAACAATGAACAGAGAACGCAAAAGTGTAGACAAATTATAGATGAAAGTTACCATAAAAGTGAGTAATAAAAATGTTCAGCATGTGAAAAAGTGGAAATAATAGGAGTGGTAGAGATGCGGAGAAGGTTGGGACTGCTTGCCTCCCATCTAGACAGATTTTGATAAGGCATATGGGGCTCTATTACCCTAATCAAGATCTCAAGTAGGGGAATGACACATTTGCTCTCAAGGTTCACCTATCATGCCAGGTGATGGTGTAACACAGAGGGAAAAGGGAAAGGGAGCCCAGACACTAGGGAAAGGGGGAAGTGGAGACCTCATAGTCTGGTCTAGCATCACCCTGTCTCAACTACCGTCCCTATAATGCCTCTTCAGCAATCGCCGCACGCGTGCCTTGCCCTACTTTCCCTGGCATATGGCTATGGCTAGGGATGGAAGGAGATGAGCATTAGTCAACCTCCACTAAACACTATAGACAACAAGGGAAGACAAAACAGGGGGAAATTGCTTAGCTTTAGATGACTCCAAATATGCACACGGCCTCAAACTCCAGAGAGGACAAAGAACTGCTCCTGCTAAGCCTCACAAGTAGAAATGAATATAGCCAGCGACTCCCTCTCAGACACACCAGGTATATATACACCCAGGCCAGAGAGATAATTAGCAAGAGAGAGGTAGCCGCTCAGTTGTAAAGACAGCCTCTTATTTAAGAAGCTGTCTGCAATGCCAAATGTAGAGATCTCCTGCAACCCACTGCAGGGCGACAGTCTGTCACCTCTGACATACTCGTGACATCACCAGAGGGAAACAGTTGATAACATAATTGGGAGAATAGAGGAACAGGAGGCAGGATTGATGTACTCAGACTGAAGAGTCCACCTGGCGAAACCAAATTTAGCAAAAACATTTTCAAACTGCATCCATCTGTGAGATTAATTTGATAAGGATTGGATTACTGCTATGCAAGAGCTAGGTGTGAGAACCTGTCCAGTTCAGATTTATGTGAATGATAAGAATGGTAGAAATGTTTCTTAAAGGGAACTGTCACCCCCTGCGAGATTTGAGACCTCTAATATGGGCATGCAATCTATTCATACCTGTATGGCCCATAGTAGAGTTCTGAATGCAGAGAAATGTAGTATTATAAAATCTGTTTTCACATGCTTGGCGTCCCCCGGAAGGGAAGAAATCCCCGCCTATATCTTTAGTTAGCCCAGAAATCCCCGCCTATCTGCTTATTTAGCATGTTCCCCCATCCCCTGCGCATCACAGGGCCCTGTGACGTGCACTGGTGTAACTCATTTCCCGCGCATGCGCAATGCGACGCTCACATCAGGAGCATTTTGTTTCTCCCGGCCCCGTTTGTCTCTGCACTATTCCATAGTGTTCTAAATATGGACATACAGACCAAATACTGATGTCACACTGATCCAAAATGCTGATGACACTGGAACTATTATTGTCCACTTAAACGTTTAAACATGGACTTGTGAATGAAAAATATCAGATAATATAGCTGAGAGTTTCTCATTAATCATACACCAAGAGATCTGTCCTTTTCACTTCCTAGAAATCAGGTACTGGTTTTCTCCAGGCTAAGGCATCTGTGTTGATTAGTGATGAGCGAGCATACTCGCAAGTACTCGGTACTCGCCTGAGCATCTCAGTATTCGAGATGCTCGAAGCTCGCCGAGTACTTGCGGGATGCTCGGGCGGATGCTGGGGTCTCCTCCCTGCATGTTTGCCGCTCTTTAGAGCGCCATTCAACATGCAGGAATTGTCTGTCACACACTGTAATGCTGCAGCCATGTTAGTTGTGGCATTACAGTGATTGGCTGGCCGCACAGCATCATCAGGTCTATACCAGACCTAGCGCCGCCGTGCTCATCAGTCTACTCTGCAATCAGACAGTGTAGGGAGAGGTGCTGCTGAGCTAGGGAGAGATTTGGTTGTTTATTAGTTAGTGTAGGTGACGCGCCCCTGGGCCTGCTGTGTCGCGCAGCGTCTCGCGCACGGGGGCTTACCCGGAACCGGATCAGATGAGGGTTGTAGTCTCCGAGTGGCGGGGACCCGGTCCGTGCCCAGGGAGTCAAACTCAGTGTGTGGCAGTCTTGATAGATGTTATTTGAGTGTCGACTACGCCACCCGTTGATTTGCAGCTATAGAGCTGCCGCTGCAGGGCAGACCGCTGAGGCCGGTGTAGAATTGTGCAGCGTGATAGTATAACCCTCAACGGGAGGGGTATGGCCTCAGGGCAGCCGACGTGGAAGATGGGGGTAGCAGGAACCACTCAGAGACGGTGCGGTGTAATTCAGGGTCTTTACTGGTAACAACGATAGACCCTCCCGGAGTACTTGCTAGCGAACGGGGCCTGGTCAGTCCTTGAGCAGATGGGATCTCCCCTGGCCAGGCGGAGTTGTAGGCCTCCCAAACTGACTGTACTCTTCTGGCTACCTTGCTAGAAGCGGATATAAGTAGCCCACGTCCCTGAGTGTACCGTGTGGTGCTCACCCGTATGGCCGGTGACTCGGGGCCTTCTAATGGCTTCCGCTCCACGATGGCGGTGCTGGTCCCACGCGTGTGACCGTGCCTTCGGGTTTCTGGGCCTGAGTACCTGAAATCCCCTGCCGGTTGGCTTCTGCTGCTGGGTAAGAGTTAGTCCCCACAGCCTCGGACGCCGGGTCCGGTAAGAAAGCTTCTCAGTCAGGGCGAGCTCTGCAGCTGCCAGCCCCTGACTCGTAGTAGTATTGCTCCCACTGAGCTTCTGCTGTTTCTTCCTATGACTGTTTCTCGTCTCTACTTCTTCTCTACTCCTCACCCTGCCTCAGCCCCGGGTTTTTATAGGGGAAGTTCTTCCCCTCCCCAGACTGGGCAGGAGGTGTGGCATGCACAGGATCCCTGACCAAAGGACCTCCCACCTGCTCTCAGACATAACATTACATTACTGTGGAAACCAGACCCCTGGGGTGCCACATTCCCCCCTAGTGAAATTTAGTACTCCGGGACTAAACATATTTTAGAAAAACATAACAAGGTAAAAACAATAATAATACAATAAGAAAAACATATAAGGATGGTTACGGCATGTCCGTAACCGGGTGCAGTCTTTGAAGAAAAGCAAGGTGTCCATTTCACCAAAACAGGGAGACGTAACCAGGTAGGGGTTTGTCCTGCCCCGAGTCCTTAACAGTCTTTAGTCCGTCCTGGGTTACGCTCCAACTATGTACAAGGATTCCCGGTAAATCCACCAAGGACTCCTACAAAGAACTAGAAACACAAAATTATACACAAGCAACAATACACAGGTAAACATAAATAAAACAATTTATACACTTCAAATCCTCCAACGTGCGGGTAACTGGCCCCTAGTGGCCCTAGTGGACCTACGGAGCTGACTGTCTAGTCCTGAACTACAGGGTGTACGAGCTGTCAAGGGTAAACTGGGCAGCTGTCTACCGGCTCTTTGGCTCACTAGGGATATGGCAGGCCCACTGCAAGCAGAGGGTTGATCCTCCTGGTCTGCTGGTGTGGGGTCTTCTGCCTCCTGGACCGGCTGTTCTTCCAGCTCTACCTGTTGCTCCGTAGGTGCTTGGGATGCTGGTTGGAGGAAGGTGAGTACGGGTACCACAACTGCAACATTGACTTGAGTCCAAGACCGAGGGAAGTCCCCGAGCACAGTACTAACCATATCTTCCCTTTCCTCTACGGGTCGATGGTCTTCTTGTTCCTCTTCAGGGTTCCTCAGTTGTTCGGAACACTTCTTCAGGTGGTCCCGGGATACAATGGCTGTGGTTTCCCCTCCGTCTTTACTGATGGTACAAACCTTTGGGTTCTCGTGGCTTGAGGGCAGTACGGTGTACGGGTCCTTCTCCCACTGGTCGTCCAACTTGTGGAGCCGTCTCTTCCTCTTCAAGACCTGCTCTCCGGGTACCAGGGGAACAGCGGGAGCATACTGGTTGTAAGTTTTCTCTTGTCTTTCCCTAGCCTGACAGAGACTTCGCTCCACGCTCTCCTGTACTCTCCGGTACTGCTGCTGCCTCTCTGTGTCCCAGTCTGCTTCTGGTGAAGTGTCCTCGGGTGTCAGGACTCCCATTTCCAGGTCAACAGGTAACTTACCAGGTCTTGCCCTCATTAGGTAAGCCGGGGTACAGTTGGTGGAACCTACCGGGATGTGGTTGTATAGGTCCACCAGATCGGGCAACTTCTCAGGCCACAGACTGCGTTCTTCCAGGGGCAACGTTTTTAGAAGATCCATTACCACCTGGTTCATTTTCTCACAAAGTCCATTAGTTTGCGGATGGTAGGGTGTCGTCCTTATCTTCCGGCAGCCATACAGATTGCAGAATTCCTGGAAGACCTCCGCTTCAAAGGCAGGTCCCTGGTCCGTCAGCACTTGGTCCGGGTACCCGTGTGGACGGCAGAAGTGCTGCTGGAAGGCTCTAGCTGCTGTTTGAGCCGTTAAGTCCTTGACGGGGACGACAACCAAGAACCGGGAGTAATGATTCACGATGGTTAACGCGTAGACGTAGCCACTTCTGCTTGGGGTCAGTTTTACATGATCCAAGGCTACCAGTTCCAACGGTTGCCGGGTGACGATGGACTGCAGGGGAGTCTTCTGGCTGGCACGGTCCTTCCTTCTCAGGTTGCACGGGCCACAGTCTCTGCACCACTTCTCAATGGTTCCCCTCATGCCTACCCAGTGGAATCGCTCGCGCAGCAGGAACTCCAGCTTCTTCCACCCGAAGTGTCCAGCTCCGTCGTGGTATGCCTCCATCACCATGGCTGCGTCTCTTCGTGGCACCACCACTTGCCAGAGTAGTTCATGCGTCCGGGAGTTAACCATTCTGCGGCACAACTTCCCCTTGTAAAGGAACAGTCGACTCTTCTCTGCCCATAGTTGTTTGGCTTCCTCCGGAGCGTCTGGTTCAAGGCAAGCCTCCGGGCGAGTCAGCATCTCCTTCACCAGTCGGACGGCAGGGTCGCTGTCTTGCGTTTCCGCCCAGTTGTAGTGAGGTAAGGGGTTCAACGTAGCAGCCTGCTTACTCCTTACCCGGTGGGAATACTGGATAGTCCCATGACGGTGGAACGCAGGGAGTTCAACTTCTTCCAGTCCCTCCGGATCTTCTCCTTCGTCCGGCAGGTTGGGCATCCTGGACAGGGCATCCGCGTTGGTATTGGAGCGTCCGGCCCGGTATTTGATTGTGAACTCGTAGTTGGACAGACGGGCCATCCACCTCTGCTCCAGGGCACCGAGTCTTGCCGTGTCCAGGTGTGTCAACGGGTTGTTATCCGTGTACACGGTGAACCGGGAAGAAGCGAGGTAATGCTTAAAGCGCTCGGTGACTGCCCATACTACGGCCAGGAACTCTAGCTTAAATGAGCTGTAATTCTCGGGGTTCCTTTCGGTGGGTCGCAGTTTTCGGCTGGCGTAGGCGATTACTCGTTCCTTCCCCTGCTGGATCTGGGACAGTACGGCTCCTAGCCCGATGTTACTGGCGTCGGTGTAGAGGATAAAGGGCTGGCTATAATCCGGGTACGCCAGGATTTCGTCCCCCGTGAGGGCCATCTTCAGCTGGCGGAAGGACTCTTCTTCCAGCTCCTCCCATTTGAAGGGCGGCTTCTGGTTCTTGGCCTTCCGGGACTGGCCTATCAGGAGGTCCTGCATAGGTGCTGCCTTTTTGGTGAAACCGGGAATAAACCTTCGGTAGTAGCCTACCAACCCGAGGAACTGCCGCACTTCTTTTACGCTGGAGGGGCTTGGCCATTCCTTAATTGCGGTGATCTTATCAGGGTCGGGAGCCACTCCGTCAGCGCTCACCACGTGTCCCAGGTACTGCACCTTTGGTTTCAGGAGGTGACACTTGGAGGGTTTCACCTTTAGGCCGTAACTCGCCAGAGCTTCGAACACTTCCGCCAGGTGTTTCAGGTGGTCCTCATACGTCTTGGAATATACGATGACATCGTCCAGGTACAACAGGACCGTCTCGAAGTTTCTGTGTCCCAGACAACACTCCATTAGTCGTTGGAAGGTTCCTGGTGCGTTGCAGAGTCCGAACGGCATGCAGGTGAACTCGCTAAGTCCCATCGGGGTGGTGAATGCGGTCTTCTCCCGGTCCGCCTCTGCTACAGGAACCTGCCAGTACCCGCTAGTGAGATCCAAGGTAGAGAAGAAGTTAGCAGATCTTAAAGCAGCCAATGACTCCTCTATCCTTGGTAAGGGGTACGCATCCTTGTGTGTGATACGGTTGATTTTCCGGTAATCTACACACATCCTCATGGTGTTGTCTTTTTTTCTGACTAAGACTAGTGGAGCTGCCCAGGGGCTACAGCTATCCCTGATCACCCCAGCCTCCTTCATGTCTCTAAGCATCCCCTTGGCGTGTTGGTAGTGGGCAGGGGGTACGGGTCGATACCTCTCTTTTATAGGAGGATGGTCTCCCGTGGGGATGTGGTGTTCTACCCCCTTGACTCGCCCGAAGTCTAACGGGTGTTTACTGAACACTCTCTCGTACTCTTGAACCACCCGATAGACTCCTTGTTTCTGGTGTGCGGGAGTGGAGTCAGTACCCAGATGTAGTTGCTGACACCAGTCCTCCATGTTTTTCTTAGAGCCGTTACCTTCCTCCGGGTGAGATGGAGGCAAGGGTTCCACAGATTGTATAGAATTTTGGTTGCTGACACCAGTCCTCCATGTTTTTCTTAGAGCCGTTACCTTCCTCCGGGTGAGATGGAGGCAAGGGTTCCACAGATTGTATATAATTTGGCTAGCGTGGCATACCGGGGCAGGTACACTTCCCTCTCCCCGATATTTATTATGCGAACGGGCACCCTCCCATGGCGTACATCAACCACCCCCCGTGCTGTCAAAATGGTGGGCCTACTGTCCGAGTAAACTGGTTCTACCATTGCCTGGTAATCCCTACCTCTCAGACCAATAGCTGCCCGGCACCAAATCATCATTTCACTTTTTGGGGGCATGGCAATAGGAAAAGGGTCACACATTCTTACGCTACCAATCTCACCGCCGGAGAGTTCCACCTGTTGCCGTCGCATCAGTGCCCGGATCTCTTTCTGGAGCACCCGCTGCTCGCCGGAGCTGGCGTTCTTGGCAACCTGTTGTAAAAGGAAAATCACCTCTGCAAGACAATTTTCAATTACATTAGTTCCTAGTGTTATCTTTGGGTGACTCTCGTGTTTGTCAATGTCTACAATAATCAGTCCCTGTGCTGCTAGTTCGACTCTACCAATTTTAATGGTCGCCTCTTTAAATCTGATCTGTGGCACGGGCTGACCATTGCTGGCGATGATACTCAAGTCGTCGTCAGGGTAGCGGGTTATATCCGAGTCATTCCAGTACTGCTTGAAGAGCACGTACGGGATGGTGGTGACCTGTGACCCGGTGTCTAGTAGGGCACTCATAGGGATGCCATCCAGTACCACAGGCAAGACTGGACGTCCTCCGACATATTTGTCGCGCCAGTTCGATGGGCCTGGTGATCTTTTTCCTGGGGGTTGGCCCTCTACCCCCAGGTTGTGCCAGTTTAAAGGACAGTACCTTGCCATATGTCCGGGTTGATTGCAGCGGCGGCAGATGGGTCGTCCGTCCTCGTTGTACCGGTCACTGGGTCTTCCTCTGGCCGGTGGGGTCCTCCTTGGTCGACGCCACGGGATGTTCTCCGGTCCGGATGCCAGTTGGATCTTCCCTGGAGTGGAAGCCAGTAAAGACTGCACAGTTCGGATTAACGCAGCAACGCTTTTAGCTAGCTCTTGGACCTGATGGTGCAGGTCTGGAACCGGGTCATTGTTCAAAGCCTGCGCATCAGCTCCTACAGGCCCTGCCGACAAGGGCGCCGCCTCCTGGTGGTAAGTGATAGCTGGGCGCCTGTGGGTCACAACGCCATCCGGTGCCGGTTCTCGGAGCACCCGGATGGCTCTGTCCTTGAACTGTGCAAATCCCAGATGAGGGTCCTGTAGGGCCATTGCCCGCAACTGGGTTCGGTGGGCATTGCAATATAAACCCTCTATAAATTGTTCAGTCAACAGCCTGTCCTCGTCTCCCACGCCGTCAGGGTCGGTCTGCTTAACGGCTCTCAGGGCCTCTTGTAGGTTCAGGGCATAGTCCCTTATACTCTCATGGGCCCGCTGTTTGCACCCGTAGAATCTAAGCTTGATCTCGGCTGAGGTGCGGGTATCAAAGGTGTCCCTCAGCCGGGTTAGTATCCCTGCGACAGTCCTCCCCCCAGGTGGCCAGGACTTTACCTCCCTTCGGGCTGCTCCGGTTAATTGGGCCACCAGGATGCTCACTTTTTGCTCCTTTGTGAGGGGGTACACCTGGAAGAGGCTATCCAGCCTTTCTCTAAAGTCCTGCAGGGTATGTGACTCCCCTGAGTACTGGGGTAGCCAGGCTGCCCCCGGGATATAGGGCATGGTGAAAGGCATGACCGCGACAGCGGTGGCGCTGGCGGGAGTTGAAGCGGTGAAGCTCTCCTCCGTATCCGACATCCTTCTCCCCCCTAGTGGACCGTGGCCTACCTTGCGATGATCCTCTTCCGTAGGCCGCGGCTCCGCAATGGATCGTCAGGGTTGAGGACCTTCCGTCGCGCTCCGGTGACGAAGGCGTCTGCTGGGCTCCTTCCAGGACCTTACGCAACGTCCGGACGTGAGGCGGGGCTTCAGTTCTCGCGGGCTTTTCGGCGTCCACGCCCCTCTTCTTCCCGCGTGGCGTCCTCAAGATGGCGTCCAACGGCGGGAAAACTCCACGGATGGCGGGAAGAAGGCTGAAGATGGCGCCGGATGGCGGGAATCTTCACAGATGGCGGGAAGAAGGCTGAAAATGGCGCCGGATGGCGGGAATCTTCACCGATGGCGGGAAAACTTCACGGATGGTAAGTTTTAAAAGTCTCTTTTTCAGGCACGCAGTACCCGGTGGTTGCGGGCACGAAATCCTGCCGACTACGCCAAAGTTGACGCGCCCCTGGGCCTGCTGTGTCGCGCAGCGTCTCGCGCACGGGGGCTTACCCGGAACCGGATCAGATGAGGGTTGTAGTCTCCGAGTGGCGGGGACCCGGTCCGTGCCCAGGGAGTCAAACTCAGTGTGTGGCAGTCTTGATAGATGTTATTTGAGTGTCGACTACGCCACCCGTTGATTTGCAGCTATAGAGCTGCCGCTGCAGGGCAGACCGCTGAGGCCGGTGTAGAATTGTGCAGCGTGATAGTATAACCCCCAACGGGAGGGGTATGGCCTCAGGGCAGCCGACGTGGAAGATGGGGATAGCAGGAACCACTCAGAGACGGTGCGGTGTAATTCAGGGTCTTTACTGGTAACAACGATAGACCCTCCCGGAGTACTTGCTAGCGAACGGGGCCTGGTCAGTCCTTGAGCAGATGGGATCTCCCCTGGCCAGGCGGAGTTGTAGGCCTCCCAAACTGACTGTACTCTTCTGGCTACCTTGCTAGAAGCGGATATAAGTAGCCCACGTCCCTGAGTGTACCGTGTGGTGCTCACCCGTATGGCCGGTGACTCGGGGCCTTCTAATGGCTTCCGCTCCACGATGGCGGTGCTGGTCCCACGCGTGTGACCGTGCCTTCGGGTTTCTGGGTCTGAGTACCTGAAATCCCCTGCCGGTCGGCTTCTGCTGCTGGGTAAGAGTTAGTCCCCACAGCCTCGGACGCCGGGTCCGGTAAGAAAGCTTCTCAGTCAGGGCGAGCTCTGCAGCTGCCAGCCCCTGACTCGTAGTAGTATTGCTCCCACTGAGCTTCTGCTGTTTCTTCCTATGACTGTTTCTCGTCTCTACTTCTTCTCTACTCCTCACCCTGCCTCAGCCCCGGGTTTTTATAGGGGAAGTTCTTCCCCTCCCCAGACTGGGCAGGAGGTGTGGCATGCACAGGATCCCTGACCAAAGGACCTCCCACCTGCTCTCAGACATAACATTACATTACTGTGGAAACCAGACCCCTGGGGTGCCACATAGGTATTGCACAAGATTCTCTACACATATTCATCTGAACTAACAGTCCTTCTGAGGACTAATCCAGCTGCAGAGATACCAGTGCTAGGCAGGCAGGCAGGGTATATAGCAGACTGCAGTCCATATAGCAAGAGGATCCACTCCAGTTCTGTCTGCTGGTGCTTATACAGATATTATATTTGTAGAAATAGCCCCACGTATCGGGGGCCAGGAATATTTTCTTTTTATCTTTATCTGATTGTTTGCTTAAGGCTGTGTGCCCACGATGCGTTTATTAAGTGTTTCCGCAGGGCAAAAATGCTGCAGAAATGCTTAAAAAACGCATGGTAGAAGGCCTGCCATGTTGCCTAATGATAATCTGCATGTGCTGTGCACATGCTGCGGAAATTTCCGCTGCGGATTATCATTGCGGAAAAAGACGCAGCACTACCAATTATTTTGCGGAAGCTCTGCGTTTTCGCTGCCATTGACTGGCATTGGAACACTTGGATTCCGCATCACTGGATCTGTACATGCGGAATCCAAGCGTTTCAATGTGCGGATGGTACCCGGGTCTGGATGAGAGGAGACTCTCCTCCGGACCCGGGTACCATAGAAACTGTAAAAAAAAAAAGAATAAAATAAAAAATAAATATGATGCTTACCTTCTGATGGCCCCCGGTGTGCTTGTCTTCGCTTGCCGGCAGATCGCGGTGGACGGAAGGACCTGCGCTGACGTCATTTAGTCATGTGACGGCAGGTCCTTCAGTGTACTGCGAGCTGCCGACAAGCCAGGACGGAGCGAATAAAGACTGCGCGGGCCATCAGAAGGTAAGTATATATTTATTTTTTCATTTTTTACCATTCTTTAAGGTCACACTATATAAATCCATGACGTTTGCCTGGATTTATATAGTGTGACCAAGTTGTCAAGCACTTTCCAAGTGATGCTAAAATCGCTTGGAAAGCGCTTGTCTACCCGCATGCGGAAATGCATGTGAAGAACGCTTCACATCCGGTTGTCCCTGGTAGGAAAAACGCATGCACAATCCGCATGCTTTTTTTCTGCCAGGGAGATGCAGAAATGCTCAGGAAAAAATCCAGAGCATTTCTGCATCATGGGCACATAGCCTAAAAACCATGCCAGAGAACACAGCTTTTCTTCGCCATTTGCTTGTTGGCACTGCATAATACAGCCAGGTCCTTTCCATATTACAGCGCTAAAAATCCATCTATTGAAAACTGTGGTTTGCCCGTCACACGGATCACATATAATTGCCCTCAGCAAAGCAGTTACTGGGAAAGTCCACCTAACCACGGACACGTGGACAAGTGCTTGTGGGCAGGGACGATACATCTCTCTGACGGCACACTGGGTTAACATAGTGGAAGTCGGGACCCAGTCGGACCTTGGGACGGAACACATCCTGCCAATTCTGAGGATTGCGGGCCCTAGGTCAATCGGGGTTGCCCCCACAGTCTACAGCTCCTGCACCTCATCTTCCTCAGCCTCCTCCTCCTCTTCAGCCTCCATCTCCGAAATGACCACATCAGTCACAAGCTGGAAGCACTGCAGCAATGCCTCAGCCAAGCGGCAACAGGCTGTGCTGAAGCTAATATGCTTAGGTGACAAACCGCACAATGCTGAAGAGTTGTGGACAGCTCTGAAAGAACAGGCAGATCTGTGGCTGACACCGCTGAACCTACAGCCAGGCATGGTCGTGTGTAACAATGGCAGGAACCTGGTGGCGGCTCTGAGGTGAGGCGAGCTCACACATATACCATGCCTCGCCCATGTGCTTAACCTCGTGGTTCAGCGGTTTCTCAAAACCTACCCGGAGTTGCCTCATCTGCTTGTCAAAGTACCCCGCCTGTGTGCCCATTTTAGAAAGTGAGCTACAGCTTCCGCCGCCCTAGCCGTGCTTCAGCATCATTTGCTGGTGTGTGATGTCCCCACGCATTGGAATTTTACACTGCAGATGTTGGGAAGGATTTGTGAGCAGAAGGGGGTAGTTGTTGACTACCACCATCAACAAGGCCATCGGTATTCAGTTCAGACTCCAAACATAAGAAATCAGGAGTGGACATGGATGTCAGACATATGTACCATCCTTCAAAACTTTGAGGACACCTCCAAGATGGTGAGTGGTGATGATGCCATAATAAGCGTCACAATTCCGCTTCTCTGTCTTCTGAAACGCTCACTGCTAACAATCAAAGAGGATGCATTGCAGGAAGAGCTCGATGAGATGGAGCAAGAAACCATACAGAGTGATTCCTCACAGCCCAGCCTCATTTCATCCCAACGTGGATTGGGTGACAATGAGGAAGAGGAGGAGGAGGAGGAAGAACAGGAGCTAGTTTCATGCACTATAGACGGTACTACCTGCACAAATGTCATACCGTATGTTCATCATGGATGGCCTGAGAACAGGGAGGAGGAGGAGGAGAGAATGGTCAGTTGTCCTCTTGGTGAGGACACGGAAGTCTTGCCTGTTAGCAGCCTGGCACGCATGGCTGAGTTTATGTTACGCTGCCTTTCCCGTGATCCTTGCGTTCTCAAAATTTTGGGAGACAGTCATTACTGGTTGATGACACTTCTAGACCCACGCTACAAGGAGAACTTTCTATCTCTTATTCCTGAGGCGGACAGGTCTACAAAGATGGGGCAGTACCAAAAAGCCCTTGTTACGGAACTATTAAAAAAATTCCCATCTGAAAATGCTGGTGGCAGAGGTCAAAGTTCGTTGGACAACCAAGGAGTACAGGCAAGAGGGACACAAATCCAATCCAGCAGAGGCAGGGGAACACTGTCAAACTTCTGGGAGAGTTTTCTCAGCCCCTCCCATCACACAGGCCCTGAGGCACGGGGTACTCTCACAAGGAGTGCAAAGTTTGGGAAGATGCTGAGGGAGTACCTTTCCGACCATACCAACATCCTCCGTGATTCCTCTGTGCCTTATAATTATTGGGTATCCAAGCTGGAGACGTGGAATGAACTGTCTCTCTACACCTTGGAGGTCCTGGCCTGCCCTGCCGCTAGCGTTTTGCCAGGGCTGGATTGGGCCAGACTTCTCAATACCACTGAATGATAGCAGTGTAACATAAACTCAAATCCAGTTTCTTTTTTGTGAAGTGTATTCCCATGCACCTTTTCACACCCACACATGGGTATATGTTTCCTGATTTTGGCTATTTGCTCTTGTCCTCCTCCTTCTCCTCATCCTCATCCTCCACCACCATATCACCAGGGTGACATGGTCTGTGATGCAACACCCACATATTTTTTTTAAAGGGTGTTTATGATGCTAGTAAAAAAAATGTTTTATACAGTATGTTCATGTATACCCCCAGGGGTAAATGTTTGTCAGCCCATACACTTAGTGCATGGGCGTTACAAGTATAGGAGACCCGCTCCTTTCTAATGGTAAACATTTTTTTATGAGGTCCTCCTCCACGTCTTTTCCAAGGTGCATTGGAATGCCTCCCAATTTTTGGCAACACTATGGGAGACCCACTTCCCAATAATGGGAACATTTTTTCATGAGGTCCTTTGTCTCTTCCAAGGGGCTTTGGAGTGCCTCCCAAATTTTGGCAGGCCTTGCATTCACTACATAGGCCAACTCTATGGGAGACCCACTTCCCAATAATGGGAACATTTTTTCATGAGGCCCTCTACGTCTTTTCCAAGGGGCATTGGAGTGCCTCCAAATTTTTGGCAGCCCTTGCATTCACTACATAGGCCAACACTATGGGAGTCCCACTTACTAATAATGGGAACATTGTTTTCAGGAAGCCCTCTGACCTCCACGTCTCTTCCAAGGGGCATTGGAGTGCCTCCAGATTTTTGGCATCCCTTGCATTCACTTCATAGGCAAACACAATGGGAGACCCACTTCCTAATAATGGGACCATTTTTTTTCCGGAGGCCCTCCTCTACGTCTCTTCCAAGGGGCATTGGAGTAGGTCCAAATTTTTGGTAGCCCTTGCATTTACTGCATACGCAACAACAGTATAGGAGACCCACTCTTTAGTAATGGAAACAACAAAGCATAGCCAGCCGCTGGCTCTTTAAGAATAGTAAACGCCGCCTGATGGCCCTATAAAAATAGGCTTTGAGACTTTCAGAGTCCCTCCTTCATAAATGAAACATGATGTGTCTGATCATGTCTCACACACCACATGGCCAGATAAGGTTGTAAAATGTTAAAATGACATTTCCTGGTGAATGCATTTGTCACGGTTGAAAGCAATGCAAAAGTGCAAAAATGCATCAAAAACGCTACGTGTGAACATAACCCAAGCTGTGGAGGAGTATTTTTGTTTTTGGTTATGTATTTTGCCTTATATACAAGTCATTACCCTGGAAAGGATGTTCCTTTACATATTTCCCAGGAAAATCCATTTTGGTTTCATTTTTGTATGTTTTATTATGAGTCCGTAAAAGTGGTGTAATACCTCTGACAACATTGTTCACAGCAGTGACCTGGGAGTCAGAAATGCTTCCAGGGGTCTTCCCCATGCTGTTCCCATGTCATTTGAGCACTGTTCCCATTGATTTGGGCAATTTTTAAGCCCTGTGCAGACTGCCGGGGGGAGCCACCTGAATAATGATTGAGTTTCCCAAAGACTTACATTGGGCTCGTTGCTCGGGTCGAGCACCTGAGTATTCCACTGTGCTCGACCGGAGCAACGAGCACCCGAGCATTTTAGTGCTCGCCCATCACTAGTGTTGATGTGTTGATGGACATGGGGGACATGGGAGACATAACTGGACAGCTGTCTAAGGTGTATAGGCACAAGGCAGTTTAGGAGTTAAGGATAAAGATGTTACAAGATATTACATGAAATGTTACATTTTTTGCTGATCACTAATGGTTCACATGAACCTAAAATCTTCAGTCTTAACTTTTTCTTAAGGCATTATTGTAAAGTCTATGAGAACATATGATGGGTTCAAAGAACTTCTGGAATTTTAACAATTGCAGAAGACAATTTTTGAGATGGGGATGGATAAATAAATAACATATCACCAATTATAAGAAGAGATCCTACTTTTTGGAGGTCGTGTTTTACTATAATCAATTGTCTATTGCATCTCGAATGGAAGTTGTGCCTTGATTTTGTCAGAGATAATCTGGGGAGGCAAAACCATGGGGGGTCACACAAACCTCCACTTTTGGTACCCTGACTGCTGTTAGGTGCTGTGATGAAATCCTTGGAGCCATTGTCAGACAATACACCGGTGCAGTGGCCCTGGGTTTCTCCTGGTACAAGACAATATCCATCCTCATGTGATCTGACTGTGGAGACAGTTTGTGGATGAGGAAGACATTTATGCCTTTGACTGGCCCTCATGTTTCCCAGAGCTGAATCCTTTTGAGAACCGGTGGTTTGTTCTGTATCAGGCATCCAACAAAGTCAAGTAACATTACAAACTATGCAGGAGCTCACCGATGCCCTGATAACCCAGAATACCGCCCATTGTCTCATCAGGAGCATGCCCAGACATTGTCAGGAGTGCTACAGACACGTGGGGTCATACTTTTATTTTTCAAGTCACTGTAAATACTTCTGTGGCACCCCAGGGGTCTGGTTTTCCACAGTAATGTAATGTTATGTCTGAGAGCAGGTGGGAGGTCCTTTGGTCAGGGATCCTGTGCATGCCACACCTCCTGCCCAGTCTTGGGAGGGGAAGAACTTCCCCTGTATAAACCCTGGGCTGAGGCAGGGTTAGTCAGTCAAGGAGAGTAGAGACAAGAAACAGTCACAGGAAGAAACAGCAGAAGCTCAGCAGAAGCAATACTACTACAAGTCAGGGGCTGGCAGCTGCAGAGCTCGCCCTGACTGAGAAGATTTCTTACCGGACCCGGCGTCCGAGGCTGTGGGGACTAACTCTTACCCAGCAGCAGAAGCCGACCGGCAGGGGATTTCAGGTCCTCAGGCCCAGAAACCCGAAGGCACGGTCACACGCGTGGGACCAGCACCGCCATCGTGGAGCGGAAGCCATTAGAAGGCCCCGAGTCACCGGCCATACGGGTGAGCACCACACGGTACACTCAGGGACGTGGGCTACTTATATCCGCTTCTAGCAAGGTAGCCAGAAGAGTACAGTCAGTTTGGGAGGCCTACAACTCCGCCTGGCCAGGGGAGATCCCATCTGCTCAAGGACTGACCAGGCCCCGTTCACTAGCAAGTACTCCGGGAGGGTCTATCGTTGTTACCAGTAAAGACCCTGAATTACACCGCACCGTCTCTGAGTGGTTCCTGCTACCCCCATCATCCACACCTGCTGCCCTGAGGCCATACCCCTCCCGTTGGGGGTTATACCATCTACGCTGCACCATCCATCCACCGGCCTCAGCGGACTGTCCTGCAGCGGCAGCTCCATAGCTGCATTCAACGGGTGGCGTAGTCGTCCTACATCTAGCGCTGTTACATCGCCGCTCAGTTTGACTCCCTGGGCACGGACCGGGTCACCGCCACGAGACTACAACCCTCAAGAGATCCGGCTCCGGGTAAGCTCCCGCGTGCGCAACGCAGCGCAACACAGGCCCAGGGGCGCGTCAACTTTGGCGTAGTCGGCAGGATTTCGTGCCCGCAACCACCGGGTACTGCGTGCCTGAAAAAGAGACTTTTCAAACTTACCTGTGGTGAAGATTCCCGCCATCCGGCGCCATCTTCAGCCTTCTTCCCGCCATCGGTGAAGTTTGCCGCCATCCGGCGCCATCTTCTGCCTTCTTCCCGCCATCCGTGGAGTTTTCCCGCCATTGGACGCCATCTTGAGGACGCCGCGCGGGAAGAAGAGGGGCGTGGACTCCGAAAGCGCGCGAGAACTGAAGCCCCGCCTCACGTCCGGACGTTGCGTAAGGTCCTGGAAGGAGCCCAGCAGACGCCGACGTCACAGGAGCGCGACGGAAGGTCCTCAACCCTGACGATCCACTGCGGAGCCGCGGCCTACGGAACAGGATCATCGCAAGGTAGGCCACGGTCCACTAGGGGGGGAGGAAGATGTCGGATACGGAGGAGAGCTTCACTGCCTCAACCCCCGCCAGCGCTACCGCTGCTGCAGTTATGCCCTTCACCATGCCCTATATCCCGGGAGCAGCTTGGCTACCCCAGTACTCAGGGGAGTCACATACCCTGCATGACTTTAGAGAAAAGCTGGATAGCCTCTTCCAGGTGTACCCCCTCACAGAAGAGCAAAAAGTGAGCATCCTGGTGGCCCAACTAACCGGGGCAGCCAAAAGGGAAGTAAAATCCTGGCCACCTGGGAGGAAGACTGTCGCAGGGATACTAACCCGGCTGAAGGACACCTTTGATACCCGCACCTCAGCCGAGATTAAGCTTAGATTCTACGGGTGCAAGCAGCGAGCGCATGAGAGTATAAGGGACTATGCACTAAACCTACAAGAGGCCCTGAGGGCCATTAAGCAGACCGACCCTGATGGAGTGGGAAACGAGGACAGGCTGTTGACCGAACAGTTTATAGAGGGACTGTATTGTAATACCCACCGAACCCAGTTGCGGGCAATGGCCTTACAGGATCCCCATCTGGGCTTTGCACAGTTCAAGGACAGAGCCATCCGGGTGCTCCGAGAACCGGCACCGGGTGGCGTTGTGACCCACAGGCGCCCAGCTAGCACTTACCACCAGGAGGCGGCGCCCTTGTCGGCAGGGCCTGTGGGAGCTGATGCGCAGGCTTTGGACAATGACCCGGCTCCAGACCTACACCATCAGGTCCAAGAGCTAGCTAAGAGCGTTGCTGCGCTAACCCGAACTGTGCAGTCTTTACAGGTTTCCACCCCAGGGAAGATCCAGCTGGCATCCGGACCGGAGGACATCCCGTGGCGTCGACCAAGGAGGACCCCACCGGCCAGAGGAAGACCCAGTGACCGATACAGCGAGGACGGACGACCCATCTGCCGCCGCTGCAATCAACCTGGACATATGGCAAGGTACTGTTCTTTAAACGGGCACAACCTGGGGTAGAGGGCCAACCCCCAGGAAAAAGATCACCAGGCCCATCGAACTGGCGCGACAGATATGTGGGAGGACGTCCAGTCTTGCCTGTGGTACTGGATGGCATTCCCATGAGTGCCCTACTGGACACCGGGTCACAGGTCACCACCATCCCGTACGTGCTCTTTAAGCAGTACTGGAATGACTCGGATATTACCCGCTACCCTGACGACGACTTGAGTATCATCGCCAGCAATGGACAGCCCGTGCCACAGATCGGATTTAAAGAGGTGATCATCAAAATCGGTAGAGTCGAACTGGCAGCACAGGGACTGATCATTGTAGATATTGACAAGCATGAGAGTCACCCAAAAATAACTCTAGGAACTAATGTAATTGAAAATTGTCTTGCAGAGGTGATTTTCCTTTTACAGCAGGTTGCCAAGAACGCCAGCTACGGCGAGCAGCGGGTGCTCCAGAAAGAGATCCGGGCACTGATGCGACGGCAACAGGTGGAACTCTCCGGCGGTGAGATTGGTAGCGTAAGAATGTGTGACCCTTTTTCTATTGCCATGCCCCCAAAAAGTGAAATGATGATTTGGTGCCGGGCAGCTATTGGTCTGAGAGGTAGAGATTACCAGGCAATGGTAGAACCAGTTTACTCGGACAGTAGGCCCACCATTTTGACAGCACGGGGGGTGGTTGATGTACGCCATGGGAGGGTGCCCGTTCGCATAATAAATATCGGGGAGAGGGAAGTGTACCTGCCCCGGTATGCCACGCTAGCCAAATTATATACCATTAACCAAAATTCTATACAATCTGTGGAACCCTTGCCTCCATCTCACCCGGAGGAAGGTAACGGCTCTAAGAAAAACATGGAGGACTGGTGTCAGCAACTACATCTGGGTACTGACTCCACTCCCGCACACCAGAAACAAGGAGTCTATCGGGTGGTTCAGGAGTACGAGAGAGTGTTCAGTAAACACCCGTTAGACTTCGGGCGAGTCAAGGGGGTAGAACACCACATCCCCACGGGAGACCATCCTCCTATAAAAGAGAGGTATCGACCCGTACCCCCTGCACACTACCAACACGCCAAGGGGATGCTTAGAGACATGAAGGAGGCTGGGGTGATCAGGGATAGCTGTAGCCCCTGGGCAGCTCCACTAGTCTTAGTCCGAAAGAAAGACAACACCATGAGGATGTGTGTAGATTACCGGAAAATCAATCGTATCACACACAAGGATGCGTACCCCTTACCAAGGATAGAGGAGTCATTGGCTGCTTTAAGATCTGCTAACTTCTTCTCTACCTTGGATCTCACTAGTGGGTACTGGCAGGTTCCTGTAGCAGAGGCGGACCGGGAGAAGACCGCATTCACCACCCCGATGGGACTTAGCGAGTTCACCTGCATGCCGTTCGGACTCTGCAACGCACCGGGAACCTTCCAACGACTAATGGAGTGTTGTCTGGGCCACAGAAACTTCGAGACGGTCCTGTTGTACCTGGACGATGTCATCGTATATTCCAAGACGTATGAGGACCACCTGAAACACCTGGCGGAAGTGTTCGAAGCTCTGGCAAGTTACGGCCTAAAGGTGAAACCCTCCAAGTGTCACCTCCTGAAACCAAAGGTGCAGTACCTGGGACACGTGGTGAGCGCTGACGGAGTGGCTCCCGACCCTGATAAGATCACCGCAATTAAGGAATGGCCAAGCCCCTCCAGCGTAAAAGAAGTGCGGCAGTTCCACGGGTTGGTAGGCTACTACCGAAGGTTTATTCCCGGTTTCACCAAAAAGGCAGCACCTATGCAGGACCTCCTGATAGGCCAGTCCCGGAAGGCCAAGAACCAGAAGCCGCCCTTCAAATGGGAGGAGCTGGAAGAAGAGTCCTTCCGCCAGCTGAAGATGGCCCTCACGGGGGACGAAATCCTGGCGTACCCGGATTATAGCCAGCCCTTTATCCTCTACACCGACGCCAGTAACATCGGGCTAGGAGCCGTACTGTCCCAGATCCAGCAGGGGAAGGAACGAGTAATCGCCTACGCCAGCCGAAAACTGCGACCCACCGAAAGGAACCCCGAGAATTACAGCTCATTTAAGTTAGAGTTCCTGGCCGTAGTATGGGCAGTCACCGAGCGCTTTATGCATTACCTCGCTTCTTCCCGGTTCACCGTGTACACGGATAACAACCCGTTGACACACCTGGACACGGCAAGACTCGGTGCCCTGGAGCAGAGGTGGATGGCCCGTCTGTCCAACTACGAGTTCACAATCAAATACCGGGCAGGACGCTCCAATACCAACGCGGACGCCCTGTCCAGGATGCCCAACCTGCCGGACGGAGGAGAAGATCCGGAGGGACTGGAAGAAGTTGAACTCCCTGCGTTCCACCGTCATGGGACTATCCAGTATTCCCACCGGGTAAGGAGTAAGCAGGCTGCTACGTTGAACCCCTTACCCCACTACAACTGGGCGGAAACGCAAGACAGCGACCCTGCCGTCCGACTGGTGAAGGAGATGCTGACTCGGCCGGAGGCTCGCCTTGAACCAGACGCTCCGGAGGAAGCCAAACAACTATGGGCAGAGAAGAGTCGACTGTTCCTTTACAAAGGGAAGTTGTGCCGCAGAATGGTTAACTCCCGGACGCATGAATTACTCTGGCAAGTAGTGGTGCCACGAAGAGACGCAGCCATGGTGATGGAGGCATACCACGACGGAGCTGGACACTTCGGGTGGAAGAAGCTGGAGTTCCTGCTGCGCGAGCGGTTCCACTGGGTAGGCATGAGGGGAACCATCGAGAAGTGGTGCAGAGACTGTGGCCCGTGCAACCTGAGAAGGAAGGACCGTGCCAGCCAGAAGACTCCCCTGCACTCCATCGTCACCCGGCAACCGTTGGAACTGGTAGCCTTGGATCATGTAAAACTGACCCCAAGCAGAAGTGGCTACGTCTACGCGTTAACCATCGTGGATCATTACTCCCGGTTTCTGGTTGTCGTCCCCGTCAAGGACTTAACGGCTCAAACAGCAGCTAGAGCCTTCCAGCAGCACTTTTGCCGTCCACACGGGTACCCGGACCAAGTGCTGACGGACCAGGGACCTGCCTTTGAAGCGGAGGTCTTCCAGGAATTCTGCAATCTGTATGGCTGCCGGAAGATAAGGACGACACCCTACCATCCGCAAACTAATGGACTTTGTGAGAAAATGAACCAGGTGGTAATGGATCTTCTAAAAACGTTGCCCCTGGAAGAACGCAGTCTGTGGCCTGAGAAGTTGCCCGATATGGTGGACCTATACAACCACATCCCGGTAGGTTCCACCAACTGTATCCCGGCTTACCTAATGAGGGCAAGACCTGGTAAGTTACCTGTTGACCTGGAAATGGGAGTCCTGACACCCGAGGACACTTCACCAGAAACAGACTGGGACACAGAGAGGCAGCAGCAGTACCGGAGAGTACAGGAGAGCGTGGAGCGAAGTCTCTGTCAGGCTAGGGAAAGACAAGAGAAAACTTACAACCAGTATGCTCCCGCTGTTCCCCTGGTACCCGGAGAGCAGGTCTTGAAGAGGAAGAGACGGCTCCACAAGTTGGATGACCAGTGGGAGAAGGACCCGTACACCGTACTGCCCTCAAGCCACGAGAACCCGAAGGTTTGTACCATCAGTAAAGACGGAGGGGAAACCACAGCCATTGTATCCCGGGACCACCTGAAGAAGTGTCCCGAACAACTGAGGAACCCTGAAGAGGAACAAGAAGACCATCGACCCGTAGAGGAAAGGGAAGATATGGTTAGTACTGTGCTCGGGGACTTCCCTCGGTCTTGGACTCAAGTCAATGGTGCAGTTGTGGTACCCGTACTCACCTTCCTCCAACCAGCATCCCAAGCACCTACGGAGCAACAGGTAGAGCTGGAAGAACAGCCGGTCCAGGAGGCAGAAGACTCCACACAAGCAGAACAGGAGGATCAACCCTCTGCTTATAGTGAGCCTGCCGTACCCCTAGTGAGACAAAAAGCCGGTAGACAGCTGCCCAGTTTACCCTTGACAGCTCCTACACCCTGTAGTTCAGGGCTAGACAGTCAGCTCCGTAGGTCCACTAGGGCCACTAGAGGCCAGTTACCCGCACGCTGAAGGATTTGAAGAGTATAAATTGTTTTATTTATGTTTATCTGTGTATTGTTGCTTGTGTATAATTTTGTGTTTCCAGTTATTTTTAGGAATCCTTGGTGGATTTACCGGGAATCCTTGTACATAGTTGGAGCGTAACCCAGGATGGACTAGAGACTGTTAAGGACTCGGGGTAGGACAGACCCCTACCTGGTTACGTCTCCCTGTTTTGGTGAAATGGACACCTTGCTTTCTTCAAAGACTACACCCGGTTACGGACATGCCGTGACCACCTTTATGTGTTTCTTCTTATTGTACTATTATTGTTGTTATATCTTGTTATGTTTTTTCTAAAATATGTTTAGTCCCGGAGTACTAAATTTCACTAGGGGGGAATGTGGCACCCCAGGGGTCTGGTTTTCCACAGTAATGTAATGTTATGTCTGAGAGCAGGTGGGAGGTCCTTTGGTCAGGGATCCTGTGCATGCCACACCTCCTGCCCAGTCTTGGGAGGGGAAGAACTTCCCCTGTATAAACCCTGGGCTGAGGCAGGGTTAGTCAGTCAAGGAGAGTAGAGACAAGAAACAGTCACAGGAAGAAACAGCAGAAGCTCAGCAGAAGCAATACTACTACAAGTCAGGGGCTGGCAGCTGCAGAGCTCGCCCTGACTGAGAAGATTTCTTACCGGACCCGGCGTCCGAGGCTGTGGGGACTAACTCTTACCCAGCAGCAGAAGCCGACCGGCAGGGGATTTCAGGTCCTCAGGCCCAGAAACCCGAAGGCACGGTCACACGCGTGGGACCAGCACCGCCATCGTGGAGCGGAAGCCATTAGAAGGCCCCGAGTCACCGGCCATACGGGTGAGCACCACACGGTACACTCAGGGACGTGGGCTACTTATATCCGCTTCTAGCAAGGTAGCCAGAAGAGTACAGTCAGTTTGGGAGGCCTACAACTCCGCCTGGCCAGGGGAGATCCCATCTGCTCAAGGACTGACCAGGCCCCGTTCACTAGCAAGTACTCCGGGAGGGTCTATCGTTGTTACCAGTAAAGACCCTGAATTACACCGCACCGTCTCTGAGTGGTTCCTGCTACCCCCATCATCCACACCTGCTGCCCTGAGGCCATACCCCTCCCGTTGGGGGTTATACCATCTACGCTGCACCATCCATCCACCGGCCTCAGCGGACTGTCCTGCAGCGGCAGCTCCATAGCTGCATTCAACGGGTGGCGTAGTCGTCCTACATCTAGCGCTGTTACATCGCCGCTCAGTTTGACTCCCTGGGCACGGACCGGGTCACCGCCACGAGACTACAACCCTCAAGAGATCCGGCTCCAGGTAAGCTCCCGCGTGCGCAACGCAGCACAACACAGGCCCAGGGGCGCGTCACTTCTATCCCATCCTTTGTTATTATTCTCGAAGTCAAAAGATATAAGCAGAGAATGGGAAGATAAACAGCAAAACAAATAATTATTAAAACAAATCCAATGGAAATATTTATTTTTTATTTATTTACTTTTTAGTTCTTCAAACTCGAATTGTCTTCTTTCTTTTCTCACTTTATGCAGAGAAGTTTTGCTACAAGAAGCAGACGTTCCACGGGTAAGTCCTTACTGATACAACGCTGTTACAATGCCTTATACCAATGTTCCCAGCCGGCAGCTCTCTGCTGGCGTCAGAACTGCAACTCCTAGAATGGCATAAATAGCCATAGATTGGGCAAAACTGCCCGACACATCCACTGGTAAAACTCCAGAATAGTAATTTACAGGACTGACCGGAATGAAACAAGGATACTGATAGATGATGATGAATGGGTGAAGCTGCAGAAGAGACGAGGTAGGACCGGGCGTTGCTTTGCCCGCTGTCAAGTTCTTCAAAAGTTGAACCATTTCGTCTCCAGATATGTTACTCCAGTTCCTGTAGTCCTTGACTGGAGTAACACTTCTGAAGGGGCACACGTAGACGCACACCACTCATCAGATATGCCAAGTTCATTAAGTGTTGTGCGCCTCTTAATGAAAAGCATTCATGAATAAGATTTGCCGATTTCTTTAAGACTGGGGCCTGAAAAAGCACTCACAAAATGATTAAAATCATTTTCCTAGTCATTTCTATGGATAGAATATTTATGCACCTAAAGTGGCATAATTCTTGATGAATTTGCCCGTCAGGCTTCCACAAGCACAGTAGTGCCTTAGTTTTGCATCTTTTGGTGGATCCAGCCAGGAGTGGAGTAAAAATGCTAAAATTCGTAACATTTTTGTGCTACTTTGAATTGCGACCAAAATTTTGCAACGTTTCAAAGTGTTGAACACTAGAAAACTGTTGAAAACAACTTGATGAGTCAGGCCCTATATCTCCAGCAGTGGCAGTTAGTAAATGGAGTAATGAAGCTTGTGCAAGACTATATCCCTCCATTCAAATGGAAGAGAAAAAAACACAGAGGCGCTCTATGTGTGAACCAGCTTGGAGGTCCAGAAATCCAGCGTTATGGAATTGCTCACCTGGGATACTTGTGCTAACCATGTGTGAAGCCCAGCTGTGCTTGGTATCACAAATCCTAGAAGGGTGTATTGATGGATTCCTCCTCAAGAGGCCCCCATAACCATTCACACATCTCCACCTTCCACCTCAGACCACCAGAGGGAGCCCGTTAGGGATATAAAAGGGAAGGTGGAGCCAGGCAGCAGTTAGTTGGAGTCAGAGTCAAGTTCAGTCTGGTTTAGCCGTGAGTCCAGTACAGCCTGAGAGGAGTTACCTCAGAGTATAAAAGCCTGTTCCAGCTCCTGCAATTGCTAGCCTGCAGTGGAGCTTATCCAGATCAAGACTCCATGTAGCTCAGAGAGGTGAGCTTCAGGTGTGCCGGCGCCATAAGATCGGTGAAGCGCGGCAAGCTGCCATTAGTGTGAGTAGCCTAGAGAGGGCCCGAGTAGGCCGAAGGAGAGTAGAGAGTTAGTTCATAGGGGGCAGAGGAGCTTAACTAGCTCACCCCGAAGAAGCAGTTACCGGACACCGGGTCCGAAGCTTACCGGGATCTCCATGACCCAGTAAGATAAACCGGAATCCCTGGAGAACTACAAGTCCCAGGATCGCTAAAGTGCTGATTCGTACCAGAGCCAGGAGACACATAGGCCCCGTAGGTCGGGAGCGTGCACTCCAAGAGAAGGCCCTACCACAAGGTCAGCCAGCGCAGGACAGAGACAAAGTTAGGCCTTGCTCCAGGCAGGTCAGAAACTTACTACGCAGAGTCAAGAAGCAGGAGGCCCAAAACCCGCTCATTGGGGAGGATCCGGACATACACCCTTCACCCTACAGTGCTCCGGGGAGTGCCTGAATTTCCATCGGTAAAAGGTACTGAAGTGACTATTGTGTCTGTCCCTGTTCTTGCTCCGACTCGGCTGAGTCTCCTTGTCCTGCATACCCCGTCCGTACCCTGCCCTGAGGCCTTGCTCCACCTGTGGGGAGCCATACCATCTAGCTGCCTTATCACCGGCCTCAGTGGACTGCGCAGCGCTGGTGAATATCATCAGAAACCATAGGTGGCGTCACGAACTTTTATAAACTTGATATCTATCAACGCCTTTTTAAAGAGAGACCCCAGAATACGGGCCCGGAAGCCGTCCACCGCGACCTCCTTAAGGCTAAAGGCCCGGGTAACCGAGTCATCCCCCATGCCCTGGGCTAGTCACATGCACAACACTGCAAGAAATGTGAACTGAAAACACTCAAAGCTGCAGCACCGACCTCCTGTCCCAATTGCCAGAGAAGGAAGCAAAGGATAATCCAGGAAGGAGGAAGAAATGCAGTTTCTCCAGGCGCTGCCACAAAGGATGACGAGCCAGATGGTAAGTAAGATTTTTCTATTGTTTTGTAATGGTAACAAGACTACACATTTCTGGGATGATTCAATTCAAATGGGACACTATAGAGCCCCATGTTTTAAACTGTGGAGGTCCCAGTGTGGGATACCCAGTGGTCAGCAAGTATTTACTTTTTGGGTCGAAAGGTGATAACTTGCAACCTTTGTAGCATATCTTTAAATGATTATTCTCATTTCTTCTTCAGAAGCGCGCTGCTCCCCTGTCTTCCTACTTCCTGCTCGGCAGGGCAAAGTGCGCTCCGGACTGGCTGACATTTTGGAGAAGCATCATAGATGCGCAATTGACCCAAACTTAGTTCCCATGCCGCTATATGAAGCATCGGAGGATCACAGAAGTACTCAAGCTGGTTGGATTCACTCATCTGGCCAACTTCAGAGCAGCACTTGTAAGCTCTACAGCAAAGAGCTTGTAACTGTTGCGCTTCTCGCCTTGGAGAAAGACCACCGAAATGAAATGGAAAAGACAGAAATCATCTTTCCAGGTAATGCACTAATGTATGTTTTTCTTTATATTGAGCCATGTTTCCACATATTCAATATAATAAAATCTCATTCTCCCTCTATGAATGTTCATGTGCAGGAAAAAAAACTGAGTAAAACTCTCTTCTTTATTAATTCCGGCATCTTTTTGACTTGCTACATATGAAAATAGTAGAAGATAAATATATAAGACTAATGCAGAAGACGACAGTCCAATGGGAACAGATATTGAGCCTTTATAGAAACAAATGTGCGGCCTTTGCAGTTGTCACCAAATTGATGCAATGTATCCTTATTCATAAAACAAAGATGTCTCTGCCGGGTTCTCAAAATACTATTTATTGATTTATATAGCTCTGTTTCTAACAATCCAAGCAATACAATAACTGCAAATATACAGCGAGTGAAATAAGTATTGAACGTTTCACCAATGTTCTACATAAATATGTTTTGAATGGTGCTATTGACATGAAATTGTCACCAGATTTCAGTAAAGACCTCATCCAATCTACACAGGCATAGGCGGATTATAATGAGGGCAATCCGGGCGACCGCCCGGGGCCCTGAGCCTGCAGGGGGCCCGCGGCTCCGGGCGGGGTGTCTAATGCCGGATTGCCCTCATTATATGTGCGGGCCGCCGCGGCACATACCGGTAGCAGTGGCGGGAGGGGGGGCCCCGGACCGCTCCCCCAGCAGCGGCCGCCGCTACTTCTTCATCGGCCGGGCCAGCACTGCAGCAGTTAACTTCCCTGTGCTGGCCCGGCCGCGTCACTGCTAGGAGACACGGCCCTGTGCGCGGCCGTGTCTCCTAGTTGTGACGTCACGCAGTGCGCGCCCGGCCTGTACTGCTACTTACCACCGGAGAGGAGAGAGAACAGGCAGGAGGAATGGAGCCGGAGGATGGTGAGTGTGTGTGTGTGGGCAGATGTGTGTGCGTGTGGGCAGATGTGTGTGCGTGTGGGCAGATGTGTGTGTGTGTGTGTGTGTGTGTGGGCAGGTGTGTGTGTGTGTGGGCAGGTGTGTGTGTGTGGGTGTGTGGGCAGGTGTGTGTGTGTGTGTGTGTGTGTGTGTGGGCAGGTTAGAAAGTCTTGCCCTGTTGAACACTACACCTGACTTGAGGCCACCACCTCTTGGTTGTCCAATGTTCTTGCTTCTCTAGGGCTCTTCTCAGATATTCATTATACCAGCTCCCCAGAATACCAAAGCTAGGGTGGATGACCGCGAGCCCTGGTGGTGGTCATAACTGCGGCCACCCAGGGGCAATACTCCATAACAACAATACCCTGAGGTGGTGTAGGATGTAAGGACCTATTCACACTACATCCAGCGCTGCATTCAGGTCTTTACACAAGGCTTACAACTGAATCCCTGAAATTCAGGATTGTGCTGTCTGAAATGAGACATCTGAAAGCAGAGCAAATGGAGCCTAAAGATTCATACTTTAGCCTCGGTTTGCCTTTGTTCAAATCAATGGCTATGTCAAGGCCCATCTGAATGCCATTTTTCAGGGATTTAGATAGAAGCCTGGAAAGAGGAGATGAATGCATTGCAAAATTCAGTGTGAATAGGCCCTTATATCTGGAGTCTTGATATTGATGCCACATGCATTTTACTTGTTTTTAACTTAAAAAAAAATACACACACACAAATTATACACACACACACACACACACACAGATGTGTGTGTGTGTGATGTCTGTATGTGTGTGTGTTTGTGTGTGTGTGTGGGCAGATGTCATTGTGTGATGTCTGTTTGTATGTATTTTTGTGTTTCAAATGTGTTTATGCGTGTCTATATATGTTTGCGTGTGTGCATGACTGCATGCGGCCTCCTGCTGTGTATAGTTGGCGCCGTGCGGCCTCCTGATGTCTCTGGGGGGGGGCACCGTGCGGCCCCCCGCTGTGTATAGATGGCTACGTGCGGCCCCCCGCTGTGTATAGATGGCTACGTGCGGCCCCCCGCTGTGTATAGACGGTGCCGTGCGGCCCCCCGCTGTGTATAGATGGCTACGTGCGCCCCCCGCTGTGCATAGATGGCTACGTGCGGCCCCCCGCTGAGTATAGATGTCGCCGTGCGGCCTCCTGCTGTGTATAGATGGCTACGTGCGGCCTCCCGCTGAGTATAGATGGCGCTGTGCGGCCTCCTGCTGTCTCTGGGGGGAGCGCCGTGCGGCATCTATACTCAGCAGGAGGCCGCACGTAGCCATCTATACACGTATACTCAGTAGGAGGCCGCACATAGCCATCTATACGGTGCCATCTATACACAGCGGGAGGCCGCACGGTGCCATCTATACACAGCGGGAGGCCGCACGGCGCCATCTATACACAGTGGGAGTCTCAGTGCTTTGCAAGAGCAGTCAATAAATTCTGCTTGACTAATTCTGAGCACCATAAAGTCTGGTTCGCTTCTAACCTGCTGTCTTCATTGTCAGCTTGCTGAATTCTAGCTCATTTACTGTCATTCGAGACGATGCCTTTGCTGGTCTCTTTCACCTTGAATACCTGTAAGTGCTCCACTTAATGTCATATTTTTTATTCTGTTCTTCTTCATCTTTTGGCATGTGCAATTGCATGAGCAAGTATTCATATGAATTTATGACCTACTTAAACCTTCGAGGACCTTAAATTTTATTCAATCAAATTTTTTTCCAGTTTAAAACTATGGGACATATATGTGCCTTGGTCCTCAAAGGGTTGTTAAAGGGGCTGCAAACATAAATACGAAAAAAATAATTCAATTAGTGCTTTTTGTGTTCATTTAATTTTTATTTGAAGTCCATTTTTTTTATATACCTTGAAATTAAGCCCTACCCCATGGAATGAAGCCCTACCTACATGACATCTGAGAGCTACATGGATCCACCTTGTGAGGTGCCTGTCCGTCACTACTATTCAGTTTTAGGGTCCACTCACTAAGCCATATATTCTCTCATGCAAGAGAATAGGGCCAATTATGCTAATGACACTCGGCTCAAACTCTGTCAGAGCTTCAACTGAGTGTGATCCGATTCTCTCGCAGCACACATATGGAGAAGATGGAGAACTTAATTTCTCCATCTTCTCCATAGTCTCTGTGAGTGTTCATCGGACTGCACTTGGATGACATCCGAGTGCAGTCCAATGTTTTACGTGCACCCATAGACTTGTATGGGTGCACATGGTCCGAATATCGAATGAGATTATTTTCTCATGCCAATAATAGCAGATCTGCACTGTCCCATAGTATAACATAGGGCCGAGTCCTATCCGATAAAACATCACATAGCATTCGGCCGTGTTATACGACAGTGTGAGCGAGCCCTTAGAGTCAAGGAATATTTACATGCAGATGATGATATTACTCTCCAAGTGTATATTTTTTTAAGCGAGTTCATAGTAAATGCTTTGCCTTTTTGACATGTGATCAACTAAAGAACAAGAAAGATTTAGGACCTCCCCTATAGAGAAACGGAAAATAGTTTGGAGGACTTGCATGTCCTTTTTTATTTATTATGAGAAAATCATAAAAGATCCCGTTTTTTAACCATGCTGTGACTTTCTGCTGAGGGAGAGGAAGAGAGCTGCCCTATTCAGAATCTGCAATAAGACCTGCTGACAAAAGTGTTGAAGATACAGTCTAATGTGAATTAACAATGAAAAAAAGTTAATTTCACAAATGGCTTGTATTTTTTTAATACAAACTTTTTTTCTGTTTACAGCTCCTTTAAAGGGAATCAGTCATCAGGTTTTTGCCACCTAATCTGAGAGCAGCATAATGTAGGGTTAGAGGCACTGATTCCAGTAATGTGTCACTTACCGGGCTGCTTAGTGTTCTTTTGATAAAATCATTGATTTGTCAGAAGGTAATTATCACTAGATGACTAGTAAGTTCTGTAGGACCCCACCCCCATCACTGATCAGTAGATTTCTGTGTACACTGGGCATGGGCAGAAAGCTGCCAATAAGTGGTGAGGGTGGGGCTGTACAGAGCTCAGCATTTAGAGAGCTGCTAGATCTGCAGCAGATAAAACAGTGATTTTCTCAAAATGACAACAAGCAACTGAAAAAGTGACACATCGCTGGAATCAGGGTATCTGCCCCAATATTGTGCTGCTCTCAGATGGGGCAGCACAATTAATATTGTGCCAAATTAATTTCCCGTGAACTATCACATGATCTATCACAGGGGATCATGTGACATGTCACGTGATAAATCAGGTGGGGGGGGGCCCGCGCCTTCTAAACTGCCCGGGGCCCTTGCTACTCTTAATCCACCCCTGTACACAGGCAAAGAAATGAAACCATAAATGTCCATAAATGAAATCATGTGTAATAATGAAGATGACACAGGGAAAAAGTATTGAACAAGCTTCCTGAAATTTATTTAATACTTCATACAAAAGCCTTTGGTGGTGATGACAGCTTTAAGACGCCTCCCGTAAGGAGAAACTAGTCACATGCATTGCTCAGGAGTGATTTTGGCCAATTCTTCTACACAAGCACTCTTCAAATCCTGAAGGTTCGGTGGGCTCCTTCTATGAATTTTGAACTTTAGTTCCTTCTATAAATTATGCAATTTTTACCAAATGTGACAATACACCATATGTGGTTGTACACTACAGTTTGAGCACACGGCAGGGATCAGTTGAGTAGAAGCGCCACTTGGGTTTTAGAATGC
This sequence comes from Phyllobates terribilis, assembly GCF_046119375.1. Taxonomy (NCBI): domain Eukaryota; kingdom Metazoa; phylum Chordata; class Amphibia; order Anura; family Dendrobatidae; genus Phyllobates; species Phyllobates terribilis. The sequence continues at coordinate 1,056,639 of NW_027363136.1, read as the reverse complement.
AGATTCTGTTTGAATAGATTGAGGGTGCCATTAGCCGAGCCCCTGAGGTGTCAGATCAGCAGAAACCCCCACAAGTGACCCCATATTGGAAACGATACTGCTTAAGGAATTCATCAAGGGGTGTAGTGAGTATTTTGAACCCACAGAATCTTATAACATTGGAATGTGGAAATTTCACATTTTAGTTGTTAAAATGTAATTTTTTTTATTAGCTACAAATGTGTCAGTTACATGAGGGTTAGTAGGTGAAACTGGACCCCAAAATTTATTCTGCAATTTCTCCCGAATATGGTGATGCTCTATATGTTGTTAGAAACTACTGTTTAGCCTCACGTCATGGCTGAGAAGGAAGGAGCGCTATTTGGATTTGAACCACAGATTTTGCTAGAATAATTTTCAGGCAACATTTGCAGAGCCGTTAAGGTGCCAGAACAGCAGAAAACCTCCAAAAGTGACCCCATTGCGGAATTTGGACCTCTCAATGTATTCATCTATGGCTCAAGTGACTATTTTGTAACATCCACGCCATAGTTTTTTGGGGGGAGAATTGCAAATATGCCAGCTCAGTGCCCACACATTGTGCCCAGTTAGTGTTTCTGGGGAAAAACTGTAAAATGTTAAGTGTGCTCTTCCCGCTACAATAATGCCAAAAATGTAGCCTCTTACTGTAGTTTAGGCACAGTGGGGCTCAGAAGGAGGGGGTATTTGGGAGCGTATATTTCACTGTATTTTATTTGAGGGGTGGGAGCCATGTTGCTTTTCCAGAGTCTTTGTTCTACCAGTAACATGGGAACCCTCTACATTTCCAGTGACAGATGGCAGATCTGAGTGGGGGCTGGTTTTGTGCGGGAAAATTTAGGGTTTTTTTGGTAACATTTTGGAGTAAAAAATATTTTTTGATCACTTTCAGTATGGTGGGATCACATTCTTGTGTTCTACGCTGAGCATTTATAACAGGGTTACTGAGTAAATCTCACAAAAATGCGATTCAAACGAAATCCCCAGAGGAACCATCCATCATAATGAGGCAGATGGAGACACTTTGGACTCTGTTTGCCGTCTATTCCGGTGGTATCCATCTTTTTTGGCGTGCACAAAACTGTGGTCGCCCACACTTGTGCGCTAAAAAGATTGCATAAAATAATGTGACACCACTGTAACAGACACCAGAGTCCAAAGTGCCTCCATCTGCCTCTTTATAGTGAGTGGTTCCATTGGGAGTTTTGTCTGAATCGTGTCTTGTCTGAATCATGTTTTCTCTGATTTACATAGAAACTCCAATGTAAGCGCTCAACAGAGAGCGCAGGATAAATGTGAATCGAGCTATATTCCAATTTTTGGGATGTAGAATGAACAAATAGACAGTAGTACAAGAAAAGTTTTTATTTTTATTTTTACGCCGCTCATCGTGCGGTATAAATTAATCTACAGGTCAGTGCTATTACAGCGATACCAGATTTATTATGTTTTGCTGCTGTCACGCAGTAAAAATGATTGTTTATAAAAAAAATAGTTTTTTTTTTGTCGCCATATTGTGAGAGCTATAAATTCTTTATCTTTTGACGAACAGAGCTGTATGAGGGCTTATTTTTCACAACGAGTTGAAGATTTTTTTGATACCATTTTGGTTTACATAACAATTTTTGATTGCTTTTTACTAAGATTTTTCAGACACTCTGCATGATTGACCAGAGCAGGAGAACTACAGAAGCACAGATCTAAAGGCAATACAGCCTGGAGGCACCGCAGAGCTATGATAGAAGAAACCAGCTGAGAGACCCTGCACTCTGCATGATTGACCACAGCAGGAGAACTACAGAAGCACAGATCTAAAGGCAATACAGCCTGGAGGCACCGCAGAGCTATGATAGAAGAAAAGCAGCTGAGACACCCTGCACTCTGCATGATTGACCACAGCAGGAGAACTACAGAAGCACAGATCTAAATGCAATACAGCCTGGAGGCACCGCAGAGCTATGATAGAAGAAACCAGCTGAGAGACCCTGCACTCTGCATGATTGACCAGAGCAGGAGACCTACAGAAGCACAGATCTAAATGCAATACAGCCTGCAGGCACCGCAGAGCTATGATAGAAGAAAACCAGCTGAGAGACCCTGCACTCTGCATGATTGACCAGAGCAGGAGAACTACAGAAGCACAGATCTAAATGCAATACAGCCTGGAGGCACCGCAGAGCTATGATAGAAGAAACCAGCTGAGAGACCCTGCACTCTGCATGATTGACCACAGCAGGAGACCTACAGAAGCACAGATCTAAATGCAATACAGCCTGCAGGCACCGCAGAGCTATGATAGAAGAAACCAGCTGAGAGACCCTGCACTCTGCATGATTGACCAGAGCAAGAGAACTACAGAAGCACAGATCTAAATGCAATACAGCCTGGAGGCACCGCAGAGCTATGATAGAAGAAAACCAGCTGAGAGACCCTGCACTCTGCATGATTGACCACAGCAGGAGAACTACAGAAGCACAGATCTAAATGCAATACAGCCTGGAGGCACCGCAGAGCTATGATAGAAGAAACCAGCTGAGAGACCCTGCACTCTGCATGATTGACCACAGCAGGAGAACTACAGAAGCACAGATCTAAAGGCAATACAGCCTGGAGGCACCGCAGAGCTATGATAGAAGAAAAGCAGCTGAGACACCCTGCACTCTGCATGATTGACCACAGCAGGAGAACTACAGAAGCACAGATCTAAATGCAATACAGCCTGCAGGCACCGCAGAGCTATGATAGAAGAAACCAGCTGAGAGACCCTGCACTCTGCATGATGGACCAGAGCAGGAGAACTACAGAAGCACAGATCTAAATGCAATACAGCCTGGAGGCACCGCAGAGCTATGATAGAAGAAACCAGCTGAGAGACCCTGCACTCTGCATGATTGACCAGAGCAGGAGACCTACAGAAGCACAGATCTAAATGCAATACAGCCTGCAGGCACCGCAGAGCTATGATAGAAGAAAACCAGCTGAGAGACCCTGCACTCTGCATGATTGACCAGAGCAGGAGAACTACAGAAGCACAGATCTAAATGCAATACAGCCTGGAGGCACCGCAGAGCTATGATAGAAGAAACCAGCTGAGAGACCCTGCACTCTGCATGATTGACCACAGCAGGAGACCTACAGAAGCACAGATCTAAATGCAATACAGCCTGCAGGCACCGCAGAGCTATGATAGAAGAAAACCAGCTGAGAGACCCTGCACTCTGCATGATTGACCAGAGCAAGAGAACTACAGAAGCACAGATCTAAATGCAATACAGCCTGGAGGCACCGCAGAGCTATGATAGAAGAAAACCAGCTGAGAGACCCTGCACTCTGCATGATTGACCACAGCAGGAGAACTACAGAAGCACAGATCTAAATGCAATACAGCCTGGAGGCACCGCAGAGCTATGATAGAAGAAACCAGCTGAGAGACCCTGCACTCTGCATGACTGACCACAGCAGGAGAACTACAGAAGCACAGATCTCAATGCAATACAGCCTGCAGGCACCGCAGAGCTATGTATCTCAATGCAATACAGCCTGCAGGCACCGCAGAGCTATGATAGAAGAAAACCAGCTGAGAGACCCTGCACTCTGCATGATTGACCACAGCAGGAGAACTACAGAAGCACAGATCTAAATGCAATACAGCCTGGAGGCACCGCAGAGCTATGATAGAAGAAAACCGGCTGAGAGACCCTGCACTCTGCATGATTGACCAGAGCAGGAGAACTACAGAAGCACAGATCTAAATGCAATACAGCCTGGAGGCACCGCAGAGCTATGATAGAAGAAACCAGCTGAGAGACCATGCACTCTGCATGATTGACCAGAGCAGGAGAACTACAGAAGCATAGATCTAAAGGCAATACAGCCTGCAGGCACCGCAGAGCTATGATAGAAGACACCAGCTGAGAGACCATGCACTCTGCATGATGGACCACAGCAGGAGAACTACAGAAGCACAGATCTAAAGGCAATACAGCCTGCAGGCACCGCAGAGCTATGATAGAAGACACCAGCTGAGAGACCCTGCACTCTGCATGATTGACCACAGCAGGAGAACTACAGAAGCACAGATCTAAAGGCAATACAGACTGGAGGCACCGCAGAGCTATGATAGAAGAAACCAGCTGAGAGACCCTGCACTCTGCATGATTGACCAGAGCAGGAGAACTACAGAAGCACAGATCTAAATGCAATACAGCCTGGAGGCACCGCAGAGCTATGATAGAAGAAACCAGCTGAGAGACCCTGCACTCTGCATGATTGACCAGAGCAGGAGAACTACAGAAGCACAGATCTAAATGCAATACAGCCTGGAGGCACCGCAGAGCTATGATAGAAGAAACCAGCTGAGGGACCCTACACTCTGCATGATTGACCACAGCAGGAGAACTACAGAAGCACAGATCTAAATGCAATACAGCCTGGAGGCACCGCAGAGCTATGATAGAAGAAACCAGCTGAGAGACCCTGCACTCTGCATGATTGACCAGAGCAGGAGAACTACAGAAGCACAGATCTAAATGCAATACAGCCTGCAGGCACCGCAGAGCTATGATAGAAGAAACCAGCTGAGGGACCCTGCACTCTGCATGATTGACCAAAGCAGGAGAACTACAGAAGCTCAGATCTAAATGCAATACAGCCTGGAGGCACCACAGAGCTATGATAGAAGAAACCAGCTGAGAGACCCTGCACTCTGCATGATGGACCAGAGCAGGAGAACTACAGAAGCACAGATCTAAATGCAATACAGCCTGGAGGCACCGCAGAGCTATGATAGAAGAAACCAGCTGAGAGACCCTGCACTCTGCATGATGGACCACAGCAGGAGAACTACAGAAGCACAGATCTAAATGCAATACAGCCTGGAGGCACCGCAGAGCTATGATAGAAGAAACCAGCTGAGAGACCCTGCACTCTGCATGATTGACCAGAGCAGGAGAACTACAAAAGCACAGATCTAAATGCAATACAGCCTGGAGGCACCGCAGAGCTATGATAGAAGAAACCAGCTGAGAGACCCTGCACTCTGCATGATTGACCACAGCAGGAGAACTACAGAAGCACAGATCTAAATGCAATACAGCCTGCAGGCACCGCAGAGCTATGATAGAAGAAACCAGCTGAGAGACCCTGCACTCTGCATGATTGACCACAGCAGGAGAACTACAGAAGCTCAGATCTAAAGGCAATACAGCCTGGAGGCACCGCAGAGCTATGATAGAAGAAACCAGCTGAGGGACCCTGCACTCTGCATGATTGACCAGAGCAGGAGAACTACAGAAGCAGAGATCTAAAGGCAATACAGCCTGGAGGCACCGCAGAGCTATGATAGAAGAAACCAGCTGAGAGACCCTGCACTCTGCATCATGGACCAGAGCAGGAGAACTACAGAAGCACAGATCTAAATGCAATACAGCCTGCAGGCACCGCAGAGCTATGATAGAAGAAACCAGCTGAGAGACCCTGCACTCTGCATGATTGACCACAGCAGGAGAACTACAGAAGCTCAGATCTAAAGGCAATACAGCCTGGAGGCACCGCAGAGCTATGATAGAAGAAACCAGCTGAGGGACCCTGCACTCTGCATGACTGACCACAGCAGGAGAACTACAGAAGCTCAGATCTAAAGGCAATACAGCCTGGAGGCACCGCAGAGCTATGATAGAAGAAACCAGCTGAGAGACCCTGCACTCTGCATGATTGACCAGAGCAGGAGAACTACAGAAGCAGAGATCTAAATGCAATACAGCCTGGAGGCACCGCAGAGCTATGATAGAAGAAACCAGCTGAGAGACCCTGCACTCTGCATGATTGACCAGAGCAGGAGAACTACAGAAGCACAGATCTAAATGCAATACAGCCTGGAGGCACCGCAGAGCTATGATAGAAGAAACCAGCTGAGAGACCCTGCACTCTGCATGATGGACCAGAGCAGGAGAACTACAGAAGCACAGATCTAAATGCAATACAGCCTGGAGGCACTGCAGAGCTATGATAGAAGAAACCAGCTGAGAGACCCTGCACTCTGCATGATTGACCAGAGCAGGAGAACTACAGAAGCACAGATCTAAATGCAATACAGCCTGGAGGCACCGCAGAGCTATGATAGAAGAAACCAGCTGAGAGACCCTGCACTCTGCATGATTGACCAGAGCAGGAGAACTACAGAAGCACAGATCTAAATGCAATACAGCCTGGAGGCACCGCAGAGCTATGATAGAAGAAACCAGCTGAGAGACCCTGCACTCTGCATGACTGACCACAGCAGGAGAACTACAGAAGCACAGATCTAAATGCAATACAGCCTGCAGGCACCGCAGAACTATGATAGAAGAAAACCAGCTGAGAGACCCTGCACTCTGCATGATTGACCAGAGCAGGAGAACTACAGAAGCACAGATCTAAATGCAATACAGCCTGGAGGCACCGCAGAGCTATGATAGAAGAAACCAGCTGAGAGACCCTGCACTCTGCATGATTGACCACAGCAGGAGAACTACAGAAGCACAGATCTAAAGGCAATACAGCCTGGAGGCACCGCAGAGCTATGATAGAAGAAACCAGCTGAGAGACCCTGCACTCTGCATGATTGACCACAGCAGGAGAACTAGAGAAGCACAGATCTAAATGCAATACAGCCTGGAGGCACCGCAGAGCTATGATAGAAGAAAACCAGCTGAGAGACCCTGCACTCTGCATGATTGACCAGAGCAGGAGAACTACAGAAGCACAGATCTAAATGCAATACAGCCTGGAGGCACCGCAGAGCTATGATAGAAGAAACCAGCTGAGAGACCCTGCACTCTGCATGATTGACCATAGCAGGAGAACTACAGAAGCACAGATCTAAATGCAATACAGCCTGGAGGCACCGCAGAGCTATGATAGAAGAAAACCAGCTGAGGGACCCTGCACTCTGCATGATGGACCAGAGCAGGAGAACTACAGAAGCATAGATCTAAAGGCAATACAGCCTGGAGGCACCGCAGAGCTATGATAGAAGAAACCAGCTGAGGGACCCTACACTCTGCATGATTGACCACAGCAGGAGAACTACAGAAGCACAGATCTAAATGCAATACAGCCTGGAGGCACCGCAGAGCTATGATAGAAGAAACCAGCTGAGAGACCCTGCACTCTGCATGATTGACCAGAGCAGGAGAACTACAGAAGCACAGATCTAAATGCAATACAGCCTGCAGGCACCGCAGAGCTATGATAGAAGAAACCAGCTGAGAGACCCTGCACTCTGCATGATTGACCAGAGCAGGAGAACTACAGAAGCACAGATCTAAATGCAATACAGCCTGGAGGCACCGCAGAGCTATGATAGAAGAAAACCAGCTGAGAGACCCTGCACTCTGCATGATTGACCACAGCAGGAGAACTACAGAAGCACAGATCTAAATGCAATACAGCCTGGAGGCACCGCAGAGCTATGATAGAAGAAACCAGCTGAGAGACCCTGCACTCTGCATGATTGACCACAGCAGGAGAACTACAGAAGCACAGATCTAAATGCAATACAGCCTGCAGGCACCGCAGAGCTATGATAGAAGAAACCAGCTGAGAGACCCTGCACTCTGCATGATTGACCACAGCAGGGGAACTACAGAAGCACAGATCTAAAGGCAATACAGCCTGGAGGCACCGCAGAGCTATGATAGAAGAAAACCAGCTGAGCGACCCTCCACTCTGCATGATTGACCACAGCAGGAGAACTACAGAAGCACAGATCTAAAGGCAATACAGCCTGGAGGCACCGCAGAGCTATGATAGAAGAAAAGCAGCTTAGAGACCCTGCACTCTGCATGATTGACCGGAGCAGGAGAACTGCAGAAGTACAGATCTAAAGGCAATACAGCCTGCAGGCAACACAGAGCTATGATAGAAGAAACCAGCTGAGAGACCCTGCACTCTGCATCATGGACCAGAGCAGGAGAACTACAGAAGCACAGATCTAAATGCAATACAGCCTGGAGGCACCGCAGAGCTATGATAGAAGAAACCAGCTGAGAGACCCTGCACTCTGCATGATTGACCACAGCAGGAGAACTACAGAAGCACAGATCTAAATGCAATACAGCCTGGAGGCACCACATAGCTATGATAGAAGAAAAGCAGCTGAGGGACCCTGCACTCTGCATGATTGACCAGAGCAGGAGAACTACAGAAGCACAGATCTAAATGCAATACAGCCTGGAGGCACCGCAGAGCTATGATAGAAGAAAAGCAGCTGAGAGACCCTGCACTCTGCATGATTGACCAGAGCAGGAGAACTACAGAAGCACAGATCTAAAGGCAATACAGCCTGGAGGCACCGCAGAGCTATGATAGAAGAAAACCCGCTGAGAGACCCTGCACTCTGCATGACTGACTACAGAAGGAGAACTACAGAAGCACAGATCTAAATGCAATACAGCCTGGAGGCACCACAGAGCTATGATAGAAGAAAAGCAGCTGAGGGACCCTGCACTCTGCATGATTGACCAGAGCAGGAGAACTACAGAAGCACAGATCTAAATGCAATACAGCCTGGAGGCACCGCAGAGCTATGATAGAAGAAAAGCAGCTGAGAGACCCTGCACTCTGCATGATTGACCAGAGCAGGAGAACTACAGAAGCACAGATCTAAAGGCAATACAGCCTGGAGGCACCGCAGAGCTATGATAGAAGAAAACCCGCTGAGAGACCCTGCACTCTGCATGACTGACCACAGAAGGAGAACTACAGAAGCACAGATCTAAATGCAATACAGCCTGGAGGCACCGCAGAGCTATGATAGAAGAAACCCAGCCGAGAGACCCTGCACTCTGCATGATTGACCACAGCAGGAGAACTACAGAAGCACAGATCTAAATGCAATACAGCCTGGAGGCACCGCAGAGCTATGATAGAAGAAACCAGCTGAGGGACCCTACACTCTGCATGATTGACCACAGCAGGAGAACTACAGAAGCACAGATCTAAATGCAATACAGCCTGGAGGCACCGCAGAGCTATGATAGAAGAAACCAGCTGAGAGACCATGCACTCTGCATGATTGACCAGAGCAGGAGAACTACAGAAGCATAGATCTAAAGGCAATACAGCCTGCAGGCACCGCAGAGCTATGATAGAAGACACCAGCTGAGAGACCATGCACTCTGCATGATGGACCACAGCAGGAGAACTACAGAAGCACAGATCTAAAGGCAATACAGCCTGCAGGCACCGCAGAGCTATGATAGAAGACACCAGCTGAGAGACCCTGCACTCTGCATGATTGACCACAGCAGGAGAACTACAGAAGCACAGATCTAAAGGCAATACAGACTGGAGGCACCGCAGAGCTATGATAGAAGAAACCAGCTGAGAGACCCTGCACTCTGCATGATTGACCAGAGCAGGAGAACTACAGAAGCACAGATCTAAATGCAATACAGCCTGGAGGCACCGCAGAGCTATGATAGAAGAAACCAGCTGAGAGACCCTGCACTCTGCATGATTGACCAGAGCAGGAGAACTACAGAAGCACAGATCTAAATGCAATACAGCCTGGAGGCACCGCAGAGCTATGATAGAAGAAACCAGCTGAGGGACCCTACACTCTGCATGATTGACCACAGCAGGAGAACTACAGAAGCACAGATCTAAATGCAATACAGCCTGGAGGCACCGCAGAGCTATGATAGAAGAAACCAGCTGAGAGACCCTGCACTCTGCATGATTGACCAGAGCAGGAGAACTACAGAAGCACAGATCTAAATGCAATACAGCCTGCAGGCACCGCAGAGCTATGATAGAAGAAACCAGCTGAGGGACCCTGCACTCTGCATGATTGACCAAAGCAGGAGAACTACAGAAGCTCAGATCTAAATGCAATACAGCCTGGAGGCACCACAGAGCTATGATAGAAGAAACCAGCTGAGAGACCCTGCACTCTGCATGATGGACCAGAGCAGGAGAACTACAGAAGCACAGATCTAAATGCAATACAGCCTGGAGGCACCGCAGAGCTATGATAGAAGAAACCAGCTGAGAGACCCTGCACTCTGCATGATGGACCACAGCAGGAGAACTACAGAAGCACAGATCTAAATGCAATACAGCCTGGAGGCACCGCAGAGCTATGATAGAAGAAACCAGCTGAGAGACCCTGCACTCTGCATGATTGACCAGAGCAGGAGAACTACAAAAGCACAGATCTAAATGCAATACAGCCTGGAGGCACCGCAGAGCTATGATAGAAGAAACCAGCTGAGAGACCCTGCACTCTGCATGATTGACCACAGCAGGAGAACTACAGAAGCACAGATCTAAATGCAATACAGCCTGCAGGCACCGCAGAGCTATGATAGAAGAAACCAGCTGAGAGACCCTGCACTCTGCATGATTGACCACAGCAGGAGAACTACAGAAGCTCAGATCTAAAGGCAATACAGCCTGGAGGCACCGCAGAGCTATGATAGAAGAAACCAGCTGAGAGACCCTGCACTCTGCATCATGGACCAGAGCAGGAGAACTACAGAAGCACAGATCTAAATGCAATACAGCCTGCAGGCACCGCAGAGCTATGATAGAAGAAACCAGCTGAGAGACCCTGCACTCTGCATGATTGACCACAGCAGGAGAACTACAGAAGCTCAGATCTAAAGGCAATACAGCCTGGAGGCACCGCAGAGCTATGATAGAAGAAACCAGCTGAGGGACCCTGCACTCTGCATGACTGACCACAGCAGGAGAACTACAGAAGCTCAGATCTAAAGGCAATACAGCCTGGAGGCACCGCAGAGCTATGATAGAAGAAACCAGCTGAGAGACCCTGCACTCTGCATGATTGACCAGAGCAGGAGAACTACAGAAGCAGAGATCTAAATGCAATACAGCCTGGAGGCACCGCAGAGCTATGATAGAAGAAACCAGCTGAGAGACCCTGCACTCTGCATGATTGACCAGAGCAGGAGAACTACAGAAGCACAGATCTAAATGCAATACAGCCTGGAGGCACCGCAGAGCTATGATAGAAGAAACCAGCTGAGAGACCCTGCACTCTGCATGATGGACCAGAGCAGGAGAACTACAGAAGCACAGATCTAAATGCAATACAGCCTGGAGGCACTGCAGAGCTATGATAGAAGAAACCAGCTGAGAGACCCTGCACTCTGCATGATTGACCAGAGCAGGAGAACTACAGAAGCACAGATCTAAATGCAATACAGCCTGGAGGCACCGCAGAGCTATGATAGAAGAAACCAGCTGAGAGACCCTGCACTCTGCATGATGGACCAGAGCAGGAGAACTACAGAAGCACAGATCTAAAGGCAATACAGCCTGGAGGCACCGCAGAGCTATGATAAAAGAAACCAGCTGAGAGACCCTGCACTCTGCATGATTGACCACAGCAGGAGAACTACAGAAGCACAGATCTAAATGCAATACAGCCTGCAGGCACCGCAGAGCTATGATAGAAGAAACCAGCTGAGAGACCCTGCACTCTGCATGATGGACCAGAGCAGGAGAACTACAGAAGCACAGATCTAAATGCAATACAGCCTGGAGGCACCGCAGAGCTATGATAGAAGAAACCAGCTGAGAGACCCTGCACTCTGCATGATTGACCAGAGCAGGAGAACTACAGAAGCACAGATCTAAATGCAATACAGCCTGGAGGCACCGCAGAGCTATGATAGAAGAAACCAGCTGAGAGACCCTGCACTCTGCATGACTGACCACAGCAGGAGAACTACAGAAGCACAGATCTAAATGCAATACAGCCTGCAGGCACCGCAGAACTATGATAGAAGAAAACCAGCTGAGAGACCCTGCACTCTGCATGATTGACCAGAGCAGGAGAACTACAGAAGCACAGATCTAAATGCAATACAGCCTGGAGGCACCGCAGAGCTATGATAGAAGAAACCAGCTGAGAGACCCTGCACTCTGCATGATTGACCACAGCAGGAGAACTACAGAAGCACAGATCTAAAGGCAATACAGCCTGGAGGCACCGCAGAGCTATGATAGAAGAAACCAGCTGAGAGACCCTGCACTCTGCATGATTGACCACAGCAGGAGAACTAGAGAAGCACAGATCTAAATGCAATACAGCCTGGAGGCACCGCAGAGCTATGATAGAAGAAAACCAGCTGAGAGACCCTGCACTCTGCATGATTGACCAGAGCAGGAGAACTACAGAAGCACAGATCTAAATGCAATACAGCCTGGAGGCACCGCAGAGCTATGATAGAAGAAACCAGCTGAGAGACCCTGCACTCTGCATGATGGACCAGAGCAGGAGAACTACAGAAGCATAGATCTAAAGGCAATACAGCCTGGAGGCACCGCAGAGCTATGATAGAAGAAACCAGCTGAGGGACCCTACACTCTGCATGATTGACCACAGCAGGAGAACTACAGAAGCACAGATCTAAATGCAATACAGCCTGGAGGCACCGCAGAGCTATGATAGAAGAAACCAGCTGAGAGACCCTGCACTCTGCATGATTGACCAGAGCAGGAGAACTACAGAAGCACAGATCTAAATGCAATACAGCCTGCAGGCACCGCAGAGCTATGATAGAAGAAACCAGCTGAGAGACCCTGCACTCTGCATGATTGACCAGAGCAGGAGAACTACAGAAGCACAGATCTAAATGCAATACAGCCTGGAGGCACCGCAGAGCTATGATAGAAGAAAACCAGCTGAGAGACCCTGCACTCTGCATGATTGACCACAGCAGGAGAACTACAGAAGCACAGATCTAAATGCAATACAGCCTGGAGGCACCGCAGAGCTATGATAGAAGAAACCAGCTGAGAGACCCTGCACTCTGCATGATTGACCACAGCAGGAGAACTACAGAAGCACAGATCTAAATGCAATACAGCCTGCAGGCACCGCAGAGCTATGATAGAAGAAAACCAGCTGAGCGACCCTCCACTCTGCATGATTGACCACAGCAGGAGAACTACAGAAGCACAGATCTAAAGGCAATACAGCCTGGAGGCACCGCAGAGCTATGATAGAAGAAAAGCAGCTTAGAGACCCTGCACTCTGCATGATTGACCGGAGCAGGAGAACTGCAGAAGTACAGATCTAAAGGCAATACAGCCTGCAGGCAACACAGAGCTATGATAGAAGAAACCAGCTGAGAGACCCTGCACTCTGCATCATGGACCAGAGCAGGAGAACTACAGAAGCACAGATCTAAATGCAATACAGCCTGGAGGCACCGCAGAGCTATGATAGAAGAAACCAGCTGAGAGACCCTGCACTCTGCATGATTGACCACAGCAGGAGAACTACAGAAGCACAGATCTAAATGCAATACAGCCTGGAGGCACCACATAGCTATGATAGAAGAAAAGCAGCTGAGGGACCCTGCACTCTGCATGATTGACCAGAGCAGGAGAACTACAGAAGCACAGATCTAAATGCAATACAGCCTGGAGGCACCGCAGAGCTATGATAGAAGAAAAGCAGCTGAGAGACCCTGCACTCTGCATGATTGACCAGAGCAGGAGAACTACAGAAGCACAGATCTAAAGGCAATACAGCCTGGAGGCACCGCAGAGCTATGATAGAAGAAAACCCGCTGAGAGACCCTGCACTCTGCATGACTGACTACAGAAGGAGAACTACAGAAGCACAGATCTAAATGCAATACAGCCTGGAGGCACCACAGAGCTATGATAGAAGAAAAGCAGCTGAGGGACCCTGCACTCTGCATGATTGACCAGAGCAGGAGAACTACAGAAGCACAGATCTAAATGCAATACAGCCTGGAGGCACCGCAGAGCTATGATAGAAGAAAAGCAGCTGAGAGACCCTGCACTCTGCATGATTGACCAGAGCAGGAGAACTACAGAAGCACAGATCTAAAGGCAATACAGCCTGGAGGCACCGCAGAGCTATGATAGAAGAAAACCCGCTGAGAGACCCTGCACTCTGCATGACTGACCACAGAAGGAGAACTACAGAAGCACAGATCTAAATGCAATACAGCCTGGAGGCACCGCAGAGCTATGATAGAAGAAACCCAGCCGAGAGACCCTGCACTCTGCATGATTGACCACAGCAGGAGAACTACAGAAGCACAGATCTAAATGCAATACAGCCTGGAGGCACTGCAGAGCTATGATAGAAGAAACCAGCTGAGAGACCCTGCACTCTGCATGATTGACCAGAGCAGGAGAACTACAGAAGCACAGATCTAAATGCAATACAGCCTGGAGGCACCGCAGAGCTATGATAGAAGAAACCAGCTGAGAGACCCTGCACTCTGCATGATGGACCAGAGCAGGAGAACTACAGAAGCACAGATCTAATGCAATACAGCCTGCAGGCACCGCAGATCTATGATAGAAGAAACCAGCTGAGAGACCCTGCACTCTGCATGATTGACCACAGCAGGAGAACTACAGAAGCACAGATCTAAAGGCAATACAGCCTGCAGGCACCGCAGAGCTATGATAGAAGAAACCAGCTGAGAGACCCTGCACTCTGCATGATGGACTAGAGCAGGAGAACTACAGAAGCACAGATCTAAATGCAATACAGCCTGGAGGCACCGCAGAGCTATGATAGAAGAAACCAGCTGAGAGACCCTGCACTCTGCATGATGGACCAGAGCAGGAGAACTACAGAAGCACAGATCTAAAGGCAATACAGCCTGGAGGCACCGCAGAGCTATGATAGAAGAAACCAGCTGAGAGACCCTGCACTCTGCATGATTGACCACAGCAGGAGAACTACAGAAGCACAGATCTAAAGGCAATACAGCCTGCAGGCACCGCAGAGCTATGATAGAAGAAACCAGCTGAGAGACCCTGCACTCTGCATGATGGACCACAGCAGGAGAACTACAGAAGCACAGATCTAAAGGCAATACAGCCTGCAGGCACCACAGAGCTATGATAGAAGAAAACCAGCTGAGAGACCCTGCACTCTGCATGATTGACCAGAGCAGGAGAACTACAGAAGCACAGATCTAAATGCAATACAGCCTGGAGGCACCGCAGAGCTATGATAGAAGAAAACCAGCTGAGAGACCCTGCACTCTGCATGACTGACCACAGAAGGAGAACTACAGAAGCACAGATCTAAATGCAATACAGCCTGGAGGCACCGCAGAGCTATGATAGAAGAAACCCAGCCGAGAGACCCTGCACTCTGCATGATTGACCAGAGCAGGAGAACTACAGAAGCACAGATCTAAAGGCAATACAGCCTGGAGGCACCGCAGAGCTATGATAGAAGAAACCAGCTGAGAGACCCTGCACTCTGCATGATTGACCAGAGCAGGAGACCTACAGAAGCACAGATCTAAGTGCAATACAGCCTGCAGGCACCGCAGAGCTATGATAGAAGAAAACCAGCTGAGAGACCCTGCACTCTGCATGATGGACCAGAGCAGGAGAACTACAGAAGCACAGATCTAAAGGCAATACAGCCTGCAGGCACCAGAGCTATGATAGAAGAAACCAGCTGAGAGACCCTGCACTCTGCATGATTGACCACAGCAGGAGAACTACAGAAGCACAGATCTAAAGGCAATACAGCCTGCAGGCACCGCAGAGCTATGATAGAAGAAACCAGCTGAGAGACCCTGCACTCTGCATGATGGACCACAGCAGGAGAACTACAGAAGCACAGATCTAAAGGCAATACAGCCTGCAGGCACCGCAGAGCTATGATAGAAGAAAACCAGCTGAGAGACCCTGCACTCTGCATGATGGACCAGAGCAGGAGAACTACAGAAGCACAGATCTAAAAGCAATACAGCCTGCAGGCACCGCAGAGCTATGATAGAAGAAAACCAGCTGAGAGACCCTGCACTCTGCATGATTGACCACAGCAGGAGAACTACAGAAGCACAGATCTAAAGGCAATACAGCCTGGAGGCACCGCAGAGCTATGATAGAAGAAAACCAGCTGAGAGACCCTGCACTCTGCATGATTGACCAGAGCAGGAGAACTACAGAAGCACAGATCTAAATGCAATACAGCCTGGAGGCACCGCAGAGCTATGATAGAAGAAACCAGCTGAGAGACCATGCACTCTGCATGATTGACCAGAGCAGGAGAACTACAGAAGCATAGATCTAAAGGCAATACAGCCTGCAGGCACCGCAGAGCTATGATAGAAGACACCAGCTGAGAGACCATGCACTCTGCATGATGGACCACAGCAGGAGAACTACAGAAGCACAGATCTAAAGGCAATACAGCCTGCAGGCACCGCAGAGCTATGATAGAAGACACCAGCTGAGAGACCCTGCACTCTGCATGATTGACCACAGCAGGAGAACTACAGAAGCACAGATCTAAAGGCAATACAGACTGGAGGCACCGCAGAGCTATGATAGAAGAAAACCAGCTGAGAGACCCTGCACTCTGCATGATTGACCAGAGCAGGAGAACTACAGAAGCACAGATCTAAATGCAATACAGCCTGGAGGCACCGCAGAGCTATGATAGAAGAAACCAGCTGAGAGACCCTGCACTCTGCATGATTGACCAGAGCAGGAGAACTACAGAAGCACAGATCTAAATGCAATACAGCCTGGAGGCACCGCAGAGCTATGATAGAAGAAACCAGCTGAGAGACCCTGCACTCTGCATGATTGACCAGAGCAGGAGAACTACAGAAGCACAGATCTAAACGCAATACAGCCTGGAGGCACCACAGAGCTATGATAGAAGAAACCAGCTGAGAGACCCTGCACTCTGCATGATGGACCAGAGCAGGAGAACTACAGAAGCACAGATCTAAATGCAATACAGCCTGGAGGCACCGCAGAGCTATGATAGAAGAAACCAGCTGAGAGACCCTGCACTCTGCATGATGGACCACAGCAGGAGAACTACAGAAGCACAGATCTAAATGCAATACAGCCTGGAGGCACCGCAGAGCTATGATAGAAGAAGCCAGCTGAGAGACCCTGCACTCTGCATGATGGACCACAGCAGGAGAACTACAGAAGCACAGATCTAAATGCAATACAGCCTGGAGGCACCGCAGAGCTATGATAGAAGAAACCAGCTGAGAGACCCTGCACTCTGCATGATTGACCAGAGCAGGAGAACTACAAAAGCACAGATCTAAATGCAATACAGCCTGGAGGCACCGCAGAGCTATGATAGAAGAAACCAGCTGAGAGACCCTGCACTCTGCATGATTGACCACAGCAGGAGAACTACAGAAGCACAGATCTAAATGCAATACAGCCTGCAGGCACCGCAGAGCTATGATAGAAGAAGCCAGCTGAGAGACCCTGCACTCTGCATGATGGACCACAGCAGGAGAACTACAGAAGCACAGATCTAAATGCAATACAGCCTGGAGGCACCGCAGAGCTATGATAGAAGAAACCAGCTGAGAGACCCTGCACTCTGCATGATTGACCAGAGCAGGAGAACTACAAAAGCACAGATCTAAATGCAATACAGCCTGGAGGCACCGCAGAGCTATGATAGAAGAAACCAGCTGAGAGACCCTGCACTCTGCATGATTGACCACAGCAGGAGAACTACAGAAGCTCAGATCTAAAGGCAATACAGCCTGGAGGCACCGCAGAGCTATGATAGAAGAAACCAGCTGAGGGACCCTGCACTCTGCATGATTGACCAGAGCAGGAGAACTACAGAAGCAGAGATCTAAAGGCAATACAGCCTGGAGGCACCGCAGAGCTATGATAGAAGAAACCAGCTGAGAGACCCTGCACTCTGCATCATGGACCAGAGCAGGAGAACTACAGAAGCACAGATCTAAATGCAATACAGCCTGCAGGCACCGCAGAGCTATGATAGAAGAAACCAGCTGAGAGACCCTGCACTCTGCATGATTGACCACAGCAGGAGAACTACAGAAGCTCAGATCTAAAGGCAATACAGCCTGGAGGCACCGCAGAGCTATGATAGAAGAAACCAGCTGAGGGACCCTGCACTCTGCATGATTGACCAGAGCAGGAGAACTACAGAAGCAGAGATCTAAAGGCAATACAGCCTGGAGGCACCGCAGAGCTATGATAGAAGAAACCAGCTGAGAGACCCTGCACTCTGCATCATGGACCAGAGCAGGAGAACTACAGAAGCACAGATCTAAAGGCAATACAGCCTGGAGGCACCGCAGAGCTATGATAGAAGAAACCAGCTGAGAGACCCTGCACTCTGCATGATTGACCACAGCAGGAGAACTACAGAAGCACAGATCTAAATGCAATACAGCCTGGAGGCACCGCAGAGCTATGATAGAAGAAAAGCAGCTGAGAGACCCTGCACTCTGCATGATTGACCAGAGCAGGAGAACTACAGAAGCACAGATCTAAAGGCAATACAGCCTGCAGGCACCGCAGAGCTATGATAGAAGAAAACCAGCTGAGAGACCCTGCACTCTGCATGACTGACCACAGAAGGAGAACTACAGAAGCACAGATCTAAATGCAATACAGCCTGGAGGCACCGCAGAGCTATGATAGAAGAAACCAGCTGAGAGACCCTGCACTCTGCATGATTGACCAGAGCAGGAGAACTACAGAAGCACAGATCTAAATGCAATACAGCCTGGAGGCACCGCAGAGCTATGATAGAAGAAACCAGCTGAGAGACCCTGCACTCTGCATGATGGACCAGAGCAGGAGAACTACAGAAGCACAGATCTAAATGCAATACAGCCTGGAGGCACTGCAGAGCTATGATAGAAGAAACCAGCTGAGAGACCCTGCACTCTGCATGATTGACCAGAGCAGGAGAACTACAGAAGCACAGATCTAAATGCAATACAGCCTGGAGGCACCGCAGAGCTATGATAGAAGAAAACCAGTTGAGAGACCCTGCACTCTGCATGATTGACCAGAGCAGGAGAACTACAGAAGCACAGATCTAAATGCAATACAGCCTGGAGGCACCGCAGAGCTATGATAGAAGAAACCAGCTGAGAGACCCTGCACTCTGCATGATTGACCAGAGCAGGAGAACTACAGAAGCACAGATCTAAATGCAATACAGCCTGGAGGCACCGCAGAGCTATGATAGAAGAAACCAGCTGAGGGACCCTACACTCTGCATGATTGACCACAGCAGGAGAACTACAGAAGCACAGATCTAAATGCAATACAGCCTGGAGGCACCGCAGAGCTATGATAGAAGAAACCAGCTGAGAGACCCTGCACTCTGCATGATTGACCAGAGCAGGAGAACTACAGAAGCACAGATCTAAATGCAATACAGCCTGCAGGCACCGCAGAGCTATGATAGAAGAAACCAGCTGAGAGACCCTGCACTCTGCATGATTGACCAAAGCAGGAGAACTACAGAAGCTCAGATCTAAACGCAATACAGCCTGGAGGCACCACAGAGCTATGATAGAAGAAACCAGCTGAGAGACCCTGCACTCTGCATGATGGACCAGAGCAGGAGAACTACAGAAGCACAGATCTAAATGCAATACAGCCTGGAGGCACCGCAGAGCTATGATAGAAGAAACCAGCTGAGAGACCCTGCACTCTGCATGATGGACCACAGCAGGAGAACTACAGAAGCACAGATCTAAATGCAATACAGCCTGGAGGCACCGCAGAGCTATGATAGAAGAAACCAGCTGAGAGACCCTGCACTCTGCATGATGGACCACAGCAGGAGAACTACAGAAGCACAGATCTAAATGCAATACAGCCTGGAGGCACCGCAGAGCTATGATAGAAGAAACCAGCTGAGAGACCCTGCACTCTGCATGATTGACCAGAGCAGGAGAACTACAAAAGCACAGATCTAAATGCAATACAGCCTGGAGGCACCGCAGAGCTATGATAGAAGAAACCAGCTGAGAGACCCTGCACTCTGCATGATTGACCACAGCAGGAGAACTACAGAAGCACAGATCTAAATGCAATACAGCCTGCAGGCACCGCAGAGCTATGATAGAAGAAACCAGCTGAGAGACCCTGCACTCTGCATGATTGACCACAGCAGGAGAACTACAGAAGCTCAGATCTAAAGGCAATACAGCCTGGAGGCACCGCAGAGCTATGATAGAAGAAACCAGCTTAGGGACCCTGCACTCTGCATGATTGACCAGAGCAGGAGAACTACAGAAGCAGAGATCTAAAGGCAATACAGCCTGGAGGCACCGCAGAGCTATGATAGAAGAAACCAGCTGAGAGACCCTGCACTCTGCATCATGGACCAGAGCAGGAGAACTACAGAAGCACAGATCTAAAGGCAATACAGCCTGGAGGCACCGCAGAGCTATGATAGAAGAAACCAGCTGAGAGACCCTGCACTCTGCATGATTGACCACAGCAGGAGAACTACAGAAGCACAGATCTAAATGCAATACAGCCTGGAGGCACCGCAGAGCTATGATAGAAGAAAAGCAGCTGAGAGACCCTGCACTCTGCATGATTGACCAGAGCAGGAGAACTACAGAAGCACAGATCTAAAGGCAATACAGCCTGCAGGCACCGCAGAGCTATGATAGAAGAAAACCAGCTGAGAGACCCTGCACTCTGCATGACTGACCACAGAAGGAGAACTACAGAAGCACAGATCTAAATGCAATACAGCCTGGAGGCACCGCAGAGCTATGATAGAAGAAACCAGCTGAGAGACCCTGCACTCTGCATGATTGACCAGAGCAGGAGAACTACAGAAGCACAGATCTAAATGCAATACAGCCTGGAGGCACCGCAGAGCTATGATAGAAGAAACCAGCTGAGAGACCCTGCACTCTGCATGATGGACCAGAGCAGGAGAACTACAGAAGCACAGATCTAAATGCAATACAGCCTGGAGGCACTGCAGAGCTATGATAGAAGAAACCAGCTGAGAGACCCTGCACTCTGCATGATTGACCAGAGCAGGAGAACTACAGAAGCACAGATCTAAATGCAATACAGCCTGGAGGCACCGCAGAGCTATGATAGAAGAAACCAGCTGAGAGACCCTGCACTCTGCATGATGGACCAGAGCAGGAGAACTACAGAAGCACAGATCTAAAGGCAATACAGCCTGGAGGCACCGCAGAGCTATGATAGAAGAAACCAGCTGAGAGACCCTGCACTCTGCATGATTGACCACAGCAGGAGAACTACAGAAGCACAGATCTAAAGGCAATACAGCCTGCAGGCACCGCAGAGCTATGATAGAAGAAACCAGCTGAGAGACCCTGCACTCTGCATGATGGACAACAGCAGGAGAACTACAGAAGCACAGATCTAAAGGCAATACAGCCTGCAGGCACCACAGAGCTATGATAGAAGAAACCAGCTGAGAGACCTTGCACTCTGCATGATTGACCAGAGCAGGAGAACTACAGAAGCACAGATCTAAATGCAATACAGCCTGCAGGCACCACAGAGCTATGATAGAAGAAAACCAGCTGAGAGACCCTGCACTCTGCATGATTGGCCACAGCAGGAGAACTACAGAAGCACAGATCTAAATGCAATACAGCCTGGAGGCACCGCAGAGCTATGATAGAAGAAACCAGCTGAGAGACCCTGCACTCTGCATGATTGACCACAGCAGGAGAACTACAGAAGCACAGATCTAAATGCAATACAGCCTGGAGGCACCGCAGAGCTATGATAGAAGAAACCAGCTGAGAGACCCTGCACTCTGCATGATGAACCAGAGCAGGAGAACTACAGAAGCACAGATCTAAAGGCAATACAGCCTGCAGGCACCAGAGCTATGATAGAAGAAACCAGCTGAGAGACCCTGCACTCTGCATGATTGACCACAGCAGGAGAACTACAGAAGCACAGATCTAAATGCAATACAGCCTGCAGGCACCGCAGAGCTATGATAGAAGAAACCAGCTGAGAGACCCTGCACTCTGCATGATGGACCACAGCAGGAGAACTACAGAAGCACAGATCTAAAGGCAATACAGCCTGCAGGCACCACAGAGCTATGATAGAAGAAAACCAGCTGAGAGACCCTGCACTCTGCATGATGGACCAGAGCAGGAGAACTACAGAAGCACAGATCTAAAAGCAATACAGCCTGCAGGCACCGCAGAGCTATGATAGAAGAAAACCAGCTGAGAGACCCTGCACTCTGCATGATTGACCACAGCAGGAGAACTACAGAAGCACAGATCTAAATGCAATACAGCCTGGAGGCACCGCAGAGCTATGATAGAAGAAAACCAGCTGAGAGACCCTGCACTCTGCATGATTGACCAGAGCAGGAGAACTACAGAAGCACAGATCTAAATGCAATACAGCCTGGAGGCACCGCAGAGCTATGATAGAAGAAACCAGCTGAGAGACCCTGCACTGTGCATGATTGACCAGAGCAGGAGAACTACAGAAGCATAGATCTAAATGCAATACAGCCTGGAGGCACCGCAGAGCTATGATAGAAGAAACCAGCTGAGAGACCCTGCACTCTGCATGATTGACCAGAGCAGGAGAACTACAGAAGCATAGATCTAAAGGCAATACAGCCTGCAGGCACCGCAGAGCTATGATAGAAGACACCAGCTGAGAGACCATGCACTCTGCATGATGGACCACAGCAGGAGAACTACAGAAGCACAGATCTAAAGGCAATACAGCCTGCAGGCACCGCAGAGCTATGATAGAAGACACCAGCTGAGAGACCCTGCACTCTGCATGATTGACCACAGCAGGAGAACTACAGAAGCACAGATCTAAAGGCAATACAGACTGGAGGCACCGCAGAGCTATGATAGAAGAAACCAGCTGAGAGACCCTGCACTCTGCATGATGGACCACAGCAGGAGAACTACAGAAGCACAGATCTAAAGGCAATACAGCCTGGAGGCACCGCAGAGCTATGATAGAAGAAACCAGCTGAGAGACCATGCACTCTGCATCATGGACCAGAGCAGGAGAACTACAGAAGCACAGATCTAAATGCAATACAGCCTGCAGGCACCGCAGAGCTATGATAGAAGAAACCAGCTGAGAGACCCTGCACTCTGCATGATTGACCACAGCAGGAGAACTACAGAAGCTCAGATCTAAAGGCAATACAGCCTGGAGGCACCGCAGAGCTATGATAGAAGAAACCAGCTGAGGGACCCTGCACTCTGCATGATTGACCAGAGCAGGAGAACTACAGAAGCAGAGATCTAAAGGCAATACAGCCTGGAGGCACCGCAGAGCTATGATAGAAGAAAACCAGCTGAGAGACCCTGCACTCTGCATGATTGACCAGAGCAGGAGAACTACAGAAGCACAGATCTAAATGCAATACAGCCTGGAGGCACCACAGAGCTATGATAGAAGAAAAGCAGCTGAGGGACCCTGCACTCTGCATGATTGACCAGAGCAGGAGAACTACAGAAGCACAGATCTAAATGCAATACAGCCTGGAGGCACCACAGAGCTATGATAGAAGAAAAGCAGCTGAGGGACCCTGCACTCTGCATGATTGACCAGAGCAGGAGAACTACAGAAGCACAGATCTAAATGCAATACAGCCTGGAGGCACCACAGAGCTATGATAGAAGAAAAGCAGCTGAGGGACCCTGCACTCTGCATGATTGACCACAGCAGGAGAACTACAGAAGCACAGATCTAAATGCAATACAGCCTGGAGGCACCACAGAGCTATGATAGAAGAAAAGCAGCTGAGGGACCCTGCACTCTGCATGATTGACCAGAGCAGGAGAACTACAGAAGCACAGATCTAAATGCAATACAGCCTGGAGGCACCGCAGAGCTATGATAGAAGAAAAGCAGCTGAGAGACCCTGCACTCTGCATGATTGACCAGAGCAGGAGAACTACAGAAGCACAGATCTAAATGCAATACAGCCTGGAGGCACCACAGAGCTATGATAGAAGAAAAGCAGCTGAGGGACCCTGCACTCTGCATGATTGACCAGAGCAGGAGAACTACAGAAGCACAGATCTAAATGCAATACAGCCTGGAGGCACCGCAGAGCTATGATAGAAGAAAACCAGCTGAGAGACCCTGCACTCTGCATGATTGACCAGAGCAGGAGAACTACAGAAGCACAGATCTAAATGCAATACAGCCTGGAGGCACCACAGAGCTATGATAGAAGAAAAGCAGCTGAGGGACCCTGCACTCTGCATGATTGACCACAGCAGGAGAACTACAGAAGCACAGATCTAAATGCAATACAGCCTGGAGGCACCACAGAGCTATGATAGAAGAAAAGCAGCTGAGGGACCCTGCACTCTGCATGATTGACCAGAGCAGGAGAACTACAGAAGCACAGATCTAAATGCAATACAGCCTGGAGGCACCGCAGAGCTATGATAGAAGAAAAGCAGCTGAGAGACCCTGCACTCTGCATGATTGACCAGAGCAGGAGAACTACAGAAGCACAGATCTAAAGGCAATACAGCCTGCAGGCACCGCAGAGCTATGATAGAAGAAAACCAGCTGAGAGACCCTGCACTCTGCATGACTGACCACAGAAGGAGAACTACAGAAGCACAGATCTAAATGCAATACAGCCTGGAGGCACCGCAGAGCTATGATAGAAGAAACCAGCTGAGAGACCCTGCACTCTGCATGATTGACCAGAGCAGGAGAACTACAGAAGCACAGATCTAAATGCAATACAGCCTGGAGGCACCGCAGAGCTATGATAGAAGAAAACCAGCTGAGAGACCCTGCACTCTGCATGATTGACCAGAGCAGGAGAACTACAGAAGCACAGATCTAAATGCAATACAGCCTGGAGGCACCGCAGAGCTATGATAGAAGAAACCAGCTGAGAGACCCTGCACTCTGCATGATGGACCAGAGCAGGAGAACTACAGAAGCACAGATCTAAATGCAATACAGCCTGGAGGCACTGCAGAGCTATGATAGAAGAAACCAGCTGAGAGACCCTGCACTCTGCATGATTGACCAGAGCAGGAGAACTACAGAAGCACAGATCTAAATGCAATACAGCCTGGAGGCACCGCAGAGCTATGATAGAAGAAACCAGCTGAGAGACCCTGCACTCTGCATGATGGACCAGAGCAGGAGAACTACAGAAGCACAGATCTAAAGGCAATACAGCCTGGAGGCACCGCAGAGCTATGATAGAAGAAACCAGCTGAGAGACCCTGCACTCTGCATGATGGACCACAGCAGGAGAACTACAGAAGCACAGATCTAAAGGCAATACAGCCTGCAGGCACCACAGAGCTATGATAGAAGAAACCAGCTGAGAGACCTTGCACTCTGCATGATTGACCAGAGCAGGAGAACTACAGAAGCACAGATCTAAATGCAATACAGCCTGGAGGCACCGCAGAGCTATGATAGAAGAAAACCAGCTGAGAGACCCTGCACTCTGCATGATTGACCAGAGCAGGAGAACTACAGAAGCACAGATCTAAAGGCAATACAGCCTGGAGGCACCACAGAGCTATGATAGAAGAAAAGCAGCTGAGGGACCCTGCACTCTGCATGATTGACCAGAGCAGGAGAACTACAGAAGCACAGATCTAAATGCAATACAGCCTGGAGGCACCGCAGAGCTATGATAGAAGAAAAGCAGCTGAGAGACCCTGCACTGTGCATGATTGACCAGAGCAGGAGAACTACAGAAGCACAGATCTAAAGGCAATACAGCCTGCAGGCACCGCAGAGCTATGATAGAAGAAAACCAGCTGAGAGACCCTGCACTCTGCATGACTGACCACAGAAGGAGAACTACAGAAGCACAGATCTAAATGCAATACAGCCTGGAGGCACCGCAGAGCTATGATAGAAGAAACCCAGCCGAGAGACCCTGCACTCTGCATGATTGACCAGAGCAGGAGAACTACAGAAGCACAGATCTAAAGGCAATACAGCCTGCAGGCACTGCAGAGCTATGATAGAAGAAACCAGCTGAGAGACCCTGCACTCTGCATGATTGACCAGAGCAGGAGAACTACAGAAGCACTGATCTAAATGCAATACAGCCTGGAGGCACCGCAGAGCTATGATAGAAGAAACCAGCTGAGAGACCCTGCACTCTGCATGATTGACCACAGCAGGAGAACTACAGAAGCACAGATCTAAAGGCAATACAGCCTGCAGGCACCGCAGAGCTATGATAGAAGAAACCAGCTGAGAGACCCTGCACTCTGCATGATGGACCACAGCAGGAGAACTACAGAAGCACAGATCTAAAGGCAATACAGCCTGCAGGCACCACAGAGCTATGATAGAAGAAAACCAGCTGAGAGACCCTGCACTCTGCATGATTGACCACAGCAGGAGAACTACAGGAGCACAGATCTAAATGCAATACAGCCTGGAGGCACCGCAGAGCTATGATAGAAGAAAACCAGCTGAGAGACCCTGCACTCTGCATGATGGACCAGAGCAGGAGAACTACAGAAGCACAGATCTAAATGCAATACAGCCTGGAGGCACCGCAGAGCTATGATAGAAGAAAACCAGCTGAGAGACCCTGCACTCTGCATGATTGACCAGAGCAGGAGAACTACAGAAGCACAGATCTAAATGCAATACAGCCTGGAGGCACCGCAGAGCTATGATAGAAGAAACCAGCTGAGAGACCATGCACTCTGCATGATTGACCAGAGCAGGAGAACTACAGAAGCATAGATCTAAAGGCAATACAGCCTGCAGGCACCGCAGAGCTATGATAGAAGACACCAGCTGAGAGACCATGCACTCTGCATGATGGACCACAGCAGGAGAACTACAGAAGCACAGATCTAAAGGCAATACAGCCTGCAGGCACCGCAGAGCTATGATAGAAGACACCAGCTGAGAGACCCTGCACTCTGCATGATTGACCACAGCAGGAGAACTACAGAAGCACAGATCTAAAGGCAATACAGACTGGAGGCACCGCAGAGCTATGATAGAAGAAACCAGCTGAGAGACCCTGCACTCTGCATGATGGACCACAGCAGGAGAACTACAGAAGCACAGATCTAAAGGCAATACAGCCTGGAGGCACCGCAGAGCTATGATAGAAGAAAACCAGCTGAGAGACCCTGCACTCTGCATGATTGACCAGAGCAGGAGAACTACAGAAGCATAGATCTAAAGGCAATACAGCCTGCAGGCACCGCAGAGCTATGATAGAAGACACCAGCTGAGAGACCATGCACTCTGCATGATGGACCACAGCAGGAGAACTACAGAAGCACAGATCTAAAGGCAATACAGCCTGCAGGCACCGCAGAGCTATGATAGAAGACACCAGCTGAGAGACCCTGCACTCTGCATGATTGACCACAGCAGGAGAACTACAGAAGCACAGATCTAAAGGCAATACAGACTGGAGGCACCGCAGAGCTATGATAGAAGAAACCAGCTGAGAGACCCTGCACTCTGCATGATTGACCAGAGCAGGAGAACTACAGAAGCACAGATCTAAAGGCAATACAGACTGGAGGCACCGCAGAGCTATGATAGAAGAAAACCAGCTGAGAGACCCTGCACTCTGCATGATTGACCAGAGCAGGAGAACTACAGAAGCACAGATCTAAATGCAATACAGCCTGGAGGCACCGCAGAGCTATGATAGAAGAAACCAGCTGAGAGACCCTGCACTCTGCATGATTGACCAGAGCAGGAGAACTACAGAAGCACAGATCTAAATGCAATACAGCCTGGAGGCACCGCAGAGCTATGATAGAAGAAACCAGCTGAGAGACCCTGCACTCTGCATGATTGACCAGAGCAGGAGAACTACAGAAGCACAGATCTAAATGCAATACAGCCTGCAGGCACCGCAGAGCTATGATAGAAGAAACCAGCTGAGGGACCCTGCACTCTGCATGATTGACCAAAGCAGGAGAACTACAGAAGCTCAGATCTAAATGCAATACAGCCTGGAGGCACCACAGAGCTACGATAGAAGAAACCAGCTGAGAGACCCTGCACTCTGCATGATGGACCAGAGCAGGAGAACTACAGAAGCACAGATCTAAATGCAATACAGCCTGGAGGCACCGCAGAGCTATGATAGAAGAAACCAGCTGAGAGACCCTGCACTCTGCATGATTGACCAGAGCAGGAGAACTACAGAAGCACAGATCTAAATGCAATACAGCCTGGAGGCACCGCAGAGCTATGATAGAAGAAACCAGCTGAGAGACCCTGCACTCTGCATGATTGACCACAGCAGGAGAACTACAGAAGCACAGATCTAAATGCAATACAGCCTGCAGGCACCGCAGAGCTATGATAGAAGAAACCAGCTGAGAGACCCTGCACTCTGCATGATTGACCACAGCAGGAGAACTACAGAAGCTCAGATCTAAATGCAATACAGCCTGGAGGCACCGCAGAGCTATGATAGAAGAAACCAGCTGAGAGACCCTGCACTCTGCATGATGGACCACAGCAGGAGAACTACAGAAGCACAGATCTAAATGCAATACAGCCTGGAGGCACCGCAGAGCTATGATAGAAGAAACCAGCTGAGAGACCCTGCACTCTGCATGATTGACCAGAGCAGGAGAACTACAGAAGCACAGATCTAAATGCAATACAGCCTGGAGGCACCGCAGAGCTATGATAGAAGAAAACCAGGTGAGGGACCCTGCACTCTGCATGACTGACCACAGCAGGAGAACTACAGAAGCACAGATCTAAAGGCAATACAGCCTGGAGGCACCGCAGAGCTATGATAGAAGAAACCAGCTGAGAGACCCTGCACTCTGCATGATTGACCACAGCAGGAGAACTACAGAAGCACAGATCTAAATGCAATACAGCCTGCAGGCACCGCAGAGCTATGATAGAAGAAACCAGCTGAGAGACCCTGCACTCTGCATGATTGACCACAGCAGGAGAACTACAGAAGCTCAGATCTAAAGGCAATACAGCCTGGAGGCACCGCAGAGCTATGATAGAAGAAACCAGCTGAGGGACCCTGCACTCTGCATGATTGACCAGAGCAGGAGAACTACAGAAGCAGAGATCTAAAGGCAATACAGCCTGGAGGCACCGCAGAGCTATGATAGAAGAAACCAGCTGAGAGACCCTGCACTCTGCATGATTGACCACAGCAGGAGAACTACAGAAGCTCAGATCTAAAGGCAATACAGCCTGGAGGCACCGCAGAGCTATGATAGAAGAAACCAGCTGAGGGACCCTGCACTCTGCATGATTGACCAGAGCAGGAGAACTACAGAAGCAGAGATCTAAAGGCAATACAGCCTGGAGGCACCGCAGAGCTATGATAGAAGAAACCAGCTGAGAGACCCTGCACTCTGCATGATTGACCAGAGCAGGAGAACTACAGAAGCACAGATCTAAAGGCAATACAGCCTGGAGGCACCGCAGAGCTATGATAGAAGAAACCAGCTGAGAGACCCTGCACTCTGCATGATGGACCACAGCAGGAGAACTACAGAAGCACAGATCTAAATGCAATACAGCCTGCAGGCACCGCAGAGCTATGATAGAAGAAACCAGCTGAGAGACCCTGCACTCTGCATGATGGACCAGAGCAGGAGAACTACAGAAGCACAGATCTAAATGCAATACAGCCTGGAGGCACCGCAGAGCTATGATAGAAGAAATCAGCTGAGAGACCCTGCACTCTGCATGATTGACCAGAGCAGGAGAACTACAGAAGCACAGATCTAAAGGCAATACAGCCTGGAGGCACCGCAGAGCTATGATAGAAGAAACCAGCTGAGGGACCCTGCACTCTGCATGATGGACCAGAGCAGGAGAACTACAGAAGCACAGATCTAAATGCAATACAGCCTGGAGGCACCGCAGAGCTATGATAGAAGAAACCAGCTGAGAGACCCTGCACTCTGCATGATGGACCAGAGCAGGAGAACTACAGAAGCACAGATCTAAATGCAATACAGCCTGGAGGCACCGCAGAGCTATGATAGAAGAAACCAGCTGAGAGACCCTGCACTCTGCATGATTGACCACAGCAGGAGAACTACAGAAGCACAGATCTAAAGGCAATACAGCCTGGAGGCAAAGCAGAGCTATGATAGAAGAAACCAGCTGAGAGACCCTGCACTCTGCATGATGGACCAGAGCAGGAGAACTACAGAAGCACAGATCTAAATGCAATACAGCCTGGAGGCACCGCAGAGCTATGATAGAAGAAACCAGCTGAGAGACCCTGCACTCTGCATGATGGACCACAGCAGGAGAACTACAGAAGCACAGATCTAAAGGCAATACAGCCTGCAGGCACCGCAGAGCTATGACAGAAGAAACCAGCTGAGAGACCCTGCACTCTGCATGATGGACCACAGCAGGAGAACTACAGAAGCACAGATCTAAAGGCAATACAGCCTGGAGGCACCGCAGAGCTATGATAGAAGAAACCAGCTGAGAGACCCTGCACTCTGCATGATGGACCAGAGCAGGAGAACTACAGAAGCACAGATCTAAATGCAATACAGCCTGGAGGCACCGCAGAGCTATGATAGAAGAAACCAGCTGAGAGACCCTGCACTCTGCATGATGGACCACAGCAGGAGAACTACAGAAGCACAGATCTAAAGGCAATACAGCCTGGAGGCACCGCAGAGCTATGATAGAAGAAAACCAGCTGAGAGACCCTGCACTCTGCATGATGGACCAGAGCAGGAGAACTACAGAAGCACAGATCTAAATGCAATACAGCCTGGAGGCACCGCAGAGCTATGATAGAAGAAAACCAGCTGAGAGACCCTGCACTCTGCATGATTGACCAGAGCAGGAGAACTACAGAAGCACAGATCTAAAGGCAATACAGCCTGGAGGCACCGCAGAGCTATGATAGAAGAAACCAGCTGAGAGACCCTGCACTCTGCATGATTGACCACAGCAGGAGAACTACAGAAGCACAGATCTAAATGCAATACAGCCTGGAGGCACCGCAGAGTTATGATAGAAGAAACCAGCTGAGGGACCCTGCACTCTGCATGATGGACCAGAGCAGGAGAACTACACAAGCACAGATCTAAAGGCAATACAGCCTGGAGGCACCGCAGAGCTATGATAGAAGAAACCAGTCGAGAGACCCTGCACTCTGCATGATTGACCACAGCAGGAGAACTACACAAGCACAGATCTAAAGGCAATACAGCCTGGAGGCACCGCAGAGCTATGATAGAAGAAACCAGCTGAGAGACCCTGCACTCTGCATGATTGACCACAGCAGGGGAACTACAGAAGCACAGATCTAAATGCAATACAGCCTGCAGGCACCGCAGAGCTATGATAGAAGAAACCAGCTGAGAGACCCTGCACTCTGCATCATTGACCAGAGCAGGAGAACTACAGAAGCACAGATCTAAATGCAATACAGCCTGCAGGCACCGCAGAGCTATGATAGAAGGAAACCAGATGAGAGACCCTGCACTCTGCATGATTGACCACAGCAGGAGAACTACAGAAGCACAGATCTAAATGCAATACAGCCTGCAGGCACCGCAGAGCTATGATAGAAGAAAACCAGCTGAGAGACCCTGCACTCTGCATGATGGACCAGAGCAGGAGAACTACAGAAGCACAGATCTAAATGCAATACAGCCTGGAGGCACCGCAGAGCTATGATAGAAGAAACCAGATGAGAGACCCTGCACTCTGCATGATGGACCAGAGCAGGAGAACTACAGAAGCACAGATCTAAATGCAATACAGCCTGGAGGCACCGCAGAGCTATGATAGAAGAAACCAGCTGAGGGACCCTGCACTCTGCATGATGGACCAGAGCAGGAGAAATACA
The DNA here is from genome assembly GCF_046119375.1 of Phyllobates terribilis. NCBI lineage: Eukaryota > Metazoa > Chordata > Amphibia > Anura > Dendrobatidae > Phyllobates > Phyllobates terribilis. The sequence continues at coordinate 1,024,958 of NW_027363136.1, read as the reverse complement.
GAAGCACAGATCTAAATGCAATACAGCCTGGAGGCACCGCAGAGCTATGATAGAAGAAACCAGCTGAGAGACCCTGCACTCTACATGATGGACCACAGCAGGAGAACTACAGAAGCACAGATCTAAAGGCAATACAGCCTGGAGGCACCGCAGAGCTATGATAGAAGAAACCAGCTGAGAGACCCTGCACTCTGCATGATTGACCACAGCAGGACAACTACAGAAGCACAGATATAAATGCAATACAGCCTGGAGGCACCGCAGAGCTATGATAGAAGAAACCAGCTGAGAGACCCTGCACTCTACATGATGGACCACAGCAGGAGAACTACAGAAGCACAGATCTAAAGGCAATACAGCCTGGAGGCACCGCAGAGCTATGATAGAAGAAAACCAGCTGAGAGACCCTGCACTCTGCATGATTGACCACAGCAGGAGAACTACAGAAGCACAGATCTAAATGCAATACAGCCTGCAGGCACCGCAGAGCTATGATAGAAGAAACCAGCTGAGAGACCCTGCACTCTACATGATGGACCAGAGCAGGAGAACTACAGAAGCACAGATCTAAATGCAATACAGCCTGCAGGCACCGCAGAGCTATGATAGAAGAAACCAGCTGAGAGACCCTGCACTCTACATGATGGACCAGAGCAGGAGAACTACAGAAGCACAGATCTAAATGCAATACAGCCTGCAGGCACCGCAGGGCTATGATAGAAGAAAACCAGCTGAGAGACCCTGCACTCTGCATGATTGACCACAGCAGGAGAACTACAGAAGCACAGATCTAAAGGCAATACAGCCTGCAGGCACCGCAGAGCTATGATAGAAGAAACCAGCTGAGGGACCCTGCACTCTGCATGATGGACCAGAGCAGGAGAACTACAGAAGCACAGATCTAAATGCAATACAGCCTGCAGGCACCGCAGAGCTATGATAGAAGAAACCAGCTGAGAGACGCTGCACTCTGCATGATGGACCAGAGCAGGAGAACTACAGAAGCACAGATCTAAAGGCAATACAGCCTGCAGGCACCGCAGAGCTATGATAGAAGAAACCAGCTGAGAGACCCTGCACTCTGCATGATTGACCACAGCAGGAGAACTACAGAAGCACAGATCTAAATGCAATACAGCCTGCAGGCACCGCAGAGCTATGATAGAAGAAACCAGCTGAGAGACCCTGCACTCTGCATGATTGACCACAGCAGAACTACAGAAGCACAGATCTAAATGCAATACAGCCTGCAGGCACCGCAGAGCTATGATAGAAGAAAACCATCTGAGAGACCCTGCACTCTGCATGATTAACCACAGCAGGAGAACTACAGAAGCACAGATCTAAATGCAATACAGCCTGCAGGCACCACAGAGCTATGATAGAAGAAACCAGCTGAGGGACCCTGCACTCTGCATGATTGACCAGAGCAGGAGAACTACAGAAGCACAGATCTAAATGCAATACAACCTGCAGGCACCGCAGAGCTATGATAGAAGAAACCAGCTGAGAGACCCTGCACTCTGCATGATTGACCACAGCAGCAGAACTACAGAAGCACAGATCTAATTGCAATACAGCCTGCAGGCACCGCAGAGCTATGATAGAAGAAAACCAGCTGAGAGACCCTGCACTCTGCATGATTGACCACAGCAGGAGAACTACAGAAGCACAGATCTAAATGCAATACAACCTGCAGGCACCACAGAGCTATGATAGAAGAAACCAGCTGAGGGACCCTGCACTCTGCATGATTGACCAGAGCAGGAGAACTACAGAAGCACAGATCTAAATGCAATACAACCTGCAGGCACCGCAGAGCTATGATAGAAGAAACCAGCTGAGAGACCCTGCACTCTGCATGATTGACCACAGCAGCAGAACTACAGAAGCACAGATCTAAATGCAATACAGCCTGCAGGCACCGCAGAGCTATGATAGAAGAAAACCAGCTGAGAGACCCTGCACTCTGCATGATTGACCACAGCAGGAGAACTACAGAAGCACAGATCTAAATGCAATACAGCCTGGAGGCACCGCAGAGCTATGATAGAAGAAACCAGCTGAGAGACCCTGCACTCTGCATGATTGACCAGAGAAGGAGAACTACAGAAGCACAGATCTAAACGCAATACAGCCTGGCCGCACCGCAGAGCTATGATAGAAGAAACCAGCTGAGGGACCCTGCACTCTGCATGATTGACCACAGCAGAACTACAGAAGCACAGATCTAAATGCAATACAGCCTGCAGGCACCGCAGAGCTATGATAGAAGAAAACCAGCTGAGAGACCCTGCACTCTGCATGATGGACCAGAGCAGGAGAACTACAGAAGCACAGATCTAAATGCAATACAGCCTGGAGGCACCGCAGAGCTATAATAGAAGAAACCAGCTGAGAGACCCTGCACTCTGCATGATGGACCAGAGCAGGAGAACTACAGAAGCACAGATCTAAATGCAATACAGCCTGGAGACACCGCAGAGCTATGATAGAAGAAACCAGCTGAGAGACCCTGCACTCTGCATGATGGACCAGAGCAGGAGAACTACAGAAGCACAGATCTAAATGCAATACAGCCTGCAGGCACCGCAGAGCTATGATAGAAGAAACCAGCTGAGAGACCCTGCACTCTGCATGATTGACCACAGCAGGAGAACTACAGAAGCACAGATCTAAATGCAATACAGCCTGCAGGCACCGCAGAGCTATGATAGAAGAAACCAGCTGAGGGACCCTGCACTCTGCATGATGGACCAGAGCAGGAGAACTACAGAAGCACAGATCTAAATGCAATACAACCTGGAGGCACCGCAGAGCTATGATAGAAGAAAACCAGCTGAGAGACCCTGCACTCTGCATGATGGACCACAGCAGGAGAACTACAGAAGCACAGATCTAAAGGCAATACAGCCTGCAGGCACCGCAGAGCTATGATAGAAGAAACCAGCTGAGAGACCCTGCACTCTGCATGATTGACCAGAGCAGGAGAACTACAGAAGCTCAGATCTAAAGGCAATACAGCCTGGAGGCACCGCAGAGCTATGATAGAAGAAACCAGCTGAGAGACCCTGCACTCTGCATGATTGACCACAGCAGGAGAACTACAGAAGCACAGATCTAAAGGCAATACAGCCTGCAGGCACCGCAGAGCTATGATAGAAGAAAAACAGCTGAGAGACCCTGCACTCTGCATGATTGACCACAGCAGGAGAACTACAGAAGCACAGATCTAAATGCAATACAGCCTGCAGGCACCGCAGAGCTATGATAGAAGAAACCAGCTGAGAGACCCTGCACTCTGCATGATTGACCACAGCAGGATAACTACAGAAGCACAGATCTAAATGCAATACAGCCTGCAGGCACCGCAGAGCTATGATAGAAGAAATCCAGCTGAGAGACCCTGCACTCTGCATGATTGACCACAGCAGGAGAACTACAGAAGCACAGATCTAAAGGCAATACAGCCTGGAGGCACCGCAGAGCTATGATAGAAGAAAACCAGCTGAAAGACCCTGCACTCTGCATGATTGACCACAGCAGGAGAACTACAGAAGCACAGATCTAAATGCAATACAGCCTGGAGGCACCGCAGAGCTATGATAGAAGAAAACCAGCTGAAAGACCCTGCACTCTGCATGATTGACCACAGCAGGAGAACTACAGAAGCACAGATCTAAATGCAATACAGCCTGCAGGCACCGCAGAGCTATGATAGAAGAAACCAGCTGAGAGACCCTGCACTCTGCATGATTGACCACAGCAGGATAACTACAGAAGCACAGATCTAAATGCAATACAGCCTGCAGGCACCGCAGAGCTATGATAGAAGAAATCCAGCTGAGAGACCCTGCACTCTGCATGACTGACCAGAGCAGGAGAACTACAGAAGCACAGATCTAAAGGCAATACAGCCTGGAGGCACCGCAGAGCTATGATAGAAGAAAACCAGCTGAAAGACCCTGCACTCTGCATGATTGACCACAGCAGGAGAACTACAGAAGCACAGATCTAAAGGCAATACAGCCTGGAGGCACCGCAGAGCTATGATAGAAGAAAACCAGGTGAGAGACCCTGCACTCTGCATGATTGACCACAGCAGGAGAACTACAGAAGCACAGATCTAAATGCAATACAGCCTGGAGGCACCGCAGAGCTATGATAGAAGAAACCAGCTGAGAGACCCTGCACTCTGCATGATGGACCAGAGCAGGAGAACTACAGAAGCACAGATCTAAAGGCAATACAGCCTGCAGGCACCGCAGAGCTATGATAGAAGAAACCAGCTGAGAGACCCTGCACTCTGCATGATGGACCAGAGCAGGAGAACTACAGAAGCACAGATCTAAAGCAATACAGCCTGCAGGCACCGCAGAGCTATGATAGAAGAAAACCAGCTGAGAGACCCTGCACTCTGCATGATGGACCAGAGCAGGAGACCTACAGAAGCACAGATCTAAATGCAATACAGCCTGCAGGCACCGCAGAGCTATGATAGAAGAAACCAGCTGAGGGACCCTGCACTCTGCATGATTAACCACAGCAGGAGAACTACAGAAGCACAGATCTAAATGCAATACAGCCTGGAGGCACCGCAGAGCTATGATAGAAGAAACCAGCTGAGAGACCCTGCACTCTGCATGATTGACCACAGCAGGAGAACTACAGAAGCACAGATCTAAATGCAATACAGCCTGCAGGCACCGCAGAGCTATGATAGAAGAAACCAGCTGAGGGACCGTGCACTCTGCATGATGGACCAGAGCAGGAGAACTACAGAAGCACAGATCTAAAGGCAATACAGTTTGCAGGCACCGCAGAGCTATGATAGAAGAAACCAGCTGAGGGACCCTGCACTCTGCATGATTGACTAGAGCAGGAGAACTACAGAAGCACAGATCTAAAGGCAATACAGCCTGCAGGCAGCGCAGAGCTATGATAGAAGAAACCAGCTGAGGGACCGTGCACTCTGCATGATGGACCAGAGCAGGAGAACTACAGAAGCACAGATCTAAAGGCAATACAGTTTGCAGGCACCGCAGAGCTATGATAGAAGAAACCAGCTGAGGGACCCTGCACTCTGCATGATTGACTAGAGCAGGAGAACTACAGAAGCACAGATCTAAAGGCAATACAGCCTGCAGGCACCGCAGAGCTATGATAGAAGAAACCAGCTGAGAGACCCTGCACTCTGCATGATTGACCACAGCAGGAGAACTACAGAAGCACAGATCTAAAGGCAATACAGCCTGGAGGCACCGCAGAGCTATGATAGAAGAAAACCAGCTGAGAGACCCTGCACTCTGCATGATTGACCACAGCAGAACTACAGAAGCACAGATCTAAATGCAATACAGCCTGGAGGCACCGCAGAGCTATGATAGAAGAAACCAGCTGAGAGACCCTGCACTCTGCATGATTGACCACAGCAGGAGAACTACAGAAGCACAGATCTAAAGGCAATACAGCCTGGAGGCACCGCAGAGCTATGATAGAAGAAACCAGCTGAGGGACCCTGCACTCTGCATGATTGACCAGAGCAGGAGAACTACAGAAGGACAGATCTAAAGGCAATACAGCCTGGAGGCACCGCAGAGCTATGATAGAAGAAACCAGCTGAGAGACCCTGCACTCTGCATGATTGACCACAGCAGGAGAACTACAGCAGCACAGATCTAAAGGCAATACAGCCTGGAGGCACCGCAGAGCTATGATAGAAGAAACCAGCTGAGAGACCCTGCACTCTGCATGATTGACCAGAGCAGGAGAACTACAGAAGCACAGATCTAAATGCAATACAGCCTGGAGGCACCGCAGAGCTATGATAGAAGAAACCAGCTGAGAGACCCTGCACTCTGCATGATGGACCAGAGCAGGAGAACTACAGAAGCACAGATCTAAAGGCAATACAGCCTGGAGGCACCGCAGAGCTATGATAGAAGAAAACCAGCTGAGAGACCCTGCACTCTGCATGATGGACCAGAGCAGGAGAACTACAGAAGCACAGATCTAAAGGCAATACAGCCTGGAGGCACCGCAGAGCTATGATAGAAGAAAACCAGCTGAGAGACCCTGCACTCTGCATAATGGACCACAGCAGGAGAACTACAGAAGCACAGATCTAAATGCAATACAACCTGGAGGCACCGCAGAGCTATGACAGAAGAAACCAGCTGAGAGACCCTGCACTCTGCATGATTGACCACAGCAGGAGAACTACAGAAGCACAGATCTAAAGGCAATACAGCCTGGAGGCACTGCAGAGCTATGATAGAAGAAACCAGCTGAGAGACCCTGCACTCTGCATGATGGACCACAGCAGGAGAACTACAGAAGCACAGATCTAAATGCAATACAGCCTGGAGGCACCGCAGAGCTATGATAGAAGAAACCAGCTGAGAGACCCTGCACTCTGCATGATGGACCACAGCAGGAGAACTACAGAAGCACAGATCTAAAGGCAATACAGCCTGCAGGCACCGCAGAGCTATGACAGAAGAAACCAGCTGAGAGACCCTGCACTCTGCATGATTGACCACAGCAGGAGAACTACAGAAGCACAGATCTAAATGCAATACAGCCTGGAGGCACCGCAGAGCTATGACAGAAGAAACCAGCTGAGAGACCCTGCACTCTGCATGATTGACCACAGCAGGAGAACTACAGAAGCACAGATCTAAATGCAATACAGCCTGGAGGCACCGCAGAGCTATGATAGAAGAAAACCAGCTGAGAGACCCTGCACTCTGCATGATTGACCACAGCAGGAGAACTACAGAACCACAGATCTAAATGCAATACAGCCTGGAGGCACCGCAGAGCTATGATAGAAGAAAACCAGCTGAGAGACCCTGCACTCTGCATGATTGACCACAGCAGGAGAACTACAGAAGCACAGATCTAAATGCAATACAGCCTGCAGGCACCGCAGAGCTATGATAGAAGAAACCAGCTGAGAGACCCTGCACTCTGCATGATTGACCATAGCAGGAGAACTACAGAAGCACAGATCTAAAGGCAATACAGCCTGGAGGCACCGCAGAGCTATGATAGAAGAAAACCAGCTGAGAGACCCTGCACTCTGCATGACTGACCACAGCAGGAGAACTACAGAAGCACAGATCTAAATGCAATACAGCCTGGAGGCACCTCAGAGCTATGATAGAAGAAACCAGCTGAGAGACCCTGCACTCTGCATGATTGACCAGAGCAGGAGAACTACAGAAACACAGATCTAAAGGCAATACAGCCTGCAGGCACCGCAGAGCTATGATAGAAGAAAACCAGCTGAGGGACCCTGCACTCTGCATGATTGACCACAGCAGGAGAACTACAGAAGCACAGATCTAAAGGCAATACAGCCTGCAGGCACCGCAGAGCTATGATAGAAGAAATCAGCTGAGAGACCCTGCACTCTGCATGATTGACCACAGCAGGAGAACTACAGAAGCACAGATCTAAATGCAATACAGCCTGGAGGCACCGCAGAGCTATGATAGAAGAAACCAGCTGAGGGACCCTGCACTCTGCATGACTGACCAGAGCAGGAGAACTACAGAAGCACAGATCTAAATGCAATACAGCCTGCAGGCACCGCAGAGCTATGATAGAAGAAAACCAGGTGAGAGACCCTGCACTCTGCATGATTGACCAGAGCAGGAGAACTACAGAAGCACAGATCTAAATGCAATACAGCCTGGAGGCACCGCAGAGCTATGATAGAAGAAACCAGCCGAGAGACCCTGCACTCTGCATGATTGACCACAGCAGGAGAACTACAGAAGCACAGATCTAAAGGCAATACAGCCTGGAGGCACCGCAGAGCTATGATAGAAGAAACCAGCTGAGAGACCCTGCACTCTGCATGATTGACCAGAGCAGGAGAACTACAGAAGCACAGATCTAAAGGCAATACAGCCTGCAGGCACCGCAGAGCTATGATAGAAGAAACCAGCTGAGGGACCCTGCACTCTGCATGATTGACCAGAGCAGGAGAACTACAGAAGCACAGATCTAAATGCAATACAGCCTGCAGGCACCGCAGAGCTATGATAGAAGAAACCAGTCGAGAGACCCTGCACTCTGTATGATTGACCACAGCAGGAGAACTACAGAAGCTCAGATCTAAAGGCAATACAGCCTGGAGGCACCGCAGAGCTATGATAGAAGAAACCAGCTGAGAGACCCTGCACTCTGCATGATTGACCACAGCAGGAGAACTACAGAAGCACAGATCTAAATGCAATACAGCCTGGAGGCACCACAGAGCTATGATAGAAGAAACCAGCTGAGAGACCCTGCACTCTGCATGACTGACCACAGCAGGAGAACTACAGAAGCACAGATCTAAATGCAATACAGCCTGGAGGCACCGCAGAGCTATGATAGAAGAAACCAGCTGAGAGACCCTGCACTCTGCATGATTGACCACAGCAGGAGAACTACAGAAGCACAGATCTAAATGCAATACAGCCTGCAGGCACCGCAGAGCTATGATAGAAGAAAACCAGCTGAGAGACCCTGCACTCTGCATGATTGACCAGAGCAGGAGAACCACAGAAGCACAGATCTAAATGCAATACAGCCTGGAGGCACCGCAGAGCTATGATAGAAGAAACCAGCTGAGAGACCCTGCACTCTGCATGACTGACCACAGCAGGAGAACTACAGAAGCACAGATCTAAAGGCAATAAAGCCTGCAGGCACCGCAGAGCTATGATAGAAGAAACCAGCTGAGAGACCCTGCACTCTGCATGATGGACCACAGCAGGAGAACTACAGAAGCACAGATCTAAAGGCAATACAGCCTGGAGGCACCGCAGAGGTATGATAGAGGAAACCAGCTGAGAGACCCTGCACTCTGCATGATTGACCAGAGCAGGAGAACTACAGAAGCACAGATCTAAAGGCAATACAGCCTGCAGGCACCGCAGAGCTATGATAGAAGAAACCAGCTGAGAGACCCTGCACTCTGCATGACTGACCACAGCAGGAGAACTACAGAAGCACAGATCTAAAGGCAATACAGCCTGGAGGCACCGCAGAGCTATGATAGAAGAAACCAGCTGAGAGACCCTGCACTCTGCATGATTGACCACAGCAGGAGAACTACAGAAGCACAGATCTAAAGGCAATACAGCCTGCAGGCACCGCAGAGCTATGATAGAAGAAACCAGCTGAGGGACCCTGCACTCTGCATGATGCACCAGAGCAGGAGAACTACAGAAGCACAGATCTAAAGGCAATACAGCCTGGAGGCACCGCAGAGCTATGATAGAAGAAACCAGCTGAGAGACCCTGCACTCTGCATGATTGACCACAGCAGGAGAACTACAGAAGCACAGATCTAAAGGCAATACAGCCTGCAGGCACCGCAGAGCTATGATAGAAGAAACCAGCTGAGGGACCCTGCACTCTGCATGATGCACCAGAGCAGGAGAACTACAGAAGCACAGATCTAAAGGCAATACAGCCTGGAGGCACCGCAGAGCTATGATAGAAGAAACCAGCTGAGAGACCCTGCACTCTGCATGATGGACCAGAGCAGGAGAACTACAGAAGCACAGATCTAAAGGCAATACAGCCTGGAGGCACCACAGAGCTATGATAGAAGAAACCAGCTGAGGGACCCTGCACTCTGCATGATTGACCACAGCAGGAGAACTACAGAAGCACAGATCTAAAGGCAATACAGCCTGGAGGCACCGCAGAGCTATGATAGAAGAAACCAGCTGAGAGACCCTGCACTCTGCATGATTGACCACAGCAGGAGAACTACAGAAGCACAGATCTAAATGCAATACAGCCTGCAGGCACCGCAGAGCTATGATAGAAGAAACCAGCTGAGAGACCCTGCACTCTACATGATGGACCAGAGCAGGAGAACTACAGAAGCACAGATCTAAATGCAATACAGCCTGCAGGCACCGCAGGGCTATGATAGAAGAAAACCAGCTGAGAGACCCTGCACTCTGCATGATTGACCACAGCAGGAGAACTACAGAAGCACAGATCTAAAGGCAATACAGCCTGCAGGCACCGCAGAGCTATGATAGAAGAAACCAGCTGAGAGACCATGCACTCTGCATGATTGACCAGAGCAGGAGAACTACAGAAGCACAGATCTAAATGCAATACAGCCTGCAGGCACCGCAGGGCTATGATAGAAGAAAACCAGCTGAGAGACCCTGCACTCTGCATGATTGACCAGAGCAGGAGAACTACAGAAGCACAGATCTAAAGGCAATACAGCCTGCAGGCACCGCAGAGCTATGATAGAAGAAACCAGCTGAGAGACCCTGCACTCTGCATGATTGACCAGAGCAGGAGAACTACAGAAGCACAGATCTAAAGGCAATACAGCCTGCAGGCACCGCAGAGCTATGATAGAAGAAACCCAGCTGAGAGACCCTGCACTCTGCATGATTGACCACAGCAGGAGAACTACAGAAGCACAGATCTAAATGCAATACAGCCTGGAGGCACCGCAGAGCTATGATAGAAGAAACCAGCTGAGAGACCCTGCACTCTGCATGATTGACCACAGCAGAACTACAGAAGCACAGATCTAAATGCAATACAGCCTGCAGGCACCGCAGAGCTATGATAGAAGAAAACCATCTGAGAGACCCTGCACTCTGCATGATTGACCACAGCAGGAGAACTACAGAAGCACAGATCTAAATGCAATACAGCCTGGAGGCACCACAGAGCTATGATAGAAGAAACCAGCTGAGGGACCCTGCACTCTGCATGATTGACCAGAGCAGGAGAACTACAGAAGCACAGATCTAAATGCAATACAACCTGCAGGCACCGCAGAGCTATGATAGAAGAAACCAGCTGAGAGACCCTGCACTCTGCATGATTGACCACAGCAGCAGAACTACAGAAGCACAGATCTAAAGGCAATACAGCCTGCAGGCACCGCAGAGCTATGATAGAAGAAACCAGCTGAGAGACCCTGCACTCTGCATGATTGACCACAGCAGGAGAACTACAGAAGCACAGATCTAAATGCAATACAGCCTGCAGGCACCGCAGAGCTATGATAGAAGAAAACCAGCTGAGAGACCCTGCACTCTGCATGATTGACCACAGCAGGAGAACTACAGAAGCACAGATCTAAATGCAATACAGCCTGCAGGCACCGCAGAGCTATGATAGAAGAAACCAGCTGAGAGACCCTGCACTCTGCATGATTGACCAGAGCAGGAGAACTACAGAAGCACAGATCTAAACGCAATACAGCCTGGCCGCACCGCAGAGCTATGATAGAAGAAACCAGCTGAGGGACCCTGCACTCTGCATGATTGACCACAGCAGAACTACAGAAGCACAGATCTAAATGCAATACAGCCTGCAGGCACCGCAGAGCTATGATAGAAGAAAACCAGCTGAGAGACCCTGCACTCTGCATGATGGACCAGAGCAGGAGAACTACAGAAGCACAGATCTAAATGCAATACAGCCTGGAGGCACCGCAGAGCTATAATAGAAGAAACCAGCTGAGAGACCCTGCACTCTGCATGATTGACCACAGCAGGAGAACTACAGAAGCACAGATCTAAATGCAATACAGCCTGCAGGCACCGCAGAGCTATGATAGAAGAAACCAGCTGAGAGACCCTGCACTCTGCATGATGGACCAGAGCAGGAGAACTACAGAAGCACAGATCTAAATGCAATACAGCCTGGAGACACCGCAGAGCTATGATAGAAGAAACCAGCTGAGAGACCCTGCACTCTGCATGATTGACCAGAGCAGGAGAACTACAGAAGCACAGATCTAAATGCAATACAGCCTGCAGGCACCGCAGAGCTATGATAGAAGAAACCAGCTGAGAGACCCTGCACTCTGCATGATTGACCACAGCAGGAGAACTACAGAAGCACAGATCTAAATGCAATACAGCCTGCAGGCACCGCAGAGCTATGATAGAAGAAAACCAGCTGAGAGACCCTGCACTCTGCATGATGGACCACAGCAGGAGAACTACAGAAGCACAGATCTAAAGGCAATACAGCCTGCAGGCACCGCAGAGCTATGATAGAAGAAACCAGCTGAGAGACCCTGCACTCTGCATGATTGACCAGAGCAGGAGAACTACAGAAGCTCAGATCTAAAGGCAATACAGCCTGGAGGCACCGCAGAGCTATGATAGAAGAAACCAGCTGAGAGACCCTGCACTCTGCATGATTGACCAGAGCAGGAGAACTACAGAAGCACAGATCTAAATGCAATACAGCCTGCAGGCACCGCAGAGCTATGATAGAAGAAACCAGCTGAGAGACCCTGCACTCTGCATGACTGACCAGAGCAGGAGAACTACAGAAGCACAGATCTAAAGGCAATACAGCCTGGAGGCACCGCAGAGCTATGATAGAAGAAATCCAGCTGAGAGACCCTGCACTCTGCATGACTGACCAGAGCAGGAGAACTACAGAAGCACAGATCTAAAGGCAATACAGCCTGGAGGCACCGCAGAGCTATGATAGAAGAAAACCAGCTGAGAGACCATGCACTCTGCATGATGGACCAGAGCAGGAGAACTACAGAAGCACAGATCTAAAGGCAATACAGCCTGGAGGCACCGCAGAGCTATGATAGAAGAATCCAGCTGAGAGACCCTGCACTCTGCATGATTGACCACAGCAGGAGAACTACAGAAGCACAGATCTAAATGCAATACAGCCTGCAGGCACCGCAGAGCTATGATAGAAGAAACCAGCTGAGGGACCGTGCACTCTGCATGATTGACCAGAGCAGGAGAACTACAGAAGCACAGATCTAAAGGCAATACAGCCTGCAGGCACCGCAGAGCTATGATAGAAGAAACCAGCTGAGAGACCCTGCACTCTGCATGATTGACCAGAGCAGGAGAACTACAGAAGCACAGATCTAAAGGCAATACAGCCTGCAGGCACCGCAGAGCTATGATAGAAGAAACCAGCTGAGAGACCCTGCACTCTGCATGATTGACCACAGCAGGAGAACTACAGAAGCATAGATCTAAAGGCAATACAGCCTGGAGGCACCGCAGAGCTATGATAGAAGAAAACCAGCTGAGAGACCCTGCACTCTGCATGATTGACCAGAGCAGGAGAACTACAGAAGCACAGATCTAAATGCAATACAGCCTGCAGGCACCGCAGAGCTATGATAGAAGAAAACCAGCTGAGAGACCCTGCACTCTGCATGATTGACCACAGCAGGAGAACTACAGAAGCACAGATCTAAAGGCAATACAGCCTGGAGGCACCGCAGAGCTATGATAGAAGAAACCCAGCTGAGAGACCCTGCACTCTGCATGATTGACCACAGCAGAACTACAGAAGCACAGATCTAAAGGCAATACAGCCTGCAGGCACCACAGAGCTATGATAGAAGAAACCAGCTGAGAGACCCTGCACTCTGCATGATTGACCAGAGCAGGAGAACTACAGAAGCACAGATCTAAATGCAACACAGCCTGCAGGCACCGCAGAGCTATGATAGAAGAAACCAGCTGAGAGACCCTGCACTCTGCATGATTGACCAGAGCAGGAGAACTACAGAAGCACAGATCTAAATGCAATACAGCCTGGAGGCACCGCAGAGCTATGATAGAAGAAAACCAGCTGAGAGACCCTGCACTCTGCATGATTGACCAGAGCAGGAGAACTACAGAAGCACAGATCTAAAGGCAATACAGCCTGGAGGCACCGCAGAGCTATGATAGAAGAAAACCAGCTGAGAGACCCTGCACTCTGCATGATTGACCACAGCAGGAGAACTACAGAAGCACAGATCTAAATGCAATACAGCCTGCAGGCACCGCAGAGCTATGATAGAAGAAACCAGCTGAGAGACCCTGCACTCTGCATGATGGACCAGAGCAGGAGAACTACAGAAGGACAGATCTAAAGGCAATACAGCCTGGAGGCACCGCAGAGCTATGATAGAAGAAACCAGCTGAGAGACCCTGCACTCTGCATGATTGACCACAGCAGGAGAACTACAGAAGCACAGATCTAAAGGCAATACAGCCTGGAGGCACCGCAGAGCTATGATAGAAGAAACCAGCTGAGAGACCCTGCACTCTGCATGATTGACCACAGCAGGAGAACTACAGAAGCATAGATCTAAAGGCAATACAGCCTGGAGGCACCGCAGAGCTATGATAGAAGAAACCCAGCTGAGAGACCCTGCACTCTGCATGATTGACCACAGCAGAACTACAGAAGCACAGATCTAAAGGCAATACAGCCTGCAGGCACCACAGAGCTATGATAGAAGAAACCAGCTGAGAGACCCTGCACTCTGCATGATTGACCACAGCAGGAGAACTACAGAAGCACAGATCTAAATGCAACACAGCCTGCAGGCACCGCAGAGCTATGATAGAAGAAACCAGCTGAGAGACCCTGCACTCTGCATGATTGACCAGAGCAGGAGAACTACAGAAGCACAGATCTAAATGCAATACAGCCTGGAGGCACCGCAGAGCTATGATAGAAGAAAACCAGCTGAGAGACCCTGCACTCTGCATGATTGACCAGAGCAGGAGAACTACAGAAGCACAGATCTAAAGGCAATACAGCCTGGAGGCACCGCAGAGCTATGATAGAAGAAAACCAGCTGAGAGACCCTGCACTCTGCATGATGGACCACAGCAGGAGAACTACAGAAGCACAGATCTAAATGCAATACAACCTGGAGGCACCGCAGACCTATGATAGAAGAAACCAGCTGAGGGACCCTGCACTCTGCATGATTGACCACAGCAGGAGAACTACAGAAGCACAGATCTAAATGCAATACAGCCTGCAGGCACCGCAGAGCTATGATAGAAGAAACCAGCTGAGAGACCCTGCACTCTGCATGATTGACCAGAGCAGGAGAACTACAGAAGCACAGATCTAAATGCAATACAGCCTGGAGGCACCGCAGAGCTATGATAGAAGAAAACCAGCTGAGAGACCCTGCACTCTGCATGATTGACCAGAGCAGGAGAACTACAGAAGCACAGATCTAAAGGCAATACAGCCTGGAGGCACCGCAGAGCTATGATAGAAGAAAACCAGCTGAGAGACCCTGCACTCTGCATGATTGACCAGAGCAGGAGAACTACAGAAGCACAGATCTAAATGCAATACAACCTGGAGGCACCGCAGACCTATGATAGAAGAAACCAGCTGAGGGACCCTGCACTCTGCATGATTGACCACAGCAGGAGAACTACAGAAGCACAGATCTAAATGCAATACAGCCTGCAGGCACCGCAGAGCTATGATAGAAGAAACCAGCTGAGAGACCCTGCACTCTGCATGATTGACCAGAGCAGGAGAACTACAGAAGCACAGATCTAAATGCAATACAGCCTGCAGGCACCGCAGAGCTATGATAGAAGAAACCAGCTGAGAGACCCTGCACTCTGCATGACTGACCACAGCAGGAGAACTACAGAAGCACAGATCTAAATGCAATACAGCCTGGAGGCACCGCAGAGCTATGATAGAAGAAAACCAGCTGAGGGACCCTGCACTCTGTATGATTGACCACAGCAGGAGAACTACAGAAGCACAGATCTAAAGGCAATACAGCCTTTAGGCACTGCATAGCTATGATAGAGGAAACCAGCTGAGAGACCGTGCACTCTGCATGATTGACCACAGCAGGAGAACTACAGAAGCACAGATCTAAAGGCAATACAGCCTGGAGGCACCGCATAGCTATGATAGAAGAAACCAGCTGAGAGACCCTGCACTCTGCATGATTGACCAGAGCAGGAGAACTACAGAAGCACAGATCTAAATGCAATACAGCCTGGAGGCACCGCAGAGCTATGATAGAAGAAACCAGCTGAGAGACCCTGCACTCTGCATGATGGACCACAGCAGGAGAACTACAGAAGCACACATCTAAAGGCAATACAGCCTGCAGGCACCGCAGAGCTATGATAGAAGAAACCAGCTGAGAGACCCTGCACTCTGCATGATTGACCAGAGCAGGAGAACTACAGAAGCACAGATCTAAAGGCAATACAGCCTGCAGGCACCACAGAGCTATGATAGAAGAAACCAGCTGAGAGACCCTGCACTCTGCATGATTGACCACAGCAGGAGAACTACAGAAGCACAGATCTAAAGGCAATACAGCCTGCAGGCACCACAGAGCTATGATAGAAGAAACCAGCTGAGAGACCCTGAACTCTGCATGATTGACCACAGCAGGAGAACTACAGAAGCACAGATCTAAAGGCAATACAGCCTGCAGGCACCGCAGAGCTATGATAGAAGAAACCAGATGAGAGACCCTGCACTCTGCATGATTGACCACAGCAGGAGAACTACAGAAGCACAGATCTAAATGCAATACAGCCTGCAGGCACCGCAGAGCTATGATAGAAGAAACCAGCTGAGAGACCCTGCACTCTGCATGATTGACCAGAGCAGGAGAACTACAGAAGCATAGATCTAAATGCAATACAGCCTGGAGGCACCGCAGAGCTATGATAGAAGAAACCAGCTGAGAGACCCTGCACTCTGCATGATTGACCACAGCAGGAGAACTACAGAAGCACAGATCTAAAGGCAATACAGCCTGGAGGCACCGCAGAGCTATGATAGAAGAAACCAGCTGAGAGACCCTGCACTCTGCATGATTGACCACAGCAGGAGAACTACAGAAGCACAGATCTAAATGCAATACAGCCTGGAGGCACCGCAGAGCTATGATAGAAGAAACCAGCTGAGAGACCCTGCACTCTGCATGATTGACCACAGCAGAACTACAGAAGCTCAGATCTAAATGCAATACAGCCTGCAGGCACCGCAGAGCTATGATAGAAGAAAACCAGCTGAGAGACCCTGCACTCTGCATGATGGACCAGAGCAGGAGAACTACAGAAGGACAGATCTAAATGCAATACAGCCTGCAGGCACCGCAGAGCTATGATAGAAGAAACCAGCTGAGAGACCCTGCACTCTGCATGATTGACCAGAGCAGGAGAACTACAGAAGCACAGATCTAAAGGCAATACAGCCTGCAGGCACCGCAGAGCTATGATAGAAGAAAACCAGCTGAGGGACCCTGCACTCTGCATGATTGACCAGAGCAGGAGAACTACAGAAGGACAGATCTAAAGGCAATACAGCCTGGAGGCACCGCAGAGCTATGATAGAAGAAACCAGCTGAGAGACCCTGCACTCTGCATAATGGACCACAGCAGGAGAACTACAGAAGCACAGATCTAAAGGCAAAACAGCCTGGAGGCACCGCAGAGCTATGATAGAAGAAACCCAGCTGAGAGACCCTGCACTCTGCATGATTGACCACAACAGAACTACAGAAGCACAGATCTAAAGGCAATACAGCCTGCAGGCACCGCAGAGCTATGATAGAAGAAAACCAGCTGAGGGACCCTGCACTCTGCATGATTGACCAGAGCAGGAGAACTACAGAAGGACAGATCTAAAGGCAATACAGCCTGGAGGCACCGCAGAGCTATGATAGAAGAAACCAGCTGAGGGACCCTGCACTCTGCATGATTGACCAGAGCAGGAGAACTACAGAAGCACAGATCTAAATGCAATACAGCCTGGAGGCACCGCAGAGCTATGATAGAAGAAACCAGCTGAGAGACCCTGCACTCTGCATGATTGACCAGAGCAGGAGAACTACAGAAGAACAGATCTAAATGCAATACAGCCTGCAGGCACCACAGAGCTATGATAGAAGAAACCAGCTGAGGGACCCTGCACTCTGCATGATTGACCAGAGCAGGAGAACTACAGAAGCACAGATCTAAATGCAATACAACCTGGAGGCACCGCAGACCTATGATAGAAGAAACCAGCTGAGGGACCCTGCACTCTGCATGATTGACCAGAGCAGGAGAACTACAGAAGCACAGATCTAAATGCAATACAGCCTGCAGGCAACGCAGTGCTATGATAGAAGAAACCAGCTGAGAGACCCTGCACTCTGCATGACTGACCACAGCAGGAGAACTACAGAAGCATAGATCTAAATGCAATACAACCTGGAGGCACCGCAGACCTATGATAGAAGAAACCAGCTGAGGGACCCTGCACTCTGCATGATTGACCAGAGCAGGAGAACTACAGAAGCACAGATCTAAATGCAATACAGCCTGCAGGCACCGCAGTGCTATGATAGAAGAAACCAGCTGAGAGACCCTGCACTCTGCATGACTGACCACAGCAGGAGAACTACAGAAGCACAGATCTAAATGCAATACAGCCTGCAGGCACCGCAGAGCTATGATAGAAGAAAACCAGCTGAGGGACCCTGCACTCTGTATGATTGACCACAGCAGGAGAACTACAGAAGCACAGATCTAAAGGCAATACAGCCTGCAGGCACCGCAGAGCTATGATAGAAGAAACCAGCTGAGAGACCGTGCACTCTGCATGATTGACCACAGCAGGAGAACTACAGAAGCACAGATCTAAAGGCAATACAGCCTGGAGGCACCGCATAGCTATGATAGAGGAAACCAGCTGAGAGACCGTGCACTCTGCATGATTGACCACAGCAGGAGAACTACAGAAGCACAGATCTAAAGGCAATACAGCCTGCAGGCACCGCAGAGCTATGATAGAAGAAACCAGCTGAGAGACCCTGCACTCTGCATGATTGACCAGAGCAGGAGAACTACAGAAGCACAGATCTAAAGGCAGTACAGCCTGCAGGCACCGCAGAGCTATGATAGAAGAAACCAGCTGAGGGACCCTGCACTCTGCATGATTGACCACAGCAGGAGAACTACAGAAGCTCAGATCTAAATGCAATACAGCCTGGAGGCACCGCAGAGCTATGATAGAAGAAACCAGCTGAGAGACCCTGCACTCTGCATGATTGACCAGAGCAGGAGAACTACAGAAGCACAGATCTAAAGGCAATACAGCCTGCAGGCACCGCAGAGCTATGATAGAAGAAACCAGCTGAGGGACCCTGCACTCTGCATGATTGACCACAGCAGGAGAACTACAGAAGAACAGATCTAAAGGCAATACAGCCTGGAGGCACCGCAGAGCTATGATAGAAGAAACCAGCTGAGAGACCCTGAACTCTGCATGATTGACCACAGCAGGAGAACTACAGAAGCACAGATCTAAAGGCAATACAGCCTGCAGGCACCGCAGAGCTATGATAGAAGAAACCAGCTGAGAGACCCTGCACTCTGCATGATTGACCAGAGCAGGAGAACTACAGAAGCATAGATCTAAATGCAATACAGCCTGCAGGCACCGCAGAGCTATGATAGAAGAAACCTGCTGAGGGACCCTGCACTCTGCATGATTGACCAGAGCAGGAGAACTACAAAAGCACAGATCTAAAGGCAATACAGCCTGCAGGCACCGCAGAGCTATGATAGAAGAAACCAGCTGAGAGACCCTGCACTCTGCATGATTGACCAGAGCAGAAGAACTACAGAAGCATAGATCTAAATGCAATACAGCCTGCAGGCACCGCAGAGCTATGATAGAAGAAACCTGCTGAGGGACCCTGCACTCTGCATGATTGACCACAGCAGGAGAACTACAGAAGCACAGATCTAAAGGCAATACAGCCTGGAGGCACCGCAGAGCTATGATAGAAGAAAACCAGCTGAGAGACCCTGCACTCTGCATGATTGACCACAGCAGGAGAACTACAGAAGCACAGATCTAAAGGCAATACAGCCTGGAGGCACCGCAGAGCTATGATAGAAGAAACCAGCTGAGAGACCCTGCACTCTGCATGATTGACCACAGCAGGAGAACTACAGAAGCTCAGATCTAAATGCAATACAGCCTGGAGGCACCGCAGAGCTATGATAGAAGAAACCAGCTGAGAGACCCTGCACTCTGCATGATTGACCAGAGCAGGAGAACTACAGAAGCACAGATCTAAATGCAATACAGCCTGCAGGCACCGCAGAGCTATGATAGAAGAAACCAGCTGAGAGACCCTGCACTCTGCATGATTGACCACAGCAGGAGAACTACAGAAGCACAGATCTAAAGGCAATACAGCCTGGAGGCACCGCAGAGCTATGATAGAAGAAACCAGCTGAGAGACCCTGCACTCTGCATGATTGACCACAGCAGGAGAACTACAGAAGCACAGATCTAAATGCAATACAGCCTGGAGGCACCGCAGAGCTATGATAGAAGAAACCAGCTGAGAGACCCTGCACTCTGCATGATGGACCAGAGCAGGAGAACTACAGAAGCACATATCTAAATGCAATACAGCCTGCAGGCACCGCAGAGCTATGATAGAAGAAACCAGCTGAGAGACCCTGCACTCTGCATGATGGACCAGAGCAGGAGAACTACAGAAGCACAGATCTAAAGGCAATACAGCCTGCAGGCACCGCAGAGCTATGATAGAAGAAAACCAGCTGAGAGACCCTGCACTCTGCATGATGGACCAGAGCAGGAGAACTACAGAAGCACAGATCTAAACGCAATACAGCCTGGAGGCACCGCAGAGCTATGATAGAAGAAACCAGCTGAGAGACCCTGCACTCTGCATGATTGACCACAGCAGGAGAACTACAGAAGCACAGATCTAAATGCAATACAGCCTGGAGGCACCGCAGAGCTATGATAGAAGAAACCAGCTGAGGGACCCTGCACTCTGCATGATTGACCACAGCAGAATTACAGAAGCTCAGATCTAAATGCAATACAGCCTGCAGGCACCGCAGAGCTATGATAGAAGAAAACCATCTGAGAGACCCTGCACTCTGCATGATTGACCACAGCAGGAGAACTACAGAAGCACAGATCTAAATGCAATACAGCCTGCAGGCACCACAGAGCTATGATAGAAGAAACCAGCTGAGGGACCCTGCACTCTGCATGATTGACCAGAGCAGGAGAACTACAGAAGCACAGATCTAAATGCAATACAGCCTGCAGGCACCGCAGAGCTATGATAGAAGAAAACCATCTGAGAGACCCTGCACTCTGCATGATTGACCACAGCAGGAGAACTACAGAAGCACAGATCTAAATGCAATACAGCCTGCAGGCACCACAGAGCTATGATAGAAGAAACCAGCTGAGGGACCCTGCACTCTGCATGATTGACCAGAGCAGGAGAACTACAGAAGCACAGATCTAAATGCAATACAACCTGCAGGCACCGCAGAGCTATGATAGAAGAAACCAGCTGAGAGACCCTGCACTCTGCATGATTGACCACAGCAGGAGAACTACAGAAGCACAGATCTAAAGGCAATACAGCCTGGAGGCACCGCAGAGCTATGATAGAAGAAACCAGCTGAGAGACCCTGCACTCTGCATGATTGACCAGAGCAGGAGAACTACAGAAGCTCAGATCTAAAGGCAATACAGCCTGGAGACACCGCAGAGCTATGATAGAAGAAACCAGCTGAGAGACCCTGCACTCTGCATGATTGACCACTGCAGGAGAACTACAGAAGCACAGATCTAAAGGCAATACAGCCTGCAGGCACCGCAGAGCTATGATAGAAGAAAAACAGCTGAGGGACCCTGCACTCTGCATGATTGACCAGAGCAGGAGAACTACAGAAGCACAGATCTAAATGCAATACAGCCTGTAGGCACCGCAGAGCTATGATAGAAGAAACCAGCTGAGAGACCCTGCACTCTGCATGATTGACCACAGCAGGAGAACTACAGAAGCACAGATCTAAATGCAATACAGCCTGGAGGCACCGCAGAGCTATGATAGAAGAAACCAGCTGAGAGACCCTGCACTCTGCATGATTGACCAGAGCAGGAGAACTACAGAAGCACAGATCTAAATGCAATACAGCCTGGAGGCACCGCAGAGCTATGATAGAAGAAACCCAGCTGAGAGACCCTGCACTCTGCATGATTGACCACAGCAGAACTACAGAAGCACAGATCTAAAGGCAATACAGCCTGCAGGCACCGCAGAGCTATGATAGAAGAAACCAGCTGAGAGACCCTGCACTCTGCATGATTGACCACAGCAGGAGAACTACAGAAGCACAGATCTAAAGGCAATACAGCCTGGAGGCACCGCAGAGCTATGATAGAAGAAACCAGCTGAGAGACCCTGCACTCTGCATGATTGACCAGAGCAGGAGAACTACAGAAGCACAGATCTAAAGGCAATACAGCCTGCAGGCACCGCAGAGCTATGATAGAAGAAAACCAGCTGAGAGACCCTGCACTCTGCATGATTGACCACAGCAGGAGAACTAGAGAAGCACAGATCTAAATGCAATACAGCCTGCAGGCACCGCAGAGCTATGATAGAAGAAACCAGCTGAGAGACCCTGCACTCTGCATGATTGACCAGAGCAGGAGAACTACAGAAGCACAGATCTAAAGGCAATACAGCCTGCAGGCACCGCAGAGCTATGATAGAAGAAACCAGCTGAGAGACCCTGCACTCTGCATGATTAACCACAGCAGGAGAACTACAGAAGCACAGATCTAAATGCAATACAGCCTGGAGGCACCGCAGAGCTATGATAGAAGAATCCAGCTGAGAGACCCTGCACTCTGCATGATTGACCACAGCAGGAGAACTACAGAAGCACAGATCTAAAGGCAATACAGCCTGGAGGCACCGCAGAGCTATGATAGAAGAAACCAGCTGAGGGACCCTGCACTCTGCATGATTGACCACAGCAGAACTACAGAAGCACAGATCTAAAGGCAATACAGCCTGCAGGCACCGCAGAGCTATGATAGAAGAAACCAGCTGAGAGACCCTGCACTCTGCATGATTGACCACAGCAGGAGAACTACAGAAGCATAGATCTAAAGGCAATACAGCCTGGAGGCACCGCAGAGCTATGATAGAAGAAACCCAGCTGAGAGACCCTGCACTCTGCATGATTGACCACAGCAGGAGAACTACAGAAGCACAGATCTAAATGCAATACAGCCTGCAGGCACCGCAGAGCTATGATAGAAGAAACCAGCTGAGAGACCCTGCACTCTGCATGATTGACCAGAGCAGGAGAACTACAGAAGCTCAGATCTAAATGCAATACAGCCTGGAGGCACCGCAGAGCTATGATAGAAGAAACCAGCTGAGAGACCCTGCACTCTGCATGATTGACCACAGCAGGAGAACTACAGAAGCACAGATCTAAAGGCAATACAGCCTGCAGGCACCGCAGAGCTATGATAGAAGAAACCAGCTGAGAGACCCTGCACTCTGCATGATGCACCAGAGCAGGAGAACTACAGAAGCACAGATCTAAAGGCAATACAGCCTGGAGGCACCGCAGAGCTATGATAGAAGAAAACCAGCTGAGAGACCCTGCACTCTGCATGATGGACCACAGCAGGAGAACTACAGAAGCACAGATCTAAATGCAATACAACCTGGAGGCACCGCAGAGCTATGATAGAAGAAACCAGCTGAGAGACCCTGCACTCTGCATGATTGACCACAGCAGGAGAACTACAGAAGCACAGATCTAAAGGCAATACAGCCTGGAGGCAACGCATAGCTATGATAGAAGAAACCAGCTGAGAGACCCTGCACTCTGCATGATTGACCAGAGCATCAGAACTACAGAAGCACAGATCTAAATGCAATACAGCCTGCAGGCACCGCAGAGCTATGACAGAAGAAACCAGCCGAGAGACCCTGCACTCTGCATGGTTGACCAGAGCAGGAGAACTACAGAAGCACAGATCTAAATGCAATACAGCCTGCAGGCACCGCAGAGCTATGATAGAAGAAACCAGCTGAGAGACCCTGCACTCTGCATGATTGACCAGAGCAGGAGAACTACAGAAGCACAGATCTAAAGGCAATACAGCCTGCAGGCACCGCAGAGCTATGATAGAAGAAACCAGCTGAGGGACCCTGCACTCTGCATGATTGACCACAGCAGGAGAACTACAGAAGCTCAGATCTAAATGCAATACAGCCTGGAGGCACCGCAGAGCTATGATAGAAGAAACCAGCTGAGAGACCCTGCACTCTGCATGATTGACCACAGCAGGAGAACTACAGAAGCACAGATCTAAAGGCAATACAGCCTGCAGGCACCGCAGAGCTATGATAGAAGAAACCAGCTGAGGGACCCTGCACTCTGCATGATTGACCACAGCAGGAGAACTACAGAAGCACAGATCTTAAGGCAATACAGCCTGGAGGCACCGCAGAGCTATGATAGAAGAAACCAGCTGAGAGACCCTGCACTCTGCATGATTGACCACAGCAGGAGAACTACAGAAGCACAGATCTAAATGCAATACAGCCTGGAGGCACCGCAGAGCTATGATAGAAGAAACCAGCTGAGAGACCCTGCACTCTGCATGATTGACCACAGCAGGAGAACTACAGAAGCACAGATCTAAATGCAATACAGCCTGCAGGCACCGCAGAGCTATGATAGAAGAAACCAGCTGAGAGACCCTGCACTCTGCATGATTGACCAGAGCAGGAGAACTACAGAAGCATAGATCTAAATGGAATACAGCCTGCAGGCACCGCAGAGCTATGATAGAAGAAACCTGCTGGGGGACCCTGCACTCTGCATGATTGACCACAGCAGGAGAACTACAGAAGCACAGATCTAAAGGCAATACAGCCTGGAGGCACCGCAGAGCTATGATAGAAGAAACCAGCTGAGAGACCCTGCACTCTGCATGATTGACCACAGCAGGAGAACTACAGAAGCTCAGATCTAAATGCAATACAGCCTGGAGGCACCGCAGAGCTATGATAGAAGAAACCAGCTGAGAGACCCTGCACTCTGCATGATTGAGCACAGCAGGAGAACTACAGAAGCACAGATCTAAATGCAATACAGCCTGCAGGCACCGCAGAGCTATGATAGAAGAAAACCAGCTGAGAGACCCTGCACTCTGCATGATGGACCAGAGCAGGAGAACTACAGAAGCACAGATCTAAATGCAATATAGCAAGCAGGCACCACAGAGCTATGATAGAAGAAACCAGCTGAGAGACCCTGCACTCTGCATGATTGACCACAGCAGGAGAACTACAGAAGCACAGATCTAAAGGCAATACAGCCTGGAGGCACCGCAGAGCTATGATAGAAGAAAACCAGCTGAGAGACCCTGCACTCTGCATGATTGACCACAGCAGGAGAACTACAGAAGCACAGATCTAAAGGCAATACAGCCTGCAGGCACCGCAGAGCTATGATAGAAGAAACCAGCTGAGGGACCCTGCACTCTGCATGATTGACCACAGCAGGAGAACTACAGAAGCACAGATCTAAAGGCAATACCGCCTGCAGGCACCGCAGAGCTATGATAGAAGAAAACCAGCTGAGGGACCGTGCACTCTGCATGATTGACCACAGCAGGAGAACTACAGAAGCACAGATCTAAATGCAATACAGCCTGGAGGCACCGCAGAGCTATGATAGAAGAAACCAGCTGAGAGACCCTGCACTCTGCATGATTGACCACAGCAGGAGAACTACAGAAGCTCAGATCTAAATGCAATACAGCCTGGAGGCACCGCAGAGCTATGATAGAAGAAACTAGCTGAGAGACCCTGCACTCTGCATGATTGACCACAGCAGGAGAACTACAGAAGCACAGATCTAAATGCAATACAGCCTGTAGACACCGCAGAGCTATGATAGAAGAAACCAGCTGAGGGACCCTGCACTCTGCATGATTGACCACAGCAGGAGAACTACAGAAGCACAGATCTAAATGCAATACAGCCTGGAGGCACCGCAGAGCTATGATAGAGGAAACCAGCTGAGAGACCCTGCACTCTGCATGATTGACCACAGCAGGAGAACTACAGAAGCACAGATCTAAATGCAATACAGCCTGCAGGCACCGCAGAGCTATGATAGAAGAAACCAGCTGAGAGACCCTGCACTCTGCATGATTGGCCACAGCAGGAGAACTACAGAAGCACAGATCTAAATGCAATACAGCCTGCAGGCACCGCAGAGCTATGATAGAAGAAACCAGCTGAGAGACCCTGCACTCTGCATGATTGGCCACAGCAGGAGAACTACAGAAGCACAGATCTAAATGCAATACAGCCTGCAGGCACCGCAGAGCTATGATAGAAGAAAACCAGCTGAGAGACCCTGCACTCTGCATGATTGACCAGAGCAGGAGAACTACAGAAGCACAGATCTAAATGCAATACAGCCTGGAGGCACCGCAGAGCTATGATAGAAGAAACCCAGCTGAGAGACCCTGCACTCTGCATGATTGGCCACAGCAGGAGAACTACAGAAGCACAGATCTAAATGCAATACAGCCTGCAGGCACCGCAGAGCTATGATAGAAGAAAACCAGCTGAGAGACCCTGCACTCTGCATGATTGACCAGAGCAGGAGAACTACAGAAGCACAGATCTAAATGCAATACAGCCTGGAGGCACCGCAGAGCTATGATAGAAGAAACCAGCTGAGAGACCCTGCACTCTGCATGATTGACCACAGCAGGAGAACTACAGAAGCACAGATCTAAATGCAATACAGCCTGCAGGCACCGCAGAGCTATGATAGAAGAAACCAGCTGAGGGACCCTGCACTCTGCATGATTGACCACAGCAGGAGAACTACAGAAGCTCAGATCTAAATGCAATACAGCCTGGAGGCACCGCAGAGCTATGATAGAAGAAACCAGCTGAGAGACCCTGCACTCTGCATGATTGACCAGAGCAGGAGAACTACAGAAGCACAGATCTAAATGCAATACAGCCTGCAGGCACCGCAGAGCTATGATAGAAGAAACCAGCTGAGAGACCCTGCACTCTGCATGATTGACCAGAGCAGGAGAACTACAGAAGCACAGATCTAAATGAAATACAGCCTGCAGGCACCGCAGAGCTATGATAGAAGAAACCAGCTGAGAAACCCTGCACTCTGCATGATTGACCACAGCAGGAGAACTACAGAAGCACAGATCTAAATGCAATACAGCCTGCAGGCACCGCAGAGCTATGATAGAAGAAAACCAGCTGAGGGACCCTGCACTCTGCATGATTGACCACAGCAGGAGAACTACAGAAGCACAGATCTAAAGGCAATACAGCCTGGAGGCACCACAGAGCTATGATAGAAGAAACCAGCTGAGAGACCCTGCACTCTGCATGATTGACCAGAACAGGAGAACTACAGAAGCACAGATCTAAAGGCAATACAGCCTGGAGGCACCGCAGAGCTATGATAGAAGAAACCAGCTGAGAGACCCTGCACTCTGCATGATTGACCACAGCAGGAGAACTACAGCAGCACAGATCTAAAGGCAATACAGCCTGGAGGCACCACAGAGCTATGATAGAAGAAACCAGCTGAGAGACCCTGCACTCTGCATGATTGACCAGAGCAGGAGAACTACAGAAGCACAGATCTAAAGGCAATACAGCCTGCAGGCACCGCAGAGCTATGATAGAAGAAACCAGTTGAGAGACCCTGCACTCTGCATGATTGACCAGAGCAGGAGAACTACAGAAGCACAGATCTAAAGGCAATACAGCCTGCAGGCACTGCAGAGCTATGATAGAAGAATCCAGCTGAGAGACCCTGCACTCTGCATGATTGACCACAGCAGGAGAACTAGAGAAGCACAGATCTAAATGCAATACAGCCTGCAGGCACCGCAGAGCTATGATAGAAGAAACCAGGTGAGAGACCCTGCACTCTGCATGATTGACCAGAGCAGGAGAACTACAGAAGCACAGATCTAAAGGCAATACAGCCTGCAGGCACCGCAGAGCTATGATAGAAGAAACCAGCTGAGAGACCCTGCACTCTGCATGATTAACCACAGCAGGAGAACTACAGAAGCACAGATCTAAATGCAATACAGCCTGGAGGCACCGCAGAGCTATGATAGAAGAATCCAGCTGAGAGACCCTGCACTCTGCATGATTGACCACAGCAGGAGAACTACAGAAGCACAGATCTAAAGGCAATACAGCCTGGAGGCACCGCAGAGCTATGATAGAAGAAACCAGCTGAGGGACCCTGCACTCTGCATGATTGACCACAGCAGAACTACAGAAGCACAGATCTAAAGGCAATACAGCCTGCAGGCACCGCAGAGCTATGATAGAAGAAACCAGCTGAGAGACCCTGCACTCTGCATGATTGACCACAGCAGGAGAACTACAGAAGCACAGATCTAAAGGCAATACAGCCTGGAGGCACCGCAGAGCTATGATAGAAGAAACCCAGCTGAGAGACCCTGCACTCTGCATGATTGACCACAGCAGGAGAACTACAGAAGCACAGATCTAAATGCAATACAGCCTGCAGGCACCGCAGAGCTATGATAGAAGAAACCAGCTGAGAGACCCTGCACTCTGCATGATTGACCAGAGCAGGAGAACTACAGAAGCTCAGATCTAAATGCAATACAGCCTGGAGGCACCGCAGAGCTATGATAGAAGAAACCAGCTGAGAGACCCTGCACTCTGCATGATTGACCACAGCAGGAGAACTACAGAAGCACAGATCTAAAGGCAATACAGCCTGCAGGCACCGCAGAGCTATGATAGAAGAAACCAGCTGAGAGACCCTGCACTCTGCATGATTGACCACAGCAGGAGAACTACAGAAGCTCAGATCTAAATGCAATACAGCCTGGAGGCACCGCAGAGCTATGATAGAAGAAACCAGCTGAGAGACCCTGCACTCTGCATGATGGACCAGAGCAGGAGAACTACAGAAGCACAGATCTAAAGGCAATACAGCCTGGAGGCACCGCAGAGCTATGATAGAAGAAAACCAGCTGAGAGACCCTGCACTCTGCATGATGGACCACAGCAGGAGAACTACAGAAGCACAGATCTAAATGCAATACAACCTGGAGGCACCGCAGAGCTATGATAGAAGAAACCAGCTGAGGGACCCTGCACTCTGCATGATTGACCACAGCAGGAGAACTACAGAAGCACAGATCTAAAGGCAATACAGCCTGGAGGCAACGCATAGCTATGATAGAAGAAACCAGCTGAGAGACCCTGCACTCTGCATGATTGACCAGAGCATCAGAACTACAGAAGCACAGATCTAAATGCAATACAGCCTGCAGGCACCGCAGAGCTATGACAGAAGAAACCAGCCGAGAGACCCTGCACTCTGCATGATTGACCAGAGCAGGAGAACTACAGAAGCACAGATCTAAATGCAATACAGCCTGGAGGCACCGCAGAGCTATGATAGAAGAAACCAGCTGAGAGACCCTGCACTCTGCATGATTGACCACAGCAGGAGAACTACAGAAGCTCAGATCTAAATGCAATACAGCCTGGAGGCACCGCAGAGCTATGATAGAAGAAACCAGCTGAGAGACCCTGCACTCTGCATGATTGACCACAGCAGGAGAACTACAGAAGCACAGATCTAAAGGCAATACAGCCTGCAGGCACCGCAGAGCTATGATAGAAGAAACCAGCTGAGGGACCCTGCACTCTGCATGATTGACCACAGCAGGAGAACTACAGAAGCACAGATCTTAAGGCAATACAGCCTGGAGGCACCGCAGAGCTATGATAGAAGAAACCAGCTGAGAGACCCTGCACTCTGCATGATTGACCACAGCAGGAGAACTACAGAAGCACAGATCTAAATGCAATACAGCCTGGAGGCACCGCAGAGCTATGATAGAAGAAACCAGCTGAGAGACCCTGCAATCTGCATGATTGACCACAGCAGGAGAACTACAGAAGCACAGATCTAAATGCAATACAGCCTGCAGGCACCGCAGAGCTATGATAGAAGAAACCAGCTGAGAGACCCTGCACTCTGCATGATTGACCAGAGCAGGAGAACTACAGAAGCATAGATCTAAATGGAATACAGCCTGCAGGCACCGCAGAGCTATGATAGAAGAAACCTGCTGGGGGACCCTGCACTCTGCATGATTGACCACAGCAGGAGAACTACAGAAGCACAGATCTAAAGGCAATACAGCCTGGAGGCACCGCAGAGCTATGATAGAAGAAACCAGCTGAGAGACCCTGCACTCTGCATGATTGACCACAGCAGGAGAACTACAGAAGCTCAGATCTAAATGCAATACAGCCTGGAGGCACCGCAGAGCTATGATAGAAGAAACCAGCTGAGAGACCCTGCACTCTGCATGATTGAGCACAGCAGGAGAACTACAGAAGCACAGATCTAAATGCAATACAGCCTGCAGGCACCGCAGAGCTATGATAGAAGAAAACCAGCTGAGAGACCCTGCACTCTGCATGATGGACCAGAGCAGGAGAACTACAGAAGCACAGATCTAAATGCAATATAGCAAGCAGGCACCGCAGAGCTATGATAGAAGAAACCAGCTGAGAGACCCTGCACTCTGCATGATTGACCACAGCAGGAGAACTACAGAAGCACAGATCTAAAGGCAATACAGCCTGGAGGCACCGCAGAGCTATGATAGAAGAAAACCAGCTGAGAGACCCTGCACTCTGCATGATTGACCACAGCAGGAGAACTACAGAAGCACAGATCTAAAGGCAATACAGCCTGCAGGCACCGCAGAGCTATGATAGAAGAAACCAGCTGAGGGACCCTGCACTCTGCATGATTGACCACAGCAGGAGAACTACAGAAGCACAGATCTAAAGGCAATACCGCCTGCAGGCACCACAGAGCTATGATAGAAGAAAACCAGCTGAGGGACCGTGCACTCTGCATGATTGACCACAGCAGGAGAACTACAGAAGCACAGATCTAAATGCAATACAGCCTGGAGGCACCGCAGAGCTATGATAGAAGAAACCAGCTGAGAGACCCTGCACTCTGCATGATTGACCACAGCAGGAGAACTACAGAAGCTCAGATCTAAATGCAATACAGCCTGGAGGCACCGCAGAGCTATGATAGAAGAAACTAGCTGAGAGACCCTGCACTCTGCATGATTGACCACAGCAGGAGAACTACAGAAGCACAGATCTAAATGCAATACAGCCTGTAGACACCGCAGAGCTATGATAGAAGAAACCAGCTGAGGGACCCTGCACTCTGCATGATTGACCACAGCAGGAGAACTACAGAAGCACAAATCTAAATGCAATACAGCCTGGAGGCACCGCAGAGCTATGATAGAGGAAACCAGCTGAGAGACCCTGCACTCTGCATGATTGACCACAGCAGGAGAACTACAGAAGCACAGATCTAAATGCAATACAGCCTGCAGGCACCGCAGAGCTATGATAGAAGAAACCAGCTGAGAGACCCTGCACTCTGCATGATTGGCCACAGCAGGAGAACTACAGAAGCACAGATCTAAATGCAATACAGCCTGCAGGCACCGCAGAGCTATGATAGAAGAAAACCAGCTGAGAGACCCTGCACTCTGCATGATTGACCAGAGCAGGAGAACTACAGAAGCACAGATCTAAATGCAATACAGCCTGGAGGCACCGCAGAGCTATGATAGAAGAAACCCAGCTGAGAGACCCTGCACTCTGCATGATTGGCCACAGCAGGAGAACTACAGAAGCATAGATCTAAATGCAATACAGCCTGGAGGCACCGCAGAGCTATGATAGAAGAAACCCAGCTGAGAGACCCTGCACTCTGCATGATTGGCCACAGCAGGAGAACTACAGAAGCACAGATCTAAATGCAATACAGCCTGCAGGCACCGCAGAGCTATGATAGAAGAAAACCAGCTGAGAGACCCTGCACTCTGCATGATTGACCAGAGCAGGAGAACTACAGAAGCACAGATCTAAATGCAATACAGCCTGGAGGCACCGCAGAGCTATGATAGAAGAAACCAGCTGAGGGACCCTGCACTCTGCATGATTAACCACAGCAGGAGAACTACAGAAGCACAGATCTAAATGCAATACAGCCTGCAGGCACCGCAGAGCTATGATAGAAGAAACCAGCTGAGGGACCCTGCACTCTGCATGATTGACCACAGCAGGAGAACTACAGAAGCTCAGATCTAAATGCAATACAGCCTGGAGGCACCGCAGAGCTATGATAGAAGAAACCAGCTGAGAGACCCTGCACTCTGCATGATTGACCAGAGCAGGAGAACTACAGAAGCACAGATCTAAATGCAATACAGCCTGCAGGCACCGCAGAGCTATGATAGAAGAAACCAGCTGAGAGACCCTGCACTCTGCATGATTGACCAGAGCAGGAGAACTACAGAAGCACAGATCTAAATGAAATACAGCCTGCAGGCACCGCAGAGCTATGATAGAAGAAACCAGCTGAGAAACCCTGCACTCTGCATGATTGACCACAGCAGGAGAACTACAGAAGCACAGATCTAAATGCAATACAGCCTGCAGGCACCGCAGAGCTATGATAGAAGAAAACCAGCTGAGGGACCCTGCACTCTGCATGATTGACCACAGCAGGAGAACTACAGAAGCACAGATCTAAAGGCAATACAGCCTGGAGGCACCACAGAGCTATGATAGAAGAAACCAGCTGAGAGACCCTGCACTCTGCATGATTGACCAGAGCAGGAGAACTACAGAAGCACAGATCTAAATGAAATACAGCCTGCAGGCACCGCAGAGCTATGATAGAAGAAACCAGCTGAGAAACCCTGCACTCTGCATGATTGACCACAGCAGGAGAACTACAGAAGCACAGATCTAAATGCAATACAGCCTGCAGGCACCGCAGAGCTATGATAGAAGAAAACCAGCTGAGGGACCCTGCACTCTGCATGATTGACCACAGCAGGAGAACTACAGAAGCACAGATCTAAAGGCAATACAGCCTGGAGGCACCACAGAGCTATGATAGAAGAAACCAGCTGAGAGACCCTGCACTCTGCATGATTGACCAGAACAGGAGAACTACAGAAGCACAGATCTAAAGGCAATACAGCCTGGAGGCACCGCAGAGCTATGATAGAAGAAACCAGCTGAGAGACCCTGCACTCTGCATGATTGACCACAGCAGGAGAACTACAGCAGCACAGATCTAAAGGCAATACAGCCTGGAGGCACCACAGAGCTATGATAGAAGAAACCAGCTGAGAGACCCTGCACTCTGCATGATTGACCACAGCAGGAGAACTACAGCAGCACAGATCTAAAGGCAATACAGCCTGGAGGCACCGCAGAGCTATGATAGAAGAAACCAGCTGAGAGACCCTGCACTCTGCATGATTGACCAGAACAGGAGAACTACAGAAGCACAGATCTAAAGGCAATACAGCCTGGAGGCACCGCAGAGCTATGATATAAGAAACCAGCTGAGAGACCCTGCACTCTACATGATTGACCACAGCAGGAGAACTACAGAAGCACAGATCTAAATGCAATACAGCCTGGAGGCACCGCAGTGCTATAATAGAAGAAACCAGCTGAGGGACCCTGCACTCTGCATGATTGACCACAGCAGGAGAACTACAGAAGCACAGATCTAAATGCAATACAGCCTGGAGGCACCGCAGAGCTATGATAGAAGAAACCAGCTGAGAGACCCTGCACTCTACATGATTGACCACAGCAGGAGGACTACAGAAGCACAGATCTAAATGCAATACAGCCTGCAGGCACCGCAGAGCTATGATAGAAGAAACCAGCTGAGAGACCCTGCACTCTGCATGATTGACCACAGCAGGAGAACTACAGAAGCACAGATCTAAAGGCAATACAGCCTGGAGGCACCGCAGAGCTATGATAGAAGAAAACCAGCTGAGGGACCCTGCACTCTGCATGATGGACCACAGCAGGAGAACTACAGAAGCACAGATCTAAAGGCAATACAGCCTGGAGGCACCGCAGAGCTATGATAGAAGAAACCAGCTGAGAGACCCTGCACTCTGCATGATTGACCACAGCAGGAGAACTACAGAAGCACAGATCTAAATGCAATACAGCCTGGAGGCACCGCAGTGCTATAATAGAAGAAACCAGCTGAGGGACCCTGCACTCTGCATGATTGACCACAGCAGGAGAACTACAGAAGCACAGATCTAAATGCAATACAGCCTGGAGGCACCGCAGAGCTATGATAGAAGAAACCAGCTGAGAGACCCTGCACTCTACATGATTGACCACAGCAGGAGGACTACAGAAGCTCAGATCTAAATGCAATACAGCCTGCAGGCACCGCAGAGCTATGATAGAAGAAACCAGCTGAGAGACCCTGCACTCTGCATGATTGACCACAGCAGGAGAACTACAGAAGCACAGATCTAAAGGCAATACAGCCTGGAGGCACCGCAGAGCTATGATAGAAGAAACCAGCTGAGAGACCCTGCACTCTGCATGATTGACCACAGCAGGAGAACTACAGAAGCACAGATCTAAATGCAATACAGCCTGCAGGCACCGCAGAGCTATGATAGAAGAAAACCAGCTGAGAGACCCTGCACTCTGCATGATGGACCAGAGCAGGAGAACTACAGAAGCACAGATCTAAATGCAATACAGCCAGCAGGCACCGCAGAGCTATGATAGAAGAAACCAGCTGAGAGACCCTGCACTCTGCATGATTGACCACAGCAGGAGAACTACAGAACCACAGATCTAAATGCAATACAGCCTGGAGGCACCGCAGAGCTATGATAGAAGAAAACCAGCTGAGAGACCCTGCACTCTGCATGATTGACCACAGCAGGAGAACTACAGAAGCACAGATCTAAAGGCAATACAGCCTGGAGGCACCGCAGAGCTATGATAGAAGAAACTAGCTGAGAGACCCTGCACTCTGCATGATGGACCAGAGCAGGAGAACTACAGAAGCACAGATCTAAAGGCAATACAGCCGGGAGGCACCGCAGAGCTATGATAGAAGAAACCAGCTGAGGGACCCTGCACTCTGCATGATTGACCAGAGCAGGAGAACTACAGAAGCACAGATCTAAAGGCAATACAGCCGGGAGGCACCGCAGAGCTATGATAGAAGAAACCAGCTGAGGGACCCTGCACTCTGCATGATTGACCAGAGCAGGAGACCTACAGAAGCACAGATCTAAAGGCAATACAGCCGGGAGGCACCGCAGAGCTATGATAGAAGAAACCAGCTGAGAGACCCTGCACTCTGCATGATTGACCACAGCAGGAGAACTACAGAAGCACAGATCTAAATGCAATACAGCCTGGAGGCACCGCAGAGCTATGATAGAAGAAACCAGCTGAGAGACCCTGCACTCTGCATGATTGGCCACAGCAGGAGAACTACAGAAGCACAGATCTAAATGCAATACAGCCTGCAGGCACCGCAGAGCTATGATAGAAGAAACCAGCTGAGAGACCCTGCACTCTGCATGATTGGCCACAGCAGGAGAACTACAGAAGCACAGATCTAAATGCAATACAGCCTGCAGGCACCGCAGAGCTATGATAGAAGAAAATCAGCTGAGAGACCCTGCACTCTGCATGATTGACCAGAGCAGAAGAACTACAGAAGCACAGATCTAAATGCAATACAGCCTGCAGGCACCGCAGAGCTATGATAGAAGAAAACCAGCTGAGAGACCCTGCACTCTGCATGATGGACCAGAGCAGGAGAACTACAGAAGCACAGATCAAAAGGCAATACAGCCGGGAGGCACCGCAGAGCTATGATAGAAGAAACTAGCTGAGGGACCCTGCACTCTGCATGACTGACCACAGCAGGAGAACTACAGAAGCACAGATCTAAATGCAATACAGCCTGGAGGCACCGCAGAGCTATGATAGAAGAAACTAGCTGAGGGACCCTGCACTCTGCATGACTGACCACAGCAGGAGAACTACAGAAGCACAGATCTAAATGCAATACAGCCTGGAGGCACCGCAGAGCTATGATAGAAGAAACCAGCTGAGAGACCCTGCACTCTGCATGATTGGCCACAGCAGGAGAACTACAGAAGCACAGATCTAAATGCAATACAGCCTGCAGGCACCGCAGAGCTATGATAGAAGAAACCAGCTGAGAGACCCTGCACTCTGCATGATTGGCCACAGCAGGAGAACTACAGAAGCACAGATCTAAATGCAATACAGCCTGCAGGCACCGCAGAGCTATGATAGAAGAAAACCAGCTGAGAGACCCTGCACTCTGCATGATTGACCAGAGCAGAAGAACTACAGAAGCACAGATCTAAATGCAATACAACCTGGAGGCACCGCAGAGCTATGATAGAAGAAACCCAGCTGAGAGACCCTGCACTCTGCATGATTGACCAGAGCAGGAGAACTACAGAAGCACAGATCTAAAGGCAATACAGCCGGGAGGCACCGCAGAGCTATGATAGAAGAAACCAGCTGAGAGACCCTGCACTCTGCATGATTGACCACAGCAGGAGAACTACAGAAGCACAGATCTAAATGCAATACAGCCTGGAGGCACCGCAGAGCTATGATAGAAGAAACCCAGCTGAGAGACCCTGCACTCTGCATGATTGGCCACAGCAGGAGAACTACAGAAGCACAGATCTAAATGCAATACAGCCTGCAGGCACCGCAGAGCTATGATAGAAGAAAACCAGCTGAGAGACCCTGCACTCTGCATGATTGGCCACAGCAGGAGAACTACAGAAGCACAGATCTAAAGGCAATACAGCCGGGAGGCACCGCAGAGCTATGATAGAAGAAACCAGCTGAGAGACCCTGCACTCTGCATGATTGACCAGAGCAGGAGAACTACAGAAGCACAGATCTAAATGCAATACAGCCTGGAGGCACCGCAGAGCTATGATAGAAGAAACCAGCTGAGGGACCCTGCACTCTGCATGATTGACCACAGCAGGAGAACTACAGAAGCACAGATCTAAAGGCAATACAGTCTGGAGGCACCGCAGAGCTATGATAGAAGAAACCAGCTGAGAGACCCTGCACTCTGCATGATTGACCACAGCAGGAGAACTACAGAAGCACAGATCTAAATGCAATACAGCCTGGAGGCACCGCAGAGCTATGATAGAAGAAACCAGCTGAGGGACCCTGCACTCTGCATGATTAACCACAGCAGGAGAACTACAGAAGCACAGATCTAAATGCAATACAGCCTGGAGGCACCGCAGAGCTATGATAGAAGAAACCAGCTGAGGGACCCTGCACTCTGCATGATTAACCACAGCAGGAGAACTACAGAAGCTCAGATCTAAATGCAATACAGCCTGCAGGCACCGCAGAGCTATGATAGAAGAAACCAGCTGAGGGACCCTGCACTCTGCATGATTGACCACAGCAGGAGAACTACAGAAGCTCAGATCTAAATGCAATACAGCCTGGAGGCACCGCAGAGCTATGATAGAAGAAACCAGCTGAGAGACCCTGCACTCTGCATGATTGACCAGAGCAGGAGAACTACAGAAGCACAGATCTAAATGCAATACAGCCTGCAGGCACCGCAGAGCTATGATAGAAGAAACCAGCTGAGAGACCGTACACTCTGCATGATTGACCACAGCAGGAGAACTACAGAAGCTCAGATCTAAATGCAATACAGCCTGCAGGCACCGCAGAGCTATGATAGAAGAAACCAGCTGAGAGACCCTGCACTCTGCATGATTGACCAGAGCAGGAGAACTACAGAAGCACAGATCTAAATGCAATACAGCCTGGAGGCACCGCAGAGCTATGATAGAAGAAACCAGCTGAGAGACCCTGCACTCTGCATGATTGACCAGAGCAGGAGAACTACAGAAGCACAGATCTAAATGCAATACAGCCTGCAGGCACCGCAGAGCTATGATAGAAGAAACCAGCTGAGGGACCCTGCACTCTGCATGATTAACCACAGCAGGAGAACTACAGAAGCTCAGATCTAAATGCAATACAGCCTGCAGGCACCGCAGAGCTATGATAGAAGAAACCAGCTGAGGGACCCTGCACTCTGCATGATTGACCACAGCAGGAGAACTACAGAAGCTCAGATCTAAATGCAATACAGCCTGGAGGCACCGCAGAGCTATGATAGAAGAAACCAGCTGAGAGACCCTGCACTCTGCATGATTGACCAGAGCAGGAGAACTACAGAAGCACAGATCTAAATGCAATACAGCCTGCAGGCACCGCAGAGCTATGATAGAAGAAACCAGCTGAGAGACCCTGCACTCTGCATGATTGACCACAGCAGGAGAACTACAGAAGCACAGATCTAAATGCAATACAGCCTGCAGGCACCGCAGAGCTATGATAGAAGAAAACCAGCTGAGGGACCCTGCACTCTGCATGATTGACCACAGCAGGAGAACTACAGAAGCACAGATCTAAAGGCAATACAGCCTGGAGGCACCACAGAGCTATGATAGAAGAAACCAGCTGAGAGACCCTGCACTCTGCATGATTGACCAGAACAGGAGAACTACAGAAGCACAGATCTAAAGGCAATACAGCCTGGAGGCACCGCAGAGCTATGATAGAAGAAACCAGCTGAGAGACCCTGCACTCTGCATGATTGACCACAGCAGGAGAACTACAGCAGCACAGATCTAAAGGCAATACAGCCTGGAGGCACCGCAGAGCTATGATATAAGAAACCAGCTGAGAGACCCTGCACTCTGCATGATTGACCAGAGCAGGAGAACTACAGAAGTACAGATCTAAATGCAATACAGCCTGGAGGCACCGCAGTGCTATAATAGAAGAAACCAGCTGAGGGACCCTGCACTCTGCATGATTGACCAGAGCAGGAGAACTACAGAAGCACAGATCTAAATGCAATACAGCCTGGAGGCACCGCAGTGCTATAATAGAAGAAACCAGCTGAGGGACCCTGCACTCTGCATGATTGACCACAGCAGGAGAACTACAGAAGCACAGATCTAAATGCAATACAGCCTGGAGGCACCGCAGAGCTATGATAGAAGAAACCAGCTGAGAGACCCTGCACTCTACATGATTGACCACAGCAGGAGGACTACAGAAGCTCAGATCTAAATGCAATACAGCCTGCAGGCACCGCAGAGCTATGATAGAAGAAACCAGCTGAGAGACCCTGCACTCTGCATGATTGACCACAGCAGGAGAACTACAGAAGCACAGATCTAAAGGCAATACAGCCTGGAGGCACCGCAGAGCTATGATAGAAGAAAACCAGCTGAGGGACCCTGCACTCTGCATGATGGACCAGAGCAGGAGAACTACAGAAGCACAGATCTAAAGGCAATACAGCCTCGAGGCACCGCAGAGCTATGATAGAAGAAACCAGCTGAGAGACCCTGCACTCTGCATGATTGACCACAGCAGGAGAACTACAGAAGCTCAGATCTAAATGCAATACAGCCTGGAGGCACCGCAGAGCTATGATAGAAGAAACCAGCTAAGAGACCCTGCACTCTGCATGATTGAGCACAGTAGGAGAACTACAGAAGCACAGATCTAAATGCAATACAGCCTGCAGGCACCGCAGAGCTATGATAGAAGAAAACCAGCTGAGAGACCCTGCACTCTGCATGATGGACCAGAGCAGGAGAACTACAGAAGCACAGATCTAAATGCAATACAGCCTGCAGGCACCGCAGAGCTATGATAGAAGAAACCAGCTGAGAGACCCTGCACTCTGCATGTTTGACCACAGCAGGAGAACTACAGAACCACAGATCTAAATGCAATACAGCCTGCAGGCACCGCAGAGCTATGATAGAAGAAACCAGCTGAGAGACCCTGCACTCTGCATGTTTGACCACAGCAGGAGAACTACAGAAGCACAGATCTAAAGGCAATACAGCCTGGAGGCACCGCAGAGCTATGATAGAAGAAAACCAGCTGAGAGACCCTGCACTCTGCATGATTGACCACAGCAGGAGAACTACAGAAGCACAGATCTAAAGGCAATACAGCCTGCAGGCACCGCAGAGCTATGATAGAAGAAAACCAGCTGAGAGACCCTGCACTCTGCATGATTGACCACAGCAGGAGAACTACAGAAGCACAGATCTAAATGCAATACAGCCTGCAGGCACCGCAGAGCTATGATAGAAGAAACCAGCTGAGAGACCCTGCACTCTGCATGATTGACCAGAGCAGGAGAACTACAGAAGCACAGATCTAAATGCAATACAGCCTGGAGGCACCGCAGAGCTATGATAGAAGAAACCAGCTGAGGGACCCTGCACTCTGCATGATTGACCAGAGCAGGAGAACTACAGAAGCACAGATCTAAATGCAATACAGCCTGCAGGCACCGCAGAGCTATGATAGAAGAAACCAGCTGAGAGACCCTGCACTCTGCATGATTGACCAGAGCAGGAGAACTACAGAAGCACAGATCTAAATGCAATACAGCCTGCAGGCACCGCAGAGCTATGATAGAAGAAACCAGCTGAGGGACCCTGCACTCTGCATGATGGACCAGAGCAGGAGAACTACAGAAGCACAGATCTAAAGGCAATACAGCCTGCAGGCACCGCAGAGCTATAATAGAAGAAAACCAGCTGAGGGACCCTGCACTCTGCATGATTGACCACAGCAGGAGAACTACAGAAGCACAGATCTAAAGGCAATACAGCCTGGAGGCACCGCAGAGCTATGATAGAAGAAACCAGCTGAGAGACCCTGCACTCTGCATGATGGACCAGAGCAGGAGAACTACAGAAGCACAGATCTAAATGCAATGCAGCCTGCAGGCACCGCAGAGCTATGATAGAAGAAACCAGCTGAGAGACCCTGCACTCTGCATGATTGACCACAGCAGGAGAACTACAGAAGCACAGATCTAAAGGCAATACCGCCTGGAGGCACCGCAGAGCTATGATAGTAGAAACCAGCTGAGAGACCCTGCACTCTGCATGATTGACCACAGCAGGAGAACTACAGAAGCTCAGATCTAAATGCAATACAGCCTGGAGGCACCGCAGAGCTATGATAGAAGAAACGAGCTGAGAGACCCTGCACTCTGCATGATGGACCAGAGCAGGAGAACTACAGAAGCACAGATCTAAATGCAATACAGCCTGGAGGCACCGCAGAGCTATGATAGAAGAAACCAGCTGAGGGACCCTGCACTCTGCATGATTGACCACAGCAGGAGAACTACAGAAGCACAGATCTAAATGCAATACAGCCTGGAGGCACCGCAGAGCTATGATAGAGGAAACCAGCTGAGACACCCTGCACTCTGCATGATTGACCACAGCAGGAGAACTACAGAAGCACAGATCTAAATCCAATACAGCCTGGAGGCACCGCAGAGCTATGATAGAAGAAACCAGCTGAGAGACCCTGCACTCTGCATGATTGACCACAGCAGGAGAATTACAGAAGAACAGATCTAAATGCAATGCAGCCTGGAGGCACCGCAGAGCTATGATAGAAGAAACCAGCTGAGGGACCCTGCACTCTGCATGATTGACCACAGCAGGAGAACTACAGAAGCACAGATCTAAATGCAATACAGCCTGGAGGCACCGCAGAGCTATGATAGAAGAAACCAGCTGAGGGACCCTGCACTCTGCATGATTGACCACAGCAGGAGAACTACAGAAGCACAGATCTAAATGCAATACAGCCTGGAGGCACCGCAGAGCTATGATAGAAGAAACCAGCTGAGAGACCCTGCACTCTGCATGATTGACCACAGCAGGAGAACTACAGAAGCACAGATCTAAATGCAATACAGCCTGCAGGCACCGCAGAGCTATGATAGAAGAAACCAGCTGAGAAACCCTGCACTCTGCATGATTGACCACAGCAGGAGAACTACAGAAGCACAGATCTAAATGCAATACAGCCTGCAGGCATCGCAGAGCTATGATAGAAGAAAACCAGCTGAGGGACCCTGCACTCTGCATGATGGACCACAGCAGGAGAACTACAGAAGCACAGATCTAAATGCAATACAGCCTGGAGGCACCGCAGAGCTATGATAGAAGAAACCAGCTGAGAGACCCTGCACTCTGCATGATTGACCACAGCAGGAGAACTACAGAAGCACAGATCTAAATGCAATACAGCCTGCAGGCACCGCAGAGCTATGATAGAAGAAACCAGCTGAGAGACCCTGCACTCTGCATGATTGACCACAGCAGGAGAACTACAGAAGCACAGATCTAAATGCAATACAGCCTGGAGGCACCGCAGAGCTATGATAGAAGAAACCAGCTGAGGGACCCTGCACTCTGCATGATTGACCACAGCAGGAGAACTACAGAAGCACAGATCTAAATGCAATACAGCCTGGAGGCACCGCAGAGCTATGATAGAAGAAACCAGCTGAGAGACCCTGCACTCTGCATGATTGACCACAGCAGGAGAACTACAGAAGCACAGATCTAAATGCAATACAGCCTGCAGGCATCGCAGAGCTATGATAGAAGAAAACCAGCTGAGGGACCCTGCACTCTGCATGATTGACCACAGCAGGAGAACTACAGAAGCACAGATCTAAAGGCAATACAGCCTGCAGGCACCGCAGAGCTATGATAGAAGAAACCAGCTGAGAGACCCTGCACTCTGCATGATTGACCACAGCAGGAGAACTACAGAAGCACAGATCTAAAGGCAATACAGCCTGGAGGCACCGCAGAGCTATGATAGAAGAAACCAGCTGAGAGACCCTGCACTCTGCATGATGGACCACAGCAGGAGAACTACAGAAGCACAGATCTAAAGGCAATACAGCCTGGAGGCACCGCAGAGCTATGATAGAAGAAAACCAGCTGAGAGACCCTGGACTCTGCATGATTGACCACAGCAGGAGAACTACAGAAGCACAGATATAAAGGCAATACAGCCTGGAGGCACCGCAGATCTATGATAGAAGAAAACCAGCTGAGGGACCCTGCACTCTGCATGATGGACCACAGCAGGAGAACTACAGAAGCACAGATCTAAAGGCAATACAGCCTGGAGGCACCGCAGAGCTATGATAGAAGAAAACCAGCTGAGAGACCCTGCACTCTGCATGATTGACCACAGCAGGAGAACTACAGAAGCACAGATCTAAATGCAATACAGCCTGCAGGCACCGCAGAGCTATGATAGAAGAAACCAGCTGAGAGACCCTGCACTCTGCATGATTGACCACAGCAGGAGAACTACAGAAGCACAGATCTAAATGCAATACAGCCTGCAGGCACCGCAGAGCTATGATAGAAGAAAACCAGCTGAGCGACCCTGCACTCTGCATGATTGACCACAGCAGGAGAACTACAGAAGCACAGATCTAAAGGCAATACAGCCTGGAGGCACCGCAGAGCTATGATAGAAGAAACCAGCTGAGAGACCCTGCACTCTGCATGATGGACCAGAGCAGGAGAACTACAGAAGCACAGATCTAAAGGCAATACAGCCTGGAGGCACCGCAGAGCTATGATAGAAGAAAACCAGCTGAGAGACCCTGCACTCTGCATGATTGACCACAGCAGGAGAACTACAGAAGCACAGATCTAAATGCAATACAGCCTGCAGGCACCGCAGAGCTATGATAGAAGAAACCAGCTGAGAGACCCTGCACTCTGCATGATGGACCACAGCAGGAGAACTACAGAAGCACAGATCTAAAGGCAATACAGCCTGGAGGCACCGCAGAGCTATGATAGAAGAAAACCAGCTGAGGAACCCTGCACTCTGCATGATTGACCAGAGCAGGAGAACTACAGAAGCACAGATCTAAATGCAATACAGCCTGGAGGCACCGCAGAGCTATGATAGAAGAAACCAGCTGAGAGACCCTGCACTCTGCATGATTGACCACAGCAGGAGAACTACAGAAGCACAGATCTAAATGCAATACAGCCTGGAGGCACCGCAGAGCTATGATAGAAGAAAACCAGCTGAGAGACCCTGCACTCTGCATGATGGACCACAGCAGGAGAACTACAGAAGCACAGATCTAAATGCAATACAGCCTGGAGGCACCGCAGAGCTATGATAGAAGAAACCAGCTGAGAGACCCTGCACTCTGCATGATTGACCACAGCAGTAGAACTACAGAAGCTCAGATCTAAATGCAATACAGCCTGCAGGCCCCGCAGAGCTATGATAGAAGAAACCAGCTGAGGGACCCTGCACTCTGCATGACTGACCAGAGCAGGAGAACTACAGAAGCACAGATCTAAATGCAATACAGCCTGCAGGCACCGCAGAGCTATGATAGAAGAAAACCAGCTGAGAGACCCTGCACTCTGCATGATTGACCAGAGCAGGAGAACTACAGAAGCACAGATCTAAATGCAATACAGCCTCCAGGCACCGCAGAGCTATGATATAAGAAAACCAGCTGAGAGACCCTGCACTCTGCATGATTGACCACAGAAGTAGAACTACAGAAGCTCAGATCTAAATGCAATACAGCCTGCAGGCACCGCAGAGCTATGATAGAAGAAACCAGCTGAGGGACCCTGCACTCTGCATGATTGACCACAGCAGTAGAACTACAGAAGCTCAGATCTAAATGCAATACAGCCTGCAGGCACCGCAGAGCTATGATAGAAGAAACCAGCTGAGAGACCCTGCACTCTGCATGATGGACCAGAGCAGGAGAACTACAGAAGCACAGATCTAAAGGCAATACAGCCTGGAGGCACCGCAGAGCTATGATAGAAGAAAACCAGCTGAGAGACCCTGCACTCTGCATGATTGACCACAGCAGTAGAACTACAGAAGCACAGATCTAAACGCAATACAGCCTGCAGGCACCGCAGAGCTATGATAGAAGAAAACCAGCTGAGGAACCCTGCACTCTGCATGATTGACCAGAGCAGGAGAACTACAGAAGCACAGATCTAAATGCAATACAGCCTGCAGGCACCGCAGAGCTATGATAGAAGAAACCAGCTGAGAGACCCTGCACTCTGCATGATTGACCACAGCAGTAGAACTACAGAAGCACAGATCTAAATGCAATACAGCCTCCAGGCACCGCAGAGCTATGATATAAGAAAACCAGCTGAGAGACCCTGCACTCTGCATGATTGACCACAGCAGTAGAACTATAGAAGCACAGATCTAAATGCAATACAGCCTGCAGGCACCGCAGAGCTATGATAGAAGAAACCAGCTGAGGGACCCTGCACTCTGCATGATTGACCACAGC
Source organism: Phyllobates terribilis (assembly GCF_046119375.1). Lineage (NCBI taxonomy): Eukaryota > Metazoa > Chordata > Amphibia > Anura > Dendrobatidae > Phyllobates > Phyllobates terribilis. The sequence continues at coordinate 980,061 of NW_027363136.1, read as the reverse complement.
AGTAGAACTACAGAAGCTCAGATCTAAATGCAATACAGCCTGCAGGCACCGCAGAGCTATGATAGAAGAAACCAGCTGAGGGACCCTGCACTCTGCATGATTGACCAGAGCAGGAGAACTACAGAAGCACAGATCTAAATGCAATACAGCCTGCAGGCACCGCAGAGCTATGATAGAAGAAACCAGCTGAGGGACCCTGCACTCTGCATGATTGACCACAGCAGTAGAACTACAGAAGCTCAGATCTAAATGCAATACAGCCTGCAGGCACCGCAGAGCTATGATAGAAGAAACCAGCTGAGGGACCCTGCACTCTGCATGATTGACCACAGCAGGAGAACTACAGAAGCACAGATCTAAATGCAATACAGCCTGCAGGCACCGCAGAGCTATGATAGAAGAAAACCAGCTGAGAGACCCTGCACTCTGCATGATTGACCACAGCAGGAGAACTACAGAAGCACAGATCTAAATGCAATACAGTCTGCAGGCACCGCAGAGCTATGATAGAAGAAACCAGCTGAGAGACCCTGCACTCTGCATGATTGACCACAGCAGGAGAACTACAGAAGCACAGATCTAAATGCAATACAGCCTGCAGGCACCGCAGAGCTATGATAGAAGAAAACCAGCTGAGAGACCCTGCACTCTGCATGATTGACCAGAGCAGGAGAACTACAGAAGCACAGATCTAAATGCAATACAGCCTGCAGGCACCTCAGAGCTATGATAGAAGAAACCAGCTGAGGGACCCTGCACTCTGCATGATTGACCACAGCAGGAGAACTACAGAAGCACAGATCTAAAGGCAATACAGCCTGGAGGCACCGCAGAGCTATGATAGAAGAAAACCAGCTGAGAGACCCTGCACTCTGCATGATTGACCACAGCAGGAGAACTACAGAAGCACAGATCTAAAGGCAATACAGCCTGGAGGCACCGCAGAGCTATGATAGAAGAAAACCAGCTGAGAGACCCTGCACTCTGCATGATTGACCATAGCAGTAGAACTACAGAAGCTCAGATCTAAATGCAATACAGCCTGCAGGCACCGCAGAGCTATGATAGAAGAAACCAGCTGATGGACCCTGCACTCTGCATGACTGACCAGAGCAGGAGAACTACAGAAGCACAGATCTAAATGCAATACAGCCTGCAGGCACCGCAGAGCTATGATAGAAGAAAACCAGCTGAGAGACCATGCACTCTGCATGATTAACCAGAGCAGGAGAACTACAGAAGCACAGATCTAAAGGCAATACAGCCTGCAGGCACCGCAGAGCTATGATAGAAGAAACCAGCTGAGAGACCCTGCACTCTGCATGATGGACCAGAGCAGGAGAACTACAGAAGCACAGATCTAAAGACAATACAGCCTGGAGGCACCGCAGAGCTATGATAGAAGAAACCAGCTGAGAGACCCTGCACTTTGCATGATTGACCACAGCAGGAGAACTACAGAAGCACAGATCTAAATGCAATACAGCCTGCAGGCACCGCAGATCTATGATAGAAGAAAACCAGCTGAGAGACCCTGCACTCTGCATGATTGACCACAGCAGGAGAACTACAGAAGCACAGATCTAAAGGCAATACAGCCTGGAGGCACCGCAGAGCTATGATAGAAGAAACCAGCTGAGAGACCCTGCACTCTGCATGATTGACCACAGCAGGAGAACTACAGAAGCACAGATCTAAATGCAATACAGCCTGCAGGCACCGCAGAGCTATGATAGAAGAAAACCAGCTGAGAGACCCTGCACTCTGCATGATTGACCAGAGCAGGAGAACTACAGAAGCACAGATCTAAATGCAATACAGCCTGCAGGCACCTCAGAGCTATGATAGAAGAAACCAGCTGAGGGACCCTGCACTCTGCATGATTGACCACAGCAGGAGAACTACAGAAGCACAGATCTAAAGGCAATACAGCCTGGAGGCACCGCAGAGCTATGATAGAAGAAACCAGCTGAGAGACCCTGCACTCTGCATGATTGACCACAGCAGTAGAACTACAGAAGCTCAGATCTAAATGCAATACAGCCTGCAGGCACCGCAAAGCTATGATAGAAGAAACCAGCTGAGAGACCCTGCACTCTGCATGATTGACCAGAGCAGGAGAACTACAGAAGCACAGATCTAAATGCAATACAGCCTGGAGGCACCGCAGAGCTATGATAGAAGAAAACCAGCTCAGAGACCCTGCACTCTGCATGATTGACCACAGCAGGAGAACTACAGAAGCACAGATCTAAATGCAATACAGCCTGCAGGCACCGCAGAGCTATGATAGAAGAAAACCAGCTGAGAGACCCTGCACTCTGCATGATTGACCACAGCAGGAGAACTACAGAAGCACAGATCTAAAGGCAATACAGCCTGGAGGCACCGCAGAGCTATGATAGAAGAAACCAGCTGAGAGACCCTGCACTCTGCATGATTGACCAGAGCAGGAGAACTACAGAAGCACAGATCTAAATGCAATACAGCCTGGAGGCACCGCAGAGCTATGATAGAAGAAACCAGCTGAGAGACCCTGCACTCTGCATGATGGACCACAGCAGGAGAACTACAGAAGCACAGATCTAAAGGCAATACAGCCTGGAGGCACCGCAGAGCTATGATAGAAGAAACCAGCTGAGAGACCCTGCACTCTGCATGATTGACCACAGCAGGAGAACTACAGAAGCACAGATCTAAAGGCAATACAGCCTGCAGGCACCGCAGAGCTATGATAGAAGAAAACCAGCTGAGGGACCGTGCACTCTGCATGATTGACCAGAGCAGGAGAACTACAGAAGCACAGATCTAAATGCAATACAGCCTGGAGGCACCGCAGAGCTATGATAGAAGAAAACCAGCTGAAAGACCCTGCACTCTGAATGATTGACCAGAGCAGGAGAACTACAGAAGCACAGATCTAAAGGCAATACAGCCTGGAGGCACCGCAGAGCTATGATAGAAGAAACCAGCTGAGAGACCCTGCACTCTGCATGATGGACCACAGAAGGAGAACTACAGAAGCACAGATCTAAAGGCAATACAGCCTGGAGGCACCGCAGAGCTATGATAGAAGAAACCAGCTGAGAGACCATGCACTCTGCATGATGGACCAGAGCAGGAGAACTACAGAAGCACAGATCTAAAGGCAATACAGCCTGGAGGCACCGCAGAGCTATGATAGAAGAAACCAGCTGAGAGACCCTGCACTCTGCATGATGGACCACAGCAGGAGAACTACAGAAGCACAGATCTAAAGACAATACAGCCTGGAGGCACCGCAGAGCTATGATAGAAGAAACCAGCTGAGAGACCCTGCACTCTGCATGATTGACCAGAGCAGGAGAACTACAGAAGCACAGATCTAAATGCAATACAGCCTGGAGGCACCGCAGAGCTATGATAGAAGAAACCAGCTGAGAGACCCTGCACTCTGCATGATTGACCAGAGCAGGAGAACTACAGAAGCATAGATCTAAATGCAATACAGCCTGGAGGCACCGCAGAGCTATGATAGAAGAAACCAGCTGAGAGACCCTGCACTCTGCATGATGGACCACAGCAGGAGAACTACAGAAGCATAGATCTAAATGCAATACAGCCTGCAGGCACCGCAGAGCTATGATAGAAGAAACCAGCTGAGAGACCCTGCACTCTGTATGATGGACCACAGCAGGAGAACTACAGAAGCACAGATCTAAATGCAATACAGCCTGCAGGCACCGCAGAGCTATGATAGAAGAAACCAGCTGAGAGACCCTGCACTCTACATGATTGACCACAGCAGGAGAACTACAGAAGCACAGATCTAAAGGCAATACAGCCTGGAGGCACCGCAGAGCTATGATAGAAGAAACCAGCTGAGAGACCCTGCACTCTGCATGATTGACCAGAGCAGGAGAACTACAGAAGCACAGATCTAAAGGCAATACAGCCTGGAGGCACCGCAGAGCTATGATAGAAGAAACCAGCTGAGAGACCCTGCACTCTGCATGATTGACCAGAGCAGGAGAACTACAGAAGCACAGATCTAAAGGCAATACAGCCTGGAGGCACCGCAGAGCTATGATAGAAGAAACCAGCTGAGAGACCCTGCACTCTGCATGATGGACCAGAGCAGGAGAACTACAGAAACACAGATCTAAAGGCAATACAGCCTGGAGGCACCGCAGAGCTATGATAGAAGAAACCAGCTGAGGGACCCTGCATTCTGCATGATGGACCAGAGCAGGAGAACTACAGAAGCACAGATCTAAAGACAATACAGCCTGGAGGCACCGCAGAGCTATGATAGAAGAAAACCAGCTGAGAGACCCTGCACTCTGCATGATTGACCAGAGCAGGAGAACTACAGAAGCACAGAACTAAATGCAATACAGCCTGGAGGCACCGCAGAGCTATGATAGAAGAAACCAGCTGAGAGACCCTGCACTCTGCATGATTGACCACAGCAGGAGAACTCCAGAAGCTCAGATCTAAATGCAATACAGCCTGGAGGCACCGCAGAACTATGATAGAAGAAACCAGCTGAGAGACCCTGCACTCTGCATGATTGACCAGAGCAGGAGAACTACAGAAGCACAGATCTAAAGGCAATACAGCCTGGAGGCACCGCAGAGCTACGATAGAAGAAACCAGCTGAGAGACCCTGCACTCTGCATGATGGACCAGAGCAGAAGAACTACAGAAGCACAGATCTAAATGCAATACAGCCTGGAGGCACCGCAGAGCTATGATTGAAGAAACCAGCTGAGAGACCCTGCACTCTGCATGATTGACCACAGCAGGAGAACTACAGAAGCACAGATCTAAAGGCAATACAGCCTGGAGGCACCGCAGAGCTATGATAGAAGAAACCAGCTGAGGGACCCTGCACTCTGCATGACTGACCACAGAAGGAGAACTACAGAAGCACAGATCTAAAGGCAAAACAGCCTGCAGGCACCGCAGAGCTATGATAGAAGAAAAGCAGCTGAGAGACCCTGCACTCTGCATGATTGACCAGAGCAGGAGAACTACAGAAGCACAGATCTAAATGCAATACAGCCTGGAGGCACCGCAGAGCTATGATAGAAGAAACCAGCTGAGAGACCCTGCACTCTGCATGATTGACCAGAGCAGGAGAACTACAGAAGCACAGATCTAAATGCAATACAGCCTGGAGGCACCGCAGAGCTATGATAGAAGAAACCAGCTGAGAGACCCTGCACTCTGCATGAATGACCAGAGCAGGAGAACTACAGAAGCACAGATCTAAATGCAATACAGCCTGGAGGCACCGCAGAGCTATGATAGAAGAAACCAGCTGAGAGACCCTGCACTCTGCATGATGGACCAGAGCAGGAGAACTACAGAAGCACAGATCTAAAGACAATACAGCCTGCAGGCACCGCAGAGCTATGATAGAAGAAACCAGCTGAGAGACCCTGCACTCTGCATGATGGACCACAGCAGGAGAACTACAGAAGCACAGATCTAAAGGCAATACAGCCTGGAGGCACCGCAGAGCTATGATAGAAGAAACCAGCTGAGAGACCCTGCACTCTGCATGATTGACCAGAGCAGGAGAACTACAGAGGCACAAATCTAAATGCAATACAGCCTGCAGGCACCGCAGAGCTATGATAGAAGAAACCAGCTGAGAGACCCTGCACTCTGCATGATTGACCAGAGCAGGAGAACTACAGAAGCACAGATCTAAATGCAATACAGCCTGGAGGCACCGCAGAGCTATGATAGAAGAAACCAGCTGAGAGACCCTGCACTCTGCATGATTGACCAGAGCAGGAGAACTACAGAAGCACAGATCTAAATGCAATACAGCCTGGAGGCACCGCAGAGCTATGATAGAAGAAAACCATCTGAGAGACCCTGCACTCTGCATGATGGACCACAGCAGGAGAACTACAGAAGCACAGATCTAAATGCAATACAGCCTGGAGGCACCGCAGAGCTATGATAGAAGAAACCAGCTGAGAGACCCTGCACTCTGCATGATTGACCAGAGCAGGAGAACTACAGAAGCACAGATCTAAATGCAATACAGCCTGGAGGCACAGCAGAGCTATGATAGAAGAAAACCAGCAGAGAGACCCTGCACTCTGCATGATGGACCACAGCAGGAGAACTACAGAAGCACAGATCTAAAGGCAATACAGCCTGGAGACACCGCAGAGCTATGATAGAAGAAACCAGCTGAGAGACCCTGCACTCTGCATGATTGACCAGAGCAGGAGAACTACAGAAGCACAGATCTAAATGCAATACAGCCTGCAGGCACCGCAGAGCTATGATAGAAGAAACCAGCTGAGAGACCCTGCACTCTGCATGATTGACCACAGCAGGAGAACTACAGAAGCACAGATCTAAAGGCAATACAGCCTGGAGGCACCGCAGAGCTATGATAGAAGAAACCAGCTGAGAGACCCTGCACTCTGCATGATTGACCAGAGCAGGAGAACTACAGAAGCACAGATCTAAAGACAATACAGCCTGGAGGCACCGCAGAGCTATGATAGAAGAAACCAGCTGAGAGACCCTGCATTCTGCATGATTCACCACAGCAGGAGAACTACAGAAGCACAGATCTAAAGGCAATACAACCTGGAGGCACCGCAGAGATATGATAGAAGAAAACCAGCTGAGGGACCCTGCAATCTGCATGATTGACCACAGCAGGAGAACTACAGAAGCACAGATCTAAAGGCAATACAACCTGGAGGCACCGCAGAGCTATGATAGAAGAAACCAGCCGAGAGACCCTGCACTCTGCATGATTGACCAGAGCAGGAGAACTACAGAAGCACAGATCTAAAGACAATACAGCCTGGAGGCACCGCAGAGCTATGATAGAAGAAAACCAGCTGAGGGACCCTGCACTCTGCATGATTGACCACAGCAGGAGAACTACAGAAGCACAGATCTAAATGCAATACAGCCTGGAGGCACCGCAGAGCTATGATAGAAGAAACCAGCTGAGAGACCCTGCACTCTGCATGATTGACCACAGCAGGAGAACTACAGAAGCACAGATCTAAATGCAATACAGCCTGGAGGCACCGCAGAGCTATGATAGAAGAAAACCAGCTGAGAGACCCTGCACTCTGCATGATTGACCAGAGCAGGAGAACTACAGAAGCACAGATTTAAAGGCAATACAGCCTGGAGGCACCGCAGAGCTATGATAGAAGAAAACCAGCTGAGGGACCCTGCACTCTGCATGATTGACCACAGCAGGAGAACTACAGAAGCACAGATCTAAATGCAATACAGCCTGGAGGCACCGCAGAGCTATGATAGAAGAAACCAGCTGAGAGACCCTGCACTCTGCATGATTGACCACAGCAGGTGAACTACAGAAGCACAGATCTAAATGCAATACAGCATGGAGGCACCGCAGAGCTATGATAGAAGAAACCCAGCTGAGAGACCCTGCACTCTGCATGATTGACCAGAGCAGGAGAACTACAGAAGCACAGATCTAAAGGCAATACAGCCTGGAGGCACCGCAGAGCTATGATAGAAGAAACCAGCTGAGAGACCCTGCACTCTGCATGATTGACCAGAGCAGGAGAACTACAGAAGCACAGATCTAAATGCAATACAGCCTGGAGGCACCGCAGAGCTATGATAGAAGAAACCAGCTGAGAGACCCTGCACTCTGCATGATTGACCACAGCAGGAGAACTACAGAAGCACAGATCTAAAGGCAATACAGCCTGCAGGCACCGCAGAGCTATGATAGAAGAAACCAGCTGAGGGACCCTGCACTCTGCATGATTGACCACAGCAGGAGAACTACAGAAGCACAGATCTAAAGGCAATACAGCCTGCAGGCACCGCAGAGCTATGATAGAAGAAACCAGCTGAGAGACCCTGCACTCTACATGACTGACCAGAGCAGGAGAACTACAGAAGCACAGATCTAAAGGCAATACAGCCTGCAGGCACCGCAGAGCTATGATAGAAGAAACCAGCTGAGAGACCCTGCACTCTGCATGATTGACCAGAGCAGGAGAACTACAGAAGCACAGATCTAAATGCAATACAGCCTGGAGGCACCGCAGAGCTATGATAGAAGAAACCAGCTGAGAGACCCTGCACTCTGCATGATGGACCACAGCAGGAGAACTACAGAAGCACAGATCTAAATGCAATACAGCCTGGAGGCACCGCAGAGCTATGATAGAAGAAACCAGCTGAGAGACCCTGCACTCTGCATGATTGACCAGAGCAGGAGAACTACAGAAGCACAGATCTAAAGGCAATACAGCCTGCAGGCACCGCAGAGCTATGATAGAAGAAACCAGCTGAGAGACCCTGCACTCTACATGATTGACCACAGCAGGAGAACTACAGAAGCACAGATCTAAAGGCAATACAGCCTGGAGGCACCGCAGAGCTATGATAGAAGAAACCAGCTGAGAGACCCTGCACTCTGCATGATTGACCACAGCAGGAGAACTACAGAAGCACAGATCTAAATGCAATACAGCCTGGAGGCACCGCAGAGCTATGATAGAAGAAACCAGCTGAGAGACCCTGCACTCTGCATGATTGACCAGAGCAGGAGAACTACAGAAGCACAGATCTAAAGGCAATACTGCCTGGAGGCACCACAGAGCTATGATAGAAGAAACCAGCTGAGAGACCCTGCACTCTGCATGATTGACCAGAGCAGGAGAACTACAGAAGCACAGATCTAAAGGCAATACAGCCTGGAGGCACCGCAGAGCTATGATAGAAGAAACCAGCTGAGAGACCCTGCACTCTGCATGATTGACCAGAGCAGGAGAACTACAGAAGCACAGATCTAAAGGCAATACAGCCTGGAGGCACCGCAGAGCTATGATAGAAGAAACCAGCTGAGAGACCCTGCACTCTGCATGATGGACCACAGCAGGAGAACTACAGAAGCTCAGATCTAAATGCAATACAGCCTGCAGGCACCGCAGAGCTATGATAGAAGAAACCAGCTGAGAGACCCTGCACTCTGCATGACTGACCAGAGCAGGAGAACTACAGAAGCACAGATCTAAAGGCAATACAGCCTGCAGGCACCGCAGAGCTATGATAGAAGAAACCAGCTGAGGGACCCTGCACTCTGCATGATTGACCAGAGCAGGAGAACTACAGAAGCACAGATCTAAAGGCAATACAGCCTGCAGGCACCGCAGAGCTATGATAGAAGAAAACCAGCTGAGAGACCCTGCACTCTGCATGGTTGACCACAGCAGGAGAACTAAAGAAGCACAGATCTAAATGCAATACTGCCTGCAGGCACCGCAGACCTATGATAGAAGAAAACCAGCTGAGAGACCCTGCACTCTGCATGATTGACCAGAGCAGGAGAACTACAGAAGCACAGATCTAAATGCAATACAGCCTGGAGGCACCGCAGAGCTATGATAGAAGAAACCAGCTGAGAGACCCTGCACTCTGCATGATTGACCAGAGCAAGAGAACTACAGAAGCTCAGATCTAAAGGCAATACAGCCTGCAGGCACCGCAGACCTATGATAGAAGAAAACCAGCTGAGAGACCCTGCACTCTGCATGATGGACCAGAGCAGGAGAATTACAGAAGCTCAGATCTAAAGGCAATACAGCCTGGAGGCAGCGCAGAGCTATGATAGAAGAAACCAGCTGAGAGACCCTGCACTCTGCATGATTGACCACAGCAGGAGAACTACAGAAGCACAGATCTAAAGGCAATACAGCCTGGAGGCACCGCAGAGCTATGATAGAAGAAACCAGCTGAGAGACCCTGCACTCTGCATGATTGACCAGAGCAGGAGAACTAGAGAAGCACAGATCTAAATGCAATACAGCCTGCAGGCACCGCAGAGCTATGATAGAAGAAACCAGCTGAGAGACCCTGCACTCTGCATGATTGACCACAGCAGGAGAACTACAGAAGGACAGATCTAAAGGCAATACAGCCTGCAGGCACCGCAGAGCTATGATAGAAGAAACCAGCTGAGAGACCCTGCACTCTGCATGATTGACCACAGCAGGAGAACTACAGAAGCACAGATCTAAAGGGAATACAGCCTGCAGGCACCGCAGAGCTATGATAGAAGAAAACCAGCTGAGAGACCCTGCACTCTACATGATGGACCAGAGCAGGAGAACTACAGAAGCACAGATCTAAAGGCAATACAGCCTGGAGGCACCGCAGAGCTATGATAGAAGAAACCAGCTGAGGGACCCTGCACTCTGCATGATTGACCAGAGCAGGAGAACTACAGAAGCACAGATCTAAAGGCAATACAGCCTGGAGGCACCGCAGAGCTATGATAGAAGAAACCAGCTGAGAGACCCTGCACTCTGCATGATTGACCAGAGCAGGAGAACTACAGAAGCACAGATCTAAAGGCAATACAGCCTGGAGGCACCGCAGAGCTATGATAGAAGAAACCAGCTGAGAGACCCTGCACTCTGCATGATTGACCACAGCAGGAGAACTACAGAAGCACAGATCTAAATGCAATACAGCCTGGAGGCACCGCAGAGCTATGATAGAAGAAACCAGCTGAGAGACCCTGCACTCTGCATGATTGACCACAGCAGGAGAACTACAGACGCACAGATCTAAATGCAATACAGCCTGGAGGCACCGCAGAGCTATGATAGAAGAAAACCAGCTGAGAGACCCTGCACTCTGAATGATTGACCACAGCAGGAGAACTACAGAAGCACAGATCTAAATGCAATACAGCCTGGAGGCACCGCAGAGCTATGATAGAAGAAAACCAGCTGAGAGACCCTGCACTCTACATGATGGACCAGAGCAGGAGAACTACAGAAGCACAGATCTAAAGGCAATACAGCCTGCAGGCACCGCAGAGCTATGATAGAAGAAACCAGCTGAGAGACCCTGCACTCTGCATGATTGACCAGAGCAGGAGAACTACAGAAGCACAGATCTAAATGCAATACAGCCTGCAGGCACCGCAGAGCTATGATAGAAGAAAACCAGCTGAGAGACCCTGCACTCTGCATGATTGACCACAGCAGGAGAACTACAGAAGCACAGATCTAAAGGCAATACAGCCTGGAGGCACCGCAGAGCTATGATAGAAGAAAACCAGCTGAGAGACCCTGCACTCTGCATGATTGACCACAGCAGGAGAACTACAGAAGCACAGATCTAAAGGCAATACAGCCTGGAGGAACATATTTTGGGGTGTAATAAGTGCAAAACAGCTCAGATTTAATCATGAGTTATACTGATACAACTAAATAAATATATGTGTACACTAATATGAGACAACATTGTGATTTGGGGAATTAACAATTTAAATATTAACTAGTGCACGCCTCATCCAATAGGTGTATATATAGAAATCATTGGGCTCTAAACCATTATAGAGAATTTAGCCACGTACACTACAACTTTTTTCAAGTAAATGACCACGATTTGGTTTTAGGTCTAAAATGCGTTGAATGATTACATATTTCTACACTGTTTTTCACATTTGATAAATGATATTATTGTGGTTGAGTGCAGCTGATACTAATGAAAATGAATTGTACAAGTATTTATAATGGCCTCGGTATAAATCTGTCCACATTGAGTGTGGGCTTTATCTATGAACTATGATAGCGTTATGGCGAGCAAGAGAAGTTTATTTCCACTATGGTTTCCATAGCTGCCATGTCCCCATCCTTTATGGTAAGTATCCAGGCTCAAATCTGCCTGAGCGAGATTTTACTGCTTTTTAGGCTCTGTTCACATCTACACTACAATGGGGAAAAAAAGTATTTAGTCAGCCACCAATTGTGCAAGTTCTCCCACTTTAAAAGACGAGCGAGGCCTGTAATTGACATCATAGGTCGACCTGAACTATGAGAGACAAAATGAGAAAACAAATCCTGAAAATCACATTGTCTGATTTGGAAAGAATTTTTTTTCCGATTTTGGTGGAAAATAAGTATTTAGTCAATTACAAACAAGCAAGATTTCTGCCTCTCACAGACCTGTAACTTCTTCTTTAAGAGGCTCCTCTTTCCTCCACTCATTACCTGTAGTACTGGCTCCTCTGTCCTCCACTCATTACCTGTAGTACTGGCTCCTCTGTCCTCCACTCATTACCTGTAGTACTGGCTCCTCTGTCCTCCACTCATTACCTGTAGTACTGGCTCCTCTGTCCTCCACTCATTACCTGTAGTACTGGCTCCTCTGTCCTCCACTCATTACCTGTAGTACTGGCTCCTCTGTCCTCCACTCATTACCTGTAGTACTGGCTCCTCTTTCCTCCACTCATTACCTGTAGTACTGGCTCCTCTGTCCTCCACTCATTACCTGTAGTACTGGCTCCTCTTTCCTCCACTCATTACCTGTAGTACTGGCTCCTCTGTCCTCCGCTCATTACCTGTAGTACTGGCTCCTCTGTCCTCCACTCATTACCTGTAGTACTGGCTCCTCTGTCCTCCACTCATTACCTGTAGTACTGGCTCCTCTGTCCTCCACTCATTACCTGTAGTACTGGCTCCTCTGTCCTCCACTCATTACCTGTAGTACTGGCTCCTCTGTCCTCCACTCATTACCTGTAGTACTGGCTCCTCTGTCCTCCACTCATTACCTGTAGTACTGGCTCCTCTGTGATCCACTAATTACCTGTAGTACTGGCTCCTCTGTCCTCCACTCATTACCTGTAGTACTGGCTCCTCTGTCCTCCACTCATTACCTGTAGTACTGGCTCCTCTGTCCACCACTCATTGCCTATAGTACTGGCTCCTCTGTCCTCCACTCATTACCTGTAGTACTGGCTCCTCTTTCCTCCACTCATTACCTGTAGTACTGGCTCCTCTGTCCTCCACTCATTACCTGTAGTACTGGCTCCTCTTTCCTCCACTCATTACCTGTAGTACTGGCTCCTCTGTCCTCCACTTATTACCTGTAGTACTGGCTCCTCTGTCCTCCACTCATTACCTGTAGTACTGGCTCCTCTGTCCTCCACTCATTACCTGTAGTACTGGCTCCTCTGTCCTCCACTCATTACCTGTAGTACTGGCTCCTCTGTCCTCCACTCATTACCTGTAGTACTGGCTCCTCTTTCCTCTACTCATTACCTGTAGTACTGGCTCCTCTGTCCTCCACTCATTACCTGTAGTACTGGCTCCTCTTTCCTCCACTCATTACCTGTAGTACTGGCTCCTCTGTCCTCCACTCATTACCTGTAGTACTGGCTCCTCTGTCCTCCACTCATTACCTGTAGTACTGGCTCCTCTTTCCTCCACTCATTACCTGTAGTACTGGCTCCTCTTTCCTCCACTCATTACCTGTAGTACTGGCTCCTCTTTCCTCCACTCATTACCTGTAGTACTGGCTCCTCTGTCCTCCACTCATTACCTGTAGTACTGGCTCCTCTGTCCTCCACTCATTACCTGTAGTACTGGCTCCTCTTTCCTCCACTCATTACCTGTAGTACTGGCTCCTGTTTGAACTTGTTATCAGTATAAAAGACGCCTGTCCGCAACCTCAAACAGTCACACTCCAAACTCCACTATGGTGAAGACCAAAGAGCTGTCGAAGAACACCAGAAACAAAATTGTAGCCCTGCACCAGGCTGACTAAATACTTTTTTTCCCCCACTATGTTGTGATTTCCATATTTTTGTTCTATGATAGAAAAAGAAAAGATGAAGATAACGGAAGCGCCGGACCCCCTGTATATCGGACCCTGAGGTTTGTCTAGTGTCCACTGGAACATCCAATATTTTACTGGACAGAATGGTGCAGCATGCTGCTATACATGCAACTCTTGGGGCCGACTGTGCAGTGAATATTGTGTGACAAGGAGCAAGGACCTAGTAGGAATTTGCCTCAAGTTCTAAAATGGTTTGAAACCACTTTAATAAAGTCTGATGGTTTACAGGTCTATATATTGCGCAGTTTTATTATTTAAAAATACTTAGTTTAACCACAGATTTCATCTCTAAGAAACAAGTTCAATGGCATTTACCATATGGCGTTTAGATTTGTGTCAGGGGTTTCTCACTTACAGAATACAAGCTGACACTTTCTCATCATGTCCTTTTGCTACAAATAGGGCAATGTAATAAGGAGCATCTGACAGATACAGCAAATCTTCCTAAGAGTGAATTAAAAAATGACTGGCATTTATATGGAACATATTCAATACAAGCCATGTATAAAAATGATGATATACAGTACAGACCAAAAGTTTGGACACACCTTCTCATTTAAAGATTTTTCTGTATTTTCCTGACTATGAAAATTGTACATTCACACTGAAAGCATCAAAACTATGAATTAAGACATGTGGAATTATATACTTAACAACACATGTGTTAATTCATAGTTTTGATGCCTTCAGTGTGAATGTACAATTTTCATAGTCAGGAAAATACAGAAAAATCTTTAAATGAGAAGGTGTGTCCAAACTTTTGGTCTGTACTGTATATGCTTATATAGAATATACTAAATAAAGCTATTGGTCAGTTACTGGTCACATGGCCAGCCGTGCGGCCAGGCCAAGTGTGTATATAATATTTGAACGGAAGTTGACAGTTGAGAGTGACAGTTGGAGTTGACTTGCGACGGTGGAGGAGATATCTGCCAACCCTGAACTGAGTAGCAAAAATATGGAGATGAATGAAGACAGAGGACAACCGAGGAAGGGAAAGAAGAGGACAAATGCCACATTGATCTCATCAAATGAAGATAAGAAGACATCGAATAACAGCAGCCAAGAGAGGAAGAAGAGAAGGACAAGCTCAAGGCCAGCTGAGAAGATGTCTTCCAATCTGAAGATGAATCAAGTGGATGAAGAGAGGAAAAAAAGTGCCAAGAAGAGAAAACACACCATAAACTCTTCAGGAGAAAAAAATCCGCTGCCCAAAAGAGCCAAAGGGGTCCTGAAAACAGAAGACCAGCAGGGACTCCAGAGAGGCTCAGGTAGATTAATACATACATTTATGGGTTTTTTTTTAAAACAAGTCATACCTACCATTGTGGAGGGTTTTCTTCACTATTTAGTGAGCAGACTATTTTGGGCCCTATTCTAATTTTTATTTTTTTGGGGTTTTTTTTCATTGTAGAACATCAAAAGGCATGACTTTTTTATATCTTCATTGACACAGTTATAAAAGACTTACTTCTTCTGGGACAAATTGTATTTTTAAGTCATAATTTGGGATACTGTATATTTAATGCATTGATTTCATTTACATTTAAAGAACTTCTTGAGGGAAATCTAAAAAAACAATTGCAATTCTGTCATTTATTCTTTTTTTTCATCATTCACTTTACAATATACATTACAAATCTCAAGATAATGTTACTCTCTGGGTCAATGATGTATTCAGCTGATATCTATGGAAATCGAGGTCTGGGGGTGGGCTGCTTATATGTGGTGCACAATAAAACATTGAAAATCGGTCCGGTGAGGCCTTGGACTCTTGTGTCTTCTTTATTATCTGGGTCAGGACAATTATGGTGATTCCAACTTAATAAAGTTTATTGAAGTTCTACTGTTATTGCCATAAAAACACAAACACTTTAAACAATTATTTTTTTCTGCCATCATATTTCAAGACTAATAACAGTCTTTTATTTTTCCAGTGACAGTGGCATCCATTGGTCACCAAAGAATGTGGTTGTGGAGTGCTGATGGGATGTCATGGCAGCCGGGGGACAGATCATTATCCCCATGGCTGCCATATTGGTACCCCGGTGAAGCCCCGTCAATGGCTGGGGTTCATAGGAGACAGTGATTTAGCTAAATATTACATTACAAGACAAAAAATAAATAAATTATATATATATATATAAATATTTATAGTTGTGTGCACAGTATATATATATATATATATATATATATATATATATATATATATGCATATACATATATATGTCTTTATTTTATTGGAAAAGATGGGGTGATATGAATTTTCATGTTTTTTTTTATTGTTACTGTATACATGTGGTATTGCTGCAACCATTAAAGTCAATTAAGTCCAATTAATGTGGTATGCTGCCAGTATTCATTACTATTTTAATGGTGGATGTGTGATACTAAGACCCCAATGATTGTAAGAATGGGGGTTCAATGAATCTTTTCCCAATAGACAATGAACTACTATTCTAAAACTTGGGTGCGTGACCCAGCAGACGCCCACCTCAGACTTTAAAGGATATTAGAAGATTATTTTTTTTATTCCAAATGCTTGGCTGCTATAACAATGATAAATGAAGCTGTCCTCCTCATCCTCCTCATCCTCCTCATCCTTCCTAGGTTGGGCAATGTCTCTCCGCTGTCTCGGTCCCTGGTCTTTGGTGGCAGATTATAGCAGAAGCATCATGACCACAGTGCACATTATGGCAGCAGCCAATCATAGGGTTCAGCAATGATGTTGATACAGTCATCACAATACCACTGAGCCCAGCGATTGGCTGCAGCGGTCAGATATGCTGGAGTTGTGAAGTTATCCCTGTAGCCTATCAACTTTAAAGAGTGGATGAGAATAGCTTTTTTAATATTTTTATAGTGGGAAAGTATATGGAATAAAATAAATAATGTCTTTGGTATGAAAACTCCTTAATGTCTAATAAAAATGTGGTAAGGTCTATTCACAGTCCAGGTTTTGTCATGATTTTGATTGAGGTTTGGGAGTTTTATTGGGCTAAATGGGCCTGAATTATTTTGTGTTATTGGCATTTTTTGAGCCTCACTATTAAGGGTCTAGAAAAGGGGTTGATATAAAGTAAAGAAGTGTGGCTTAGTGTTCAACAGGTCTAGCAAGATCAAAATGTATCATACAGCATAGATGGGATAGGTCATCAATATAATATAGGTGAGGGACTGCCACCCAGCCCCCACTGATAGTCTGTTATCCGCCATTGGCAGGATGTAAATAGTGTATGGAGCAGAATAGCACAGCGCTGGACATTGTGTAGTGGCCGCTGCCAGGAACTGCAGATAGGTTTCTAGTGAAGTGACTAGGAGCTGATCGGCAGTACCCCACAGCAGCCATTAAACAATGTCCACTGTGCACATCTAGCTGGTGGCAACTCACATACCAAATGATCGTGGTGGTGCTGGGAGTCCGAGACCGATCACCAACCCCTTGAACATATGGCCTGAACATACAATCCATAAGTGAACATGGGCTATTTATTTTTTAAAGCACATTCTGACATATGCTGATTAAAATACAGGGATGGAAAACCTCTTTATGGTAAGTTTAAGACCTTAAAAAGTTTATCCCAAGAACAATTGAACATTTTAATCAATAGATCATGAAAAACGAAGCAGTTGCACAATTGGATATATTTAAAAAAAAATCATATTGTTGAGATAAACTTATAAATGCGCCCCTCATGTATACCGTGTATCTAGCTTTGCCCAAGTATGTAACATAGCAACAGACAGTAGTAACATCGTTTTTAAAACCCCTTTACAACCTATGACGTCTTAGTACGTCATAGGCTACCTCCCCCGGTTCAGTGAGGGCTCCGGCGCTGAGCCCGCACTGAACCGAGCACATGTCAGCTGATTCTTACAGCTGACATGTGCCCGCAACAGCCACGGGTGGAATCGCGATCCACCCGCGGCTGTTAACATGTTATATGCCGCTGTCAATCTCCGACAGCGGCATTTAACGCGCGCTTCCGGGAAGCGCGTCCTAAGCCCCGCCCATTGGCGACCCCGTCACGTGATCGCGGGTCACTGATGGGTGGGCATGACAACCCAGGGTCTGCAGCAGACGCCTGCGGTTGTCATGAGCTGGACGCTATGAGCGCCACCTAGTGGTCGGCGCTCATAGCACAGGACCAATTCTGCTATATGCAGGGGATCTGCTGATCCCCTGTATGTTGCAGAGGCGATCGGATAGTTGCTGCTTCTAGTCTCCTATGGAGACTATAGAAGCATGCAAAAAGTGAAAAAAAAGTTTTTAAAAATATAAAAAAAATTAAAAAAATATAAAAGTTTAAATCACCCCCCTTTCGCCCCATTCAAAATAAAATATTAAAAAAAAACCCTACATACACATATTTGGTATCGCCGCATTCAGAATCGCCCGATCTATCAATATAAAAAAAGAATTAATCTGAACGGTAAACGGCGTAATGATAAAAAAAATTCTAAACGCCAGAATTACGTTTTTTGGTTGCTGCAAAATTGCAATAAAATGCAATAACAGGCGATCAAAACATCAGATCTACCCCAAAATGTTATCAATAAATACGTCAGTCCAGCGCGCAAAAAATAAGCCCTCACCCAGCCCCAGATCCCGAAAAATTTAGATGCTACAGGTCTTAGAAAATTGCGCTTTTTTTTTTTTTCAAAATTTTGGAATTTTTTTCACCACTTAAATATAAAAGAACCTATACATGTTTGGTGTCTACGAACTCGTAATGACCTGGAGAATAATGATGGCAGGTCAGTTTTAGCATTCAGTGAACGTGGTAAAAAAACAAAAAAAAACCAACTGTGGTATTGCACTTTTTTTGCAATTTCACCGCACTTGGAATTTTTTTCCCGTTTTCTCGTACACGATATGGTAAAAGTAGTAATGGCGTTGAAAAGTAAAACTCGTCCAGCAAAAAATAAGCCCTCATATGGCCATATTGACCAAAAAATAAAAACGCTATGGCTCTGGGAACAAGGGGAGCAAAAAACGAAAATGCAAAAACGACAAAACCCAAGGTTGCGAAAGGGTTAAGGTTGAAGGAAGACTAAGTTCATCTAGTTCAACCCATAGCCTAACATTTTAATCCAGAGGAAGGCAAAAAAAAAACCATGTGGCAAACACTAAGCTCCACATTGGGGAAAAAAATTTCTTCCCGACTCCATACGACAATCAGACTAGTTCCCTGGATCAACGTCCTATCAAGGAATCTAGTATTTATAACCTGTAATATTATACTTTTCAAGAAAGGCATCCAGGCCCTTCTTAAATTTTAGTAGTGAATCACTCATTACAACATCATGCGGCAGAGAGCTCCATAGTCTCACTGCTCTTACAGTAAAGAATCCGCGTCTGTGATTATGATGAAACCTTCTTTCCTCCAGACGTAGAAGATGCCCCCTTGTCCCCGTCTCAGGCCTCAGAGTAAAAAGATCAGTAGAAAGGTCTTTGTACTGTCCCCTCATATACTTGTACATAGTAATAAGATCACCCCTAAGCCTTCTTTTTTCCACAGTAAATAACCCCAAGTGTAATAAGTGTAATTACTAATAACCTGTCTTGGTATTGCAGACCCCCCAGTCCTCTAATAACCTGTCTTGGTATTGCAGACCCCCCAGTCCTCTAATAACCTGTCTTGGTATTGCAGACCCCCCAGTCCTCTAATAACCTTGGTCACTCTTCTCTACACCCGCTCTATGTCATTCTTATACACCGGACACCAGAACTGTACACAGTATTCTAAGTGTGGTGGCACTAATGACTTGTATAGAGGTAAAATTATGTTCTCCTCATGAGCATCTATGCCTCTTTTAATGCATCCCATTATTTTATTTGCCTTTGTAGCAGCTGCCTGACACTGGCCATCAAACGTGAGCTTGTCGTCCACCAATACACCCAGGTCTTTTTCAGTGACAGTTTTGCCCAGTGTTTTACAATTAAGCATATAATTATACATTTTATTTCCTCTACATTTATCCCCATTAAAGCTCATTTGCCATTTATCAGCCCAAGCTTCTAGTTTACATACTGTACATTGTGAAAATGTTTGGACCCCTTGAACTTTTCTACCTTTTGCCACATTTCTGGCTTCAAACATAAAGATATAAAATTCAAATTTTTTTCGGAAGAATCAACAACAAGTGGGGCACAATCGTGAAATGGAACAAAATTTATTGGATATTTTAAACTTTTTTAACAAATTAAAAACTGAAAAGTGGGGCGTGCAATATTATTCGACCCCCTTGAGTTAATACTTTGTAGCGCCACCTTTTGCTGCGATTACAGCTGCAAGTCGCTTGGGGAATGTCTCTATCAGTTTTGCACATCGAGAGGCTGAAATTCTTGCCCATACTTCCTTGCAAAACAGCTCGAGCTCATTGGGGTTGGATGGAGGGCGTTTGTGAACAGCAGTTTTCAGCTCTTTCCAAGATTCTCGTTTGGATTCAGGTCTGGACTTTGACTTGGCCATTCTAACACCTGGATACGTTTATTTTTGAACCATTCCATTGTAGATTTTGCTTTATGTTTGGGATCATTGTCTTGTTGGAAGATAAATCTCCGTCCCAGTCTCAGGTCTTTTGCAGACTCCAACAGGTTTTCTTTCAGAATGGTCCTGTATTTGGCGCCGTCCATCTTCCCATCAATTTTAACCATCTTCCCTGTCCCTGCTGAAGAAAAGCAGGCCCAAACCATGATGCTGCCACCACCATGTTTGACAGTGGGGAGGGTGTTTTGAGGGTAATGAGCTGTGTTGCTTTTACGCCAAACATATCGTTTTGCATTGTGGCCAAAAGGTTCGATTTTGGTTTCATCTGACCGACCACCTTATTCCACATGTTTGCTGTGTCTCCCAGGTGGCTTGTGGCAAACTTCAAACGAGACTTTTTATGGATATCTTAGAGAAATGGCTTTCTTCTTGCCACTCTTCCATAAAGGCCAGATTTGTGCAGTGTACGACTGATTGTTATCCTATGGACAGACTCTCCCACCTCAGCTGTAGATCTCTGCAGTTCATCCAGAGTGTTCATGGGCCTTTTGGCTGCATGTCTGATCAGTCTTCTCCTTGTTCGAGATGAAAGTTTAGAGGGACGGCCGGGTCTTGGTAGATTTGCAGTGGTCTGATACTCCTTCCATTTCAATATGATCGCTTGTACAGTGCTCCTTGAGATATTTAAAGCTTGGAAAATCTTTTTGTATCCAAATCCGGCTTTAAACTTCGCCACAACAATATGTCGGACCTGCCTGGTGGGTTCCTTGGTCTTCATGATGCTCTCTGCACTTGAAACAGAAGCCTGAGACTATCACACAGCAGGTGCATTTATACGGAGACTTGATTACACACAGGTGGATTCTATTTATCATTACCAGTCATTTAGGACAACATTGGATCATTCGGAGACCCTCACTGAAATTCTGGAGTGAGTTTGCTGCACTGAAAGTAAAGGGGCCTAATTATATTGCACGCCCCACTTTTCAGTTTGTAATTTTTTTTTTAGAAAGTTTAAAATATCCAATAAATTTTGTTCCACTTCACGATTGTGTCCCACTTGTTGTTGATTCTTCCCCAAAAAATTAGAATTTTATATCTTTATGTTTGAAGCAAGAAATGTGGCAAAAGGTAGAAAAGTTCAAGGGGGGCAAATACTTTCACAATGCACTGTAGATCCTCCTGTAATATAAAATTGTCCTCCTCTGTATTGATTACCTTGCAGAGTTTAGTGTCATCTGCAAATATTGAAATACTACTCTGTATGCCCCCTACAAGGTCATTAATAAATATGTTAAAAGAAGCAGGCCCAATACTGACCCCTGTGGTACCCCACTGTTAACTGAGACCCAGTCTGAGTGTGTTCCATTAATAACCACCCTTTGTTTCCTATCATTGAGCCAGTTCTTAACCCACATACATATATTTTCCCCTATCCCCATTGTTCTCATTTTATGTATCAACCTTTTGTATGGAACCGTATCAAAAGCTTTTGAAAAGTCAATATACACAACATCCACTGCATTTCCTTGGTCCAGTCTGGAACTTAAAGTAAATCTTCATAAAAGCTGATCAGATTAGTCTGACAGGAATGGGGTAAACCCATGTTGATATTGGGTCATAAGGTTATTCTTCTTCAGGTACTCTAGTATAGCATCTCTTAGGAAACCCTCCAGGATTTTACCCACAGTAGAGGTTAAGCTTACCGGCCTATAATTTCCAAGTTCGGTTTTTGTCCCCTTTTTGAACATTGGCACCACATTTGCTATACGCCAGTCCTGTGGTACAGACCCTGTTATTATGGAATCTTTAAAAATTAAAAATAATGGTCTATCTATGACGTTACTTAATTCCTGCAGTACTCGTGGGTATATCCCATCCGGGCCCGGGGATTTGTCAACTTTAGTGGTTTTTAGACGCCGCCATACTTACTGCTGGGTTAAGCAAGTGACATTTAATGGAGAATTTTTGTCATCACTAATCATGTTTTCTGTCATGCAATTTTCTTGGGCAAATGCTGTTGAAAAAAAAATCATTTAGCATATTGGCTTTTTCCTCATCCTCATGCACCATTTCACCCAGACTATTTTTAAGGGGGCCAAGACTATCATTTTTTAGTTTTTTACTATTTATGTAGTTAAAGAATATTTTGGGATTATTTTTACTTTCTCTGGCAATGTGTCTCTCTGTCTCAATCTTTGCTGCCTTGATTTTGTTTTTTACAGAATTTATTTAATTTTCTGTATTTATTTAATGCCTCATCACTACCCACTTGCTTTAGTTCTCTAAATGCTTTTTTTTTGTCACTTATTGCGCCCCTTACAGCTTTATTTAGCCATAGTGGTTTCCTCCTATTTCTAGCATGTTTATTCCCATAGGGTATATATTGTGCACACGTCCTATTCAGGATGCTAATAAATGTCTCCCATTTGCTTTGTGTAGCTTTATGTCTCAGGATATCGTCCTAGTTTATTGCACTAAGATCATCTCTCAACCGTTGAAAATTTGCCTTCCTGAAGTTTAGTGTCCTTGTAACCCTTCTACTACATATCGTATTAAAGGATACATGAAAACTTATTATTTTGTGATCACTATTACCCAAGTGACCCCCAACTCGTATATTTGATATGCGGTCTGGCCTGTTGGTTAGTATTAGGTCTAGCAGTGCCCCTCTTCTTATTGGGTCCTGAACCAGTTGTAAAAGGTAATTGTCTCTCATAGTTGTCAAAAAGCTATTACCTTTGCTGGAACTACAGGTTTCTGTTCCCCAATGTATTTCAGGGTAGTTGAAGTCCCCCATAATAATGACTTCTCTTTGAGTCACTGCTTCATCTATTTGCTTTATGAGGATATTCTCCGCTACTTCCATTATTTTTGGAGACTTATAACAAACCCCTATCAGTAATTTATTATTTTTTCCCCCTCCCCTTATCGCCACCCATAGGGACTCTGCATTTTCATTAGACTCACATATATGCTCACGCAAGATGGGTTTTAAGGATGATTTTACATATAAACACCCCCCCCCCCTTCACTTGTTTGTACGGTCATTTCTGAACAGACTATAGCCCTGTAAATTAACTGCCCAGTCATGGCTCTCATCCAGCCATGTCTCAGATATCCCCACCATGTCATAATTATTTTCCAACAAAATTAATTCTAATTCCTCCATTTTGTTGGTGAGGCTTCTGGTATTAGTGTACATGCATGTACATGTATCTCTCTGTACCTGTATTCCTTCCTACTATATTGACTGTTCTAAGCCCACCCCCAATTTCTTTATTTGTGCCCAGGTCACTATCTGCATTATCTTCCCCACCTATAAAATGAATACCCTCCCTCCCCAATCCCTAGTTTAAACACTCCTCCAACCTTCTAGCCATTTTCTCCCCCAGCACAGCTGCACCCTCCCCATTGAGGTGCAGCCAGTCCCTAGCGTAGAACCTGTAGCCACCTGAGAAGTTGGCCCAGTTCTCCAGGAACCCAAACCCCTCCTTCCTACACCAATTCCTGAGCCACTTATTTATCTCCCTAATCTTCCATTGCCTCTCTGGTGTGGCACGTGGTACAGGCAGTATATCAGAGAATACCACCTTGGGAGTCCTTGCTTTAAGCTTGCAGCCTAATTCCCTGAAATCATCTTTAAGGACCTTCCACCTACCTCTAACTTTGTCATTTGTGCCGTGTGTACCATGACCGCTGGGTCCTCACCAGCCCCTCTCAGTTATCTGTCAACCTGATCAGCGATGTGCCGGACTCAAGCGCCATGTACGCAGCACACTGTTCGACGATCCCTGTCTTTGTGACAGATTGCCCTATCTGTTCCCCTAATAATTGAGTCCCCCACTACCAGCACCTGCCTGGCCTGCCCTGCTCTCCTATTTCCCCCCTTACTGGAGCTGACATTCCTCCGGCTTTCAGAGGACATGCTTTGCTGCAGCAGTGCTACCCCTGTACCGACACCCCCCTCATCTGCCAACTTTGCAAACTTATTTGGGTGTGCCAGATCAGGACTACCTCCCTGGCACTCTTCCCTCTACCCCCCCCCTTCTAACGGTCACCCAGCTAGCTGCCACACTGTCCTGCAGCTTCCTAATACCATCCTCCCCCACATCTACCCCAGTGAGCAGCTGTTCAGTGAGCAGCAGACTCCTTTCCATATTGTCAATGGATCTCAGTGTTGCCAGCTCCTCATTTAGATCCAGTATATGGGCTTCCAAACGCACAACATGCACACATCTCGCGCAGCAGTAAGCAACCCCGACCGGCTGTTCAAGGAATGCATACATGTGGCAAGATGTACACTGGATAGCATTGCCAATAATGGAGCTCATTTCCTAATGGGGATTGCACTAGACAGAAATGTTAAGTAAAAAGAAATGTAAAGAATTAAGAAAATACAGACAGCAATTCAGTCCAAATTCCTCCCTTCCAAACTCCCTGAATCCAAGTCACTGAAAAACAAGTCACACACTTTACTTCTGTTTGCACTTACGCTCCGTTCACACTCGCTAAGGAAGAAGATTTAAAGAGTTTTTTTTTCTTCCCTTTAGCAGCAATCCAACCTACAGCTCAATGCACTTCCAAAGGACTGGATGCCCCAACCAGCTGCCGCTTATAAACCCTTATTTATAACCCCTCACCCTTAATTAACCCCTTGTGAGTATAGCTACACCTCCGGATTTAAGTGCAATGTAGTTAACTCTTAAATACAGAGGTAGTAGAGATGCTGCAGTTGATGGTGGCACATACACAGCTTCTGGCAGGGATCTAGCTGCTTCTTTGTATGTTTATTCCTGTAGTCTGCCTCCATGCAGCCACTATCCTGGAGGCAGATACAGTTGAAAGCAATGATGGAAGAGGGAGCCGTGAGCTCTTTCTTCCATCCTTCTCCCTGTTCGTCTTAAGTTTCAGCCTAGCAGGCACAATGACGTCACTACATTGCGAGCGCTGTGCCGAGCAGTGCAGAGCTGTCAGACCACACGCTGCAGACACCGAAGCAGCAGGGGGACTGGGAGAGAGATTTATTTTTTGTGTGGGCCATCAAACTATATGGAAGGCTACTTGAGGGGCATCATACTACTTGGAGGGCTATGTGGGGTGCCAGCATACTATTATGAGGGCTATGTGAGGTCCACCATACTATTTGGAGGGCTATGTGGGGTGTGATCATACAATTTGAAGGGCTACGTGGCAGCCATTATACTATTTGGAGGGCAATCATATTATTTGGAGGGCTACTTGGAGGCTTATCATGCTATGGAGACTATGTGGGGACCATCATACTGTTTGGAGGGCTGAGTGGGGGCCACCATACTGTTTGGATGGCTGTGTGGGGCCATTATACTGTTTGGAGAGCTAGTGGGGGGGGGCATTATAATGTTTACAGGCCATTATATAGTGTGGAGAGTTGTTTGGGGACCATCATACTGTGTGGAGGGTTGTGGGGGCCACTATACTGTATGGAGGGCCACTATACTGTGTGCAGGTCATCATAATGTGTGGAGGGCTGTGTCAGGGGCCATCATACTATGTGTGGGGGACAATGTGGGCCATCATACTGTGGTGGGGGCATTGTGAGGGTATCATACTTTGGGGGATGGGGTACTGTAGGGTCATCATACCATGTGTGTAGAGGAATTTACTGTGGGGGTATCTTACTGTGTTTGGGCGCACAATTGTTGGCATCATACTTTATGGTGGCCATGAAAAGGGTATCTTATTGCGTGGGAACACTAAGGGGCTTCAATAGGGGCAAAATTACTTTCTAAGGGCTGCAAAGTTGTAAAATATGCTCTTCTGTGACCCTGCTTAATTTTTATTTGTTTTGAGGGGAGGCGAGCAATTAGGACATCTGTCATGGGTTCCCATGATTTTAATGTACGCCCCTGTCCCTGCCTATTTGTTTAATCAAATTAGTGCCCGTATCTTTACACAGCTGTATCTGCTGTGTTCCTGTGAGCTCATCATGAATCAAACCAGTAAAGTATAAGCTCAGCAGACGGACCCCTAAACTGAGCACACAGCTTAGACCACGTCCCCACCTTCAGTATTTGGTCAGTATTTTACATCAGTATTTGTAAGTCAAAACCAGGAGTGGGAGAAAAATACAGAAGTGGTGAGGAGTTTCTATTATACTTTTCCTCTGATTGTTCCACTCTTGGTTTTGGCTTACAAATACTGGTGTAGAATACTGTCCAAATACTGAAGGTGTGAACGTGGCCTTATCGTTACAAAAAAAACTGAGCTATCACTCAGCCCTAGAGTGAACGACGTTAGTCTTCTCTCTGCTTATTCCTTTCATCTAAGGACTAACAGCATTGAACACTTACCTCATAGGCCCCTGATGAAGCCACCATGCGTGGCGACACGCGTTGGGCATTGACAGCTCATCCACACCACCCCGGTCCCTGGTATTGGTGATAGGTCTTTGCCTATTTAGGATATGCTAGTGTTATTTTCCTTGAATTTATAATCTACCCTTAAAATCTAATGGCTGAACAGGAAGCCTAAATTTGATCTATTGTCTAGTGACTTTTGTATCTTTATTAGGCTTCATCTGGTCATTGCTGACATTCATCTGGTGTCCTCTTCTTGGGCAATCATTGTTATTGTGGTGTGTGTGACTTTAATATCACACTCTTTATTCATGTACAACAAGATTAGAGGATTCCTGTTACCATATTATATTTCTGCCCAGGTGGGGTATTGATTATCGGAGATAGTTTTATTCCAGCCGGCTTTCATATAAAACTTTTACCTATCTTATTTATGATGATTTATTTTTGCAGGGTGGTCTTTGTAGTGGGTGGGCTCTCACTCAGTGAGGGATTCCACTGAGTTTTTACTTCTGTTTTAATGGATTTTGTGTCGTTGATGTGTATGTATTTTTCCTAATAAAATTGATATATATTTTTCTATTAATATCAGCTAATGATTTTTTATGCATGGCGATCACTGGTCTAATAGTATACCCCTATTCTTTTGGGCCTTTCATCTAAGGATACATGCTATTGCATTGGACTTTTTACTAGCTTCTTCATACTAAGACTGCACTGGGCTGGGGGGGAGGGATGTCCCCCCACGCCGGATCCCATGAAGCTACTCAGGGGGGCTGCCGGGGAGCTGCACTGTAGCTGCTGTCCTGGCCACATCACAGTGATGCAGACATGCCAACTGCAGGCTATGTGTGCTGCGTCTGCAGAAGTGGCGTCACAGCGCGCCTGCAGCTGATTCATTCTGTCGGAGAGGAGCCTGTGGATCGGAGACCTCCGTGGATAAGTGTGACATTAAGAGGTCTGCAGTGAGGAGGGAGCAGGAAGCTGCTCATCTCCTCATAAACCCACACGGAGGAGGTAGCAGGAAGCTGCTCATCTCCTCATAAGCCCACACGGAGGAGGTAGCAGGAAGCTGCTCATCTCCTCATAAGCCCACACGGAGGAGGTAGCAGGAAGCTGCTCATCTCCTCATAAGCCCACACGGAGGAGGTAGCAGGAAGCTGCTCATCTCCTCATAAGCCCACACGGAGGAGGTAGCAGGAAGCTGCTCATCTCCTCATAAGCCCACACGGAGGAGGTAGCAGGAAGCTGCTCATCTCCTCATAAGCCCACACGGAGGAGGTAGCAGGAAGCTGCTCATCTCCTCATAAGCCCACACGGAGGAGGTAGCAGGAAGCTGCTCATCTCCTCATAAGCCCACACGGAGGAGGTAGCAGGAAGCTGCTCATCTCCTCATAAGCCCACACGGAGGAGGTAGCAGGAAGCTGCTCATCTCCTCATAAGCCCACACGGAGGAGGTAGCAGGAAGCTGCTCATCTCCTCATAAGCCCACACGGATTTGTGTTTTGTCCTGTCGGTAGTCGCTCTGCTGGTGCTCAGTGTTAGTTTTTGCAGGAGTCTGAACTTCGATGCAGATTAGGGTCGCCCTGTCAATGCAGAAAGTTCAGTCTGGAGCAATAAATCACACTGAGTCCCAGCAGAGAGGCCCACAGACATCACTATACAGGATCCTGGATTGACTGATCACACTTGAACCTACAGCACATGATAGATTGTACTATATGGCCCAATATGTAATATGCTAGGTCCTGTAGGCCGGTCCAGGTGTGATCAGTACACTGCATTGTATATCTGTGTACATAATATACCACATCTAGTATACAGATTGGTGTATGATCTATTGTGATACAGAAATCAGATGTTTTAAAAAATACACATTGCTATATACCATCAGATGTCTGTTGTCACAGTATATTATATACCAGTCATGAATTCCCCCCTATATTCTGGTAGCTCACAACTATCCCGGATTCAGCAGGACTCTCCCGAAACGTCAGCGCTTTTGTCCTGGCTTCTGATACTCACCTCTCTCCAATGTTTTCATCGCTCCATAACTCCTCCTTTTTGGGGCAGGGCCGCTTCTCTACTCAGTGCATAAATTAAGTTATATATGAGACGCCCTCCCTGGGAGATGGGGTTACTCGGTGCCGGGTCGGTTGTAGGGGAGGGGGATGCAGTCGTGGCCTAGACCCATTCCGTGCCCAGGGCTGCCTCATAAAAAATTGGGCTTTTAAGTGAGAGTGGTATTTCGACTACACCACCTGTGGTTTCTGGTGATGGACACCAGCGCTGCTTCAGTCCACTGAGGCCGGTGTTACGGGCAGCTAAGATGGGATGGCTCTGTAGCGCCCCGAGGGTTCGGCCGCTACAGGGGTATTGCCCCTCTGCCAGAGGTGTGGTATTCCACTCCCAGGTAAGGATGGAGTATGGACCAGGGCTCAGTTAGCTGCATACAGCACACTCACCCCATTTCCGAGGGACAGCTCAACGGTACTCCCATTAGACAGAAATGCAGGTACGACAGACCATGTCCCTGGCTGGAGTGGGGAGGGGGGAGGAATACCCAGTGATGTAGGAGCAGATAGGGGTTGGTTCCTGAGCGTAGGTAGGAGCCCATTGGTTGCTGGTCACCTGGGCTCATGTTCTAGAGGGAGGTATATAAGGTGGGCACCATCTTAGTTCTGGGTCAGTTCAGCCAGTTCAGAGTAGAAGGAGAGAAGTTGAGTTCAGCCAGAGAGGGCTGATAGGGAGCTGTGGCTCAGTCTGGGCCCAGCTCCATGAGGCAGGCCTAGGGTGAAGGCCGGGAACAGAAAGGAACAAGAACAGAAAGGAACAGAAACAGGAAGAAACAGCAGGAAAGAGAGAGAGAAGAACAGAAGGGCTCAGGAACAAGAAGGCAGAAGGGACCCTAAGAACCCACGAGAATACAGGGTGAAGGGTCAGGCAGATTAAGGGTACCGGATCCCAAGTTAGTGGAGGAGAAACAACCCTCAGCCAAAGACCGGAGGTCGTGATCATTTATTGGTGCGACACCTCATCAAACCTGTTAGGAAGGCACCGTATAGAACAGCGGGGAACGGGATCCACGTTTACCCACACAAGTTCGCGGCAGCTGGACAAAAGTGGGTCACTCGTGAGGCAGGCCAGAGAAAGGATAAAAGGGGGTCCTGTGCCATGCTCCTGAATCGTCTGGGAGTTGACCGAGCCCCTCACCTGGTGGACACCGCACGGTTTGGGTGGTCACTACCTGTACAGAAGTGACCCGGAGAATCTGAACTGTGAGTAAAAGACATTGGACTGTAGTACGTTGTCTGTGTGCTCTTTCGCTCCTCCAGCACTAACGGCACTGGGACTCTCTGCACCATCACCCCCACCATTCACAGCACTGCCCTGGGGTTACACTTTTCCCGTGGGGAGTTACCCAATCTCAGCTGCACACACCATCAACCTCAGGGGACTGCCTTGCAGCGGCGGTTCCTAATAACCGCAATCCACGGGTGGCGTAGTCGGACATCACTTAAAATATCTAAAGGATTGCCACTGGTCTGACCACTCTGAGCCACGGGACCGGGTTGCCACTACTACCCCCATCGTCTCCCTATTGCCTGGTTCCGAGTGCCCCACGGCCCAGGGGGCGAGTCAGCTCCCCACAGGCGGAGCAGGCCTCAGGGCAGTGAGATGAAGGTGATGATGGGTGCAGTGCCACACAGAAAATAACAGGCTGAAGCGGTGTGTGAAGTCATCCAGGGTTTTTACTCACTTTCAGATGAACTTTATCTGCAAAGCCTCCCTGTGCTACACACGGCGTACTGCGGCCACCGGGAAGGGGGTTCAGCACTTTCCAGTTAGGTCAGGAGCACCTGTCGAGACCCCTCTGGTGTGTTCCTCTCCTTGGTAAGTTCTCCCACTAAGTCTTCTCCTGACTGTGCGTGGTATGAACGTGGTGTAAGGCCGGGTCCCACTGGATAAACGCACTTTAAGAGATACAGGTGGCGTAAGCCGCTCCATCCATATCCCCCTGGGATCCACTAAGCCTCCGGGCTTTTCCGACTGAGACGTGAAGTAACAAAGTCAGATATCGGGGGCCGGTCACCCCTTTTGCAGCAGGAATCCCTCTGACTAAGCCAGAATAAAGAGTACAGGTGGCGTAGGCTGCTCTGTCCGTATCCCCTGGGATCCTTTTGCCTGTGGAGCCAATCTCCTCTGCTCCCCTCCAGGCCTTCATAGGTCAGGACCTTGACCAGGTAGAGACAGCTGTTAACTCTGACCCGCTCCTCGTCTCAAGGCCAGAGTACGAGGACCGTGTATCTTCAGCCAGCTACAGCCTCTTGCTGGACCCCGACAGAAGACCACAATCAAAGACCTTGAACTTAAGATGGCCGTAGATTAAATATGAAAGAATAAGTGTTTCCTAAAAGTGTGTCCTCCACCCTCACCCACTACATGGTTCCCCCTGTCTTTGGTTCCCCCCATCTCCTCTATCCCGGCCCGGGGCAGCACCCTGGTGCATTTAGGCCCCCTACAGGACAGGAGTGGTGTAGTGTTGAGTGGTGAAGTAGGGTCCTGAGATATGCTCCACCCTTACCTGGAAGAGGAGATACCACACCTCGAGCTGAGGTGCAGTACCTCTGTGGCGACTGAACCCTCAGGGGCGCCACATTCCCCACCGGTGAAACACAGCACGTCCGCAGGCTGCAATAGAGTAAAAAGTTGGTACAGACATTCAAATTTTTAAATGCTTTTGTAAACAGTAAAACATTCTTCCCTTTATGGGAGGTTAGGACTCTTTTAACGTTGCATGATATATATATATAGAATATAAATATAGAAAAATATTAAAGAGACATTATACATGTATGGAAAACATTAAAGAGACATTATGCATGTAGACAGTTCTGTAGAAAATACGGTAGAAAGTGTCAGTTCAGCAGCATGAGGGACCTGTCCCAAACCCTCAACGTAGGCCCTGGGGTGGCTGCAGGGCATGGATATCCCGAGTTGGACCTCCAGGAGAGCCACACCAGACAGGTTTTGCTTCTGAGGTCTGAGTTAGAAGGGGTTTTGTATAAAACCAATAGGGAGCACCGTAATAGGTGCAAACTATTTACAAAGTTAGTCTGTCTACTGCTCAACGTCCGCAGGGACAAATGTCTCTGTTAACTCAAATCCGGGTGAAGAAAAAGGAAAACACATAACTGTTCAAACTAAGGGGAGATACATCTCTGAGGGCTGCTCAGAAGTGGTATCCCCACCGGGAAAATGGTTCATCTTTCCCGACGGAGCCCGACCGGTCCTCTGTAGGTAGGTGAGTGGGGGTATCCTCCTTAAATACCCTGTGGACGATCAGGGCATACCACCCACACTCCCCATGGTGGCGGGTGTAGGACACCAAATCGCCCGGGTAGAGGTTCCGGCCAGGGTGGCCCTGCTCCAGCCTCGGCTTGACGTCCCGCCGGTTGACGATCACGTCCCGGTCGAACTGTGGGCTGCGGATGAAGCCCCATCCTGCCACCTGGTGGAAGCGCACGACTAGGCCCTCTTCCCGGGGGCTTGGACGGGTGGCCTCCGCCTGACGGTCCTGCGACTTAGCAGCCCTGGCGCGCACCTCCATGCGCTCACAGCGGACCCGCTTCTCCCGTCGCTCTTTTTCAAATTGGAGGAGTACCTTTCGGCACGTCTCCTCCCGCCTCCGCGCTTCGGTCTTGGTTTCCCGGGGGAAGCCCATCAGGTCGCCCACCCGGTTATCCCAGGCGAACTCTTCTGCCGCCGGGCAAGCGACCGGTGGCGCGGGCAGTGGCTGTAACGGGGGTTGCTGTGTGCGCTCTGTTGATGCGGCCCAGTCCGGGTTGGTGCAGGTGGACACCCAGGTTAGGGCAGGCGCTTCCGGATCGGGGGTCGGGAGGCATAGCAGGTCTCCGACTATGGCGGTGGCTTGGGACAGGGGTGTATCCGGGGACAGGGGTGCTGGCAGGATACTTAGGAGGGCTTCAGTGTGTCTCTCGCCCGGGGTAGGGTTTTTTGCCTTACCCGCACTTGGGCTGCACGGGGCCTCCTGGGCTTCCTCCTCCTGGGCTGGAGCCTCACTTGACAGGCGCAACGAGCTCTGGCGGCGGTCCCGGATCCTCCGCAAAACATCCTCTCTCCACTCTGCGGCGGCCAGTCGCTGGGCCTCTTCGACCCTCCGGGTCAGGTCCTGTGATTCTCCACGGAGGAACTCGGCCTCCTCCGGGGTCAGGTGAATTCCCTCCATACCGAGGGAGGTGGCAGTTCGTGGGCCAGCGTCGGAGGACTCGGAGGACATCTCCTTTGCTGCTTCCATCTTTGCTGCTGGGTGCAGTCTCTTTCTCCTCCTTCTTTTGGGGCGGCTCCAGGGCAGCTGGCTGACGGGCACTCCTTGGGATGTCCCATCCGTCTTGACGGACACTACTATGCGGACTGTCTCTGCTGGAGAGGGCGGTCTGCAATTTTGGCGCCATTGGGGAGCCAGGCCCACGATGGGAGGACTTTGGCTGCTGTTGTTTTTGCACATAATGGCGTCCGTTCTTCTTGGGCGGGCGCCACTTTAAGTGTGAAGCGACAGTCTTTTTGTGAAAAGGCGCACAGTACCCGTCAGCAATGGGGACTATCTTCTTCCGTTGCTGTGGGCACGCAATCCTGCCGACTACGCCAAGTTTGAGACGCCCTCCCTTGGAGATGGGGTTACTCGGAGCCGGGTCGGTTGTAGGGGATGGGGATGCAGTCGTGGCCTAGACCCGTTGAGTGCCCAGGGCTGCCTCATAAAAAATTGGGCTTTTAAGTGAGAGTGGTATTTCGACTACGCCACCTGCGGTTTCTGGTGATGGACACCAGCGCTGCTTCAGTCCACTGAGGCCGGTGTTACAGGCAGCTAAGATGGGATGGCTCCCCACAGGCAAAGCAGGCCTCAGGGCAGTGAGATGAAGGTGATGATGGGTGCAGTGCCGCACAGAAAATAACAGGCTGAAGCGGTGTGTGAAGTCATCCAGGGTTTTTACTCACTTTCAGATGATCTTTAGCCGCAAAGCTTCCCTCTGCTACACACGACGTAATGCGGCCACCGGGAAGGGGGTTCAGCACTTTCCAGGTAGGTCAGGAGCACCTGTCGAGAATCCTCTGGTGTGTGTTCCTCTCCTTGGTTATTTCTCCCACTAAGTTTTCTCTTCAGCCAGCTACAGCCTCTTGCTGGACCCCGACAGAAGACCACAATCAAAGACCTTGAACTTAAGATGGCCGTAGATTAAATATGAAAGAATAAGTGTTTCCTAAAAGTGTGTCCTCCACCCTCACCCACTACATGGTTCCCCCTATCTTTGGTTCCCCCCCATCTCCTCCATCCCGGCCCAGGGCAGCACCCTGGTGCATTTAGGCCCCCTACAGGACAGGAGTGGTGTAGTGTTGAGTGGTGAAGTAGAGTCCTGAGAAATGCTCCATCCTTACCTGGAAGAGGAGATACCACACCTCGAGCTGAGGTGCAGTACCCCTGTGGCAACTGAACCCTCAGGGGCGCCACATATATTCACTGCTTCTCCAGTGATCTGGTCTTACACTTACATCTCCATGTTCACAAGCTGCCGCTCTACTAATGAGCCACAACTTATAATGATTCACATAGGAGAATTTGGCAATCTTGACCTCTATTGCAGGCAGTGAACCCAGAATCAGATTATACATGTCCATACAGATCCATTGTATATATAACAATGTATTTCTATGTTCCCTGTATACTGAGGTGAAGAAAAAGATTGCTATAAAAGTGGTAAGAATAATAAGAAGCAATTACAAAAACATAATTTTCTCTTATTTTGTGAGTCTCCCCAGGTCCCGAACCCATAACCTTAACATTACAGGCAGGAGCCTAAGCTACTGAGCTACAAGCTCTGGTGAGGTCATGAGGAGAATTTAGTATACTTTATCTCTATTGCAGGCTCCGACTCAACAAACAGATTCTACTGATAGAAATACACTGCTGTGTACAATGTATGTATTTGTATTCTAGAGATAAAATTACTAAAAAATAATGAAAAACACTTGATAATGAAAAAAATATTGTCATTTGTAATGCATTTTTTTAAATTTAAATAAAAAACATCACAAATCAGCAAATAACACTGACATATTTGGTGTTCCTGTAATCGTGATAACCCGCACAACACAGCCATCAAATTATTTATGGGAATCAGTAAATGGCATAAAAAAAGGAGTGATTGATATTTCTCTATTAAACCAATAAAAAATGTAATAAAACTGTAGTGCTGAGGCCGTGTTCACACGTAGCGCAAATGCTGCGTTCTTTCTACAGCTTTTTTCTGCAGGTGTCCTCACCAAACGATGCAATAACAATCTTCCCTGATTGTTGTGTGTTTGCTGCGTTTCTTTTATGCGTGTTCCCCTTATTTCATGCGATTTTGTGGCAGATATAAAGCACAGTTTTTAGCACTTTTTTAATAGTACAGAAAAGCTTTGATTCTGCGCTTAAAAATGCATCAGCGTTTTTTTCATGCATTTTTTTCAGAAGAAGCCTATAGAGAAAAAGGCACTAAAACCGCAGAGTACAGCAGCGTATTTACATGCACAGAGGGCGGAGATTTCATGCAATCACATTTACTTGTTCCCATGTAGCATAAATGTTGCATATTTTCTGCTGCTTTTTTTGCACATAAATTCTGCTGGGTTTAGCTATCCAAGCGAAGTGGATGTGATTTCATGAGAACTGCGCCTTCTGTAGTCTCGACACGCTGCTAAACTGTGCAGTTTTGGTGTTTTTTTCTTTCTCTTGTCTTCTATGTGGAGCCTAAAAAAAACGCATGTAAAAAACTGCAGTTACTTTTTTAAGTGCAGAATCAAAACTGGGGGAACAAGAGCGAAGTGAGATGGTGTTGTTTTTTTTCTTTTATATGTGTTTGGGATGTGTGTCTGCATAAAGAAGGCTGTGTGAGAACGCATACTGTATATAGGAGGTTATGTGTGGGCTCATACTGTATATAGGAAGCTATGTGAGGGCATATAGTATACACAGGCTATGCGGGGGCTCATACTGTACATAGAGAGGCTATGTGGGGGGTCCCACTGTATATAGGAGGCTATGTAGGTCTCCACATTGTATATAGGAGGCTATATGGGGCCTCACACTGTATATAGGAGGTTATGTGGGGCCTCACGCTGTATATAGGAGCCTATGTGGGAGCTCATAATGTATATAGGAGGCTATTTGGGGGCACATACTGTATATAGGAGGCTGTGTGGGGTTCCAACTGTATGTAGGGGGCTATGTTAGGGCTCACACTATATATAGAAGGCTATGCGGGGGCTCACACTATATATAGAAGGCTATGTGGGAGCTCATAATGTATATAAGAGGCTATGTGGGGCTCACACTGTATATAGGAGGCTATGTGGGGCTCATATCGCATATAGGAGGCTATGTGAGGGCTCATACTGTATATATGGGCTATGTGGGGACTCGCACTGTACATAGGCGGCTCATACTGTATATAGAAGGCTATGTGGGGCTCACACTGTATATAGGAAGCTATACGGGAGCTCATACTTTATATAGGAGGCTATGCGGGGGCTCATACTGTATATAGAGAGGCTATGTGGGGGGTCCCACTGTATATAGGAGGCTATGTAGGTCTCCACATTGTATATAGGAGGCTATATGGGGCCTCACGCTGTATATAGGAGGTTATGTGGGGCCTCACGCTGTATATAGGAGCCTATGTGGGGCTCACACTGTATATAGGAGGCTATGTGAGGGCTCATACTGTATATATGGGCTATGTGGGGACACGCACTGTACATAGGGGGCTCATACTGTATATAGAAGGCTATGTGGGGCTCACACTGTATATAGGAAGCTATACGGGAGCTCATACTTTATATAGGAGGCTATGTGAGGGCTCATACTGTATATAGGAGGCTATGTGGGGGCTCACTGTATATAGGAGGCTATGTGTGAGAGCATAATGTATATAGGAGGCTATTTGGGGCTCAAATTGTATATAGGGGCAATTTGTGAGGGCTCATATTGTATATAGGAGGCTATGTGGGGGCTCACACTGTATATAGAAGGCTATATGGGAGCTCATAATGTATACAGGAGGCTATGTGTGGCTCACACTGTATATAGGGGGCTATGTGAGGGCTCACACTGTATATAGGGGCTATGTGAGGGCTCATAATGTGTATTGGAGGTTATGTGAGGGCTCATACGGTATTTAGGAGGTTATGTGAGGACTCATTGTATATAAGGGCTATGTGGGGTCACACAGTGTATAATGGGCTTATAATGTGTATAAGGGGCTATGTGGGGCTCATACTAAACAAAGGGGGCTATGTGTGTGCGTTCATACGGTATTTAAGGGGATGTCAACATACTTAATTCTGCTCAATATTAAGTGATATAATTAATATTTTATATTAATATACATTTTTGTTAATATTAATGTTTGTTAATATTAATATTGAGCAGAATTAACTTCAATCTATTGGTTCGACCCTCCACAACAGTCACGTTTTCTCATGTGGCCATTCGGGTAAATTAATTGCCCACCCCTGACATATGCTATCATATATTATCCAGTATATACCATCTTATGTCTGTATCAAAGTATGTCAAATACCATCCCATATTATCCTGTATACTGGATGTGATATACTTTGTGCACAGACATCAGATGGTATATACAGGATAATATGTGAGTGGTGTAATATCTGATGTCTGTAGTCATAGTGTAATATGCACTAGTTACATATTATCCTGTATGTGGTATACTATATGCAAAGACATCCCATATTATATACAAGATCATTGATGGCTGGTATAATATCTGATGTCTGTATCACAGTATATCATATACCATCACATATTATGCTGTATACTGGATGTAATATCCTGTGACACAGACATCCAGTGCTAGGCTGGGGTCACACTAGCGTATAGCATCTGCTGCGAGAGTGAGCCGAGTGTCAGTGCACTGTGCTTCCATCCTCTGTAGGTGCAGAGCAGGCGAAGAAAGTCATTTCTCCATCTCCTCCATTGCCAGTGTCCATGGTAATTGCACTGCACTGGGATGACATCCAAGTGCAGTCCGATGTTTCACACGCATCCATAGACTTGTATGGGTGAGTGTGAGCCAAGTCTTGCTGCCAATCGCAGCATGCTGCATCAGCATGAGAAAATAATCACAGATCTGAGCCGGCCCATAGAATAACATTGGGCCGAGGGCTATCAGATCAAACATCCCATAATAGACACAACATAATATGGTGTCATATCTGACGTCTGTAGTCATAGTGTCATATATAGCTGTCACATGATATCCTGTATATAATATCTGATACTGTATGTATAGTCATGATATGTCAGATACCAGTACAGATGTGCCAATTGATTCACAGGACACTGGTCAGTCACGTCAGTAGTCCATGGCCACCAGACCAGGGCCCTGCGAGCCTCCTCCTACCTGCCGGCATCTCGGACTCCTCTTTTGATTTGTAGACCTTGAGTGGTGTCATCTTTGTGGCGTGACACATGCAAGACATTGTGCCTGCCTAAAAATCAAAGAAAGACAAAAAGAATGGTGTCAGGTAGGAGCCGGCCATAGGGCTCTGATCAAGTAGCCACTGAATATTCATCTGACCACTAGATGATTGCTCGTCTCTATATAGCAGCCATATATTCTCCTATGTATATTGTACTGTATGTGGTATAATATGTACACTGTGTGCACAGACATCAGATGGTGCACACAGGATAATTAGTGACTGCTACAATAATGTGACATCATCTATAATATAACGTTGGATGTGTCCGTCTGTCCGAAGCATATGTGGACTGAGCCTGTGCAATACGCCTGCGCAGTCTGGCCCCAGACAGAAGAACGCATCCAGCCGTTGCAGGTTACAGGGAGGAGGAGTGTGGCGCCAGAGATCGCGGTATGTGTAGGCACTTAACGCATACCGCCATCTCTGGCTCCATAAGCACATACCTACCTGGGAAGAGTGTCGCACCTCTGTTCGGGCCGGAGGCCGGGGAGGAGTGTGGCGTCGGAATCGGCGCCTGCACATAGCGCGATATCCGGCGCCATTTTAGTACAGACACATTTGCAGTGTGTCTTCAACAAAATGGCGCCAGACAGCATGGTATGCACATGTGCGTACTCCGACGCCATTTTGTTGAATACACTCTGCAAATGTGTCTTCACTGAAATGGCGCCGGATATCGTGCTATGCAGGCGCTGATTCTGGTGCCATTTTAGTAAAATAACACAGGCAACGCACTGCAGGGGAGCGATGGAAAGGTGAGTAGGAGTGTTTTTTTTACTTAATTGATGGAGTATGGGGGAGCATATAACAGGATTGGGGGAGCATATACCAAGATGGGGGAGCATATA
Organism: Phyllobates terribilis; assembly: GCF_046119375.1. Taxonomy (NCBI): domain Eukaryota; kingdom Metazoa; phylum Chordata; class Amphibia; order Anura; family Dendrobatidae; genus Phyllobates; species Phyllobates terribilis. The sequence continues at coordinate 941,163 of NW_027363136.1, read as the reverse complement.
CCAGGATGGGGGAAAGCACATACCAGGATGGGGGGAAGCACATAACAGGATGGGGGGAAGCACATAACAGGATGGGGGGGGGCACATAACAGAATGGGGGAGCAGATAACAGGATGGGGGAATACATACCAGGATGGGGGAAGCACATACCAGGATGGGGGAAGCACATAACAGGATGGGGGAAGCAAATAACAGGATGGTGGGAGCACATAACAGGATGGGGGAAGCACAGAACAGGATGGGGGAAGCACAGAACAGGATGGGGGAAGCACAGAACAGGATGGGAGAGCACATACCAGGTTGGGAGAAGCACATACCAGGATGGGGGAAGCACATACCAGTGTAGACCGTGTAGCAGGGAGGTCGCTATCAGAATACAGCGGCCCGAGGACAAAGGATACTAGCAGACAATTTGTTAGGGAACCACCTTTTTACTAAGAACAGAAACTGGGTTGCCCCAGCAACGTAAGAAAGGAACACAAATGAACTTCACACATACCTAGCTCAGCACAGCTAGGACCCCTGCGCTGCACAACTGACAGGACCAGGATGTACTAAAAGATGAACTATAATTTGCCTGACCAGTGGTTCCACCTAATGCGGTAACCGAGGGTTATCCGAAGCAAGGATGTAATTAGATGGGTGCAAGGGGCAGCCCCTGCAGGGGTGCAGCGCAAAAGTTCACAAACTTAACAACTTACTACGATTACAATACTGTTACACTATCTATACACAAGCTCACCCACTGAGGGGAGTATCTAGCTAAGGTTCACACAACCCTATTAGCAAACAATGTCTCTAACTGAGAATCTATGGTGCCAAACTCTCTCTATAGTCTGCGTGCACGTTCCCACTGGGATCCCTATTTTGGGGCCTGAGCTCAGAACTTACCGGCCATTAACTGATCTCTGAAGAGGCTGTCTAATCGTCCGATCAGCCGCTTAGCTGCGAGACCAAGGAGGGAATGCTGGGCTTGTCACAGGAACGCAGTTTCAGTCTGACAGGCTAGCAGATGGCCCTTCACGTCACCGCAGATACCTTGGGGGGAATCCAACTCTGCATCCAACCGTAGTTGTCTCCCCAAAGTGATTCAGGATGTGGGAGCATTGACCAGGATGAGGACGCAAATACCGGGATGGGGGACCAGGATGGGGGAGCATATACCAGGATGGGGGACCAGGATGAGGTAGCACATAACAGGATGGGGCAGCTTATAACAGGATGGGGGAGCATATATCAGGATGGGCGACCAGGGTGGGGGCACAAATACCTGGATGGGGGACCAGAATGGGGGAGCATGAACCAGGATAGGGGACCATATACCAATAAAAATGCTCGCCACCAGGGCGTAGAACGGGTTCAATAGCTAGTATACTATAATATGGAATGGAATTTTACAATGATGATTTGCTTGATCAAGTTTGTTTGAAAAAATACACAAAATAATAATTCACAGGTATCTATGTGGCAGATCTGGACTTATGTGTGGCCACCTTTACTCTGCTGATATGTTTTTTAGGAGTGTAGAAAAGCACAGCATACCTTGTTTTACTACATCTCTAATATTGTATATCCAATTGAAAAATGGTCATGCATAAGCATAATATGTACTGCGTCTTACCACTACAAACGCTCATCTGAACTGGTCCAAGTGCTGTGGGTTTTTCCATGGGCAGCTCTCAGACAGACAATATGGTTGTGTGAATATAGCCTATGAAGCTGCTGGAAATAAGCATGTTAAGGATGGGCCGCTACTTATGGGCCACTGCTGTGTGCTTGCCCCCCAGGCACTGCATGAGGTCTCAGCATTCACTGTAATGATAATCTGTGGGCTCAGATTAGGTGTCCGACCACTGAGCTTGTACTTCAATGGTTGGACTCATGATGAGCTCACAAGATGGTGAAGCAGCAGATACTCTCCTCCTTCAGGGAAACAAATGGGGAGAGAAAGGAGTGAATTCACACAAAGAAGCAGCTCTATCAGTCTCTTCCAGAAAGGGAATTAGGTGAAAGCCCCTCATGACTGAGATTGAATGAGAGGGTCAATTTGAAATAATGCAGGGGGTTTATAGGGTGGTCATTGGTGTTTAGAAAAAGGGGGTGGAGGATGAGCAGTATTTAGGGGAAAAATGCCGGAAAGAGGGGCCATCTTGGGTCAGTGAAGCTGAGAGTGACCCACCCTCCTTCCCTTAGGTGAAGCAGGGATTGGTAGGAGCTGTATGTTCTTATAGTTATATATGTATACATATTTATTAAAAAAAAAATTGTCACAGTGGTTGTTGGTGGGAGGGGGAGGGGTCCTGAGAGTTGGTGTATTATTGGTGGTGGAAGGAATTATATTGGATAATTCACTCTCAGTATAATATGGAGAAAGGGTTAATCTGGCATTTGTTGGGCTCTGGACGGGGTTTTACCCTGGGAGCTTATGGTTTGACAAGCTATCCCAGACTGTGGTAGTATGGTGCACTCGAGCTAAGGTTTCACGGCTGAGGGTAAAATGGTCGGTTAATAATTTTATTAGGTGGTGCCAGATGTTTTAGCTCCAAGAAACCCTCCCACCTTCTTTCTTTAAAGAGGTTGTCCACTACTATAGAGAATGCCCCCGTCGATTTAAAAGGTGGAAATAAGATTTTTTGTAATTACTTTGTGTTGTGATTCTTGCCTGTGGATGGCGCTATCACTGACTGCTAACCAGGCATCATGTGACCCGGCTGCAGCCGGCTCTGACATCCGCTGATGTCACGTGAGGTTCTGGCTGCAGCTGGGCGTGACCCAGTGACGCGCTCCCCCCTGATTGATGGGCTGTGGGCGGGATTTCACCGCACGTCACAGTCCAGCATCCACCAATGAATGCAGAGGAGAGGGAAAGCGCGGTGGATGCTGGGCTGTGACACGCAGGGAAACCCCACCCATAGCCCATCAATCAGGGGGGAGGGCGTCAATGGGTCACGCCTGGCTGCAGCCGGGATCACATGATCACTGGTGAGTGGTCTGCAATATCGCTGCTCACAGGCAAGAATCACAACACAAGGTACTTATAAAAAATCTTATTTCCACCTTTTAAATAGAAGGGGGCATTCTCTATACACTGTGTGCAGAATTATTGGGCAAATGAGTATTTTGATCACATGATACTTTTTATACATGTTGTCCTACTCCAAGCTGTATAGGCTTGAGAGCCAACTACCAATTAAGTAAATCTGGTGATGTTCATCTCTGTAAGGAGGAGGAGTGTTGACTAATGACATCAACACTGTAGTATCGGCGTCTCTGCCCCCTGACAGGCAGAGACTCCGTTCCAATTACCGCTGCACTCCCTGCCCGGCGTCCTCCGGCGCTCCTGCTTCTGTTGCTGCTGGCACGAGCAGCTTCCCGGGCACTGTTCTTAGGGCGCGCGCGCTTCCTCCCTCTTAAAGGGGCCGCGCGCGCCGTCCTAAGGAGTCCCCGGCCAATGGCCGGAGGACCTTTCATATAAAAGGCACCTCCTCCAAAATGGAGGTGCCCGTGCAAGGTTGTAGCTTTGTGTGTTTTACTCTGCTTCAGCCCTCAGGTCCCGCTGCTAGCCTGACTACCAGTCCAGCCCGCCAGCCTGACTACCAGTCCAGCCCGCCAGCCTGACTACAAGTCCAGCCCGCCAGCCTGACTACCAATCCAGCCCGCTAGCCTGACTACAAATCCAGTCTGCCAGCCTGACTACAAGTCCAGCCCGCCGGCCTGACTACAAGTCCAGTCCGCCAGCCTGACTACAAGTCCAGTCCGCCAGCCTGACTACAAGTTCAGTCCGCCAGCCAGACTACAAGTCCAGTCCGCCAGCCAGACTACAAGTCCAGTCCGCCAGCCTGACTACAAGTTCAGTCCGCCAGCTTGTCTACTCTCCAGCCCGACAGTCTGTCTACAGTCCAGTCTGCCAGTCTGTCTATGGGCTCTGCCCACCTGCTTACCTGGAAGCACCTGCCCATTACCTGCCGTGCCTGCCAGACCACTTACCTACAAGCACCTGTCTGTTACCTGCCGTGCCTGCCAGCCCGCTTACCTAGAAGCACCTGCCTGTTACCTGCCGTGCCTACCAGCCAGCCTACTTGGAGGCTCCTGCTTGTTACCTGCCGTGTCTGCCAGTCCGTCTGCCCGGATCACTCGTCAGCCTGCCTGCCGTGCTCATCTGCTGTACCGGTCAGTACCTGCCTTCTGACCCATGGGAGTCACCTGCTCTCATACAAGGTCGGTCCCCAGAGTAGCACCTGGTCCCTCTGCTCGGTCCTTCCCTGGTCACGGAGTCGATTGAGCCGCCGTACGATCTTGGTCGGTCCAAGTTGATACCTAGTTACTCCCCTCAGGTCCCGTCTTTCACCGCAGCACAGAGGTTCCACCACCCGGATCTGTAGCAACACCCTATAGAAGGTGTGCTTAATTATTAGGCAACTTTCCTTTGGCAAAATGGGTCAGAAGAGAGATTTGACGGGCTCTGAAAAGTCCAAAATTGTGAGATGTCTTGCAGAGGGATGCTGCAGTCGTGAAATTTCCAAACTTTTGAAACGTGATCACGGAACAATCAAGCGTTTCATGGCAAATAGCCAACAGGGTCACAAGAAGCGTGTTGGCCAAAAAAGGCGCAAAATAACTGCCCATGAATTGAGGAAAATCAAGCGTGAAGCTGCCAAGATGCCATTCGCCACCAGTTTTGCCATATTTCAGAGCTGCAACGTTACTGGAGTATCAAAAAGCACAAGGTGTGCGATACTCGGGGACATGGCCAAGGTAAGGAAGGCTGAAAAACTACCACCTTTGAACAAGAATCATAAGATAAAACGTCAAGAATGGGCCAAGAAATATCTTAAGACTGATTTTTCAAAGGTTTTATGGACTGATGAAATGAGAGTGACTATTGATGGGCCAGATGGATGGGCCAGAGGTTGGATCAGTAAAGGGCAGAGAGCGCCACTCTGACTCAGACGCCAGCAAGGTGGAGGTGGGGTACTGGTATGGGCTGGTGTCATCAAAGATGAACTTGTGGGACCTTTTCGGGTTGAGGATGGAGTGAAGCTCAACTCCCAGGCCTACTGCCAGTTTCTGGAAGACAACTTCTTCAAGCAGTGGTACAGGAAGAAGTCGGTATCGCTCAAGAAAAACATGATTTTCATGCAGGACAATGCTCCATCACATGCATCCAACTACTCCACAGCGTGGCTGGCCAGTAAAGGTCTAAAAGAAGAAAAAATAATGACATGGTCCCCTTGTTCACCTGATCTGAACCCCATAGAGAACCTGTGGTCCATCATAAAATGTGAGATCTACAGGGAGGGAAAACAGTACACCTCTCGGAACAGTGTCTGGGAGGCTGTGGTGGCTGCTGCACGCAATGTTGATCGAAAACAGATCAAGCAACTGACAGAATCTATGGATGGAAGGCTGTTGAGTGTCATCATAAAGAAAGGTGGCTATATTCATCACTAATTTTTGGGGTTTTTGTTTTTGCATGTCAGAAATGTTTATTTCTAAATTTTGTGCACTGATATTGGTTTACCTGGTGAAAATAAACAAGTGAGATGGGATTATATTTGTTTTTCATTAAGTTGCCTAATAATTCTGCACAGTAATAGTTACCTGCACAAACAGATATCCTCCTAAGATAGCCAAATCTAAAAAAAAAACAGTCCAACTTCCAAAAATATTAAACTGGGATATTTATGAGTCTTTTGGGTTGATTGAGAACATAGTTGTTGATCAATAATAAAAATAATCCTCTAAAATACAATTTGCCTAATAATTCTGCACACAGTGTAGTAGTGGACAACCTCTTTAAGTTTACATGGTATTGTTCTTAATATAATGTTATAATGTTATAATAAGTGGCCGCTGTGGTGAAAATTATCCAAAGCAAAAAAGTGTCAGTGTTTTAATTGGGGAGACGGAGTGAAGTGGTATTGGAGAGGGAAGATGAAGGGGTAATTTCGATCCATACCCAGTCATGTGGCATCAATACAATGTATTCTCTTATGCCTCTACCCCTTGCCAGAAGTTATGTGTGCATGGCCATCAGCTGTAGCATCTCTACAGGGTCGGGCATAGCTAGTTACACAGGATACAGCAGAGGCACCTTGATAAATTTATCACAGCACTTTTTATAAACACATCCATTTGTGGAACTACTTTAGTTTTCATGATCTCTTGATTAAAATCTACTTTTGTTCATCGGACAATAAATCTGCCCCATGGTTTACTGAATGACAACTTAAAAATGACATCAATAGCAATTCCCCAATAATGTTATGAATCATAATTACTTTTCCAAAGATTATTCTGCACAGTGAACACTAGTGATGAGCGAGTACCGTAATATTCGTAATCGCTATACTCGTAACGAGTACTTTGTAATAATTGCGTATTCGTTCGGAATAGCGAGTACAATGTAAGTCAATGGGAAATGCGAGTAATTTTCTGCTGGACCCTACAAAGGGGTCTGGGGGCTTGAGGAAAAGGCTAAAAAGGATGGGGAAGTGATGAAACAGAATGGGAAGAGCCTGGAGAATGGGCCTGCATGCATTTCTGACTCACACATGGTTTCTGGGAATAAGTTTGTCGCAGTATTACGCCACTTTTACAGACACACAAGAACAACTACCAAACCTAACCTAAATTGCATTTAACAGGCCAAAAAGGTTAAGAAACAGTTTTTCCTGCACAATCACTTGTTTATAAGGCCAAATAAACCAGAAAAAGCAAAAAATATCTCTTTTAGCGTTTGTTCACACATACTGTTGTGGCTTTTTTTCGCCTTTTACAATTGGGAGGGCCCTGACTTATACATTTTATAGGTCCCTCTGTCATACATCATTTTTAGCTCGCTATTCCCCAGCACTTTACAAGCACAGCTAGAACATACTAGTAGGTATGTTGATCTTTGACTTGAGATTCCTCAGGTAGCTCTGTAACATGCGTTTTGGAGGGACAGCCGTTACTTAGACATTTGGGCGGTCCCTCCATCATTGACACTCAGATAGTGGAATACATATTCCATACCAGTTTACAATGTGCCCATTTTAGCGTTGGGCTTGACCCCCTCCTCCTCCACCACCATGTGATACTGCGGCACTAAATTCAAATGTTCAGAGGCCCTGCAGTAGGCAGGAAAGCTGAGTTTTGTGAGAGCCCTCGTGTGGCCCTGTAACATACATTTTGAAGTGCCCTCCTCTAGAAATTTTGGGGGTGCCTCTTGTGTACATTTGAGAGTGCCCTCACTTATTCATATTGTAGGGCCCTCACTATTATTTAACTAATTTAAGGGCAGAGACTACAGAGAAAATGGCAAAGAGACATGGCGTACTAGAAGGTAGCAGTGAGTGCGGCCTACGAACCTCAGGTATAGCTGAACTCTGTGATCCGGAAAAATAAATCTGCACAAGTCAACTGGATGATGAGCTCAAATATATCACTTGTGCAAGTCAGTGGACTAAGGATATATGGTACCCCCTTCCAGGATGGGTTGGAGAAGCTTCTCCAAATGGCTTAGAGATTTTGATTTTCAATATTCCCCAGATTATATAGCAAGTAAAGACTTCATGATACTGTTCTACTTGGTCCAAAAATTACTCCTGGGGCTGGGGGCTGTGTCATAGGTGCAGGAAGATTCCATGACAAGGGCCTCCCTTGACAAACATTATCTACGATGGAGTACTGTAGTAGTTGTGGCCCTCAATTCAAGTTTTCAGAGGGCCATCATTCGGTCATCAACAGTCAGTGTAAATTTCTATTGAATATGTATCCCTATCTCAATCACAATGTGACACAACCTGTAACAAGGGCCCATAATGACAGATATTAGTTTGGTAGGACTACTGTAGATTCCAGATTTGTCCACTGCACAATGTGCATCTGGTTTGTGAAAATTAGCTCTATGGGCTGAGTCATGGTTGATGCAGTAAGTCCCCATCCCAAGGGCCTCCAACCACAAATAGTAGTTAGGTTGGAGTAGGAATACTGTCCTGGTTTGTCCACTGCGCAATGTGCATAGGATTTGTAAAAAAATTAGCCCTATGGCTATTTATTTATTGACTCACTATTTTGGCTGTGCCTGTGACAGCTAGCTTGGCTTGTGCTATCAACATCTGAAAATCTGTCAACAAAACCCAAAATGCCAAAAAAGCCTGTTGTTAAGGGACGTGGAGGTGGTGTTGTCAGTGGTGTTCGAGATGGCACTCAGTCTGTGTCAGGTTAGAAGAAGCTTGATGCATCCACTATGTTCCTGGAAAAATTTCCCGGTCTGGAACGTAAACGTGTGTGGAAGCCAGAAGAGCAAGAGCAGATTCTGTCTTGGATAGCAGACAAGGACTTTACACATTTTTCAAGCAGCAACATATCTTCCACGACCACACAGTCAACTGTGGATACACAGAAGGCTGGCCCTTCTAATCCTGAAGCTGGTTCTCCTTCCTCCCGCCTTTATCAGTCACAGGAGACATATGACCCAAGCTTGGCTACTCCGAGGATCTGTTTGGTACGTATCATTTGGTTGGCTCTGGCCTATCATTGTGCAGCATTGAAGAGGGACAAGAGGAGGTGGCATGCGTTGATGCTCAAGAATTTGAGGATCTATGGCCAGAAGAAAGCCACTTGGAGAAACGTCATTTACTGTCTTCAGAGGTGGAGGCTGATGATGATGAGACAAAGTTGCCATCAGGTCAGCCTACAACTGGGAAGGAGGATGAGATAGAAGATGAGGTGGTCGATGATGAGTCCACTGATCTGACCTGGACCGTTGGCATGCATAGCCATGACAGCAATACAGAGGAAGATGGATATGTAGCACCAATGCAGGCACCAAGGGTTCGTGGTTTACCCAGAGTGAGAACTGGGTCAACTGTTCCGAAGAGCACCCCCGCTGTGTGCCAAGTCAGGGCTAGGGGGTGTTCAGCTGTTGCGTGGAATTTTTTTTTCTGAAAGTCCTTCAGAGAAAAACATTGTTGTCTGTAGCATCTGCCATACCAAGTTGAGCAGAGGCCAGGGCAAAGGCAACCTGAGCACCACCAGTATGAGAAACCACATGGCAACCAAGCAGCCTAGTAGGTGGGCGGGACACCAGGGTACCAAATCTGCATCTACGGGTCAAACCAATAATAATAATAATAATAATAATAATAATACTCTTTATTTATATAGCGCCAACCTATTCCGCAGCGTTTTACAATTCAGAGGTTCATATTCAACAGTCATAAGTAACATAGCTAAAGATAATACTATAATTAAAGCAAAAATAATGACGACCCTGCTCGTAAGAGCTTACAATCTACAATGAGGTGGGGGTGACACAAAGTACAGGGGCTTATTTACAATGATGGTCCAGCCATCTTGAGGGGATGAGGGATAAATAAAGGCTGCATGAGCTCATCACCAGCCAGTATCTGTAGTGCTTTTGGGTTCGGTGGAGACTTATGCCATGTTGCCTGGGCTATGTCCTTCAGAATCTGCTGTTCAAGAAGCAGGCGCTCATATCTCCTGCCCACAAGCTGCGGTTGCTCTCACACAACAAACATCAACCACATCCACTTCCTTGTGCAAGCAAAGCGTCCAATTGTCCGTGTCTGAGAGCTTGGAAAGCTACGTAAATACCCAGCCACGCACCCACAGGCACAAATACTAAACTCGCACATTGCCAAATTGCTAGCTGTGGAGATGTTGCCGTTTAGTCTTGTGGGAACACAGTCTACCGTGATCTCTTGGCTGTGGCTGCCCCACAATACAGTGTTTCAAGCCGCCACTATTTTGCCCGGTGTGCCGTCCCTGCGTTACACAAGCACGTGTTAAACAATCTGAACCGTGCTCTCACCAAAGCCGTAACCCAGAAGGTCCACCTAACAACAGACACCTGAACAAATTGTTGTGTACAGGGACAATACATTTCTGTCATGGCATACTGGGGTAACCTGGTGGAGAGTGGGACAAAGGCGCAAACTGGAACATCACACATCCCACCCACGCTAAGAATAGCGGGCCCAACTTCTGTCAGGGTTTCCACCTCTTCATATTCCACTTCCTCTCTCCCCTTCTCTTGCTCCTCATCCTCTGCTGAATTACCCTCCCCATCACTGCCAAGCTGGGACCTGTGCAGTAGTGCATCGGCAAAGTGGCAAGACGCTCTGCTGAAGCTGATCTGTTTAGGTCAGAAAGCACACACTGCAACAGAGCTGTGGCAAGCTTTAAAGCAACAGACCGATCAGTGGCTCTCCCCGCTGCACCTCCAACCCAGTCTGGTCGTCTGCGATAATGGGCCTAACCTGGTGGCGGCTTTAAAGATCGGCAAGCTGGTACACGTGCCATGCCTGGCTCACGTGCTGAACCTAGTTGTTCAGAAATTTCTGAAAACTTTCCGTGACTTGCCGTACCTACTTGAGAAGGTGCGCCATATTAGCACCCATTTTCGCCATTCCTCTACTGCTTTTGCTGCTTTTACAGCACTGCAAAAGCGCTTGAATTTGCCAAGTCACCAACTCATTTGCGACCTGCCCACACGGTGGAACAACTATCATATGTTGGCGAGGATTAGTGAACAGCAGAGGGCAGTAGCTGAATACCAGCTTCAGCATGCCGGTCAGACTGAGAGTCAGCCACCACACATAACAACTGTACAGTGGGTGTGGATCACTGACATTTGTGAGGTTCTTGAGAACTTTGAGTACTGCACCAACCTTGTGAGCGGTGATCAGGCTATTATCAGCGTAACTATCCCGCTGCTGTGTCTCTTTAAACAATCACTGCATAATCTCAAAGAGGAAGCTTTGAGTGCCCAGCATGTTGGTATGGAGCCATATTTCCCAATGGGTGATACTACCCAGCCCAGCCAATATTCTGAGGCAACATTGGGTGATGAGGAATAAGATGAGGAGGGAGAGGACTTGATTTTCTGTGCTACCGAGGGGACTCGTAATGCTACAGACGGGACACCCAACCCAAACTTCATGTCTGTCCAGCCTGGATGGGCTGGAGAGGAGGAGGTGGAGGAGGAGGAGGCGAATCAGCGTGAGGAGAGGATGGATACTGTTTTTACTGTTGGGGACACAAAACATTTGCCTTTTTGCAGCTGGCCCACATGGCACCGTTCATGTATAAGTGTCTGTGGCAAGACCCTCGCTTGATACACATTTTATCCAACAGTAATAATAATAATATTTTGTATTTATATAGTGCAAACATATTCCGCAGCACTTTACAATAAAGCAGAGACATGTACATACAATAAATTCAATACAAGGTAAGACAGTTTAAACAGTTACGGTACATTAGGAGTGAGGTTCCTGCTCGCAAGCTTACATTCAACAAGGAAATGGGTGGACACAATAGGTGAAAAGTGCTTGTTATTTCAGGTCAGGCAATTATAATAAGAAGGGATTTTCATATAAGACTGCATGAGCCGGTCATCAGCCAGTATGTTTAAGTGCAATAATCAAGTATCGAGTGTAGTTATCGTGTGCATGGAGGGTGTGGAGACAGATGAATAGTAGGGTGCAGATTAAGAATAATATTTAGAAGGAGGGAACAGGGGAAAGTTAGTTTACTGAGCAGTTGAGGTGGTAGGCTTGTTTAAAGAGATGGGTTTTTAAAGCGCGTTTGAAGACGTGGTGGCTAGGCATCAGTCGGATCGTCTGGGGTAGAGCATTCCAGAGAACTGGTGCACCACGAGAGAAGTCTTGAAGACGAAGGAGCGAGGTTCGAATTATGGGGGATGTTAGTCTTAGGTCATTTGTAGAACGGAGGGCACGTGTACTGTAGGGCGATAGAGATGGGAAAGGAGATATTAGGCGGTGCAGAACTGTGGAGAGCTTTGTGGGTGAGAGTGATGAGTTTATATTGGATCCTGTAGCAAATGGGCAACCAGTGTAATGACTGGCACAAGATGGAGGCATCGGTGAAGCGGCTGGACAGAAATATGACCCTGGCTGCCGCATTCAGGACGGATTGAAGTGAAGAAAGTTTGGTAAGACGGAGACCGATCAGAAGAGAGTTGCAGTAGTCCAGACGAGAGTGAATAAGACTGACAGTAAGAATTTTAGCAGTTTCAAAGGTGAGAAAAGGTCGGATTTTGGAGATATTTTTAAGGTGCAGGTGACAAGAGCGACCTATTCTGGTTGGCCACTTTCTCGATCCATGGTACAAGGAGAAATTTCCTTCTCTCTTTGTGGAGTCAACAAAGAGTTTTACAATTGAATTGTTCAAGAGGGCCGTTGTAGATCAGTTGCTGAAAACATCACCCTCAGATAATGCTGGTGGCAGAGGTACCGGCTCTTTTCAACACCAAGGGATAATGAGAAGAGAAAAGAACACCAGCTCCAACAGAGGTGTGTGGGGGGGGGGGATGTGCACAAATTGGGCAATTTTCAATAAACCAGCACAACAGTAAAGGCTATCTGTGCCTGTAACAATGCCAAGGAGGGATACGTTGCAGAACATGGTCAAGGGGTACTTAAGTGACCATACGTGCGTCCTTTCTGACGCTTCAGTTCCCTTTAATTATTGGGTGTCTAAGCTGAACACTTGGCCCGACCTCTCCTTATATGCCTTGGAGGTGCTGGCCTGCCCGGCTGCTAGTGTGGTGTCAGAGCGTGTCTTCAGTTCCGCTGGGGCAATCATCACTGATAGGCGCACACGCCTCTCCATGTAAAATGCAGACAGACTTACACTGATTAAATTCAACAAGGACTGGATATCTCCATAGTTTGTAATCCCTCCAGATGATAGCAAGCCAACCTAAATTCACCAAAAATGCAGATTCATGCTACTGCTGTTAACATCACCCCCTTCCCATAAGAACCCTTTTCCTTCCTTCGTCAACCATGACTCAGCTTATAGGGCTAATTTTTACAAACCCTATGCAAATTGTGCAGTGGACAAACCAGGACAGTATTCCTACTCCAGCCTAACTACTATTTGTGATTGGTGGCCCTTGGGATGGTGGCTTCCAAAACAGTGGTTAAAATGGCCTGGTGCGTGCTTTGTAGCAGACAGTAGGAAATGTGGGGACTACTGCTTTGTGCAGGGCACTCAATGATTTTTAAGTGGACTAATATGGACAGAAGAAAGGCTGACACCCCAAAATAGTGGTTAAAATGGGCTGGTGAGTGCTTGGTAGCAGGCAGTAGGAAAGGTTTGGACTACTGCTTTGTGTAGGGCACAAAACACCTTTTTAAGAGGACTAATGTGGACAGCATAAGCCAGGCTCTAACCCCTAAAACAGCAGGGAAAATAGACCGGTGCTAAAAAAAGAAAGGCAGCACAAAATACTACTTCTTTGTGTGCTGGAAAAATATTGCTTTGCATCTGACAAGAGCTGTTTTAAGATGGACACTGGAAGAACACTTTAACCTCTCCCTACCTAATACACAATCTTTCCCTCCCTGTACTCTGACTTTGTTGTGAGCCTTCAGCTCTTTTGGTGGAATTATGGAGCTAGTGAGCGGCTCCTTTAAACACAGAACTAGTATACCCTGCAGGTAGCCCGTAAAATGGCTTTTGTTTTATCAAGAGGCCTAAACACTCTCCCTAGCAGCTCAGCGATCTCTCCCTAGGCTATTACAACGCAGGCTCCAGATGCAATGTGCATAAAATGGCAGCGGCAGGGCTTAAATAGACCCTATGACGCTGGGCGCCAGCCAATCACAGTAATGCCACAACCAAGATGTCTGCCGCATTACTGTGACTGGTTAAGAAGCCCAGCATGTCTAGTGGCGGCAAAGAAGGCACCAAAACTGCAAGGTGGGACAACCGAATATAGCGAGGCAAGTACACAAATACTCGCAGAATAGCGAGTAACCCGAATACCGTACTATCCGTGTGAATAGCGAATAGTAACGAATACACTCGCTCATCACTAGTGAACACTCAAGCTGTCAAAACTGTGCACAGAATGTGAAAGTCTGTACCACAGCGTATTGATGGAGCACAGGATCCATAAACAGCCTCCATTTAGGACTCCTCCAGGGAAGTTCTATAAGCTGACAATTCTGTATTTTAAGCTTCTATCAACACCGTGGAAACCTACAAAGAATAAATAGACAATCAAAAGATAATTGCAAATTCAATTTTCTTAAAGTAGATTCAACAAAATTCCTTTAAAATAAGTGTGTAGTCCTTGAGAAGGCTATGGCGAAACATCCATTGAAGTCCTGGGGGATTCACTCTTCTGGTCAGTCTCTCTTCATGCACATGTTATCTTTACATTGGACATTTGTATTGAGTCAATGTTATGCTATTTTATTTCGCCATATTATTTACATATGGTTTTATATCTATTGTGAGGCAGTGACTGGAATCGTATATGAGGGACGTTATATATCCCCCAGAATGTGTACAGAGACCTATTAAACCCATTGGAGTGCATTGCAGTCACAAACTATCCTGCGGCTGCAATGCAGGAATGAAGGTGAGCAATGACCTGGTCAGGCTACCTGGCTAAGGCAGATTAAGTAAAACCCGGCAGGGCCTTCATTTCTTGAAGGAGGCTACAGGAGGCAGTGGGGCGGCCTCCTTCCTTCAACCTGGGTTTTCCAGTGGCTCTTGCCACAGGTCCTTTAACCTCTTTACAATCCAAGGTGGTTTGCACGTTAATGACCAGGCCAATTTTTACAATTTTGACCACTGTCAATTTATGAGGTAATTACTCTGGAACGCTTCAATGGATCCCCCTGATTCTGAGATTGTTTTTTCGTGACATATTGTGCTTCATGATTGTGGTAAAATTTCTTCGATATCACTTACGTTTATTTGTGAAAAAAACAGAAATCTGGTGAAAATTTTGAAAATTTAGCAATTTTCAAAATTTTAATTTTTATGCCCTTAAATCAGAGAGATATGTCACACAAAATAGTTAATAAATAACATTTTCCACATGTCTACTTTACATCAGCACAATTTTGGAACCAACATTTTTTTTTATTGGGGAGCTATAAGGGTTAAAAGTTGAATAGCGATTTCTCATTTTTCCAACAAAATTTACAAAACCATTTTTTTAGGGACCACATCATATTTAAAGTCACTTTGACGGGTCTTTATGACAGAAAATATCCAAAAGTGACACAATTCTAAAAACTGCACCCCTCAAGGTGCTCAAAACCACATTCAAGAACTTTATTAACCCTTCAGGTGCTTCACAGGAATTTTTGGAATGTGAAAGAAAAAAATTAACATTTAACTTTTTTCACAAAAATGTTACTTTAGACCCAATTTTTTTTATTTTTGCAGGGGTAACAGGAAAAAGTGGACCCCAAAATTTGTTGTGCAATTTTTCCTGAGTAAGCAGATACCCAATATGTGGGGGAAAACCACTGTTTGGGCGCACGGCAGGGTTCAGAAGGGAAGGAGCGCCATTTGACTTTTTGAATGTAAAATTAGCTTGAATATTAGCGGACGCCATGTTGCGTTTGGAGAGCCCTTGATGTGCTTAAACAGTGGAAACCCCCCACAAGTGACACAATTTTGGAAACTAGACCCCTCAGGGAACTTATCTAGATGTGTGGTGAGCACCTTGAACCCCCAGGTGCTTCACAGAAGTTTATAACATTGAGCCGTAAAAATACAATTTTCACATTTTTCCCACAAAAATGTTTTTCAGCCCCCACTTTTGCATTTTCATAAGGTTAACAGGAGAAATTGCACCATGCAGTTTGTTGTGCAATTTCTCCTGAGTAAGCAGATACCCCATATGTGGGGGAAAACCACTGTTTGGGCGCACGGCAGGGCTCGGAACGGAAGGAGCGCAATTTGACTTTTCGAAAGTAAAATTTGCTTGAATAATTAGCGGACGCCATGTTGCATTTGGGGAGCCCCTGATGTGCCTAAACAGTGAAAATCCCCCACGAGTGACACCATTTTGGAAACTAGACCCCTCAGGGAACTTATCTAGATGTGTGGTGAGCACCTTGAACCCCCAAGTCCTTTACAGAAGTTTATGACATGGAGCCGTGAAAATAAAAAAATCAAACTTTTTCCACAAAAATGATGTTTTAGCCCCAATTTTTTTATTTTCACAAGGGTAAGAGTAGAAAGTGGACCACAAAAACTTTTGTGCAATTTCTCCTGAGTACGCCAATACCCCATATGTGGGGAAAATACAGTGTTTGGGCGCACGGCAGAGTTCAGAAGGGAAGGAGCACTGTGTGACTTTTTGAATGCAAAATCGGCTGGAATCGAGAGTGGACGCCATGTTGCGTTTGGAGAGCCCCTGATGTGCCTAAATAGTTGAAACCCCCCACAAGTGACCCCATTTTGGAAACTACACCCCTAAAGGATTTTATCAAGGGGTATAGTGAACATTTTGAACCCAGAGGTACGACACAGAATTTGATGACATTAGGTCATCATATTGAATAAGTTGTCATTAGTCTTGAGCGCAAGTGCTCGCTACTTGAGTTTGCATCGGGTACTCAGGTATGCACTATGTATCACGGGTGCTCAAGTGAAATGCTCGAGTCCCCGCCCGCATGTTTCATGGTTATTAGACACCCCCAAAAAAACATGCGGAGATCGCTCGTGCATGGCAGGCAATCTCCGCAAGGTTTTTTTGGCCGCGAAGCATATGGAGCGGAGACTCAAGCACCCACGATACTCAGTGCATACCCGAGCACCCGATGCAAACTCAAGTAGCGAGCACTTGCGTTCAACACTAGTTGCCATATCGTCATCTATTTTTTTTTTTTACTTTTGAAAAAAAAAACAACCCTAACCCCAACCCTAACATTAGCACAACCCTAACCCCAACCCCAGCCCTAGCGTTTATTTTTTATGGTATAGTGCGGTATAAGTGATTAGACGACCTTATTCTTCGGGTCGGTGCGACTACAGAGATACCAGAATCATATCGGGTTTTTATGATTGACAGCTGTCACACACTAAAAGACACATATTTTGTAAAATCTAGTTTTTGCATCGCCATATTTTGAGAGCTATAATTTTTCCATATTTTGGCCTACAGAGTCATGTGATGGCTTGTTTTTTGTGGGACCAGTTGACGTTTTTATTGGTGCCATTTTCAGGCACGTGACATTTTTTGATTGCTTTCTATTCCAGCTTTTGGGAGACAGAATAAACAAAAATCAACAATTCAGGAATTGTTTTTTTTTTTTAATTTTTTTATTCTACTCCGCGTGTGGTAAAATTGATAAGGTAGCTTTATTCTTTGGGTCAGTACGTTTACAGCGGTACCACATTTATATTGTTTTTCTATGTTTTGGCGCTTTTACACAGTAAAAGCTATTTTATAGAAAAAATAATTTTTTTGCATCGCTTTATTCTGAGAGCTATAACTTTTTGATTTTTCGGATGATGGAGCTGTATGGTGGCTTGTTTCTTGCGGGACAAGATGACGTTTTTAGCGGTACCATTTTTATTTATATTCGTTTTTTTGATCGCGTGTTATTCCATTTTTTGTTTGACGGTATGATGATAAAGCATTGTTTTTTGCTTCGTTTTTTTTTTTTACCTGAAGGGGTTAACTAGTGGGACAGTTTTATAGGTCAGGACGCGGCGATACCAAATATGTGTACGTTTATTGTTTTTTTTTTTTTTTCATAATAATATTTATTGATGGGTACATTATATTTTTATTTTTAGTGGATTATTTTTTTTATTTTATTTTTAATATTTTTACAAATTTTTTTTATTTTTATTTTTTCACTTTCTGAGAGTTTTTTTTACTTGTTTACTTTGTCCCACTATGGGACTTTCACTTTTTTATTCTGATCGCCTGCATAGCATAGTGATGGAGCACCATCCCTGTGCCACGCTGGCAGTCAGCGCTGCACAGTGAGAAGATTGTTCTCACTACTGCGCATAACCAAAAAATCTTCCTGCTGTCTGGTGACCCGGATGTTGTCATGACGACATCAGGTCGTCATGGCAACTCCCGGGAAGCCGCGGCAGACAGTGCTGGAGGCGGAAGAGGAGGTGAGTATACCGATCACCTCCCCTTAGCCACCGCAATGCTGCGATCGACTTTGATTGCAGCATTGCGGGGGTTAATGTGCCGGGAGCGGTGCGGGACTGCTCCCTGCACATAGTACCGGGTGTCAGCTGTGACAATCAGCTGACACCCGGCAGCGATCACGCCCGCACAGCCTGTGTGCGCGCGCGATCGCGATGACGTACTAATACGGGTCAGGCTCTTAAGTCCCAGGGCACAGACACGTATTAGTACTTCATGGGCTTTAAAGGGGTTAAAAACCCTGCACTAAGGATTAGTGTTGTTCTATGTTGGAACCTGCTAGGAGCATAGCAGGAAAGCTCAGCAGGATTGAATGTGGCTGAACCCATGCCTGGGAAGGCTCTGCACCTGTCAGGCTCTGAGCGGCCCGGCGCGGCACCGTTGTTTAAGGACTCATGTTAACCCGGCTGCGAGCCAGAGGACTTTTCTGTTTACCCGTGAGTATCTGAATAAAGCTGTTTATGTTGGACTTGCTTGGGTCACTGCCTCAGTTACTGCACGGTGTGAACACCGCCGCCTTACACTATATACCACTATTTTACCTGCATAAATACTATGTGTCTAATTCACCGCCACTTTACTTATTATAGAGTTGAATACTGATCATTAAATTATACCCATATGTGATATGCTTTCCATAAAATTTCTATTGTGTGACGCTCTCCATGTATTTTAACGGAATTTTGTTTAATTCTCAATATTAATACTTTAATAAAATTTAATTTGTAGTTATCTTTTGAGTGGTGGCCATTTATTCTTTATAGTTTTAAATAGCTTAATGGGAACCTGTGACATAAAAAAACGGTATTAACCTGCAGATCTGGGGTTAATCTGCAAGTTAATAGCGTTCTGAACCTGCCCGGCGCCGGCACTTAGAACCCTGCTGCCAGGAGGAAATTAACTTTATTCCTTCCAGTTGTGTTTGGGTTTTAGTCACAGGGGTGAAAACTGATCCTAATGCAGAGCCTGCTGTCAGTTAGTGCCGGGGGTGTGATTACAGTCGCTGGTCTCTATACACAGAACTGTGACTGAACCTGCACAAGTGCCACCTCCGTGACTGAAACCCAAATGGTAGCGGGAGGAATAAAGCAGGGTTATAGGTGTCGGTGTTGGGCATGTTAAAAATGCTATTAACCTGCAGATTAACCCCAGGTTAGTAGTGTTTTTTCATGCGACAGATTCCCTTTAAAGGGAATCGGTTGGTAGGATCCACCCTCCTAAGCCACCTATATGGGCATGCAGGTTTAAGGAAGCTGAATAAAATAATACCTTGATATCTGCGATCTGATGTCTTATTCCAGAGAAATGCACATTTTTCTGACCTTTTCCAGGCTATAGGGAGGATGTTGCCGGGAAGATAACTCGGCCTCAACAGCTTATTTTAAATAAAAGGGGGAGTTACCAGTGTGAGACAAGTACCTGACACAGAACAGGAGAAATTAACTTTGTCTTCTTACAAACACATTTTTTGCAGCTCTCTGAGCTCTGCTGTATTGCAAAAACATTGCAAGAGAGGAACCTGCAGATGTGTGAGGTATAATTGTGGTGCCCCTGAGGGTTCAGTCGCCACAGGGGTACTGCACCTCAGAACGAGGTGTGGTATTTCCTCTCCCAGGTAAGGATGGAGCACTACACAGGACCCCAACCACACACTCAACACTACACCACTCAAGTTCTGAAGGGGGCCTAAAGCACCATAGTGCTGCCCCGGGCCTGAATGGAGGAGTTGGGGGGAACCAAAGTAAGGGGGAACCACATAGTGAGCGAGAGTGGAGGAAGCATTTACCTAAGCACTTTATTAGAATTCTATATAACTGGAGGCCATTTTAATAACAAGGTCTTTGGTCGTGGTTCTTTGGGACGGCAAGTCAGCACAAGGCTGCAGCCGGCTGAGGGTCCACGGTCCCCGGTCTCAGGCCTCGAGACGGGGGGTCGGGGCAGAGTTATAACCGACACTGTCCCTGGTCAGGGTCCAAGCAAGAAAGCCCAGGAGGGGAGCAGAGGAGATAGGCTCCACAGGCGAAAGGATCTCAGGGGGTGTGGACGGAGCGGAGTCGCCACCTGCATACCTTATTCTGGCCCAGCCAGAGAGACCCTGCCGCAAGAGAGGGTACCGGTCCCGATTATCTGACTGCACTTCACGTTTCTGTCGGAAAAGTCCGGAGGCTTATGTGGATCCCAGGGGGATACGGACAGAGCGGAGTCGCCACCTGTATGCCCTAATCTGAGATTATCCAGAGGGACCCGGCCTTACGCCACGTTCTCACCACAAGTCACCAAAAAGGGCACCCAGTCGGTCTGGGGACTACACGTTACCCACAAGGGACATCGCAGTACCTGTACGGGACTCAGTGGGGGACACAAGGCGGGAGAAGTTGAACAAGAGAGGAACACACTAGAGCGGGGGTCCTGTCAAGTGCTCCTGAACTATCTGGGGAGTGCTGAACCCCACCCTGGCGGCCGCAGCTCATCGTGTGACAGCATAGAGAAGATCTGAGCTGAGTAAACACCAAAGTGAGTAAAGACTTGGATGACTTCAATTACCGCCTCTGTCTGGTCATTCCTCCGCGGCTCTGCACCCGCCAACGCTCTACTCTACACCCTCTCTACACTGCCCTGAGGCCCCGCTCCACCTGTGGTGAGTCGTACCAACTAAGTTGCCTAAACACCGGCCTCAGAGGACTGCTGCATCGCTGGTGATCCTCATCAGACACCACAGGTGGCGTCACGAACATTCCCTATCCCATATAACTTCCCCCCTTTCTTTTAAGAGTGACCCCAGGGTACAGGCCCGGGAGCCGGCCACCGCGACATCCCCCAAGATCAGGCAACAACTAGGCCCGGGCGGTGAGTCGTCCCCATCCCCCTGGGCGCGTCATAATCACACACAGTTCTGCAGTGAGATCAGAGAGCGGCCTTTACACATCACACTGGTAACTCTCCCTTCATGGAAAATAAGCTCTGGAGGCAGATTCTCATGCAGATCAGTGTCCACCCCATAACCTGGAAAGCTCACTTACATAAAAAAACATAGATTTCTCTGGAAGAAGACATTGGATCCCAGATATCAACGTATCATTTTATTCAGCTTCCTATGACCTACATGCACATATAGATGGCTTAGGGGGGATGATCCTACTGACAGATTCCCTTTAATACCCACTTAATTTTTGTATTTAGGATTTAACTCTTTTGTAGGTGTTTATAACTTTTTTTCCTATCAGCACAGTGTAAACAGTATAGTATATGTAAATGTAAATGTCTTCTCATGCTCTCTTATTTTTCATTCTAATAGAGGACAGCAGTGTCCGGCCAACCTGCTCTAGAAGTGCAATCTCACATAACATCAGAAAGAGATTATTATTCCATCATGTGCTCGGGCAGGGGAGCTTTGGAAAAGTTGTGCTGGCGGAGGACACTTCTAACCATCAGAAGTATGCTGTTAAGATCATCAGCAAGAGATCCCTGCTCGCTTCTGGCAATGAGGAATATGTGATGGTGGAGCGCCGAGTTTTACAGCTGGCATCTGGGAGCCCCTTCCTTGTCCGCGCAGACTTTGCATTCCAGACCAAGGTACAGTAGTGACTTATTGCTCCTTATTAAATGTCCCCCTATGTAACACAAACTTTCCCATTGTATATAAAATAATCACAAATGTATTTTATATAACAAAGTGTTCTTTAAGGTTACGATCAATAAAAAAAAAGCTTAATATTTGGGGAATTACAACCCATACTTGCGAGGATCATGAGAAAATCTCTAAAGATGTAGAGAAGCCACTGATCTCTTCTTTGTAGTAACTGTGTACATGTCACAATGGTTTGGCAACTATGGCTTTTTGATTCATCAAAGCTATAATGTCAAAATGATGGCATAAAAAGCTTTGAAAAGTCTCAAAATCTTTGTGCAACGCAAGGCTGCGCAAAAATGTTGCATCTTTTGGCATTTTCAAGCCATTTTCGCCAAAATCCAACAAGGTTGGTGGAGCTGGTGCATGATAGGATGTGGTGACGTCAAATTCTTGAAGCGCAGCTGCGACCTTTACGCCACAAATTTTACTCCAGTTACCTACAGGTGTAGCATTTGTGGCTAGGTGCGCACGAAGACAGACGCCACTAGGCGCCTGGCCTAATTCTTTAAGAGACGTGTCTCTTAACAAATCAGCACTCCATTCCACCTGCTCATCAAGAACGGTGTGAAAAATGCCAGTCCTGATGAATCAACGCAAAAGTCTTCTCTCTCTTTTATTTCTTCTATAGATGCTTGCGCTACTTGGGCTGGAATACATGAGCTGCGGGGACTTCTTCGACTTTCTAGAGATGAAGGGGCGGCTTGACATCCCCAGCGCAAGGTATAGTTTTAAGTTTTATCTTAGGTAAAGTAAATTGCAAATAATAGCCTACATTTCTCAAAGCTCCATCATGAGGATACAATACTTCTAATGTTTTCTTATAATACTAATGCCTTTTTTTTCCATAACGATACAACACATTCTTATTTTTAATTCTTTCCTAACCACCCACTGTCTTTTGATGGTTGGTCGTGCAGGTCCTAAGTCAGCAGTGACCTTCTCTGCAGTTGTTGCTTTAGCGCCCATGTTTCTGAAAGCCAGGAGGTACCGGTCAAGTCTCTGGCTGTTCACATCAAGCAGGGACCTTAAAGAGATAACAGTCTACTGACTCATGTGAATTTCTAAAAATTCCCTGTCATATTCTGACATTCTTTCATCTTCTTTTCCGATAGATTCTATGCCGCTGAGCTCGTGTGTGGCATCCAGTTTCTCCATTCGAAGGGCATTATCCACAGAGATCTCAAGCCCGAGAACATCCTGGTGGCTGACACGGGCCATATTAAAATCACGGATTTCGGTCTCGCACTTGAGAACATGCTTGGAGACCGCACAGCCACCAAATATGTTGGAACTAGGGAATTTATGGCTCCTGAGGTGAGAAGAAGAGAACTCTCTTGCTGACTGATGTATTAATGATTTAATTTGTATCTGTATTGCTATTAATGGAGTCATCCAACTTGTAGAAAAATTATAGAAATGGCTGCCGAAATTGTAAAATAGCAAAATCATCACACACCCTCTTCCCAATCGATCCAACGGTAACATTATTGCAGCGCTCCCAGACTTTGCGGCATGTGACCACTCCAGTCAGTCTGTTGTCCTGGCGGTTATACGCCAAATTACTGGTATCATGGCGTACATCACAGATCAGTGATGCTTTTTATATGGCACATGACCACTGCACCCACTGACTGGCTGCAGTGGTCAAATGCCACCTTCATTTAAATGAAGACTGGGAGCACTGCAGTGGGAGAAGTGAGTAGTGATGATTTTGTTATTTTACAGTGTTGCTAGTTAATTTTACTAAATTTCTACAAGTTGGAAAACCCCTTTAAATATTCTCATGGAAAACCTAAGGGCTGGTTCAAAATATTTTGTTTGACTCTTTTTAATGTATGGGCCAGTAAAACCTATCAATTACGTTAAATGGAAGCTTTGATGGATACCTGACATTGGCATCCATCACCCATGGACCATAAAGGTATTCGCTTAACAGATACAAGTGCTTCTCACTAAATTAGAATATCATCAAAAAGTTAATTTATTTCAGTTCTTCAATACAAAAAGTGAAACTCATATATTATAGCGGGGCTCCTTTTGCATCAATTACTGCATCAATGCGGCATGGCATGGAGGCGGTCAGCCTGTGGCACTGCTGAAGTGTTATGGAAGCCCAGGTGGTTTTGATAGCAGCCTTCAGCTCGTCTACATTGTTGGGTCTGGTGTCTCTCATCTTCCTCTTGACAATACCCCATAGATTCTCTTAAGGTCAGGCGAGTTTGCCGGCCAATCAAGCACAGTGATACTGTTGTTTTTAAACCAGGTATTGGTACTTTTGGCCGTGTGGACAGGGGCCAAGTCCTGCTGGAGAATGAAATTTCCATCTCCAAAAAGCTTGTTGGCAGAGGTAAGCATGAAGTGCTCTAAAATTTCCTGTTAAACGGCTGCGCTGACTTTGGTCTTGATAAAACACAGTGGACCTACACCAGCAGATGACATGGCTCCCCAAACCATCACTGATTGTGGAAACTTCACACTAGACCTCCAGCAGCTTGGATTGTGGCCTCTCCACTCTTCCTCCAGACTCTGGGTCCTTGATTTCCAAATGAAATTCAAAATTTACTTTCATCTGAAAACAACACATTGGACCACTGAGCAACAGTCCAGGTCTTTTTCTCCTTGGCCCAGGTAAGACGCTTCTGGCGTTGTCTATTGGTCATGAGCGGCTTGACACAAGGAATGCGACACTTGTAGCCCATGTCCTTGATACGTCTGTGTGTGGTGACTCTTGTAACAATGACACCAGCAGCAGTCCACTCCTTGTGAATCTCCCCCAAATTTTCTAATGGCCTTTTCTTAACAATCCTTTCAAAGCTGCGGTTATCCTGGTTGCTTGTGCACCTTTTTCTACCACGTTTTTTCCTTCTACTCAACTTTCCATTAATAGACACAGCACTCTGTGAACAACCAGCTTCGTTAGCAATGACCTTTTGTGGCTTACCCTCATTATGGAGTGTGTCAATGACTGCCTTCTGGACATCTGTCAAGTCAGCAGTCTTCCCCATGATTGTGGAGCCTACTGAAACAGACTAAGGGACCTTTTTAAACGCTTAGGAAGCCTTTGCAGGTGTTTTTTGTTAAGTATTCTTTACTGAGATAATGACTTTTGTGTTTTCATTGGCTGTAAACCATAATCATCAACATTAACAGAAATAAACACTTGAAATAGATCACTCTGTTTGTAATGACTCTATATAATATATGAGTTTCACGTTTTGTATTGAAGAACTGAAATAAATTAACTTTTTGATGATATTCGAATTTAGCGCGAAGCACTTGTATATCAGTATAACCTATTGAAAAGTTCAGGATGTATCCCTGTAACAAATGCGTGTGATGGATGGCAAATAGTGGTATCCATAACTCACAGACCTACATGTTAAAAAAGTGTAAATTTAAAATATATGTTTATACTGTATTAAATGATGGAATAGTGTGTTCTACTAGCTATCCCATACTTTTTTTTCAGAATAGTAACATATACTGGACAAATAGACGGCAAAAAGACGTATTTAGAGAGCTTTGAAAAATTGGCTGAAAAAGCACTCATGAAAATATTATTATTATTTATTCATAGCGCCATTGATACTGT
Source organism: Phyllobates terribilis (assembly GCF_046119375.1). Classification (NCBI taxonomy): domain Eukaryota; kingdom Metazoa; phylum Chordata; class Amphibia; order Anura; family Dendrobatidae; genus Phyllobates; species Phyllobates terribilis. The sequence continues at coordinate 915,978 of NW_027363136.1, read as the reverse complement.
ACATAAGGATGTACATGGTGCTGTACATAAGGAGGGGTTACATACCAAATACAGATATCACTTACAGTAAACAAACTAACAATGATAGACTGGTACAGAGGGAAGAGGACCCTGCCCTTGCGGGCTTACATTCTACAGGAATGGGGAAGAAGACAGTAGGTTGGGTTGTTGCGGTGGCTCCAGTGTTGTTGAGGTGGCAGCAGGCAAGGTCATGGCAGGCTGTAAGCTTGTTTGAAGAGATGGGTTTTCAGGTTCCGTCTGAAGGATCCAAGTGTGGAGGATAATCAGATGTGTTGAAGCACAGAATTCCATAGGATGGGGGATATTCGGGAGAAATCTCGGAGGCCATTGGGCGAGGAGCGAATAAGTGTGGAGGAGAGAAGGAGTTCTTGGGAGGACCGGAGATTACCGGGGTGAGGAAGTAGTGTGGGAGTGGGAGACGCTAAATGTGCGGTTAGAAAGGTATGAGGACATCCAGGATGGGGCAAGATTTTTGACGCCAAAGCAAGAGAGGATCTGTAGTAGGAGTCAGTGGTCAACTGTGTCGAAAGCAGAGGACAGGTCAAGAAGAAGGAGTACAGAGAATTGTCTGTTAGCTTTGGCTGTAAGTAAGTCATTGGTGATTTTGGTAAGGGCAGTTTCAGTGGAATGATGGGGGCGGAAGCCGGATTGTCGAAGAGAGAGTTAGATGAGAAGTAAGAGGAAAGTTCAGTGTGAACATGTTGCTCAAGGAGTTTGGAGGCAAATGGGAGCAGCGATATGGGGCGGTAGCTGGACAAGGCGGTTGGCTCGAGGGATGGCTTTTTGAGGATGGGCGTGATTGTGGCATGTTTGAAGGCAGCAGGGAAGGTGCCAGAAGTTAGTGATAGGTTGAAGAGATGAGTAAGGGATGGGATGAATGGTGGGGTGAGGTTGGGGAGGAGGTGGGATGGGATGGGGTCGAGTGCACAAGTGGTGAGGTGTGATTTGGAGAGGAGACGAGTAAGGTCTCCTTCCGTGATGTTGTGAAGGTAGGTTATGGGGGAAGGGCAATGGTCTGGAAAACAAAGGGGTTGTGGTGGTTGGGCAGTATAGACTTGCCTTGTTTGGTCAATCTTGTTTTTGAAGTGTGTGGCAAACTCCTCAACAGAGATGACGGCGGTCGGAGGGGGCAGTGGGGGGTGGAGGAGAGATTTAAAAGTGTTGAATAGCTGTTTGGGGTTGTAGGATAAGCAAGATATGAGGGTTGTGAAGTAGGCATGTTTAGCAGAGGTGAGGGCTGATTTGAATGCAAGTGTTGCTTGTTTGAATGTAGTCATCTTGAGAATGTGTTTTCTGCAACCCTGGATGCTTGTCGAAGCTGTTTAGTGAGGTTGTTGTGCCAGGGTTGCCTACTGACTCGTCGTGCTCTGCCATGCATAAGAGGGGCGACCGAGTCAATAGCTGATGCAAGAGTGGCATTGTAGAAAGCAGTGGCGCTGTCTGTGTCGTGGAGTGAAGATATGGATGTCAGTGGTAGAATAGAGTCAGAGAGTGTGTGAGTGTCTAGATGTGCAAGGTCTCTGTGGGGGTGTGCTAGTTGCTGGACATGGGTGACAGGTGAGGAGGACAGGGATGACAACATGAGTAGATGGTGGTCAGATAGGGGTAGTGGGGAGGTTGTAAGGATATATAGGGAGCAGAGTCGGGTGAAGATGAGGTCTAGTGTGTGTCCGTCTGTGTGGATGGCTGAGGAGGACCACTGAGTAATTCCAAAGGATGAAATAAGCCACAGGAGTTTGGATGCTGTTGGCTGGTGAGTGTCAGTGGGGATGTTGAAATCGTCCATGATGATTGTGGGAATGTCAGCAGAGATAAAGTAAAGAAGCTAGGTGGAGAATTGGTCAATAAAGGCAGTGACCGGGCCTGGAGGTCGGTATATTACAGCCACTTGGAGGTTGGAGGGAGAGTAAATGCGGACAGAGTGGACTTCAAAAGAAGGTAGAATAAGAGAGGGTAGAGGTGGGATAGGGCTAAAGGTGCAGTTGGTAGAATGGAGTAGACCCACTCCTCCACCATGTCTGTTACCAGGGCGAGGAGTGTGGGTGAAGTGGAGGTCACCGTAACACAGCGCAGCAGGGGAGGCTGTGTCAGAGGGTGTCAACCATGTCTCTGTGATGCCCAGGAAGGAGAGATTGTGATAGGTAAAGAGGTCATGGACAAAATGGAGCTTGTTGCAGACAGAGCAGGCATTCCAGAGTGCTCCAGAGAGAGGGAGCAGGGGGACGGGCGTCAGGGGCATGGAAATGACGAAGAAGGGTAAAAAAAAAAAGATGCTTCAGGATAAAAATAACTCAGACTTTTCCTGAAGCGTCTTCCTCTTGAAAAACTCGGTGGACTTGCCCCTCCTTCCCAAAAAATACATCATGTGCATTACCCTAGAGTACACTAAACTTTGGCCGACAACCTAAAATGCAAGGTTAAAAAATAATGCACTAAACTACAATGAAGTAGTCGGCAGTCGGCACATCTCTTCCAGGAAACTTAAAAGCCTCTTTTAGTAAACATCAATGACGCTTCTTACTTCAACTGACTCTGTGTCATTTTACCACAGAAGTACACAAACGTGATACAAATCCTGATACATTCATGTGCTGACATGTCACCTATGTAGTAACTGTTCTCTCCTCTGTGACAGATGCTGGCTAGGGAGGAGTATGGCGCCGGAGTGGACTGGTACGCGCTTGGCCTCATCATAAATGAGATGGTTACCGGTGAGTGCACTTACCATCCTGCACTATTTGATACATCTTCCTCCGGCGCTGAAGACATCATTAGAGAGGTGAGAACGATACGGATAATGGATTTACTACTTAGTAATGTACTGCCATGGTAAATGTACTGAAGCCGCACAGAATAGGCCAATGTACTCTTAATTTTTCCCTTTCTAACCAGCAATGAATCCATTTGAGGATCTACATGAGTACTTGTTTTGCTGGGTAGAAGTGTTTATTCACTGAGCCTTGCTGTCATGGATCTACTGGCAGTCTACAGTCAGTTGGACCTAAGGAATCTTTCACACGTCCTGATATTTCTGGTCCCGGAGATATGCGTGTCCTTGTGCACCTGTGTGGCACACGTGTGACGCTCATGTGCCACCCGTGTGGCGCATCAGTAGCACACGCACCGGAATTTGGGAATCAGCGATACAGTTAGCACTGTTTCCAAGCACCGGGCGCTGAACACTGCCCTCATCATAGTCCCCTGCCGACGCTGCGATCGGCACCAGCAGGACATAATGATGAGAGTAGTAGCAGAGGAGCAGGGGAGAATGACTCCTGCAGCGAGCAGGCCCCAGAGCTGCGCTGACCTCAGTGACTGACAGGACACCGCTCACTGAGCACAGCTCCTCTGCTGAGCGGTCGTGTGGATTACAGCGGGGGACACTTAGGACAGGTGAGTATAAGGATTTTTTAAATTTTATTCTTATTTTTACAGGTGGAGACACCGGGAGCAGAATTCTACTCTCATCACTATCCCCTGCTGGTGCTGATCGCTGCGCCGGCAGGGAACTATGATGAGGACAGCATTCAGCATCCGGCATTTGGGATTAGCTCTAACTGTACCACTGATTCCCAAGCCCGGAACATATCACTCGGATGGCATCCATGTGCGGTACATGTTTACACAGACCCATTGACTTGAATGGGTCCGTGTGATCCGTGCTGCCGGCTGGCAAAAACTGGCATGTCTGTGTGGATCACACAGACACACGGTCCATGGAAACACACTGACATGTGCGCAGACCCATTCATTTGAATGGGTCTACGTGTGTCAGTGTCTCCGGTACGTGTGGAAACTGTCACCACACATACCGGACACACAGACGTGTGAAAGAGCCCTAGGGTCTAACGTTGCACTACAGAAGTCCTGTAGAATTGTTCTGTTATAAGATTTTTTACCTGCACTGATTGACTATTAAGCATATTTTTCATTTCCAGCTCCTCCAGAGAGATCCCGCCAAGCGCTTAGGAGTCTACAGAAACATCAGAGATCATCCCTTTTTCCAGCATATTGACTGGGTCTCTGTGGAAGCCCTTCAGATGCCCCCACCACACATCCCTGTAGTAAGTAAATGGAAAGAAATTGTATCCAGGTCAGGGTGAACTTTTTACTATGTAATCTGTGGACAGCATGAGGAAGAGGTTAAATCACAGATTTCAATGATATGTCACCTGTAATGCTGTGTGCTGTTGTTTACTTACACTGAAAGTTTTATCACCTGGTGATTATCATTGCCAGGAATACAACAGCACATGCTTGCTAGTCCGACTCCGCCTCCTCCTGTGTTAAGCAGCTCAATGTCAATGGACTGTTTACATGCACAGCCTAGTGTGGGCGGGGTTAGCTTTCTCAACTCTGCTACATTGCTAAATCTAAGAACTCTGTATCAGAACCACTGCACAAAGTAAACTAAGTGATACATTGTTGGATTCAGGGTCTCTTTATCTACATCATGCTGCTCTCAGATAAGGTAGCAAAAACCTGGTGACATATTGCCTTTAATAGATTTACTGTTACATATTATAGAAAATGATACAAGGGTAGCATAGATGTATTTATCTCTGTAAAACTATTCAAGCACCAGATTTTTCTAAAGGCCATGCACCTTGTCATAAATTTGGTGCATTTTACTCCAATACACATTAAACTATTGTTGGCCAAACCCACCGATAACGATAGATTCTACCAACAGTCTAATCTGTATAGGAACCCCCGGACAATTGATTTTTGCGGGAGTTAAGTATCTGACATGTCCAATTCAGGGTTGCCAATCCTTTTGTTCTCATTGAGATAAACCACCTATAGGCATGTCTGGCAGCAGCTCTCACATAGGGAACACCGGAGAGCTCGGTTGAGCGAGGGCCGACATAGTAGCTGGCCAAATATCTGGTGGCAACTTATCTCAGTAAGAACAAAAGGATTGGCAGTCTGAAATTGTACAGCCATCTAATGTTTAAGAAGAGTAAGAGTAGTGAATGCAACGCCCAATATATTCTTCTTTAACCATTGTACATAAGAGAAAGTGCTCATGGATAAGGTCGAATTACAGCTCGAATTTGTACAAAACTGTAATAGGTCTCCCAGAAAAGTCTATATATGAGCATGAGCAGTCTTCTCAATCCTCATATACCTCGAGGAGGCATATAGAGGCTTCTGCTGTCCGAATTAGTAGGAATCTGAAAGAAAAAAAATGATGCCAAGTGCCATCAGATTGTGAATTTAATGCCCCTCCATAATTGATTGTGCACAGGGTCTGTACAGAGCACCCGGGTTTGATGCATCTAGCTTGAGCTCTTATGTTCATACACCAACAATCTTTGACGTCATCCTGCATACATTAATGTTTGCTAGCATGAGCTTTGTATGACGGCACACTGGATTAGTGGGTGAGCAGCCTAAAAGGCGGTAATTTGCCAGCCACCAAACGAACCTGGCATAAATGTTTCCCATGAAGATCACCAATCTCACATGACAGAAATATTACAGTATATTACCGATGGAACCTCCCATGATTAGGTAATAAACCAAATATAGTCAATTGCTGTATTGATTCTCATGCTAATTGCAGTACATTGACCAGAAAACCAATATGTAGGATTACTTGGGAATAAAATATACACAAATGAAGAGCAAAGATTGTGACTTTATTTAATGTGATAAGTCATCATCCTTAAATACTAATCTTCTGTTGTGTTTCATCCAGACATCTGAACCTCATCACCGCCGCAAAAGGTTCCATCTAGGCAAGTTGGAGGCAGCAGAGGCCACAATGTCATCGATCCCCCCAGACAAACAGGCTGCATTCAGAGGGTTTTCATTTGTCAGCTAGAAAACCCTTGAAGACTCACGTGTCATCAGAGATAGTGCCCTCTTGAGTCCCTGGAAGAAGAACAGAAGGAAATGAAGATCATCAGAATATAGGAAGATTGAAGTATGGATCCCAGGATTGGCACTGGCTACAGGGCGACGTGGAGTAAGAAGATGTCTCCAATATCCATCAGGCACTTAACCTCGGGAGGAGCGAAGATGCAAACAGCAAGATGGAGGAGCCAAGAGATGCTTGGTAAGTAGAAGTGCAATAACACCTGCACTTCACCTCGGTCATAGGCATTTAGAACCGGTGACTGCATTTCCTCTCGCCCATCATAGCAGCAGATTATGGTGCTGTCCTGAGCTGAGAGGAAATAAAAGGTGCGAGACAGGCCGGCTATTAAGGGGTGGAAGGAGGCCGGACTTTTTTTTTTTTAATGCCTATGACAATTTTTAAATATACCGGTAATTTAAATTCCTCATATTCGTGACAGCAATGACACGGGCTGTGAGGAATAAGGTGTGAGATGGCCGGCTATTAAGGGGTGGAAGGAGGCCGGATTTTTTTTTTTTTTTAAATCATAGCATTTAAAGCTATATTGCTTTGCTATGTAAAATAATTATATTTACCGGTGACTACCGATGACTATAGTTATACTTTTCCCCCTCCTCCATAACAACTCATTGAGCTGTTCTGGGTGACGGGGAAATAAGGTGTGAGATGGCCGGCTATTAAGGGGTGGAAGGAGGCCGGATTTTTTTTTTTTTTTTTTTTTAAATCATAGCATTTAAAGCTATATTGCTTTGCTATGTAAAATAATTATATTTACCGGTGACTACCGATGACTATAGTTATACTTTTCCCCCTCTTCCATAACAACTCATTGAGCTGTTCTGGGTGATGGGGAAATAAGGTGTGAGATGGCCGGCTATTAAGGGGTGGAAGGAGGCCGGATTTTTTTTTTTTTTTAAATCATAGCATTTAAAGCTATATTGCTTTGCTATGTAAAATAATTATATTTACCGGTGACTACCGATGACTATAGTTATACTTTTCCCCCTCCTCCATAACAACTCATTGAGCTGTTCTGGGTGACGGGGAAATAAGGTGTGAGATGGCTGGCTATTAAGGGGTGGAAGGAGGCCAGTTTTTTTTTTTTTTTTTAAATCATAGCATTTAAAGCTATATTGCTTTGCTATGTAAAATAATTATATTTACCGGTGACTACCGGTGACTATAATTACCCTTTTCCCCCTCCTCCATAACAACTCATTGAGCTGTTCTGGGTGACGGGGAAATAAGGTGTGAGATGGCCGGCTATTAAGGGGTGGAAGGAGGCCGGATTTTTATTTTTTATTTTTAAATCATAGCATTTAAAGCTATATTGCTTTGCTATGTAAAATAATTATATTTACCGGTGACTACCGATGACTATAGTTATACTTTTCCCCCTCCTCCATAACAACTCATTGAGCTGTTCTGGGTGACGGGGAAATTAGGTGTGAGATGGCTGGCTATTAAGGGGTGGAAGGAGGCCAGTTTTTTTTTTTTAAATCATAGCATTTAAAGCTATATTGCTTTGTTATGTAAAATAATTATATTTACCGGTGACTACCAGTGACTATAATTACCCTTTTCCCCCTCCTCCATAACAACTCATTGAGCTGTTCTGGGTGACGGGGAAATAAGGTGTGAGATGGCCGGCTATTAAGGGGTGGAAGGAGGCCGGAGTTTTTATTTTTTTTTTTCTATTGCTATTGCATGTCCATGTACATGTCTTTGGAATTCCTCATATTCAAGAAAGTAATGACATGAGCTATAAGGAATATAGTGTGAGGCAGACACCGCCCTAGGTCATAGGTGTATAATACCACCAATACCACCATACTGGATAACACTCCCCCCCCCCCGACTTTGGGAAGAATGAAGATGGATGCTGCAAGATGAAGGAGCCCGCAGATTAGTGATGGGTCGTTCACAAACGAACTGAAACAAACTGACGGCTTCCTGCTGTGAACGATGGGGGTCAGCCCCCCAGTGAGAGCCACTATATTCTCTGAATGGCTCTAACTGGGTGTTAAATTCCAGTGTTCAGGGGTCGTAACTCCCACCCAGACCAAATTCTGCCCACTCATCAATTTAATTGGTCAACTGCAAGTAGGCAGAGTTTCAGCCTCATTAACATCATCTTAAATATGTGTTCACCTATTGTAAACACATATTTAATAGGGATCGGTTTAGGATCCAAAAGAGCTGGCTGTTTTTGGTGAGCAGAGCCAGGAGAGACAGATCGCCAAAAAGAGCCAGACTGTCCATCACTACTGCAGATGCACTGTGGGTAAATGGAAGTACAAGAATACCTGTTATAGGCATTTGTAACCAGTGATTCCTTTTCCTCTAACCTACAATAGTAGTAGTCTGCATCATTTCCCAGAGATGTTGACTGTTAGGGTATGTGCACACCGCCTCATTTTCAGGCATATTCTGCCATGAACCCACCTGAAAAAACACTTAAAAAACATAAAAAAGAATGAATATATGCACAGCAATGTCAAAACGACTTGCTGTGCATATATTTCATTTCTTGTCTCTTCTGTTAAGCACTTCAGGCTTCGAAAGCAACTAAAAGAAATGACCGTTCCAATCTTAAGCTTCCACTATTTTATCTATCCACACAGCCAGGGTTTTCCAGAAGCGTCTATCTATAGAAAAAAAATAAGTGGATACGCCGATGTATAAAAGACTGCACATGCACATACCCCTATGTCACGTGCACACGTTGAGTATTTGGTGAGTTCTTTACATCAGTATATGTAAGCCAAAACCAGGAGTGGAACAATCAGAGGAAAAGTATAATAGGACCATGTCACCACCTCTATATTTATCACCCACTCCTGGTTTTGGCTTACAAATACTGATGTAAAAAACTCACCAAATACTCAATGTGTGTACGTGGCCTAATACAGGCAGCATCTGACTGTAACAGCAGCAGGCAGAGCTAAGCTCCACTCGCTGCTGTTAATCCCTTAAATGCTGCTGTCAATCTCATTTTTAAAGCGCAGTCTGGGGGGCACACCTTGCCCCTTCCTCCAGTAATGCAGGGTGCCGATGGTTTGTCATGGCTGCCGCTGGCCTGTTGAAGGCCCTGGAGCCTGTTCTGACAGCGCTCCATTGAAGATCAGCCTGTGGTGTGATTTTTACTACATATTGCAATATTGTGGTTTAGCATAGCATAGAATATAGCATAAGGATAATAGATTAGCATGTAAGATAGGAAATGGTTAAGGTTAGGTTTAGCCCAGTGGGAGTGCACTAGTGCTGATAAGAAGGGGGGCACTTCCTGGTTAGAGGGGATTCAGTGTCTGCCAGTGAAGGGTAGAAGAGAATTCAAGTTCAGGTGGGGTGGTGGGTTGCTAGGGGCAGCATGGGCCAAATGTTCTGTACAGTGGGAGGCCAAATGGAGATCCGTGATGGACATTCCAACAGCACCTGGAGCCTATGGCTCAGGCCAGGTACCATGGAGCGGGCTGGTCTTCTGACATTGCGACATGGAGTTACATGAGGAGCAGGTGGCCGGTCCCGGGTGCACTGCTGGAGTGGACAATGAATCCCTGGGGCTGATGGAGTCTGCAGACTTGGGGGTAGTCCAGAATGAACGTGTGGCAGAAGAGAAGAGGAGTTGTGCTAAGGAGGAAGGAAGTCTGCATTGCTGGGCCCTATCCCACTTGTACCCACATGATGAACTTGTACTTGTTAGTGAAAGTTTGACTGTTTGTTTGAATGTTGTTCCATGCATTGTGTACGGCGGCTCCTGAGGACGGAAGCCTGGAGGCAGCGGAAGCCTACGGCCCACAAGTGGGTGTGATGCCCCCCACACTTTATAGCACACTGGGACTGGGACACCCCTTGTCTGTAAAGTGCCAAAGGGACTGCAGCTCGTTCACGACTACAGCACTACAGCACTTTACACTCCCTCCACTGTTTTTATAGAGATGATAGAAGAGCCAATGCCTTCATTTTTATGATGTTTAATTGGCCAAAGGATTTAACTAAATGACTCTTATGAAAAATACATTTAGTTAGCGAAATGTTTACTGGGAATGTGTTAGGAAGTTTTTATGTTAAGGGCATTGACCACTCTCTGGTTATTGTTAACCAATGTGTTTGTAGATGATTAAAAGGCATTCAGTGCAGAAATTCAGCAGAGCCGAGATTTGTGTTTCCCATATTTGATATTTAGTGCTGAAATTCAAGAAAGGCCATATTAGTAAGTGCCTTATCTTCTTCTCAAACACATTGGTCAACAATAAGCAGAAAATGGCCAATCCTTTTAATCATAGCTTAAAGTCTTGGAAGAATTTACTTTAAAGTTTGTCACCCTTATATCATAAATAATAAATAAACAGAAACTGCTTTTCTAATAGACTAACAAGTCCAGAAGAGATCCATTTTCAGCAGTGAGCTCATTATCATAACAAGCAGGATTACAATGAGAGATAACATAATCCACCATTCACAGTAGGTAGTGTCACAGCTCACCTCTCCCCCCTTCCTGCACAATAACATCTGCATGTCACTAAACATGAGAACATGTATAGAAAGCTCTCTCAAGGAAATAGAGTCCCCTATAATACAGTATCTTGTGACATATGTCCAATGTCCATATCTCCAAACAGGCAAGAGAGCAGCTTCCATAAATGTACAGGAAACAGAATATAATACCCTGAAATCAGAAATACAGATTATAAAAACATTATCACAATCTGGTTTCAATTAGTTTAAAAAATGTATGTGACACATTCCTTTAAAGAGAAATAAGTACAAATATACCTAAAAAGAGTATTGGATATTTTAACAAATTTTTAATGTTAGAGTAGAGTAGGGCCCTGCCAAAAGAGTCTACCTTGTCGTGGTGGCAGGCTTAAAAAATCTTTTGGCCAAAACAAAAAAAACAATGTATCTAATATGGTGTTCCATGAGAACTGTTAATGTGGGATTGGGAAGGACGTGGTGCAGAAGTGGGCTGTGGCACTATGAAAGATTTGAGAGATGGAGGCGGAGCTGGGGTGGAGTCTGGGCGGAGTATCAAGGGGCCCAAAAATGTCAGTATGGGGCCCTGAAATTCCTGATGGCAGCCCTGCAAACATACTGTAAATATACACACTGTATTCACATACAGGTGCATCTCACTGAATTAGAATATCATCAAAAAGTGAATTTATTTCAGTTCTTCAATACAAAAAGTGAAACTATATTATATAGAGTCATTACACACAGAGTGATCTATTTCACGTGTTTATTTCTGTTAATGTTGATGACTATGGTTTACCGCCAATGAAAACACAAAAGTCATTATCTCAGTAAACTAAAATAATTAACAAAAAACACCTGCAAAAGCTTCCTAAGCATTAAAAAAGGTCCCTTAGTTTGACACACTCCACAAGGTCCCAGAGTTCCAATTATCATTTGGAAATCAAGGTCCCAGAGTCTGGAGGAAGAGTGGAGAGGCCACAATCCAAGCTGCTGGAGGTCTACTGTGACGTTTCCACAATCCGTGATGGTTTGGGGAGCCATGTCATCTGCTGGTGTAGCTCCACTGTTTATTATCAAGACCAAAGTCAGCGTAGCCGTCTACCAGGACATTTTAGAGCACTTCATGCTTCCCTCTTTTTTTGGAGATGGAAATGTCATTCTCCAGCAGGACTTGGCCCCTGTCCACACTGCCAAAAGTACCAATACCTGGTTTAAAAACAACAGTATCACTGTGCTTGATTGGCCGCAAACTTGCCTGACTATAGCCCCATAGAGAATCTATTATAGAGAATCTATGGGGTATTGTCAAGAGGAAGATGAGAGACACTAGACCCAACAATGCAGACGAGCTGAAGGCTGCTATCAAAGCCACCTGGGCTTCCATAACACCTCAGCAGTGCCACAGGCTGATCGCCTCCATGACACATTGCCACATTAATTGATGCAAAAGGAGCCCGACCAAGTATTGAGGGCATTTACTGAACATACATTTCAGGAGGACAACATTTCGGATTGTAAAAACATTTTTCAAGCTGTTGTTATAAAGTATTCTAATTTACTGAGATAATGACTTTTGCGTTTTCATTGGCTGTAAGTAGTGTTGAGCGATACCTTCCGATATCGGGAAATATCGGATCGGATTGGATCGAACCGATACTTTTTGGGTATCGGATATCGCAGATTCCGATACCGGAAACCAATGCAAGTCAATGGGACAGAAATATCGGAATAAAAATAAACCCTTTCTTTCCTTGTAGGTTAATTCTACATGAAGGAAAACAACTAAGAATAATGTATAATGTATTGGGGGAGGTGGGGGAGACAATAAAGGCATAGAGGTTTAGCCCAATCAAATGGAATAGCAGGAATTAATATTTTTTTTAAGACGTTCTGAGTTATGGAAATATTGACTATGTTAAGTTTTTTAATATTTTGTCAGATATTTATGTTTCACTACTTCCATGCTCTTCACCTTCTTTTTTACTTCTCCCACACTTTCCCCATTCATCATCCTCAGCATCAGCATCTTTTTCATCAACTTCTTCTTCACCTTCTACATCTTCTTCTTCACCTTCTTCCTATTATTCTTTTTTTTTTACATTCTTCATAATCTTCTTATTCAACTATTATTCTTCTTCATATTCTACTTCTTCATCTTCTTCATATTCTTCTTCTTCATCATATTCTTATTTGTGACAGGCATTCCTGTAGTTGTTATCTATAAAAGTTTGAACATTACACCTTTCGTTCTGCCCGTCACAAAAGATTTACAACAGGATTTGTCCGCGTTCAGTTTGGCCTGCAGCAGCAGGTCTTTTCCAGGGGCACCACGAGGAGGAACGGACTCACCCGCATACACTGCTTAGTCATCTTCTGCTTATAATTTAGATATTATCTTTTGCTCTGATTTTTAGTCTTATGCTTAATGTTCTTCCGCTTTTTGTTCTGCAGCTTCTTGTACTTCTGCTTCTTGGTTTTCTGTCTCTTGTTCTTCTGTATCTTGGTGGTTGTCTTCTTCTTCTTTGTCCTCTTGGTCAACTTCTTCAGGGTCATCTTCTTGGTCTTCTTTGGGGTGGTCTTCAGGGTCGTCGTCTTCGGGGTCCTCGTCTTCAGGGTCCTCATCTTCTTCGGGGTGGTCTTCAGGGTCCTCGTGTTTACGGTCGTCGTCTTCAAGGTCCTCGTCTTCTTCGGGGTCGTCTTCAGGGTCCTCGTCTTCAGGGTCGTCGTCTTCGGGGTCCTCGTCTTCTTCGGGTTGGTCTTCAGGGTCCTCATCTTCAGGGTCCTCTTCTTCGGGGTCCTTGTATTCTTCGGGGTGGTCTTCAGGGTCCTCGTCTTCAGGGTCCTCGTCAGGGAGATCCAGAGTGATTACCAAGAACCATTTCAAAAAGCTTCAACTTGGAAATGTAGCAGAAGGTACAAGAAGGCTGAGGAACTGCCGAGAACCAGCTGATGGTACTGGAACCCGGATGGGTAGTAGAAGGTACAAGAGCCAATGGAACTACCGAGGACCACCTGACGGTACTGGAACTCGGTTACTAAGCAGCAGGTACCTGTGCCAGAAAGCACTACCAAGGACCAGCAGACGTTGGTTGAACTTGGATACTGCGAAGGAGGCACCTAAGCCAAAGGCACTGCCAAGAACCAGCTGACGGTACTGGAACCTGGATGGGTAGTAGAAGGTACCCATGTAAAAAAAAGTTGCAAGGCCGCGAGCCGGCCGCAGTTACCTAAACCCACAGTCCTACAGGGGGTGCTTGTCCTATTGGCACTATGGAACCAGCCTTCATTGCCAGATCCCGCAGCCCACATAGGAGTCACCTAAACTGCAGACACCATAGAGTCGGCTAAACCGACAGCAACATGACAGTACAACGCATTGGAGGCAAAGTGACGTTGACACTACCCGGAAACAGCTGGCGTGCTGGAACCAGGCTGGGCAGGAGGGAGTGCCCGTGCCAAAGACACTGCCGAGAACCAGCTGATGGTACTGGAACCCGGATGGGTAGCAGAAGGTACAAGAGCCAATGGAACTACCGATGACCAGCTGACGGTACTGGAACTCGGTTACTAAGCAGGAGGTACCTGTGCCAGAAAGCACTACCAAGGACCAGCAGACGTTGGTGGAACTTGGATACCGCGAAGGAGGCACCTAAGCCAAAGGCACTGCCGAGAACCAGCTGACGGTACTGGAAACCGGATGGGTAGCAGAAGGTACCCATGTAAAAAAAAGTTGCAGGGCCGCGAGCCGGCCGCAGTTACCAAAACCCACAGTCCTACAGGGGGTGCTTGTCCTATTGGCACTATGGAACCAGCCTTCATTGCCAGATCCCGCAGCCCACATAGGAGTCACCTAAACTGCAGGCACCATAGAGTCGGCTAACCCGACCGCAACACGACAGGACAACGCATTGGAGGCAAAGTGAAGTTGACACTACCCAGAAACAGCTGACGTGCTGGAACCAGGCTGGGCAGGAGGGAGTACCCGTGCCAAAGACACTGCTGGGAAACAGCTGGCGGTGCTGGAACCCAGGGTAAATACTAAAAACAGAGGAGCCAGAGGTGTAATTGGAGCAAGTTTTAAATCAGTAGTACAGTGGATGTGGACAAAGCAGGAGAATTTGCCGGACACACAGCTGGGGATCAGCTGACGTTACTGAACCCCAATAACACTGGAGCAAGCGTTGACTGTGCAGACGGCACATCTGAGCAGCAACTAGCGGTATTGGAGCCCAGGGTGAATACTAAAAACAGAGGAGCCAGAGGTGTAATTGGAGCAAGTTTTAAATCAGTAGTACAGTGGATGTGGACAAAGCAGGAGAATTTGCCGGACACACAGCTGGGGATCAGCTGACGTTACTGAACCCCAATAACACTGGAGCAAGCATTGACTGTGCAGACGGCACTTCTGAGCAGCAACTAGCGGTATTGGAGCCCAGGGTAAATACTAAAAACAGAGAAGCCAGAGGTGTAATTGGAGCAAGTTTTAAATCAATAGTACAGTGGATGTGGATAAAGCAGGAGAATTTGCCGGACACACAGCTAGGGATCAGCTGACGTTACTGAACCCCAATAACACTGGAGCAAGCGTTGACTGTGCAGACGGCACTTCTGAGCAGCAACTAGCGGTATTGGAGCCCAGGGTAAATACTAAAAACAGAGGAGCCAGAGGTGTAATTGGAGCAAGTTTTAAATCAGTAGTACAGTGAATGTGGACAAAGCAGGAGAATTTGCCGGACACACAGCTGGGGATCAGCTGACGTTACTGAACCCCAATAACACTGGAGCAAGCGTTGACTGTGCAGACGGCACTTCTGAGCAGCAACTAGCAGTATTGGAGCCCAGGGTAAATACTAAAAACAGAGGAGCCAGAGGTGTAATTGGAGCAACTTTAAAATCTGTAGTAGTGTGAATGAGGACAGAGCAGGAGAAATTGCCGTCCGCACAGCAGGGGAACAACTGACGTTACTGAACCCCAATAACACGGCAGCAAGTGTTGACTGTGCAGACAGCACTTCTGAGCGCCAACTGGCGGTGTTGGAGCTCAGGGATAATACTGAAAACAGAGGAGCCAGAGGTGTAATTGGAGCAACTTTAAAATCTGTAGTAGTGTGAATGAGGACAGAGCAGGAGAAATTGCCGTCCGCACAGCAGGGGAACAGCTGATGTTACTGAACCCCAATAACACGGCAGCAAGTGTTGACTGTGCAGACAGCACTTGCGAGTGCCAACTGGCGGTGTTGGAGCTCAGGGATAATACTGAAAACAGAGGAGCCAGAGGTGTAATTGGAGCAACTTTAAAATCTGTAGTAGTGTGAATGAGGACCGAGCAAGAGAAATTGACGTCCGCACAGCAGGGGAACAGCTGACGTTACTGAACCCCAATAACACGGCAGCAAGTGTTGACTGTGCAGACAGCACTTCTGAGCGCCAACTGGCGGTGTTGGAGCTCAGGGATAATACTGAAAACAGAGGAGCCAGAGGTGTAATTGGAGCAACTTTAAAATCTGTAGTAGTGTGAATGTGGACAGAGCAGGAGAAATTGCCGTCCGCGCAGCAGGGGAACAGCTGACGTTACTGAACCCCAATAACACGGCAGCAAGTGTTGACTGTGCAGACAGCACTTCTGAGCGCCAACTGGCGGTGTTGGAGCTCAGGGATAATACTGAAAACAGAGGAGACAGAGGTGTAATTGGAGCAAGTTTTAAATCTGTAGTACAGTGGATGTGGACAGAGCAGGAGAATTTGCCGCACACTCAGCTGGGGATCAGCTGACGTTACTTAACCCCAATAACACGGCAGCAAGCATTGACTGTGCAGACCGCACTTCTGAGCAGCATCTGGCGGTGTTGGAGCTCAGGGATTACAGTTCAGGTGGTAGAAACATGAACACAACAGGAGACCTGGATACTGTTGCCAACCAATTATTTATTCTGGAAGAGGACTGGCAAATTCCTGCGAGATCCAGGCCTTGTTCATTTTCAGAAAAGTAAGCCGGTCAACGTTATCGGAGGATAGTAGCATGCGACGGTCTGTTAGTACACCACCTGAGGCAGTAAAGACGTGTTCCGATAATACACTAGCAGCAGGGCAAGCTAGCACCTCCAATGCATACTGGCTAAGCTCTGGCCATGTATCCAGCTTAGAGACCCAAAACTTGAAGGGGGAAGAGCCGTCTGGGAGTACACTGAGAGGGCAAGACATGTAGTCTGTCACCATCTGACGGAAACGTTGCCTCCTGCTGACTGGAGCCGTCTCTGATGGTGTAGACATTTGTGGCGGCAGGGACACAAAACTTTGCCACATTTTGGCCATACTGGTCTTGCCTTGTGCTGAGGCGCTGCTTCTGCTCCCTCTTTGTGCAGAGCTTCCTCCACTGCCTCGACGCACTGAGCTGCTTTGTAAAGCACTAGCAGCACTGCTCTCGGTTGGAATGGAGAACATGATGGAATGCACCAGTGCATCTTGGTACTCCCGCATTTTACGCTCCCGGTTCAACGGTGTTATGAGGCTTTGTAAGTTGTCCCGGTAGCGAGTATCTAGGAGGGTGGACACCCAATAATCAGCCGTGTTGAGAATGTGGGCGATGCGGCGGTCATTTCTCAGGCACTGCAGCATGAAATCAACCATGTGCTGCAGACTGCCAACTGGCCAAGAAACGCTGTCCCCTGCTTGAGGCGTGATCTCTGCCTGCTCTGCTTCACCCCACCCTCGCTCTAGATACTGACTACTAGAGCACTGTGTACCTCCCTCCTCTGGACAGATGTCTTCCTCCTCCATTGACTCCTCCTCATCCTCCTCACAAAGTGTCCCCTGCCTAGGGCTTTGTGAGGATCCACGTTGCGCAGACTGTACAGAAGCAGATGGCATTTGTGACTCCTCATCCTCCACCTCTTCCAAAACCTCCTCCCTTAGTGCTTGCAGTGTTTTTTTCAAGCAGACACAGAGCCCTGGACAGGAGCCATCTCTACTTCTGTTCTCTGAATCTCTTGGCTTGGAAAGAGGGGGCCAGCCAAGGAGAATTCTAGAATTTGAAGAAGAGGTAGTATGCAGTGATGCCAACCGTTTTGTCTCTCTGAATCTGAAGAGGCGGGTAGGCCAGTGCCTATGGTCAGCAGCACACCTCAGTACGCATCTGATGATGAGACTCAGGTGCCACTTTCTGGTGCGTACTGTACTGTCGAGACTACCCAGGAGAAGCAGTTGTTTGAAGAGGGTGGTGTAGATGATGAGGTCCTTGACCCATCATGGCGTGAGGGACAGGAAGGTGGTGGGAGCAGCTCTGAGGAAGAGATTCCCCGAACGGCCCAAAAAGGAGGGAGAGGAAGGGGGCAGACTTGGTTGCCTGTAGCCTCCACTTCGGCACCCATTAGGAGCATGGCTCTTCCAAAATCCAAAGCGGGCGCTCCCAAGACTTGCAGTGCCTGGTCCTTTTTTGACACAGTTGCAGATGACATTTGCTTTGTCAAATGCAAGCTGTGTAATCAGAAGGTGAAAAGAGGGAAAAGTGTCAGCAACCTCAATACCACAAATATGTGGAAACATGTGCGGACCAAGCATGTGGTGGAGTTACAAAAACACACTGAAGACCTAGGCCAACCTACAGCGCCACCTACCACCTCTTCAGCTCATATTGTAGCCTCTTCCTCCAGCTCACACACAGCTGGTTCGGCTTCCTCACAGGATCGCCATGGAAGAATCTCTGGCACTGTTGTACAGAGACACAGTGTAATTCCACCCACAGCACCACTTTCCCTGTCATCCTCACATTCCCAGGCCAGTCTACAGCCATCGTTAGCACAGGCATGGGAGAAAAGGACTCCGTGGGGGCTGATGCACAGGCCCTGAACCAAGCCCCGTAGAAAGATCTACACCACCAAGTCGAGGAGCTGACCAGGAGCGTCGCGGCATTGACAAAGACCGTCCAGGCGTTACAAGTGGACCCGTCAAGACCCATCGAGCTGGCTTCAAGTCCGGAGGATGTTCCGTGGCGTCGACAGAGGAGGATCCCGTCGTTCCGAGGGAGGCCCACAGACCGCTACGCAGAGAATAGACAGACCATTTGCCGTCGATGCAACCAGCCCGGACACATTTCCAGGTACTGTAATTTAAACGGGTCCAACCTGGGGCAGAGGGCCAACCCCCAGGCATAAGATCACCAGGCCCTTATAATTGGCGTGATAAGTATGTTGGGGGGTGCCCGGTTTTACCCGTGGTGCTGGACGGTATCCCCATGAGCGTCTTGCTGGATACCGGGTCGCAAGTAACCACTATCCCTTATGTACTTTTTAAGCAGTATTGGACTGATGCTGATATAACGCGGTATCCAGACAGTAACTTGAGCATCATCGCCAGTAATGGCTTACCCGTGCCGCAGATGGGGTTCAAGGAGATGACCATTAAAATTGGTAAAGTTGAACTACCGGCACAGGGAGTAATTATTGTGGACATTGACCATCGTGAAAGTCACCCTAAAATAACTGTGGGTACTAACGTGATTGAAAATTGTCTTTCAGAGGTAATTGTAATTCTACAACAGGTGGCGGTGAATGCTAGTTCCAGCCAACAGAGAGTCCTCAACAAGGAGATAAAAGCCCTGATGAGACGGCAGCAGGTAGAACTGTCTGGTGGTGAGATCGGTAGCGTAAGACTCAGTGATCCATTCCCCATTTCCATGCCTCCCAAAAGTGAAATGATGATCTGGTGTCGGACTGCAATCGGGTTGAGAGGTAGAGACTACCAAGCCATGGTAGAACCCGTGTACTCAGACAGCAGGCCCACCATTTTGACAGCCCGGGGGGTGGTTGATGTCCGTCATGGGAGGATGCCCGTCCGCATCCTCAAGATTGGGGAGAGGGATGTACACTTACCCAGGTACGCTAAACTCGCCAAACTGTTTGTTGTCGAACACAAAGCTATCAGGGCCGTGGAACCCTTGCCTCCATCTCCACAGGCGGAGGGTAGTGGCTCCCAGAAACAAAAGGAGGACTGGTGCCAGAAACTCCACGTGGGTGCTGACTCCACTCCCCTGCACCAAAAACAAGGAGTCTACCGGGTGGTACAGGAGTACGAGAGAGTCTTTAGTAAGCACCCGCTAGACTTCGGCAGAGTAAAAGGGATAGAACACCACATCCCTACAGGGAGCCACCCACCAATAAAAGAGAGACACAGACCTGTACCCCCTGCACATTATCAGAATGCAAAGGGCATTCTAAGAGAAATGAAAGAAGCTGGGGTCATTCGAGATAGCTGTAGCCCCTGGGCAGCCCCCTTGGTTCTGGTGAAAAAGAAAGACGGCACCATGAGAATGTGCGTAGACTATAGACAAATCAACCATATCACCCACAAAGACGCATATCCGCTGCCTAGAATAGAAGAGTCTTTAGCCGCACTAAAATCAGCTAACTTCTTTTCTACTTTGGACCTTACTAGCGGGTACTGGCAGGTTCCTGTGGCAGAGGCTGACAAGGAGAAGACCGCCTTCACCACCCCGATGGGACTGAGCGAATTCAACTGCATGCCTTTCAGGCTCTGCAACGCACCAGGGACTTTCCAGCGGCTGATGGAATGCTGTCTAGGGCACCGAAACTTCGAGACGGTCCTCCATTACCTGGACGACGTGATCGTCTATTCGAAGACCTACGAGGACCATCTCAAACACCTGGCTGAGGTGTTCGAAGCCCTGGCAGGCTATGGCCTGAAGGTGAAACCATCGAAGTGTCACCTGCTGAAACCAAAGGTCCAGTACCTAGGGCACGTGGTAAGCGTGGAAGGAGTAGCCCCCGACCCTGACAAGGTCACGGCAATCAAGAGCTGGCCAAGCCCCTCGAACATCAAAGAGGTGAGACAGTTTCTCGGGTTGGTAGGCTACTACCGAAGGTTCATCCCCAGGTTCACTAAGATGGCAGCTCCTATGCAGGACCTCCTGATCGGACGGTCTAAGTCCAGAAGTCAAAAGCCACCCTTCAAGTGGGGTAAACCGGAAGAGGAGTCCTTCCGCCAGTTGAAGATGGCCCTCACAGGAGATGAGATCCTGGCCTACCCTGATTATGGCCAGCCTTTTATTCTCCACACGGACGCCAGTAATGTGGGACTGGGAGCCGTACTGTCCCAAAATCAACAGGGCAGAGAACGGGTGATCGCGTACGCCAGCCGGAAGCTGAGGCCCACCGAGAGGAACCCGGAGAATTACAGCTCCTTCAAGCTAGAATTCTTGGCGGTGGTGTGGGCCGTGACGGAACGCTTCAAGCATTACCTGGCCTCTGCAAAGTTCACCGTGTACACGGACAACAACCCGTTGACACACCTGGACAATGCAAGGCTGGGTGTCCTGGAACAGCGGTGGCTGGCGCGACTCTCCAATTATGACTTCGTGATCAAGTACCGGGCAGGCAAAACCAATGCCAACGCTGATGCCCTATCGAGAATGCCTCACTTACCTGAAGGTGACAAAGACTCAGAAGAGCTGGAGGAGGTAGAACTCCCCGCGTTTCACCGGTATGGAGCCGCTCAATACTCTCACCGCGTGAAGGAGGAAGATTTAACAACCGTTATGATCAATCCCCTACCTCACCACAGCTGGGCCGAGACCCAAGATAGTGTCCCTGCAATCCGCCTGGTGAAAGATCTGCTGACCCAGGAAGACGCCCGCTTAGATCCGGATGCTCCAGAGGAAGCCAAGCAGCTATGGAAAGAGAAGAGCAAGCTGTTCCTCTACGAAGGCAAGCTGTGCAGAAGACTTGTCAACCACCGGACACACGAGCTGACCTAGCAAGTCGTGGTCCCAAGGCGGGATGCAGCTATGGTCCTGGGGGCTTACCATGACAAAGCGGGGCACTTCGGTTGGAAGAAACTGGAGTTCCTGCTAAGAGGACGGTTCTTTTGGGTCGGCATGAGAGGGGCTGTAGAGAAGTGGTGCAGGGACTGTGGCCCTTGTAACTTAAGGAAAAAAGACCGCACCAGCCAGAAGACACCCTTGAAGCCCATCGTCACCCAGCAGCCTCTTGAGCTGGTAGCTCTGGACCACGTCAAATTGGCTCCAAGCCGGTCAGGATACATCTACGCCCTGACAATCGTGGACCACTATTTCCGTTTTCTAGTGGTGGTCCCGGTGAAAGACTTGACAGCCCAAACGGCGGCCAGAGCCTTCCAACAATACTTCTGCCGTCCACACGGGTATCCGGAACAGGTCCTGACAGGCCAGGGTCCAGCGTTCGAGGCCGAAATCTTCCAAGAGTTCTGCAACCTCTATGGCTGTAAGAAGATTCGGACAACGCCTTACCACCCACAAACCAACGGGATGTGTGAGAAAATGAACAATATAGTCATTGATCTCCTGAAGACGTTGCCCCTGGAGGAACGCAGCCTGTGGCCAGAAAAACTGCCGGACCTGATAGACTTATACAACCATATCCCGGTGAATGCTACAAACTGCACCCCGGCTTACCTGATGCGAGCCAGACCAGGTAAGCTGCTCGTAGACCTGGAGATGGGAGTCCTAACATCTGAGGACACCTCCCCGGATGCGGACTGGGATACGGAAAGGCAACTGCAGTACAAGAAGATACAGGAGAGTGTGGAGAAGAGCCTGGCCCAGGTGAGAGAGAGGCAAGAAAAACTCTTCAACCAACACGCCCCTGCTGGCCCCCTGGAACCTGGTGAGCAGCTCCTGAAGCGAAAGAGAAGGCTACATAAGTTGGACGACCAGTGGGAAAGGGAACCCTACACCGTACTGCAGTCTGATCACGACAACCCGAAGGTGTGCGTGATCACCAAGGATGGAGGAGAAACTACTAGTACCGTCTCCAGAGACCACCTAAAAAGGTGCCCCGAGCAACTCCGTAGTGCAGAAAAGGATCAAAGTGACCTTGAACCCGCAGAGGACAAGGAAGAAATGATCAGCACCGTTCTTGGAGAGTTCCCTCAGTCCGGGACTCGAATAAACGATGCCATAGTGGTACCCGTCCTGCATTTCCTGCAACCGGCTCAGCAACAACCTACACCAGAGCTGGAAGGTGAAGAGGAGCAAGCAGTTCCAGAGGCAGAAGAGCCTGTACCAGCAGCCCAGGAGAGTCAACCCTCTGCTGACAGTGAGCCTGCCATGCCTGCGGTGAGCCAAAGGACCCGCAGACAGCTGCCTGCCCTACCTGTACACCCAGCTGGTAGCTGTACCCCTAACGCTAGTGGGGAAAGCCAGGTCGGTCTACCACCAGACAGTGGGTTAAGGAGGTCAACCAGGAGCACAAAGGGGCAGATACCCGCTCGCTGGAGAATATAGGATGCACTAGAACTGTAAATAACCCTGTTGCCAAATGTTGAAATGTTTGCCAAGTTACCTGCATGATTATTAATAGTGTATTTCAGTTTCTTGCAGTTACCGTACGGACTCAAAGGTTATGGACTTTTAATAACCGGGACTTTGTATGGACTGCGTACGGAGCCTGACCAAGGAATGAACTAAGACTGTAAAGGACTTGGGCTAGGACAGACCCCCACCTGGTTAAGGCTCCCCGTTGTGTTGGTGATATGGACAGCCGGTCACAGACCACACTGTGACCTTAAGAAGTCAACCTGTGCGTCGTTTGTCTACTAATGTTTTATAGTCATGTATATTATCTTTGTTTACTGTTTAGTCCCGGAGTACTAAATTCTACTAGGGGGGAATGTGTCACCCTGGCCTGGATGCCACAAATATAATAAAGCTGTGTCTGAGAGCAAGGGGGAGGTTCTCTAGTCAGGGGAACATTAGCATGCAATACCTCCTGTCTCAGGCCAGTAGGGGGAGCAGGCTGCCCCTATAAAAGCTGGAACTGGGGGCAGGGTTAGGGAGAACTGGACGACCTGTCTCAGGACTGAGAGGTGTCCCAGAGCAGAGAGAAACAGTTGTGTTGCACCCTAAGAGGACGTGTGGCAGTAGGAGAGCCACAAGCCAGGGACAAGAGGTGAATTACGCCTGTCCTGGCAGACAAAGAACCAAATTTACCAGACTTTGGTGTCTGAGGCTGTGAGGATTCCACGTCCTGCAGCAGATAACCATTCCGCGGGGGACTGTATGTTCCTTGGCCTAAGAAGCCCGGAGGCTCCGCCACAGCAGAAGGGACCAGCAAAGCCGTACCAGGCCGAGAGTAGAAAGGGACCCACGTTGCAAACCATACGGGCGAGAGGACACGGTGAGCTCGGGAACGTGGGCTGTTACCCTATAAGGAGGAGATAGCCAGAAGGAGCGCAGAGAGCACGGTAGGCCTACACCCTCACCCTGACCAGGGCCAACTTCCCATTTGCTCTCAGACATCCAGGTCCCCTCTTAGCCGGGACTGTTTGTGGGTCAGTTCACCTGTTCTAGTAAAGACCCTGGACTGCAACCTGTTGTCTGTGTGCTCCTTGCTCCTCCAGCACTAACGGTACTGGGACGCCCTACACCATCACCCCCATCCTCCATTATACTGCCCTGGGGCCGCACTCTTCCAGTGGGGAGTCACACTACCCCAGCTGCATACATCATCAGCCCCAGCGGTCTGCCTGGCAGCGGCGGTTCGCACTGACCGCAATCCAAGGGTGGCGTAGTAGGACATACCAACAGCTCATAGCAGACTACCACCGGTCTGACCACCCTGAGCCACGGAACCGTGGTGCCACCACTACCCCCATCGTTTCCCTATTGCCCGGATCCGAGTGCCCCACGACCCAGGGGGCGAGTCATTAGTACACCACCTGAGGCACTAAAGACGTGTTCCGATAATACACTAGCAACAGGGCAAGCTAGCACCTCCAATGCATACTGGCTAAGCTCTAGCTATGTATCCAGCTTACAGACCCAAAACTTGAAGGGGGAAGAGCCGTCTGGGAGTACACTGAGAGGGCAAGACATGTAGTCTGTCACCATCTGACGGAAACGTTGCCTCCTGCTGACTGGAGCCGTCTGTGATGGTGTAGACATTTGTGGCGGCGGGGACACAAAACTTTGCCACATTTGGGCCATACTGGTCTTGCCTTGTGCTGAGGCGCTGCTTCTGCTCCCTCTTTGTGCAGAGCTTCATCCACTGCCTCGACGCACTGAGCTGCTTTGTAAAGCACTAGCAGCACTGCTCTCGGTTGGAATGGAGAACATGATGGAATGCACCAGTGCGTCTTGGTACTCCCGCATTTTACGCTCCCGGTTCAACGGTGTTATGAGGCTTTGTAAGTTGTCCCGGTAGCAAGGATCTAGGAGGGTGGACACACAATAATCAGCCGTGTTGAGAATGTGGGCGATGCGGCGGTCGTTTCTCAGGCACTGCAGCATGAAATCCACCATGTGCTGCAGACTGCCAACTGGCCAAGAAACGCTGTCCCCTGCTTGAGGCGTGATCTCTGCCTGCTCTGAATCACCCCACCCTCGCTCTAGATACTAACTACTAGAGCATTGTGTACTTCCCTCCTCTGGACAGATGTCTTCCTCCTCCATTGACTCCTCCTCATCCTCCTCACAAAGTGTCCCCTGCCTAGGCCTTTGTGAGGAACCACGTTGTGCAGACTGTAGAGAAGCAGATGGCATTTGTGACTCCTCATCCTCCACCTCTTCCAAAACCTCGTCCCTTAGTGCTTGCAGTGTTTTTTCAAGCTGGCTGATAAGGGGGATAGTCATGCTGACTAGTGCATCATCTGCACTCGCCATCCGCGTGGAATAATCGAAGGCACGAAAAACGTGGCAAATGTCCTTCATAGAGGCCCACTCAGTGGTGGTGAAGTGTGAACGGCGTGCACTGCGACTTGTTTGCGCCTGCTGCTGCTGGTACTCCATTACTGCTGCCTGCTGCTCACACAACCTCTCCAACATATGTAACGTTGAATTCCACCTGGTGGGTAGGTCACATATGATGCGATGTTCCGGAAGACATAATCGGTGCTGCAGAGTTGCAATGCGCGATCTTGCATTGCTGGAACACTGCAAGTGAGTGCACTCTATGCGGACCTTGTGAAGCAGTGCATCAAGATCCGGATAGTCCCTCAAAAAACTCTGCACGACCAAGTTGAGCACATGTGCCAGACATGGGATGTGAGTGAGCTTGCCTAGGCCCAGAGCTGCCACCAGATTTCGGCCATTGTCACACACTACCATGCCTGGCTGGAGATTCGCTGGCACAAACCACACGTCGCTCTGCTGCTTGATGGCATTCCAGAGCTCCTGCGCTGTGTGGCTTCGATTCCCCAAAGAAATTAACTTTAATACGGCCTGTTGACGTTTGGCCACGGCTGTGCTCATATCGGTCATCATAACAGGTAACCGTTCACGGGTCAATGTGGAGGTAGACCGTGACGGCTCCAGCAGCGCTGATTCAGAGGAACTGGAGTATGAGGAGGAGTCAATGTGTACAGACCGGATTCCTGCAATCCTTGGAGTTGGCAGAACACGTACAGCGCCACTCTCAAGATCTGTACCCGGCTCCACAACATTTACCCAATGGGCAGTGAGGGAAAGGTATCGTCCCTGTCCATGCTTACTGGTCCACGCATCGGTGGTCAGGTGGACCTTGCTACTGACGGCGTTTTGTAACGCATGTTTAATTTTTCCCTCCACATGCTGTTGCAGGGCAGGGACGGCTTGCCTGCTGAAATAAAAGCGGCTGGGCACGTTGTATTGTGGGACTGCCAATGCCATAAAGTTACAGAATGTGTTAGTCTCCACCAGCCTGAATGATAGCAATTCAAGGGCCAGTAGTTTAGCAATGCCAGCATTCAGTGCCTGTGCTCGGGGGTGGTTTGCCGAGCATGGGCGCCTTTTCTCCCATGCCTGTGCTAACGATGGCTGTAGACTGGCCTGGGAGTGTGAGGATGACAGGGAAAGTGGTGCTGTGGGTGGAATTACACTGTGTCTCTGTACAACAGTGCCAGAGATTCTTCCATGGCGATCCTGTGAGGAAGCCGAACCAGCTGTGTGTGAGCTGGAGGAAGAGGCTACAACACGAGCTGAAGAGGTGGTAGGTGGCGCTGTAGGTTGGCCTAGGTCTTCAGTGTGTTTTTGTAACTCCACCACGTGCTTGGTCCGCACATGTTTCCACATATTTGTGGTATTGAGGTTGCTGACACTTTTCCCTCTTTTCACCTTCTGATTACACAGCTTGCATTTGACAAAGCAAATGTCATCTGCAACTGTGTCAAAAAAGGACCAGGCACTGCAAGTCTTGGGAGCGCCCATTTTGGATTTTGGAAGAGGCATGCTCCTAATGGGTGCCGAAGTGGAGGCTACAGGCAACCTAGTCTGCCCCTTCTCTCTCCCTCCTTTTTGGGCCGTTAGGGGAATCTCTTCCTCAGAGCTGCTCCCACCACCTTCCTGTCCCTCACGCCATGATGGGTCAAGGACCTCATCATCTACACCACCCTCTTCAAACAACTGCTTCTCCTGGGTAGTCTCGACAGTACAGTACGCACCAGAAAGTAGCACCTGAGTCTCATCATCAAATGCGTACTGAGGTGTGCTGATCATAGGCACTGGTCCACCCGCCTCTTCAGATTCAGAGATACAAAGCTTCATACTACCTCTTCTTCTAATTCTAGAATTCTGCTTGGCTGGCCCCCTCTTTCCAAGCCAAGAGATTCAGAGAACAGAAGTAGAGATGGCTCCTGTCCAGGGCTTTCTGACTGCCTGGGCAATTTGGCAGGTGGTGAAGAGACAGATGGGTGCTCTTCAGTGCTCAGGACCTGAGAGGATCTGTAACTAATTGAAGTCGATGCATTAGCTGCCATCCATCCGACAACGGCTTCAATTTGGTCCTTCCGCAGCAGTGGGGTATGGCTAGCTCCTACAAAGCTGCGCATAAAGGACTGTTCCCTGGTAAAACTGGGGGATGCTGAGTCACTGGTGCCCGCAGCAGGCACAGAATCCCCACGTCCTCTCCCTGCAGGCACAGAATCCTCACGTCCTCTCCCTGCAGAAACTCCACGCCCACGCCCACATGCCTTACTCCCTGCCTTCTTCATCTTGGTAGACTGATAAAGATAGGCAGAAAAGTACTAAGGGCTTAGTGTGCTTATTCCTGAACAGCTGCTAACAGGTATAAGAAACACTAATTTTATAAAGTGTGGACTAGACTTTAATATGAGCTAATGTGGCCTACACAACTGTAAAGTGGAGTGTTTGGTGAACTTTATTTAGTTTTTTTTTGTCACAAAAAGACACTGGATGTGCCTGAAGATGTAATACCGATAGTATCACAAACTTTTTGTAGCTATTACAATGTAGGAAGGTAACCTACAATGCAATAGATGAGGCTACAAAAAATAGGCTAATACTAATCTGGCTGGGGCTGCAGGGCCCAATGCTGCAGAAAGGCTCCTCTAACTACTCCTATATAGTGTGTTTGGAACCAATTTAGCTGAATACGGATGAAACCACCACACTAATAGGAGAAATCAGGAAAAATGATCAATTAGCAAAAAAGGACAATGTATGAGGCAGTGACGCACGCTGAGCGCACTACAACCAGACGTGGCTGAAGCACACACTACAGGGTGAGCTGCACTCACACACACAGACCTTGCAGAAAGCGGTGAACAGCACAGAGAACTGTGCACTAGCACTGCAAGGCACAGCGATTTATAAAGTAGCTTGGGTAAAGCAGAATAGACCAAATAGGTAGCAAAAACTGTCCCTCAGAACAACAGCGTCCTATCCCTAACTGAATTCACAGCAGAGTGAGCTCAAAATGGCGGCGGCGGCTTTTATAGTGCATCATGACATCATTTCAGCAGCCAATCACAGCCATGCCATTAGTTAACATGCCTACATGCCTAACAGGATGTGCCCACACTTCTTAGGATCCTCATTGGCTGAATAAAATGAAACTGGCTCATTGCATTATGGGAACTTCCGAATCCGGTATACGATATTGTAAAAGTATCGGAACTCAGTAACGGAATTCCGATACCGCGAATATCGGTCGATACCCGATATCTCAGTATCGGAATGCTCAATACTAGTCCTTACATTTTCAGGAGGGATTACAGAGGAAGTGCATGAAGTAAAATTCTTACATTTCCAGGAGGGATTACAGAGGAAATGCATAAAGTAAAGTTCTTACATATCCAGGGGGAATTAAAGAGGAAGTGCAGAAAGTAGAGTCCTTACATTTCCAGGAGGGATTACAGAGGAAGTGCATAAAGTAAAGTTCTTACATTTCCAGGAGGGATTACAGAGGAAGTGCACGAAGTAGAGTCCTTACATTTCCAAGAGGATTTACAGTGAAAGTGCATAAAGTAAAGTTCTTACATTTCCAGGGGGAATTAAAGAGGAAGTGCAGAAAGTAGAGTCCTTACATTTAAAGGAGGGATTACAGAGGAAGTGCATAAAGTAAAGTTCTTACATTTCCAGGGGGAATTAAAGAGGAAGTGCAGAAAGTAGAGTCCTTACATTTCCAGGAGGGATTACAGAGGAAGTGCATAAAGTAAAGTTCTTACATTTCCAGGAGGGATTACAGAGGAAGTGCACAAAGTAAAGTTCTTACATTTCCAGGAGGATTTACAGAGGAAGTGCATAAAGTAAAGTTCTTACACTTCCAGGTGGAATTAAAGAGGAAGTGCAGAAAGTAGAGTTCTTACATTTCCAGGAGGGTTTACACAGGAAGTGCATAAAGTAAAGTTCTTACATTTCCAGGAGGGATTACAGAGGAAGTGCATAAAGTAAAGTTCTTACATTTCCAGGAGGGATTACAGAGGAAGTGCATAAAGTAAAGTTCTTACATTTCCAGGAGGATTTACAAAGGAAGTGCATAAAGTAAAGTTCTTGCATTTCCAGGAGGGATTACAGAGGAAGTGCATAAAGTAAAATTCTTACATTTCCAGGAGGATTTACAGAGGAAGTGCAGAAAGTGGAGTTCTTACATTTCCAGGAGGGATTACAGGGGATGTGCACAAAGTAGAGTTCTTACATTTCCAGGAGGATTTACAGAGGAAGTGCATAAAGTAAAATTCTTACATTTCCAGGAGGATTTACAGAGGAAGTGCACAAAGTAAAATTCTTACATTTCCAGGAGGGATTACACAGGAAGTGCATAAAGTAAAATTCTTACATTTCCAAGAGGGATTACAGAGGAAGTGCATCAAGTAAAGTTCTTACATTTCTGGGGGAAATTAAAGAGGAAGTGCAGAAAGTAGAGTCCTTACATTTCCAGGAGGGATTACAGAGGAAGTGCACAAAGTAGAGTCCTTACATTTCCAGGAGGATTTACAGAGGAAGTGCATAAAGTAAAGTTCTTACATTTCCAGGGGGAATTAAAGAGGAAGTGCAGAAAGTAGAGTCCTTACATTTCCAGGAGGGATTACAGGGGATGTGCACAAAGTAGAGTTCTTACATTTCCAGGAGGACTTACAGAGGAAGTGAATAAAGTAAAATTCTTACATTTCCAGGAGGAATTATAGAGGAAATGCACAAAGTAGAGTTCTTACATTTCAAGGAGGGATTACAGAGGAAGTGCATAAAGTAAAGTTCTTACATTTCCAGGAGGGATTACAGAGGAAGTGCAGAAAGTAAAGTTCTTACATTTCCAGGAGGATTTACAGAGGAAGTGCAGAAAGTAGAGTCCTTACATTTCCAGGAGGGATTACAAAGGAAGTGCATAAAGTAAAGTTCTTACATTTCCAGGAGGGATTACAGAGGAAGTGCACAAAGTAAAGTTCTTACATTTCCAGGAGGATTTACAGAGGAAGTGCATAAAGTAAAGTTCTTACACTTCCAGGTGGAATTAAAGAGGAAGTGCATAAAGTAGATTTCTTACATTTCCAGGAGGGTTTACAGAAGAAGTGCATAAAGTAAAGTTCTTACTTTTCCAGGAGGGATTACAGAGGAAGTGCATGAAGTAAAGTTCTTACATTTCCAGGAGGGATTACAGAGGAAGTGCATGAAGTAAAGTTCTTACATTTCCAGGAGGATTTACAGAGGAAGTGCATAAAGTAAAGTTCTTGCATTTCCAGGAGGGATTACAGAGGAAGTGCATAAAGTAAAATTCTTACATTTCCAGGAGGATTTACAGAGGAAGTGCAGAAAGTGGAGTTCTTACATTTCCAGGAGGGATTACAGGGGATGTGCACAAAGTAGAGTTCTTACATTTCCAGGAGGATTTACAGAGGAAGTGCATAAAGTAAAATTCTTACATTTCCAGGAGGATTTACAGAGGAAGTGCACAAAGTAAAATTCTTACATTTCCAGGAGGGATTACACAGGAAGTGCATAAAGTAAAATTCTTACATTTCCAAGAGGGATTACAGAGGAAGTGCATCAAGTAAAGTTCTTACATTTCCGGGGGAAATTAAAGAGGAAGTGCAGAAAGTAGAGTCCTTACATTTCCAGGAGGGATTACAGAGGAAGTGCACAAAGTAGAGTCCTTACATTTCCAGGAGGATTTACAGAGGAAGTGCATAAAGTAAAGTTCTTACATTTCCAGGGGGAATTAAAGAGGAAGTGCAGAAAGTAGAGTCCTTACATTTCCAGGAGGGATTACAGGGGATGTGCACAAAGTAGAGTTCTTACATTTCCAGGAGGATTTACAGAGGAAGTGCATAAAGTAAAATTCTTACATTTCCAGGAGGATTTACAGAGGAAGTGCATAAAGTAAAGTTCTTTCCTTTCCAGGGGGAATTAAAGAGGAAGTGCAGAAAGTAGAGTCCTTACATTTCCAGGAGGATTTACATAGGAAGTGCATAAAGAAAAGTTCTTACAATTCCAGGAGGGATTACAGAGAAAGTGCATAAAGTAAAGATCTTACATTTCCAGGAGGAATTACAGAGGAAGTGCAGAAAGTAGTGTCCTTACATTTCCAGGAGGATTTACAGAGGAAGTGCATAAAGTAAAATTCTTACATTTCCAGGAGGATTTACATAGGAAGTGCATAAAGAAAAGTTCTTACATTTCCAGGAGGGATTACAGAGAAAGTGCATGAAGTAGAGTCCATACAATTCCAGGAGGATTTACAGAGGAAGTGCATGAAGTAAAATTCTTACATTTCCAGGAGGGATTACAGAGGAAGTGCATAAAGTAAAGTTCTTAGATTTCCAGGAGGAATTATAGAGGAAATGCACAAAGTAGAGTTCTTACATTTCCAGGAGGGATTACAGAGGAAGTGCATAAAGTAAAGTTCTTACATTTCCAGGAGCGATTACAGAGGAAGTGCATAAAGTAAAGTTCTTACATTTCCAGGAGGATTTACAGAGGAAATGCAGAAAGTAGAGTCCATACATTTCCAGGAGGGATTACAGGGGATGTGCATATAGCAACGTTCTTAC
The DNA here is from genome assembly GCF_046119375.1 of Phyllobates terribilis. Classification (NCBI taxonomy): domain Eukaryota; kingdom Metazoa; phylum Chordata; class Amphibia; order Anura; family Dendrobatidae; genus Phyllobates; species Phyllobates terribilis. The sequence continues at coordinate 884,363 of NW_027363136.1, read as the reverse complement.
ATTTCCAGGGGGAATAAAAGAGGAAGTGCAGAAAGTAGAGTTCTTACATTTCCAGGAGGGATTACAAAGGAAGTGCATGAAGTAAAGTTCTTACATTTCCAGGGGGAATTAAAGAGGAAGTGCAGAAAGTAGAGTTCTTACATTTCCAGGATGGATTACAGGGGATGTGCACAAAGTAGAATTCTTACATTTCCAGGAGGATTTACAGAGGAAGTGTATAAACTAAAATTCTTACATTTCCAGGAGGGATTACAGAGGAAGTGCATAAAGTAAAGTTCTTACATTTCCAGGGGGAATTAAAGAGGAAGTGCAGAAAGTAGAGTCCTTACATTTCCAGGAGGGATTACAGAGGAAGTGCATAAAGTAAAGTTCTTACATTTCCAGGAGGGATTACAGAGGAAGTGCACAAAGTAAAGTTCTTACATTTCCAGGAGGATTTACAGAGGAAGTGCATAAAGTAAAGTTCTTACACTTCCAGGTGGAATTAAAGAGGAAGTGCAGAAAGTAGAGTTCTTACATTTCCAGGAGGGTTTACACAGGAAGTGCATAAAGTAAAGTTCTTACATTTCCAGGAGGGATTACAGAGGAAGTGCATAAAGTAAAGTTCTTACATTTCCAGGAGGGATTACAGAGGAAGTGCATAAAGTAAAGTTCTTACATTTCCAGGGGGATTTACAGAGGAAGTGCATAAAGTAAAGTTCTTGCATTTCCAGGAGGGATTACAGAGGAAGTGCATAAAGTAAAATTCTTACATTTCCAGGAGGATTTACAGAGGAAGTGCAGAAAGTGGAGTTCTTACATTTCCAGGAGGGATTACAGGGGATGTGCACAAAGTAGAGTTCTTACATTTCCAGGAGGATTTACAGAGGAAGTGCATAAAGTAAAATTCTTACATTTCCAGGAGGATTTACAGAGGAAGTGCACAAAGTAAAATTCTTACATTTCCAGGAGGGATTACACAGGAAGTGCATAAAGTAAAATTCTTACATTTCCAAGAGGGATTACAGAGGAAGTGCATCAAGTAAAGTTCTTACAATTCCGGGGGAAATTAAAGAGGAAGTGCAGAAAGTAGAGTCCTTACATTTCCAGGAGGTATTACAGAGGAAGTGCACAAAGTAGAGTCCTTACATTTCCAGGAGGATTTACAGAGGAAGTGCATAAAGTAAAGTTCTTACATTTCCAGGGGGAATTAAAGAGGAAGTGCAGAAAGTAGAGTCCTTACATTTCCAGGAGGGATTACAGGGGATGTGCACAAAGTAGAGTTCTTACATTTCCAGGAGGATTTACAGAGGAAGTGCATGAAGTAAAATTCTTACATTTCCAGGAGGATTTACAGAGGAAGTGCATAAAGTAAAGTTCTTTCCTTTCCAGGGGGAATTAAAGAGGAAGTGCAGAAAGTAGAGTCCTTACATTTCCAGGAGGGATTACACAGGAAGGGCATAAAGTAAAGTTCTTACATTTCCAGGAGGATTTACAGAGGAAATGCAGAAAGTAGAGTTCTTACATTTCCAGGAGGATTTACAGAGGAAGTGCATAAAGTAAAATATTTACATTTCCAGGAGGGATTACAGAGGAAGTGCATAAAGTAAAGTTCTTACATTTCCAGGGGGAATTAAAGAGGAAGTGCAGAAAGTAGAGTCCTTACATTTCCAGGAGGGATTACAGGGGATGTGCACAAAGTAGAGTCCTTACATTTCCAGGAGGATATACAGAGGAAGTGCATAAAGTAAAGTTCTTACATTTCCAGAAGGGATTACAGAGGAAGTGCATAAAGTAAAGTTCTTACATTTCCAGGAGGGATTACAGAGGAAGTGCATAAAGTAAAGTTCTTACATTTCCAGGAGGATTTACAGAGGAAGTGCATAAAGTAAAGTTCTTGCATTTCCAGGAGGGATTACAGAGGAAGTGCATAAAGTAAAATTCTTACATTTCCAGGAGGATTTACAGAGGAAGTGCATAAAGTAAAGTTCTTACATTTCCAGGAGGGATTACACAGGAAGGGCATAAAGTAAAGTTCTTACATTTCCAGGAGGATTTACAGAGGAAATGCAGAAAGTAGAGTTCTTACATTTCCAGGAGGATTTACAGAGGAAGTGCATAAAGTAAAATTCTTACATTTCCAGGAGGGATTACAGAGGAAGTGCATAAAGTAAAACTCTTACATTTCCAGGAGGGATTACACAGGAAGTGCATAAAGTAGAGTTCTTACATTTCCAGGAGGGATTAAAGAGGAAATGCACAAAGTAGAGTTCTTACATTTCCAGGAGGAATTACAGAGGAAGTGCACAAAGTAAAGTTCTTACATTTCCAGGATGGATTACAGAGGAAGTGCATATAGTAAAGTTCTTACATTTCCAGGAGGGATTACACAGGAAGTGCATAAAGTAAAATTCTTACATTTCCAAGAGGGATTACAGAGGAAGTGCATCAAGTAAAGTTCTTACAATTCCGGGGGAAATTAAAGAGGAAGTGCAGAAAGTAGAGTCCTTACATTTCCAGGAGGTATTACAGAGGAAGTGCACAAAGTAGAGTCCTTACATTTCCAGGAGGATTTACAGAGGAAGTGCATAAAGTAAAGTTCTTACATTTCCAGGGGGAATTAAAGAGGAAGTGCAGAAAGTAGAGTCCTTACATTTCCAGGAGGGATTACAGGGGATGTGCACAAAGTAGAGTTCTTACATTTCCAGGAGGATTTACAGAGGAAGTGCATGAAGTAAAATTCTTACATTTCCAGGAGGATTTACAGAGGAAGTGCATAAAGTAAAGTTCTTTCCTTTCCAGGGGGAATTAAAGAGGAAGTGCAGAAAGTAGAGTCCTTACATTTCCAGGAGGGATTACACAGGAAGGGCATAAAGTAAAGTTCTTACATTTCCAGGAGGATTTACAGAGGAAATGCAGAAAGTAGAGTTCTTACATTTCCAGGAGGATTTACAGAGGAAGTGCATAAAGTAAAATATTTACATTTCCAGGAGGGATTACAGAGGAAGTGCATAAAGTAAAGTTCTTACATTTCCAGGGGGAATTAAAGAGGAAGTGCAGAAAGTAGAGTCCTTACATTTCCAGGAGGGATTACAGGGGATGTGCACAAAGTAGAGTCCTTACATTTCCAGGAGGATATACAGAGGAAGTGCATAAAGTAAAGTTCTTACATTTCCAGAAGGGATTACAGAGGAAGTGCATAAAGTAAAGTTCTTACATTTCCAGGAGGGATTACAGAGGAAGTGCATAAAGTAAAGTTCTTACATTTCCAGGAGGATTTACAGAGGAAGTGCATAAAGTAAAGTTCTTGCATTTCCAGGAGGGATTACAGAGGAAGTGCATAAAGTAAAATTCTTACATTTCCAGGAGGATTTACAGAGGAAGTGCATAAAGTAAAGTTCTTACATTTCCAGGAGGGATTACACAGGAAGGGCATAAAGTAAAGTTCTTACATTTCCAGGAGGATTTACAGAGGAAATGCAGAAAGTAGAGTTCTTACATTTCCAGGAGGATTTACAGAGGAAGTGCATAAAGTAAAATTCTTACATTTCCAGGAGGGATTACAGAGGAAGTGCATAAAGTAAAACTCTTACATTTCCAGGAGGGATTACACAGGAAGTGCATAAAGTAGAGTTCTTACATTTCCAGGAGGGATTAAAGAGGAAATGCACAAAGTAGAGTTCTTACATTTCCAGGAGGAATTACAGAGGAAGTGCACAAAGTAAAGTTCTTACATTTCCAGGATGGATTACAGAGGAAGTGCATATAGTAAAGTTCTTACATTTCCATGAAGAAGTAAAGAGGAAGTGCAGAAAGTAGAGTCCTTACATTTCTAGGAGTAATTATAGAGGAAATTTACAAAGTAGAGTTCTTACATTTCCAGGAGGATTTACAGAGGAAGTGCATAAAGTAAAGTTCTTACATTTCCAGGGGGAACTAAAGAGGAAGTGCAGAAAGTAGAGTCCTTACATTTCCAGGAGGGAGTACAGGGGATTTGCACAAAGTAGAGTCCTTACATTTCCAGGAGGGATTACAGAGGATGTGCAAAAAGTAAAGTTCTTACATTTCCAGGAGGGATTACAGAGGAAGTGCACAAAGTAGAGTCCTTACATTTCCAGGAGGATTTACAGAGGAAGTGCATAAGGTAAAGTTCTTACATTTCCAGGGGGAATTAAAGAGGAAGTGCATAAAGTAAAGTTCTTACATTTCCAGGAGCATTTACAGAGGAAGTGCAGAAAGTAGAGTCCTTTCATTTCCAGGATGGATTACAGGGGATGTGCACAAAGTAGAATTCTTACAATTCCAGGAGGATTTACAGAGGAAGTGTATAAACTAAAGTTCTTACATTTCCAGGAGGGATTACAGAGGAAGTGCATAAAGTAGAGTTCTTACATTTCCAGGAGGGATTACAGAGGAAGTGCATAAAGTAAAGTTCTTACATTTCCAGGAGGGATTACAGAGGAAGTGCATAAAGTAAAGTTCTTACATTTCCAGGAGGATTTACAGAGGAAATGCAGAAAGTAGAGTCCATACATTTCCAGGAGGGATTACAGGGGATGTGCACAAAGTAGAGTTCTTACATTTTCAGGAGGATTTACAGAGGAAGTGCATAAAGTAAAATTCTTACATTTCCAGGTATGATTACAGAGGAAGTGCATAAAGTAGAGTTCTTACATTTCCAGGATGGATTACAGGGGATGTGCACAAAGTAGAATTCTTACATTTCCAGGAGGATTTACAGAGGAAGCGTATAAACTAAAATTCTTACATTTCCAGGAGGGATTACAGAGGAAGTGCATAAAGTAAAGTCCTTACATTTCCAGGGGGAATTAAAGAGGAAGTACAGAAAGTAGAGTTCTTACATTTCCAGGAGGATTTACAGGGGAAGTGCATAAAGTAAAATTCTTACATTTTCAGGAGGGATTACAGAGGAAGAGGATAAAGTAAAGTTCTTACATTTCCAGGAGGGATTACAGAGGAAGTGCATAAAGTAGAGTTCTTACATTTCCAGGAGGATTTACAGAGGACGTGCATAAAGTAAAATTCTTACATTTCCAGGAGGGATTACAGAGGAAGTGCATGAAGTAAAATTCTTCCATTTTCAGGAGGGATTACAGAGGAAGTGCATAAAGTAAAGTTCTTACAATTCCAGGGGGAATTAAAAAGGAAGAGCAGAAAGTAGAGTCCTTACATTTCCAGGAGGGATTACAGAGGAGGTGCATAAAGTAAAGTTCTTATATTTCCAGGAGTAATTATAGAGGAAATGTACAAAGTAGAGTTCTTACATTTCCAGGAGGATTTACAGAGGAAGTGCAGAAAGTAGAGTCCTTTCATTTCCAGGAGGGATTACAGGGGATTTGCACAAAGTAGAGTTCTTACATTTCCAGGAGGGATTACAGAGGATGTGCAAAAAGTAAAGTTCTTACATTTCCAGGAGGGATTACAGAGTAAGTGCACAAAGTAGAGTCCTTACATTTCCAGGAGGATTTACAGAGGAAATGCATAAGGTAAAGTTCTTACATTTCCAGGGGGAATTAAAGAGGAAGTGCAGAAAGTAGAGTCCTTACATTTACAGGATCGATTACAGGGGATGTGTACAAAGTAGAATTCTTACATTTCCAGGAGGATTTACAGAGGAAGTGTATAAACTAAAATTCTTACATTTCCAGGAGGGATTACAGAGGAAGTGCATAAAGTAAAGTCCTTACATTTCCAGGAGGGATTACAGAGGAAGTGCATAAAGTAGAGTTCTTACATTTCCAGGAGGATTTACAGAGGAAGTGCATAAAGTAAAGTTCTTACATTTCCAGGAGGGATTACAGAGGAAGTGCATAAAGTAGAGTTCTTACATTTCCAGGAGGGATTACAGAGGAAGTGCATAAAGTAAAGTCCTTACATTTCCAGGAGGGATTACAGAGGAAGTGCATAAAGTAAAGTTCTTACATTTCCAGGAGGATTTACAGAGGAAGTGCAGAAAGGAGAGTCCTTACATTTCCAGGAGGGATTACAGGGAATGTGCACAAAGTAGAGCTCTTACATTTCCAGGAGGGATTACAGAGGAAGTGCATAAAGTAAAATTCTTACGTTTTCAGGAGGGATTACAGAGGAAGTGCATAACGTAAAATTCTTACATTTCCAGGAGGGATTACAGAGGAAGTGCATAAAGTAAAATTCTTACATTTCCAGGAGGATTTACAGAGGAAGTGCAGAAAGTAGAGTCCTTACATTTCCAGGAGGGATTACAGAGGAAGTGCATAAAGTAAAGTTCTTACATTTCCAGGGGGAATTAAAGAGGAAGTGCAGAAAGTAGAGTTCTTACATTTCCAGGAGGATTTACAGAGGAAGTGCATAAAGTAAATTTCTTACATTTCCAGGGGGAATTAAAGAGGAAGAGCAGAAAGTAGAGTCCTTACATTTCCAGGAGGGATTACAGAGGATGTGCAAAAAGTAAAGTTCTTACATTTCCAGGAGGGATAACAGATGAAGTGCACAAAGTAGAGTTCTTACATTTCCAGGGGGAATTAAAGAGGAAGTGCATAAAGTAAAGTTCTTACATTTCCAGGAGGGATTACAGAGGAAGTGCATAAAGTAGAGTTCTTACATTTCCAGGGGGGATTACAGAGGAAGTGCATAAAGTAAAGTTCTTACATTTCCAGGAGGGATTACAGAGGAAGTGCATAAAGTTCTTACATTTCCAGGAGGATTTACAGAGGAAATGCAGAAAGTAGAGTCCTTACATTTCCAGGAGGGATTACAGGGGATGTGCACAAAGTAGAGTTCTTACATTTTCAGGAGGATTTACAGAGGAAGTGCATAACGTAAAGTTCTTACATTTCCAGGTGTGATTACAGAGGAAGTGCATAAAGTAGAGTTCTTACATTTCCAGGATGGATTACAGGGGATGTGCACAAAGTAGAATTCTTACATTTCCAGGAGGATTTACAGAGGAAGCGTATAAACTAAAATTCTTACATTTCCAGGAGGGATTACAGAGGAAGTGCAAAAAGTAAAGTCCTTACATTTCCAGGGGGAATTAAAGAGGAAGTACAGAAAGTAGAGTTCTTACATTTCCAGAAGGATTTACAGGGGATGTGCTCAAAGTAGAGTTCTTACATTTCCAAGAGGATTTACAGAGGAAGTGCATAAAGTAAAATTCTTACATTTTCAGGAGGGATTACAGAGGAAGTGGATAAAGTAAAGTTCTTACATTTCCAGGGGGAATTAAAGAGGAAGTGCAGAAAGTAGATCCCTTACATATCCAGGAGTATTTACAGAGGAAGTGCATAAAGTAGAGTTCTTACATTTCCAGGAGGGATTACAGAGGAAGTGCATAAAGTAAAGTTCTTACATTTCTAGGAGGATTTACAGAGGAAGTGCATAAAGTAAAATTCTTACATTTCTAGGAGGGATTACAGAGGAAGTGCATAAAGTAAAATTCTTACATTTTCAGGAGGGATTACAGAGGAAGTGCATAAAGTAAAGTTCTTACAATTCCAGGGGGAATTAAAGAGGAAGAGCAGAAAGTAGAGTCCTTACATTTCCAGGAGGGATTACAGAGGAGGTGCATAAAGTAAAATTCTTATATTTCCAGGAGTAATTATAGAGGAAATGTACAAAGTAGAGTTCTTACATTTCCAGGAGGATTTACAGAGGAAGTGCAGAAAGTAGAGTCCTTTTATTTCCAGGAGGGATTACAGGGGATTTGCACAAAGTAGAGTTCTTACATTTCCAGGCGGGATTACAGAGGAAGTGCATAAAGTAAAGTTCTTACATTTCCAGGAGGATTTACAGAGTAAGTGCAGAAAGTAGAGTCCTTACATTTCGAGGAGAGATTACAGGGGATGTGCACAAAGTAGAGCTCTTACATTTCCAGGAGGGATTACAGAGGAAGTGCATAAAGTAAAATTCTTACATTTCCAGGAGGGATTACAGAGGAAGTGCATAAAGTAAAATTCTTACATTTCCAGGAGGGATTACAGAGGAAGTGCATAAAGTAAAATTCTTACATTTCCAGGAGGATTTACAGAGGAAGTGCAGAAAGTAGAGTCCTTACATTTCAAGGAGGGATTACAGAGGAAGTGCATAAAGTAAAGTTCTTACATTTCCAGGGGGAATTAAAGAGGAAGTGCAGAAAGTAGAGTTCTTACATTTCCAGGAGGATTTACAGAGGAAGTGCATAAAGTAAAGTTCTTACATTTCCAGGGGGAATTAAAGTGGAAGTGCAGAAAGTAGAGTTCTTACATTTTCAGGAGGATTTACAGAGGAAGTGCATAAAGTAAAATTCTTACATTTCCAGGTGTGATTACAGAGGAAGTGCATAAAGTAAAGTTCTTACATTTCCAGGATGGATTACAGGGGAAGTGCACAAAGTAGAATTCTTACATTTCCAGGAGGATTTACAGAGGAAGTGCAGAAAGTAGAGTCCTTTCATTTCCAGGAGGGATTACAGGGGATTTGCACAAAGTAGAGTTCTTACATTTCCAGGAGGGATTACAGAGGATGTGCAAAAAGTAAAGTTCTTACATTTCCAGGAGGGATTACAGAGGAAGTGCACAAAGTAGAGTCCTTACATTTCCAGGAGGATTTACAGAGGAAGTGCATAAGGTAAAGTTCTTACATTTCCAGGGGGAATTAAAGAGGAAGTGCAGAAAGTAGAGTCCTTACATTTCCAGGATGGATTACAGGGGATGTGCACAAAGTAGAATTCTTACATTTCCAGGAGGATTTACAGAGGAAGTGTATAAACTAAAATTCTTACATTTCCAGGAGGGATTACAGAGGAAGTGCATAAAGTAAAGTCCTTACATTTCCAGGGGGGATTAAAGAGGAAGTGCATAAAGTTGAGTTCTTACATTTCCAGGAGGATTTACAGAGGAAGTGCATAAAGTAAAGTTCTTACATTTCCAGGAGGGATTACAGAGGAAGTGCATAAAGTAGAGTTCTTACATTTCCAGGAGGGATTACAGAGGAAGTGCATAAAGTAAAGTCCTTACATTTCCAGGAGGATTTACAGAGGAAGTGCAGAAAGTAGAGTCCTTACATTTCGAGGAGGGATTACAGGGGATGTGTACAAAGTAGAGCTCTTACATTTCCAGGAGGGATTACAGAGGAAGTGCATAAAGTAAAATTCTTACGTTTCCAGGAGGGATTACAAAGGAAGTGCATAAAGTAAAATTCTTACATTTCCAGGAGGGATTACAGAGGAAGTGCATAAAGTAAAATTCTTACATTTCCAGGAGGATTTAAAGAGGAAGTGCAGAAAGTAGAGTCCTTACATTTCCAGGAGGGATTACAGAGGAAGTGCATAAAGTAAAGTTCTTACATTTCCAAGGGGAATTAAAGAGGAAGTGCAGAAAGTAGAGTTCTTACATTTCCAGGAGGATTTACAGAGGAAGTGCAGAAAGTAGAGTCCTTACATTTCCAGGAGGGATTACAGGGGATTTGCACAAAGTAGAGTTCTTACATTTCCAGGAGGGATTACAGAGGATGTGCAAAAAGTAAAGTTCTTACATTTCCAGGAGGGATTACAGAGGAAGGGCACAAAGTAGAGTCCTTACATTTCCAGGAGGATTTACAGAGGAAGTGCATAAGGTAAAGTTCTTACATTTCCAGGAGGGATTACAGAGGAAGTGCATAAAGTAAAGTTCTTACATTTCCAGGAGGGATAACAGATGAAGTGCACAAAGTAGAGTTCTTACATTTCCAGGAGCAATTATAGAGGAAGTGCATAAAGTAAAGTTCTTACATTTCCAGGAGGATTTACAGAGGAAATGCAGAAAGTAGAGTTCTTACATTTCCAGGAGGATTTACAGAGGAAGTGCATAAAGTAAAGTTCTTACATTTCCAGGAGGGATTACAGAGGAAGTGCCTAAAGAAAAATTCTTACATTTCCAGGAGGGATTACACAGGAAGTGCATAAAGTAGAGTTCTTACATTTCCAGGAGGATTTACAGAGGAAGTGCATAAAGTAAAATTCTTACATTTCCAGGAGGGATTACAGAGGAAGTGCATGAAGTAAAATTCTTACATTTCCAGGAGGATATACAGAGGAAGTGCAGAAAGTAGAGTCCTTACATTTCCAGGAGGGATTACAGAGGAAGTGCATAAAGTAAAGTTCTTACATTTCCAGGGGGAATTAAAGAGGAAGTGCAGAAAGTAGAGTTCTTACATTTCCAGGAGGATTTACAGAGGAAGTGCATAAAGTAAAGTTCTTACATTTCCAGGGGGAATTAAAGAGGAAGTGCAGAAAGTAGAGTCCTTACATTTCCAGGAGGGATTACAAGGGATTTGCACAAAGTAGAATTCTTACATTTCCAGGAGGATTTACAGAGGAAGTGTATAAACTAAAATTCTTACATTTCCAGGAGGGATTACAGAGGAAGTGCATAAAGTAAAGTTCTTACATTTCCAGGAGGCATTACAGAGGAAGTGCATAAAGTAGAGTTCTTACATTTCCAGGAGAGATTACATAGGAAGAGCATAAAGTAGAGTTCTTACATTTCCAGGAGGAATTACAGAGGAAGTGCACAAAGTAAAGTTCTTACATTTCCAGGAGTAATTAAAGAGGAAGTGCACAAAGTAGAGTCCTTACATTTCCAGGAGGATTTACAGAGGAAGTGCACAAAGTAAAGTTCTTACATTTCCAGGAGGATTTACAGAGGAAGTGCATAAAGTAAAGTTCTTACATTTCCAGGGGGAATTAAAGAGGAAATGCACAAAGTAGAGTTCTTACATTTCCAGGAGGATTTACAGAGGAAGTGCAGAAAGTAGAGTCCTTACATTTCCAGGAGGGATTACAGAGGAAGTGCAAAAAGTAAAGTTCTTACATTTCCAGGGGGAATTAAAGAGGAAGTGCAGAAAGTAGAGTCCTTACATTTCCAGGAGGGATTACAGGGGATTTGCACAAAGTAGAGTTCTTATATTTCCAGGAGGATTTACAGAGGAAGTACAGAAAGTAGAGTTCTTACATTTCCAGGAGGATTTACAGGGGATGTGCTCAAAGTAGAGTTCTTACATTTCCAAGAGGAGTTACAGAGGAAGTGCATAAAGTAAAATTCTAACATTTTCAGGAGGGATTACAGAGGAAGTGGATAAAGTAAAGTTCTTACATTTCCAGGGGGAATTAAAGAGGAAGTGCAGAAAGTAGATTCCTTACATATCCAGGAGTATTTACAGAGGAAGTGCATAAAGTAGAGTTCTTACATTTCCAGGAGGGATTACAGAGGAAGTGCATAAAGTAGAGTTCTTACATTTCCAGGAGGATTTACAGAGGAAGTGCATAAAGTAAAATTCTTACATTTCCAGGAGGGATTACAGAGGAAGTGCATAAAGTAAAATTCTTACATTTTCAGGAGGGATTACAGAGGAAGTGCATAAAGTAAAGTTCTTACAATTCCAGGAGGATTTACAGAGGAAGTGCAGAAAGTAGAGTCCTTTCATTTCCAGGAGGGATTACAGGGGATTTGCACAAAGTAGAGTTCTTACATTTCCAGGAGGGATTACAGAGGATGTGCAAAAAGTAAAGTTCTTACATTTCCAGGAGGGATTACAGAGGAAGTGAACAAAGTAGAGTCCTTACATTTCCAGGAGGATTTACAGAGGAAGTGCATAAGGTAAAGTTCTTACATTTCCAGGGGGAATTAAAGAGGAAGTGCAGAAAGTAGAGTCCTTACATTTCCAGGATGGATTACAGGGGATGTGCACAAAGTAGAATTCTTACATTTCCAGGAGGATTTACAGAGGAAGTGTATAAACTAAAATTCTTACATTTCCAGGAGGGATTACAGAGGAAGTGCATAAAGTAAAGTCCTTACATTTCCAGGGGGAATTAAAGAGGAAGTGCATAAAGTAGAGTTCTTACATTTCCAGGAGGATTTACAGAGGAAGTGAATAAAGTAAAGTTCTTACATTTCCAGGAGGGATTACAGAGGAAGTGCATAAAGTAGAGTTCTAACATTTCCAGGAGGGATTACAGAGGAAGTGCATAAAGTAAAGTCCTTACATTTCCAGGAGGGATTACAGAGGAAGTGCATAAAGTAAAATTCTTACATTTTCAGGAAGGATTACAGAGGAAGTGCATAAAGTAAAGTTCTTACAATTCCAGGGGGAATTAAAGAGGAAGAGCAGAAAGTAGAGTCCTTACATTTCCAGGAGGGATTACAGAGGAGGTGCATAAAGTAAAGTTCTTATATTTCCAGGAGTAATTATAGAGGAAATGTACAAAGTAGAGTTCTTACATTTCCAGGAGGATTTACAGAGGAAGTGCAGAAAGTAGAGTCCTTTTATTTCCAGGAGGGATTACAGGGGATTTGCACAAAGTAGAGTTCTTACATTTCCAGGAGGGATTACAGAGAATGTGCAAAAAGTAAAGTCCTTACATTTCCAGGAGGGATTACAGAGGAAGTGCATAAAGTAAAGTTCTTACATTTCCAGGAGGATTTACAGAGTAAGTGCAGAAAGTAGAGTCCTTACATTTCGAGGAGAGATTACAGGGGATGTGCACAAAGTAGAGCTCTTACATTTCCAGGAGGGATTACAGAGGAAGTGCATAAAGTAAAATTCTTACGTTTCCAGGAGGGATTACAGAGGAAGTGCATAAAGTAAAATTCTTACATTTCCAGGGGGAATTAAAGAGGAAGTGCAGAAAGTAGAGTTCTTACATTTCCAGGAGGATTTACAGAGGAAGTGCATAAAGTAAAGTTCTTACATTTCCAGGGGGAATTAAAGAGGAAGTGCAGAAAGTAGAGTTCTTACATTTTCAGGAGGATTTACAGAGGAAGTGCATAAAGTAAAATTCTTACATTTCCAGGTGTGATTACAGAGGAAGTGCATAAAGTAGAGTTCTTACATTTCCAGGATGGATTACAGGGGAAGTGCACAAAGTAGAATTCTTACATTTCCAGGAGGATTTACAGAGGAAGTGCAGAAAGTAGAGTCCTTTCATTTCCAGGAGGGATTACAGGGGATTTGCACAAAGTAGAGTTCTTACATTTCCAGGAGGGATTACAGAGGATGTGCAAAAAGTAAAGTTCTTACATTTCCAGGAGGGATTACAGAGGAAGTGCACAAAGTAGAGTCCTTACATTTCCAGGAGGATTTACAGAGGAAGTGCATAAGGTAAAGTTCTTACATTTCCAGGGGGAATTAAAGAGGAAGTGCAGAAAGTAGAGTCCTTACATTTCCAGGATGGATTACAGGGGATGTGCACAAAGTAGAATTCTTACATTTCCAGGAGGATTTACAGAGGAAGTGTATAAACTAAAATTCTTACATTTCCAGGAGGGATTACAGAGGAAGTGCATAAAGTAAAGTCCTTACATTTCCAGGGGGAATTAAAGAGGAAGTGCATAAAGTCGAGTTCTTACATTTCCAGGAGGATTTACAGAGGAAGTGCATAAAGTAAAGTTCTTACATTTCCAGGAGGGATTACAGAGGAAGTGCATAAAGTAGAGTTCTTACATTTCCAGGAGGGATTACAGAGGAAGTGCATAAAGTAAAGTCCTTACATTTCCAGGAGGATTTACAGAGGAAGTGCAGAAAGTAGAGTCCTTACATTTCGAGGAGGGATTACAGGGGATGTGTACAAAGTAGAGCTCTTACATTTCCAGGAGGGATTACAGAGGAAGTGCATAAAGTAAAATTCTTACGTTTCCAGGAGGGATTACAAAGGAAGTGCATAAAGTAAAATTCTTACATTTCCAGGAGGGATTACAGAGGAAGTGCATAAAGTAAAATTCTTACATTTCCAGGAGGATTTACAGAGGAAGTGCAGAAAGTAGAGTCCTTACATTTCCAGGAGGGATTACAGAGGAAGTGCATAAAGTAAAGTTCTTACATTTCCAGGGGGAATTAAAGAGGAAGTGCAGAAAGTAGAGTTCTTACATTTCCAGGAGGATTTACAGAGGAAGTGCATAAAGTAAAGTTCTTACATTTCCAGGTGGAATTAAAGAGGAAGTGCAGAAAGTAGAGTCCTTACATTTCCAGGAGGGATTACAGGGGATTTGCACAAAGTAGAGTTCTTACATTTCCAGGAGGGATTACAGAGGATGTGCAAAAAGTAAAGTTCTTACATTTCCAGGAGGGATTACAGAGGAAGTGCACAAAGTAGAGTCCTTACATTTCCAGGAGGATTTACAGAGGAAGTGCATAAGGTAAAGTTCTTACATTTCCAGGAGGGATTACAGAGGAAGTGCATAAAGTAAAGTTCTTACATTTCCAGGGGAATTAAAGAGGAAGTGCAGAAAGTAAAGTTCTTACATTTCCAGGAGGGATAACAGAGGAAGTGCAGAAAGTAGAGTTCTTACATTTCCAGGAGGGATTATAGAGGATGTGCAAAAAGTAAAGTTCTTACATTTCCAGGAGGGATTACAGAGGAAGTGTACAAAGTAGAGTTCTTACATTTCCAGGGGGAATTAAAGAGGAAGTGCAGAAAGTAGAGTCCTTACATTTCCAGGATGGATTATAGGGGATGTGCACCAAGTAGAATTCTTACATTTCCAGGAGGATTTACAGAGGAAGTGCATAAAGTAGAGTTCTTACATTTCCAGGAGGGATTACAGAGGAAGAGCATAAAGTAGAGTTCTTACATTTCCAGGAGGAATTACAGAGGAAGTGCACAAAGTAAAGTTCTTACATTTCCAGGAGTAATTAAAGAGGAAGTGCACAAAGTAGAGTCCTTACATTTCCAGGAGGATTTACAGAGGAAGTGCACAAAGTAAAGTTCTTACATTTCCAGGAGGATTTACAGAGGAAGTGCATAAAGTAAAGTTCTTACATTTCCAGGGGGAATTAAAGAGGAAATGCACAAAGTAGAGTTCTTACATTTCCAGGAGGATTTACAGAGGAAGTGCAGAAAGTAGAGTTCTTACATTTCCAGGAGGATTTAAAGAGGAAGTGCAGAAAGTAGAGTCCTTACATTTCCAGGAGGGATTACAGAGGAAGTGCAAAAAGTAAAGTTCTTACATTTCCAGGGGGAATTAAAGAGGAAGTGCAGAAAGTAGAGTCCTTACATTTCCAGGAGGGATTACAGGCGATTTGCACAAAGTAGAGTTCTTACATTTCCAGGAGGATTTACAGAGGAAGTACAGAAAGTAGAGTTCTTACATTTCCAGGAGGATTTACAGGGGATGTGCTCAAAGTAGAGTTCTTACATTTCCAAGAGGATTTACAGAGGAAGTGCATAAAGTAAAATTCTAACATTTTCAGGAGGGATTACAGAGGAAGAGAATAAAGTAAAGTTCTTACATTTCCAGGGGGAATTAAAGAGGAAGTGCAGAAAGTAGATTCCTTACATATCCAGGAGTATTTACAGAGGAAGTGCATAAAGTAGAGTTCTTACATTTCCAGGAGGGATTACAGAGGAAGTGCATAAAGTAGAGTTCTTACATTTCCAGGAGGATTTACAGAGGACGTGCATAAAGTAAAATTCTTACATTTTCAGGAGGGATTACAGAGGAAGTGCATAAAGTAAAGTTCTTACAATTCCAGGAGGATTTACAGAGGAAGTGCAGAAAGTAGAGTCCTTTCATTTCCAGGAGGGATTACAGGGGATTTGCACAAAGTAGAGTTCTTACATTTCCAGGAGGGATTACAGAGGATGTGCAAAAAGTAAAGTTCTTACATTTCCAGGAGGGATTACAGAGGAAGTGAACAAAGTAGAGTCCTTACATTTCCAGGAGGATTTACAGAGGAAGTGCATAAGGTAAAATTCTTACATTTCCAGGGGGAATTAAAGAGGAAGTGCAGAAAGTAGAGTCCTTACATTTCCAGGATGGATTACAGGGGATGTGCACAAAGTAGAATTCTTACATTTCCAGGAGGATTTACAGAGGAAGTGTATAAACTAAAATTCTTACATTTCCAGGAGGGATTACAGAGGAAGTGCATAAAGTAAAGTCCTTACATTTCCAGGGGGAATTAAAGAGGAAGTGCATAAAGTAGAGTTCTTACATTTCCAGGAGGATTTACAGAGGAAGTGCATAAAGTAAAGTTCTTACATTTCCAGGAGGGATTACAGAGGAAGTGCATAAAGTAGAGTTCTAACATTTCCAGGAGGGATTACAGAGGAAGTGCATAAAGTAAAGTCCTTACATTTCCAGGAGGGATTACAGAGGAAGTGCATAAAGTAAAGTTCTTACATTTCCAGGAGGATTTACAGAGGAAGTGCAGAAAGTAGAGTCCTTACATTTCGAGGAGGGATTACAGGGGATGTGCACAAAGTAGAGCTCTTACATTTCCAGGAGGGATTACAGAGGAAGTGCATAAAGTAAAATTCTTATATTTCCAGGAGGATTTACAGAGGAAGTGCAGAAAGTAAAGTCCTTACATTTCCAGGAGGGATTACAGAGGAAGTGCATAAAGTAAAGTTCTTACATTTCCAGGGGGAATTAAAGAGGAAGTGCATAAAGTAAAGTTCTTACATTTCCAGGAGGATTTACAGAGGAAATGCAGAAAGTAGAGTTCTTACATTTCCAGGAGGATTTACAGAGGAAGTGCATAAAGTAAACTTCTTACATTTCCAGGAGGGATTACAGAGGAAGTGCCTAAAGTAAAATTCTTACATTTCCAGGAGGGATTACACAGGAAGTGCATAAAGTAGAGTTCTTACATTTCCAGGAGGATTTACAGAGGAAGTGCATAAAGTAAAATTCTTACATTTCCAGGAGGGATTACAGAGGAAGTGCATGAAGTAAAATTCTTACATTTCCAGGAGGATATACAGAGGAAGTGCAGAAAGTAGAGTCCTTACATTTCCAGGAGGGATTACAGAGGAAGTGCATAAAGTAAAGTTCTTACATTTCCAGGGGGAATTAAAGAGGAAGTGCAGAAAGTAGAGTCCTTACATTTCCAGGAGGGATTACAAGGGATTTGCACAAAGTAGAGTTCTTACATTTCCAGGAGGGATTATAGAGGATGTGCAAAAAGTAAAGTTCTTACATTTCCAGGAGGGATTACAGAGGAAGTGTACAAAGTAGAGTTCTTACATTTCCAGGGGGAATTAAAGAGGAAGTGCAGAAAGTAGAGTCCTTACATTTCCAGGATGGATTATAGGGGATGTGCACCAAGTAGAATTCTTACATTTCCAGGAGGATTTACAGAGGAAGTGTATAAACTAAAATTCTTACATTTCCAGGAGGGATTACAGAGGAAGTGCATAAAGTAAAGTTCTTACATTTCCAGGAGGCATTACAGAGGAAGTGCATAAAGTAGAGTTCTTACATTTCCAGGAGGGATTACAGAGGAAGAGCATAAAGTAGAGTTCTTACATTTCCAGGAGGAATTACAGAGGAAGTGCACAAAGTAAAGTTCTTACATTTCCAGGAGTAATTAAAGAGGAAGTGCACAAAGTAGAGTCCTTACATTTCCAGGAGGATTTACAGAGGAAGTGCACAAAGTAAAGTTCTTACATTTCCAGGAGGATTTACAGAGGAAGTGCATAAAGTAAAGTTGTTACATTTCCAGGGGGAATTAAAGAGGAAATGCACAAAGTAGAGTTCTTACATTTCCAGGAGGATTTACAGAGGAAGTGCAGAAAGTAGAGTTCTTACATTTCCAGGAGGATTTACAGAGGAAGTGCAGAAAGTAGAGTCCTTACATTTCCAGGAGGGATTACAGAGGAAGTGCAAAAAGTAAAGTTCTTACATTTCCAGGGGGAATTAAAGAGGAAGTGCAGAAAGTAGAGTCCTTACATTTCCAGGAGAGATTACAGGCGATTTGCACAAAGTAGAGTTCTTACATTTCCAGGAGGATTTACAGAGGAAGTACAGAAAGTAGAGTTCTTACATTTCCAGGAGGATTTACAGGGGATGTGCTCTAAGTAGAGTTCTTACATTTCCAAGAGGATTTACAGAGGAAGTGCATAAAGTAAAATTCTAACATTTTCAGGAGGGATTACAGAGGAAGTGGATAAAGTAAAGTTCTTACATTTCCAGGGGGAATTAAAGAGGAAGTGCAGAAAGTAGATTCCTTACATATCCAGGAGTATTTACAGAGGAAGTGCATAAAGTAGAGTTCTTACATTTCCAGGAGGGATTACAGAGGAAGTGCATAAAGTAGAGTTCTTACATTTCCAGGAGGATTTACAGAGGAAGTGCATAAAGTAAAATTCTTACATTTCCAGGAGGGATTACAGAGGAAGTGCATAAAGTAAAATTCTTACATTTTCAGGAGGGATTACAGAGGAAGTGCATAAAGTAAAGTTCTTACAATTCCAGGAGGATTTACAGAGGAAGTGCAGAAAGTAGAGTCCTTTCATTTCCAGGAGGGATTACAGGGGATTTGCACAAAGTAGAGTTCTTACATTTCCAGGAGGGATTACAGAGGATGTGCAAAAAGTAAAGTTCTTACATTTCCAGGAGGGATTACAGAGGAAGTGAACAAAGTAGAGTCCTTACATTTCCAGGAGGATTTACAGAGGAAGTGCATAAGGTAAAATTCTTACATTTCCAGGGGGAATTAAAGAGGAAGTGCAGAAAGTAGAGTCCTTACATTTCCAGGATGGATTACAGGGGATGTGCACAAAGTAGAATTCTTACATTTCCAGGAGGATTTACAGAGGAAGTGTATAAACTAAAATTCTTACATTTCCAGGAGGGATTACAGAGGAAGTGCATAAAGTAAAGTCCTTACATTTCCAGGGGGAATTAAAGAGGAAGTGCATAAAGTAGAGTTCTTACATTTCCAGGAGGATTTACAGAGGAAGTGCATAAAGTAAAGTTCTTACATTTCCAGGAGGGATTACAGAGGAAGTGCATAAAGTAGAGTTCTAACATTTCCAGGAGGGATTACAGAGGAAGTGCATAAAGTAAAGTCCTTACATTTCCAGGAGGGATTACAGAGGAAGTGCATAAAGTAAAGTTCTTACATTTCCAGGAGGATTTACAGAGGAAGTGCAGAAAGTAGAGTCCTTACATTTCGAGGAGGGATTACAGGGGATGTGCACAAAGTAGAGCTCTTACATTTCCAGGAGGGATTACAGAGGAAGTGCATAAAGTAAAATTCTTATATTTCCAGGAGGATTTACAGAGGAAGTGCAGAAAGTAAAGTCCTTACATTTCCAGGAGGGATTACAGAGGAAGTGCATAAAGTAAAGTTCTTACATTTCCAGGGGGAATTAAAGAGGAAGTGCAGAAAGTAGAGTTCTTACATTTCCAGGAGGATTTACAGAGGAAGTGCATAAGGTAAAGTTCTTACATTTCCAGGGGGAATTAAAGAGGAAGTGCAGAAAGTAGAGTCCTTACATTTCCAGGAGGGATTACAGGGGATTTGCACAAAGTAGAGTTCTTACATTTCCAGGAGAGATTACAGAGCATGGGCAAAAAGTAAAGTTCTTACATTTCCAGGAGGGATTACAGAGGAAGTGCATAAAGTAGAGTTCTTACATTTCCAGGAGGGATTACAGAGGAAGTGCATAAAGTAAAGTTCTTACATTTCCAGGAGGGATTACAGAGGAAGTGCATAAAGTAAAGTTCTTACATTTCCAGGAGGATTTACAGAGGAAATGCAGAAAGTAGAGTCCATACATTTCCAGGAGGGATTACAGGGGATGTGCACAAAGTAGATTTCTTACATTTTCAGGAGGATTTACAGAGGAAGTGCATAAAGTAAAATTCTTACATTTCCAGGTGTGATTACAGAGGAAGTGCATAAAGTAGAGTTCTTACATTTCCAGGATGGATTACAGGGGATGTGCACAAAGTAGAATTCTTACATTTCCAGGAGGACTTACAGAGGAAGCGTATAAACTAAAATTCTTACATTTCCAGGGGGAATTAAAGAGGAAGTACAGAAAGTAGAGTTCTTACATTTCCAGGAGGATTTACAGGGGATGTGCTCAAAGTAGAGTTCTTACATTTCCAAGAGGATTTACAGAGGAAGTGCATAAAGTAAAATTCTTACATTTTCAGGAGGGATTACAGAGGAAGTGGATAAAGTAAAGTTCTTACATTTCCAGGGGGAATTAAAGAGGAAGTGCAGAAAGTAGATTCCTTACATATCCAGGAGTATTTACAGAAGAAGTGCATGAAGTAGAGTTCTTACATTTCCAGGAGGGATTACAGAGGAAGTGCATAAAGTAGAGTTCTTACATTTCCAGGAGGATTTACAGAGGAAGTGCATAAAGTAAAATTCTTACAATTCCAGGGGGAATTAAAGAGGAAGAGCAGAAAGTAGAGTCCTTACATTTCCAGGAGGGATTACAGAGGAGGTGCATAAAGTAAAGTTCTTATATTTCCAGGAGTAATTATAGAGGAAATGTACAAAGTAAAGTTCTTACATTTCCAGGAGTAATTAAAGAGGAAGTGCACAAAGTAAAGTTCTTACATTTCCAGGAGTAATTAAAGAGGAAGTGCACAAAGTAGAGTCCTTACATTTCCAGGAGGATTTACAGAGGAAGTGCACAAAGTAAAGTTCTTACATTTCCAGGAGGATTTACAGAGGAAGTGCATAAAGTAAAGTTCTTACATTTCCAGGGGGAATTAAAGAGGAAATGCACAAAGTAGAGTTCTTACATTTCCAGGAGGATTTACAGAGGAAGTGCAGAAAGTAGAGTCCTTACATTTCCAGGAGGGATTACAGAGGAAGTGCAAAAAGTAAAGTTCTTACATTTCCAGGGGGAATTAAAGAGGAAGTGCAGAAAGTAGAGTCCTTACATTTCCAGGATGGATTACAGGGGATTTGCACAAAGTAGAGTTCTTACATTTCCAGGAGGATTTACAGAGGAAGTACAGAAAGTAGAGTTCTTACATTTCCAGGAGGATTTACAGGGGATGTGCTCAAAGTAGAGTTCTTACATTTCCAAGAGGAGTTACAGAGGAAGTGCATAAAGTAAAATTCTAACATTTTCAGGAGGGATTACAGAGGAAGTGGATAAAGTAAAGTTCTTACATTTCCAGGGGGAATTAAAGAGGAAGTGCAGAAAGTAGATTCCTTACATATCCAGGAGTATTTACAGAGGAAGTGCATAAAGTAGAGTTCTTACATTTCCAGGAGGGATTACAGAGGAAGTGCATAAAGTAGAGTTCTTACATTTCCAGGAGGATTTACAGAGGAAGTGCATAAAGTAAAATTCTTACATTTCCAGGAGGGATTACAGAGGAAGTGCATAAAGTAAAATTCTTACATTTTCAGGAGGGATTACAGAGGAAGTGCATAAAGTAAAGTTCTTACAATTCCAGGAGGATTTACAGAGGAAGTGCAGAAAGTAGAGTCCTTTCATTTCCAGGAGGGATTACAGGGGATTTGCACAAAGTAGAGTTCTTACATTTCCAGGAGGGATTACAGAGGATGTGCAAAAAGTAAAGTTCTTACATTTCCAGGAGGGATTACAGAGGAAGTGAACAAAGTAGAGTCCTTACATTTCCAGGAGGATTTACAGAGGAAGTGCATAAGGTAAAGTTCTTACATTTCCAGGGGGAATTAAAGAGGAAGTGCAGAAAGTAGAGTCCTTACATTTCCAGGATGGATTACAGGGGATGTGCACAAAGTAGAATTCTTACATTTCCAGGAGGATTTACAGAGGAAGTGTATAAACTAAAATTCTTACATTTCCAGGAGGGATTACAGAGGAAGTGCATAAAGTAAAGTCCTTACATTTCCAGGGGGAATTAAAGAGGAAGTGCATAAAGTAGAGTTCTTACATTTCCAGGAGGATTTACAGAGGAAGTGAATAAAGTAAAGTTCTTACATTTCCAGGAGGGATTACAGAGGAAGTGCATAAAGTAGAGTTCTAACATTTCCAGGAGGGATTACAGAGGAAGTGCATAAAGTAAAGTCCTTACATTTCCAGGAGGGATTACAGAGGAAGTGCATAACGTAAAATTCTTACATTTTCAGGAGGGATTACAGAGGAAGTGCATAAAGTAAAGTTCTTACAATTCCAGGGGGAATTAAAGAGGAAGAGCAGAAAGTAGAGTCCTTACATTTCTAGGAGGGATTACAGAGGAGGTGCATAAAGTAAAGTTCTTATATTTCCAGGAGTAATTATAGAGGAAATGTACAAAGTAGAGTTCTTACATTTCCAGGAGGATTTACAGAGGAAGTGCAGAAAGTAGAGTCCTTTTATTTCCAGGAGGGATTACAGGGGATTTGCACAAAGTAGAGTTCTTACATTTCCAGGAGGGATTACAGAGAATGTGCAAAAAGTAAAGTCCTTACATTTCCAGGAGGGATTACAGAGGAAGTGCATAAAGTAAAGTTCTTACATTTCCAGGAGGATTTACAGAGGAAGTGCAGAAAGTAGAGTCCTTTTATTTCCAGGAGGGATTACAGGGGATTTGCACAAAGTAGAGTTCTTACATTTCCAGGAGGGATTACAGAGAATGTGCAAAAAGTAAAGTCCTTACATTTCCAGGAGGGATTACAGAGGAAGTGCATAAAGTAAAGTTCTTACATTTCCAGGAGGATTTACAGAGTAAGTGCAGAAAGTAGAGTCCTTACATTTCGAGGAGAGATTACAGGGGATGTGCACAAAGTAGAGCTCTTACGTTTCCAGGAAGGATTACAGAGGAAGTGCATAAAGTAAAATTCTTACATTTCCAGGAGGGATTACAGAGGAAGTGCATAAAGTAAAATTCTTACATTTCCAGGAGGATTTACAGAGGAAGTGCAGAAAGTAGAGTCCTTACATTTCAAGGAGGGATTACAGAGGAAGTGCATAAAGTAAAGTTCTTACATTTCCAGGGGGAATTAAAGAGGAAGTGCAGAAAGTAGAGTTCTTACATTTCCAGGAGGATTTACAGAGGAAGTGCATAAAGTAAAGTTCTTACATTTCCAGGGGGAATTAAAGAGGAAGTGCAGAAAGTAGAGTTCTTACATTTTCAGGAGGATTTACAGAGGAAGTGCATAAAGTAAAATTCTTACATTTCCAGGTGTGATTACAGAGGAAGTGCATAAAGTAGAGTTCTTACATTTCCAGGATGGATTACAGGGGAAGTGCACAAAGTAGAATTCTTACATTTCCAGGAGGATTTACAGAGGAAGTACAGAAAGTAGAGTCCTTTCATTTCCAGGAGGGATTACAGGGGATTTGCACAAAGTAGAGTTCTTACATTTCCAGGAGGGATTACAGAGGATGTGCAAAAAGTAAAGTTCTTACATTTCCAGGAGGGATTACAGAGGAAGTGCACAAAGTAGAGTCCTTACATTTCCAGGAGGATTTACAGAGGAAGTGCATAAGGTAAAGTTCTTACATTTCCAGGGGGAATTAAAGAGGAAGTGCAGAAAGTAGAGTCCTTACATTTCCAGGATGGATTACAGGGGATGTGCACAAAGTAGAATTCTTACATTTCCAGGAGGATTTACAGAGGAAGTGTATAAACTAAAATTCTTACATTTCCAGGAGGGATTACAGAGGAAGTGCATAAAGTAAAGTCCTTACATTTCCAGGGGGAATTAAAGAGGAAGTGCATAAAGTCGAGTTCTTACATTTCCAGGAGGATTTACAGAGGAAGTGCATAAAGTAAAGTTCTTACATTTCCAGGAGGGATTACAGAGGAAGTGCATAAAGTAGAGTTCTTACATTTCCAGGAGGGATTACAGAGGAAGTGCATAAAGTAAAGTCCTTACATTTCCAGGAGGATTTACAGAGGAAGTGCAGAAAGTAGAGTCCTTACATTTCGAGGAGGGATTACAGGGGATGTGTACAAAGTAGAGCTCTTACATTTCCAGGAGGGATTACAGAGGAAGTGCATAAAGTAAAATTCTTACGTTTCCAGGAGGGATTACAAAGGAAGTGCATAAAGTAAAATTCTTACATTTCCAGGAGGGATTACAGAGGAAGTGCATAAAGTAAAATTCTTACATTTCCAGGAGGATTTACAGAGCAAGTGCAGAAAGTAGAGTCCTTACATTTCCAGGAGGGATTACAGAGGAAGTGCATAAAGTAAAGTTCTTACATTTCCAGGGGGAATTAAAGAGGAAGTGCAGAAAGTAGAGTTCTTACATTTCCAGGAGGATTTACAGAGGAAGTGCATAAAGTAAAGTTCTTACATTTCCAGGTGGAATTAAAGAGGAAGTGCAGAAAGTAGAGTCCTTACATTTCCAGGAGGGATTACAGGGGATTTGCACAAAGTAGAGTTCTTACATTTCCAGGAGGGATTACAGAGGATGTGCAAAAAGTAAAGTTCTTACATTTCCAGGAGGGATTACAGAGGAAGTGCACAAAGTAGAGTCCTTACATTTCCAGGAGGATTTACAGAGGAAGTGCATAAGGTAAAGTTCTTACATTTCCAGGAGGGATTACAGAGGAAGTGCATAAAGTAAAGTTCTTACATTTCCAGGGGAATTAAAGAGGAAGTGCAGAAAGTAAAGTTCTTACATTTCCAGGAGGGATAACAGATGAAGTGCACAAAGTAGAATTCTTACATTTCCAGGAGCAATTATAGAGGAAGTGCATAAAGTAAAGTTCTTACATTTCCAGGAGGGATAACAGAGGAAGTGCATAAAGTAGAGTTCTTACATTTCCAGGGGGAATTAAAGAGGAAGTGCATAAAGTAAAGTTCTTACATTTCCAGGAGGATTTACAGAGGAAATGCAGAAAGTAGAGTTCTTACATTTCCAGGAGGATTTACAGAGGAAGTGCATAAAGTAAACTTCTTACATTTCCAGGAGGGATTACAGAGGAAGTGCCTAAAGTAAAATTCTTACATTTCCAGGAGGGATTACACGGGAAGTGCATAAAGTAGAGTTCTTACATTTCCAGGAGGATTTACAGAGGAAGTGCATAAAGTAAAATTCTTACATTTCCAGGAGGGATTACAGAGGAAGTGCATGAAGTAAAATTCTTACATTTCCAGGAGGATATACAGAGGAAGTGCAGAAAGTAGAGTCCTTACATTTCCAGGAGGGATTACAGAGGAAGTGCATAAAGTAAAGTTCTTACATTTCCAGGGGGAATTAAAGAGGAAGTGCAGAAAGTAGAGTTCTTACATTTCCAGGAGGATTTACAGAGGAAGTGCATAAAGTAAAGTTCTTACATTTCCAGGGGGAATTAAAGAGGAAGTGCAGAAAGTAGAGTCCTTACATTTCCAGGAGGGATTACAAGGGATTTGCACAAAGTAGAGTTCTTACATTTCCAGGAGGGATTATAGAGGATGTGCAAAAAGTAAAGTTCTTACATTTCCAGGAGGGATTACAGAGGAAGTGTACAAAGTAGAGTTCTTACATTTCCAGGGGGAATTAAAGAGGAAGTGCAGAAAGTAGAGTCCTTACATTTCCAGGATGGATTATAGGGGATGTGCACCAAGTAGAATTCTTACATTTCCAGGAGGATTTACAGAGGAAGTGTATAAACTAAAATTCTTACATTTCCAGGAGGGATTACAGAGGAAGTGCATAAAGTAAAGTTCTTACATTTCCAGGAGGCATTACAGAGGAAGTGCATAAAGTAGAGTTCTTACATTTCCAGGAGGGATTACAGAGGAAGAGCATAAAGTAGAGTTCTTACATTTCCAGGAGGAATTACAGAGGAAGTGCACAAAGTAAAGTTCTTACATTTCCAGGAGTAATTAAAGAGGAAGTGCACAAAGTAGAGTCCTTACATTTCCAGGAGGATTTACAGAGGAAGTGCACAAAGTAAAGTTCTTACATTTCCAGGAGGATTTACAGAGGAAGTGCATAAAGTAAAGTTCTTACATTTCCAGGGGGAATTAAAGAGGAAATGCACAAAGTAGAGTTCTTACATTTCCAGGAGGATTTACAGAGGAAGTGCAGAAAGTAGAGTTCTTACATTTCCAGGAGGATGTACAGAGGAAGTGCAGAAAGTAGAGTCCTTACATTTCCAGGAGGGATTACAGAGGAAGTGCAAAAAGTAAAGTTCTTACATTTCCAGGGGGAATTAAAGAGGAAGTGCAGAAAGTAGAGTCCTTACATTTCCAGGAGGGATTACAGGCGATTTGCACAAAGTAGAGTTCTTACATTTCCAGGAGGATTTACAGGGGATGTGCTCAAAGTAGAGTTCTTACATTTCCAAGAGGATTTACAGAGGAAGTGCATAAAGTAAAATTCTAACATTTTCAGGAGGGATTACAGAGGAAGTGGATAAAGTAAAGTTCTTACATTTCCAGGGGGAATTAAAGAGGAAGTGCAGAAAGTAGATTCCTTACATATCCAGGAGTATTTACAGAGGAAGTGCATAAAGTAGAGTTCTTACATTTCCAGGAGGGATTACAGAGGAAGTGCATAAAGTAGAGTTCTTACATTTCCAGGAGGATTTACAGAGGAAGTGCATAAAGTAAAATTCTTACATTTCCAGGAGGGATTACAGAGGAAGTGCATAAAGTAAAATTCTTACATTTTCAGGAGGGATTACAGAGGAAGTGCATAAAGTAAAGTTCTTACAATTCCAGGAGGATTTACAGAGGAAGTGCAGAAAGTAGAGTCCTTTCATTTCCAGGAGGGATTACAGGGGATTTGCACAAAGTAGAGTTCTTACATTTCCAGGAGGGATTACAGAGGATGTGCAAAAAGTAAAGTTCTTACATTTCCAGGAGGGATTACAGAGGAAGTGAACAAAGTAGAGTCCTTACATTTCCAGGAGGATTTACAGAGGAAGTGCATAAGGTAAAATTCTTACATTTCCAGGGGGAATTAAAGAGGAAGTGCAGAAAGTAGAGTCCTTACATTTCCAGGATGGATTGCAGGGGATGTGCACAAAGTAGAATTCTTACATTTCCAGGAGGATTTACAGAGGAAGTGTATAAACTAAAATTCTTACATTTCCAGGAGGGATTACAGAGGAAGTGCATAAAGTAAAGTCCTTACATTTCCAGGGGGAATTAAAGAGGAAGTGCATAAAGTAGAGTTCTTACATTTCCAGGAGGATTTACAGAGGAAGTGCATAAAGTAAAGTTCTTACATTTCCAGGAGGGATTACAGAGGAAGTGCATAAAGTAGAGTTCTAACATTTCCAGGAGGGATTACAGAGGAAGTGCATAAAGTAAAGTCCTTACATTTCCAGTAGGGATTACAGAGGAAGTGCATAAAGTAAAGTTCTTACATTTCCAGGAGGATTTACAGAGGAAGTGCAGAAAGTAGAGTCCTTACATTTCGAGGAGGGATTACAGGGGATGTGCACAAAGTAGAGCTCTTACATTTCCAGGAGGGATTACAGAGGAAGTGCATAAAGTAAAATTCTTATATTTCCAGGAGGATTTACAGAGGAAGTGCAGAAAGTAAAGTCCTTACATTTCCAGGAGGGATTACAGAGGAAGTGCATAAAGTAAAGTTCTTACATTTCCAGGGGGAATTAAAGAGGAAGTGCATAAAGTAAAGTTCTTACATTTCCAGGAGGATTTACAGAGGAAATGCAGAAAGTAGAGTTCTTACATTTCCAGGAGGATTTACAGAGGAAGTGCATAAAGTAAACTTCTTACATTTCCAGGAGGGATTACAGAGGAAGTGCCTAAAGTAAAATTCTTACATTTCCAGGAGGGATTACACAGGAAGTGCATAAAGTAGAGTTCTTACATTTCCAGGAGGATTTACAGAGGAAGTGCATAAAGTAAAATTCTTACATTTCCAGGAGGGATTACAGAGGAAGTGCATGAAGTAAAATTCTTACATTTCCAGGAGGATATACAGAGGAAGTGCAGAAAGTAGAGTCCTTACATTTCCAGGAGGGATTACAGAGGAAGTGCATAAAGTAAAGTTCTTACATTTCCAGGGGGAATTAAAGAGGAAGTGCAGAAAGTAGAGTTCTTACATTTCCAGGAGGATTTACAGAGGAAGTGCATAAAGTAAAGTTCTTACATTTCCAGGGGGAATTAAAGAGAAAGTGCAGAAAGTAGAGTCCTTACATTTCCAGGAGGGATTACAAGGGATTTGCACAAAGTAGAGTTCTTACATTTCCAGGAGGGATTATAGAGGATGTGCAAAAAGTAAAGTTCTTACATTTCCAGGAGGGATTACAGAGGAAGTGTACAAAGTAGAGTTCTTACATTTCCAGGGGGAATTAAAGAGGAAGTGCAGAAAGTAGAGTCCTTACATTTCCAGGATGGATTATAGGGGATGTGCACCAAGTAGAATTCTTACATTTCCAGGAGGATTTACAGAGGAAGTGTATAAACTAAAATTCTTACATTTCCAGGAGGGATTACAGAGGAAGTGCATAAAGTAAAGTTCTTACATTTCCAGGAGGCATTACAGAGGAAGTGCATAAAGTAGAGTTCTTACATTTCCAGGAGGGATTACAGAGGAAGAGCATAAAGTAGAGTTCTTACATTTCCAGGAGGAATTACAGAGGAAGTGCACAAAGTAAAGTTCTTACATTTCCAGGAGTAATTAAAGAGGAAGTGCACAAAGTAGAGTCCTTACATTTCCAGGAGGATTTACAGAGGAAGTGCACAAAGTAAAGTTCTTACATTTCCAGGAGGATTTACAGAGGAAGTGCATAAAGTAAAGTTCTTACATTTCCAGGGGGAATTACAGAGGAAGTGCAGAAAGTAGAGTTCTTACATTTCCAGGAGGATTTACAGAGGAAGTGCAGAAAGTAGAGTCCTTACATTTCCAGGAGGGATTACAGAGGAAGTGCAAAAAGTAAAGTTCTTACATTTCCAGGGGGAATTAAAGAGGAAGTGCAGAAAGTAGAGTCCTTACATTTCCAGGAGGGATTACAGGCGATTTGCACAAAGTAGAGTTCTTACATTTCCAGGAGGATTTACAGAGGAAGTACAGAAAGTAGAGTTCTTACATTTCCAGGAGGATTTACAGGGGATGTGCTCTAAGTAGAGTTCTTACATTTCCAAGAGGATTTACAGAGGAAGTGCATAAAGTAAAATTCTAACATTTTCAGGAGGGATTACAGAGGAAGTGGATAAAGTAAAGTTCTTACATTTCCAGGGGGAATTAAAGAGGAAGTGCAGAAAGTAGATTCCTTACATATCCAGGAGTATTTACAGAGGAAGTGCATAAAGTAGAGTTCTTACATTTCCAGGAGGGATTACAGAGGAAGTGCATAAAGTAGAGTTCTTACATTTCCAGGAGGATTTACAGAGGAAGTGCATAAAGTAAAATTCTTACATTTCCAGGAGGGATTACAGAGGAAGTGCATAAAGTAAAATTCTTACATTTTCAGGAGGGATTACAGAGGAAGTGCATAAAGTAAAGTTCTTACAATTCCAGGAGGATTTACAGAGGAAGTGCAGAAAGTAGAGTCCTTTCATTTCCAGGAGGGATTACAGGGGATTTGCACAAAGTAGAGTTCTTACATTTCCAGGAGGGATTACAGAGGATGTGCAAAAAGTAAAGTTCTTACATTTCCAGGAGGGATTACAGAGGAAGTGAACAAAGTAGAGTCCTTACATTTCCAGGAGGATTTACAGAGGAAGTGCATAAGGTAAAATTCTTACATTTCCAGGGGGAATTAAAGAGGAAGTGCAGAAAGTAGAGTCCTTACATTTCCAGGATGGATTACAGTGGATGTGCACAAAGTAGAATTCTTACATTTCCAGGAGGATTTACAGAGGAAGTGTATAAACTAAAATTCTTACATTTCCAGGAGGGATTACAGAGGAAGTGCATAAAGTAAAGTCCTTACATTTCCAGGGGGAATTAAAGAGGAAGTGCATAAAGTAGAGTTCTTACATTTCCAGGAGGATTTACAGAGGAAGTGCATAAAGTAAAGTTCTTACATTTCCAGGAGGGATTACAGAGGAAGTGCATAAAGTAGAGTTCTAACATTTCCAGGAGGGATTACAGAGGAAGTGCATAAAGTAAAGTCCTTACATTTCCAGGAGAGATTACAGAGGAAGTGCATAAAGTAAAGTTCTTACATTTCCAGGAGGATTTACAGAGGAAGTGCAGAAAGTAGAGTCCTTACATTTCGAGGAGGGATTACAGGGGATGTGCACAAAGTAGAGCTCTTACATTTCCAGGAGGGATTACAGAGGAAGTGCATAAAGTAAAATTCTTATATTTCCAGGAGGATTTACAGAGGAAGTGCAGAAAGTAAAGTCCTTACATTTCCAGGAGGGATTACAGAGGAAGTGCATAAAGTAAAGTTCTTACATTTCCAGGGGGAATTAAAGAGGAAGTGCAGAAAGTAGAGTTCTTACATTTCCAGGAGGATTTACAGAGGAAGTGCATAAAGTAAAGTTCTTACATTTCCAGGGGGAATTAAAGAGGAAGTGCAGAAAGTAGAGTCCTTACATTTCCAGGAGGGATTACAGGGGATTTGCACAAAGTAGAGTTCTTACATTTCCAGGAGAGATTACAGAGCATGGGCAAAAAGTAAAGTTCTTACATTTCCAGGAGGGATTACAGAGGAAGTGCATAAAGTAGAGTTCTTACATTTCCAGGAGGGATTACAGAGGAAGTGCATAAAGTAAAGTTCTTACATTTCCAGGAGGGATTACAGAGGAAGTGCATAAAGTAAAGTTCTTACATTTCCAGGAGGATTTACAGAGGAAATGCAGAAAGTAGAGTCCATACATTTCCAGGAGGGATTACAGGGGATGTGCACAAAGTAGATTTCTTACATTTTCAGGAGGATTTACAGAGGAAGTGCATAAAGTAAAATTCTTACATTTCCAGGTGTGATTACAGAGGAAGTGCATAAAGTAGAGTTCTTACATTTCCAGGATGGATTACAGGGGATGTGCACAAAGTAGAATTCTTACATTTCCAGGAGGACTTACAGAGGAAGCGTATAAACTAAAATTCTTACATTTCCAGGAGGGATTACAGAGGAAGTGCATAAAGTAAAGTCCTTACATTTCCAGGGGGAATTAAAGAGGAAGTACAGAAAGTAGAGTTCTTACATTTCCAGGAGGATTTACAGGGGATGTGCTCAAAGTAGAGTTCTTACATTTCCAAGAGGATTTACAGAGGAAGTGCATAAAGTAAAATTCTTACATTTTCAGGAGGGATTACAGAGGAAGTGGATAAAGTAAAGTTCTTACATTTCCAGGGGGAATTAAAGAGGAAGTGCAGAAAGTAGATTCCTTACATATCCAGGAGTATTTACAGAAGAAGTGCATAAAGTAGAGTTCTTACATTTCCAGGAGGGATTACAGAGGAAGTGCATAAAGTAGAGTTCTTACATTTCCAGGAGGATTTACAGAGGAAGTGCATAAAGTAAAATTCTTACATTTCCAGGGGGAATTAAAGAGGAAGTGCAGAAAGTAGAGTTCTTACATTTCCAGGAGGATTTACAGAGGAAGTGCATAAAGTAAAGTTCTTACATTTCCAGGGGGAATTAAAGAGGAAGTGCAGAAAGTAGAGTCCTTACATTTCCAGGAGGGATTACAGGGGATTTGCACAAAGTAGAGTTCTTACATTTCCAGGAGGGATTACAGAGGATGTGCAAAAAGTAAAGTTCTTACATTTCCAGGAGGGATTACAGAGGAAGTGTACAAAGTAGTGTCCTTACATTTCCAGGAGGATTTACAGAGGAAGTGTATAAGGTAAAGTTCTTACATTTCCAGGGGGAATTAAAGAGGAAGTGCAGAAAGTAGAGTCCTTACATTTCCAGGATGGATTACAGGGGATGTGCACCAAGTAGAATTCTTACATTTCCAGGAGGATTTACAGAGGAAGTGTATAAACTAAAATTCTTACATTTCCAGGAGGGATTACAGAGGAAGTGCATAAAGTAAAGTCCTTACATTTCCAGGGGGAATTAAAGAGGAAGTACAGAAAGTAGAGTTCTTACATTTCCAGGAGGATTTACGGAGGAAGTGCATAAAGTAAAGTTCTTACATTTCCAGGAGGGATTACAGAGGAAGTGCATAAAGTAGAGTTCTTACATTTCCAGGAGGGATTACAGAGGAAGTGCATAAAGTAAAGTTCTTACATTTCCAGGAGGGATTACAGAGGAAGAGCATAAAGTAAAATTCTTACATTTTCAGGAGGGATTAAAGAGGAAATGCACAAAGTAGAGTTCTTACATTTCCAGGAGGGATTAAAGAGGAAATGCACAAAGTAGAGTTCTTACATTTCCAGGAGGAATTACAGAGGAAGTGCATAAAGTAAAGTTCTTACATTTCCAGGAGTAATTAAAGAGGAAGTGCACAAAGTAGAGTTCTTACATTTCCAGGAGAGATTACAGAGGAAGTGCAGAAAGTAAAGTTCTTACATTTCCAGGAGGATTTACAGAGGAAGTGCATAAAGTAAAGTTCTTACATTTCCAGGGGGAATTAAAGAGGAAATGCAGAAAGTAGAGTTCTTACATTTCCAGGAGGATTTACAGAGGAATTGCAGAAAGTAGAGTTCTTACATTTCCAGGAGGATTAACAGAGGAAGTGCAGAAAGTAGAGTCCTTACATTTCCAGGAGGGATTACAGAGGAAGTGCAAAAAGTAAAGTTCTTACATTTCCAGGGGGAATTAAAGAGGAAGTGCAGAAAGTAGAGTTCTTACATTTCCAGGAGGATTTACAGAGGAAGTGCATAAAGTAAATTCTTACATTTCCAGGAGGGATTACAGAGTATTTGCACAAAGTAGAGTTCTTACATTTCCAGGAGGGATTACAGAGGATGTGCAAAAAGTAAAGTTCTTACATTTCCAGGAGGGATTACAGAGGAAGTGCACAAAGTAGAGTCCTTACATTTCCAGGAGGATTTACAGAGGAAGTGCATAAGGTAAAGTTCTTACATTTCCAGGGGGAATTAAAGAGGAAGTGCAGAAAGTAGAGTCCTTACATTTCCAGGATGGATTACAGGGGATGTGCACAAAGTAGAATTCTTACATTTCCAGGAGGATTTACAGAGGAAGTGTATAAACTAAAATTCTTACATTTCCAGGAGGGATTACAGAGGAAGTGCATAAAGTAAAGTCCTTACATTTCCAGGGGGAATTAAAGAGGAAGTGCATAAAGTAGAGTTCTTACATTTCCAGGGGGAATTAAAGAGGAACGGCATAAAGTAAAGTTCTTACATTTCCAGGAGGGATTACAGAGGAAGTGCATAAAGTAGAGTTCTTACATTTCCAGGAGGGATTACAGAGGAAGTGCATAAAGTAAAGTTCTTACATTTCCAGGAGGGATTACAGAGGAAGTGCATAAAGTAAAGTTCTTACATTTCCAGGAGGATTTACAGAGGAAATGCAGAAAGTAGAGTCCTTACTAGTGTTGAGCCACCCCCGTAGTGTTCGAGTTCGGTTCGGTTCGTCGAACACCCGTGTGTTCGCCGAACTGTTAGTCGAACTGTTCGTCGAACACCTTCGAACAGCGTTAAAACCAATGGCAGGCAAACAAAAACACATAGAAACACATAGAAAACATATGTGTCTAAAAGCTGACAAACTGCTCAGAAGACACAACTAGCACATGGAAAAGTGACAAGTGCATATAGTCATGCGAAAAGAAAAGAGGTGGAGGAGTAAAAGGAGGGGGAGACACAGATATAGGCATGTCATGCCCTTCTAAAATCCAAAAAGTGAGAAGCCGACACGGCCAGTCCGTTCCTGCCCGTGCCACCTCCGTGTCGCCGGGTTTGTGCCAGAGCCGCGGTGGACCCTGACGGCCAGCCCCCCTATCCCAATACTGGTGCCTGTCCGCCGGTGGGTCGAGGCCCCCCACGGTGGGGGGGGGGGGTAACATCTGCAGAAGAAAGACCATCTTCCAGCCAAACTAAGATGTCGACTTCTTTTCGTGGACAATGTGATACGATCCCATTCTTACGGACACGCCCATCGCTACAAATTCTAGATGAGGCACAAAAACAGCAGGTGCTTCTACGGATATCAAGTGCTCCTTCAAGTGGGCTCTCCATCACCTCAATTTCAACATCACAAATACTCCAGTCCTCAGAGGTGTCACCCCAATCGCACTTGCTTCCTCACAGCTCCCAAGTCTCCAGCTGCCCGTCTGAGTATGGGGTAACACAGATGGTTGAGTCTGCACAGCTGTTTACTCATACTATAGCCTGGGAATCAGAGGTCGACTCCAGCGCTTCTGTTAATCCAGATGAGGAAATGATCTGATCTGATGCCCAGAATCTTTATAAGTTGGATCCAGGACCAGATGAAGAAGGTTCTGAGCATAATGTAGACCCTCGTTCCCAAACTGTAACTCCTGTTGGTGGAGACAATGATGAAGACGATGATGAGACTCAAATACCTGATTGGAGCGACAACTTGACTTTTCGGTCAGGGCAGGAAGAGGTTGGCTCTGAGGGCGACGGGTGTGATAACACACAGGGTGATGATGACGAGGTTGGAGATCCCACTTACTGTCAACCCACAGTCAGCCAGTTGATGAGGTCAGCAGAGGAGGTGGAGGAGGATGTGACTAGCCCTGGGGATGGGGATGACTCGGTACCCGGGCATTTGCCTGGCCTTGGGGATGTCGCGGTGGTTGGCTCCCTGGTCCGTACCCTGGGGTCTCTCTTTAAAAGGGTGGATAATTGTTAATTTTATAAGAGTTCATGACGCCACCT
The DNA here is from genome assembly GCF_046119375.1 of Phyllobates terribilis. Taxonomy (NCBI): domain Eukaryota; kingdom Metazoa; phylum Chordata; class Amphibia; order Anura; family Dendrobatidae; genus Phyllobates; species Phyllobates terribilis. The sequence goes on along the minus strand of NW_027363136.1, from coordinate 850,016 downwards.
GTGGTATCTGGTGACAAGCACCAGCGCTGCAGCAGTCCACTGAGGCCGGTGATAAGGCAGCTCGATGGTATAGCTCCCCACAGGTGGAGCTAGGCCTCAGGGCAGTGAATGAAGGGGGAATGCAGGACAGGCGAGACCCAGCTGGGTCAGAGCAAGAACGGGAACGGACACGGTAGTCACTTCAGTACCTTTTACTGGTGGAAATTTAGGCACATCCCGGAGCACTGTAGGGTGAAGGGTGCATATCAGGATCCTCCCCAATGAGCGGGTGTAGGGCCTCCTGTTTCTTGCCTCTGCGTAGTAAGTTTCTGACCTGCCTGGAGCTAGGCCTAACTTTGTCTCTGTCCTGCGCTGGCTGACCTTGTGGTAGTGCCTTCTCTTGGAGTTCACGCTCCCAGTATGCGGGGCCTAAGCGTCTCCTGGCTCTGTTACATATCAGCACCTTAGCGATCCTGGGACTTGTAGTTCTCCAGGGATTCCGGTTATGCCTTACTGGGTCATAGAGATACCGGTAAGCTCGGATCCTGTGTCCGGTAAATGCTTCGGGGTGAGCTGGTTAAGCTCCTCTGCCCCTTATGTACTAACTCGCCACTCGCCTTCGGCCTACTCGGGCCCTCACTAGGCTATACACACTAACTGCAGCTTGCCGCGCTTCACTGATCTTACGGCACCGGCAAACCTTAAGCTCTATCAGGGCTCCCTGAATATAGCAAGCAAGAGCCTCGTGCTCCACTGCTGAACTATTAACTGCGTTCTCTAGACTAGACTGAGCTCCACTGCAGACTGACCTCTCTTAGGCTTCTCTACTGCAGGAACTCTTCAGAGGAACTGAACTGCCTAGCTCCACCTTCCCTATTTATATCCCTAATGGGCTCCCTCTGCTGGTCTGAGGTGGAAGGTGGAGATGTGTGAATGTTTATGGGGGCCTCTTGTGGAGGATTCCATCAATGCACTCTTCTAGGATCTGTGATACCAAGCGCAGCGGGGCATCACAGATGCTATTGACGACGAGGTTAGGTTGCGCCTTCCTGGACAGAGACGGAGTACTGGAAGCACGTCAACAACTGTATCCTCAACCACAACTCTGCCTCTGACCACAAGTCGTAGTGGCTCTTCAGGTCACATGGGCTCTAAGCCTTGCATAGCCTGGGCATTTATTCAGATCGATAAGGATGACCCAACTCGTGTTATCTGTAATATTTGTCAGCAAAAGCTAAGTAGAGGCCAAAAAATCCATAGTTTGAGTACTTCATGCATGTACCGTCACATGGATATGAAGCATAAGTTGCAGTGGGAAGCTCACTGTGCTACAATGCGGCCTAGCCGGCTGGGCCAACCACCGTCTGCCCCATCTTGTGCATCCGCAACCTCTTCATCCTCTGTGACTGGGGGGACAGCAGTCACACATGTTTTTGGACGCAGACCTGCCACCTCTTTACCCGCAACAGCCAGTGTGATTGGCAGGTCGTCAGTTCATTGGGAAGTGGAAACACCTGCTAGTGTTGAGCGCTCTCCGACATCGAGAGCACCACCTTTGGATCAAGGCAACCTAACATGTCCGCCTGCATCTTCCTCACAGACCGGCAGTTTGCCGGGGACACCCTTATCAACCCCGTCTAAGCACAATAGCCAGCCCTCGGTCCCTCAGATGTGGAAAAGTAAAAGACCATTTCCTCCTAGCCATGAGAAAGCTAAGAGGTTGAATTTCACCATCTGCAAGCTGTTGGCTACAGAAATGCTGCCTTTCCGCCTGGAGGACACAGAGGATTTTCAAGACCTTATGTCCGTCGCAGTGCCCCAGTACCAGATGCCCAGTCGGCACTACTTCTCAAAGAAAGGTGTGCCTGCGCTCCACCAGCATGTCGCACACAACATCACCACTTCTTTGAGAAACTCTGTGTGTGACAGGGTGCACTTCACCACAGACACTTGGACGAGTAGGCATGGACAGGGGCGTTACATGTCGCTGACTGGGCACTGGGTAACTATGGTGACAGCAGGACAAGGGGCTGCTGTCCAAGTCTTACCGTCCCGAGTTGTGCGTCAATCCTCTTTATCTCGAAGTTCCTCCACTGCTTCTGCCTCCTCAACCTCCTCTCGGTCCGCCACCTGCACCCAAAGCCTGTCTGGTAATGCCACCTGCTTTCTAACTGCGCAGAAGGAATCCTGCACACCTCCTTACTATGCTGGCAGCAGGGCTCAACGGCATCAGCGTTTACTTTGAAATGTCTGGGAAATGTGAGTCACACAGCTGAGGAGTTGTGGTCAGCTCTGGAGACCCAGTTTCATGAAAGTAAAATTCTTACATTTTCAGGGGGAATTAAAGAGGAAGTGCAGAAAGTAGATTCCTTACATATCCAGGAGTATTTACAGAGGAAGTGCATAAAGTAGAGTTCTTACATTTCCAGGAGGGATTACAGAGGAAGTGCATAAAGTAAAGTTCTTACATTTCCAGGAGGATTTACAGAGGAAGTGTATAAACTAAAATTCTTACATTTCCAGGAGGGATTACAGAGGAAGTACATAAAGTAAAGTTCTTACATTTCCAGGAGGGATTACAGAGGAAGTGCATAAAGTAGAGTTCTTACATTTCCAGGAGGGATTACAGAGGAAGTGCATAAAGTAAAGTTCTTACATTTCCAGGAGGGATTACAGAGGAAGTGCATAAAGTAAAGTTCTTACATTTCCAGGAGGATTTACAGAGGAAGTGCAGAAAGTAGAGTCCTTACATTTCCAGGAGGGATTACAGGGGATGTGCACAAAGTAGAGCTCTTACATTTCCAGGAGGAATTACAGAGGAAGTGCATAAAGTAAAATTCTTACGTTTCCAGGAGGGATTACAGAGGAAGTGCATAAAGTAAAATTCTTACATTTCCAGGAGGGATTACAGAAGAAGTGCATAAAGTAAAATTCTTACATTTCCAGGAGGATTTACAGAGGAAGTGCAGAAAGTAGAGTCCTTACATTTCCAGGAGGGATTACAGAGGAAGTGCATAAAGTAAAGTTCTTACATTTCCAGGGGGGATTACAGAGGAAGTGCATAAAGTAAAGTTCGTACATTTCCAGGAGGGATTACAGAGGAAGTGCATATAGTAAAGTTCTTACATTTCCATGAGGAAGTAAAGAGGAAGTGCAGAAAGTAGAGTTCTTACATTTCCAGGAGGATTTACAGAGGAAGTGCATAAAGTAAAGTTCTTACATTTCCAGGAGGGATTACAGAGGAAGTGCATAAAGTAAAATTCTTACATTTTCAGGAGGGATTTCAGAGGAAGTGCATAAAGTAAAGTTCTTACATTTCCAGGGGGAATTAAAGAGGAACTGCAGAAAGTAGATTCCTTACATATCCAGGAGCATTTACAGAGGAAGTGCATAAAGTAGAGTTCTTACATTTCCAGGAGGATTTACAGAGGAAGTGCATAAAGTAAAGTTATTACATTTCCAGGAGGGATTACAGAGGAAGTGCACAAAGTAAAGTTCTTACATTTCCAGGAGTAATTAAAGAGGAAGTGCACAAAGTAGACTTCTTACATTTCCAGGAGGATTTACAGAGGAAGTGCATAAAGTAAAGTTCTTACATTTCCAGGAGGGATTACAGAGGAAGTGCATAAAGTAAAGTTCTTACATTTTCAGGAGGATTTACAGAGGAAGTGCATAAAGTAAAATTCTTACATTTCCAGGAGGGATTACAGAGGAAGTGCATAAAGTAAAATTCTTACGTTTCCAGGAGGGATTGCAGAGGAAGTGCATAAAGTAAAATTCTTACATTTCCAGGAGGGATTACAGAGGAAGTGCATGAAGTAAAATTCTTACATTTCCAGGAGGGATTACAGAGGAAGTGCATGAAGTAAAATTCTTACATTTCCAGGAGGGATTACAGAGGAAGTGTATAAAGTAAAATTCTTACATTTCCAGGAGGGATTACACAGGAAGTGCATAAAGTAGAGTTCTTACATTTCCAGGAGGATTTACAGAGGAAGTGTATTAACTAAAATTCTTACATCTCCAGGAGGGATTACAGAGGAAGTGCATAAAATAAAGGCCTTACATTTCCAGGGGGAATTAAAGAGGAAGTGCATAAAGTAGAGTTCTTACATTTCCAGGAGGATTTACAGAGGAAGTGCATAAAGTAAAATTCTTAAATTTTCAGGAGGGATTACAGAGGATGTGCATAAAGTAAAGTTCTTACATTTCCAGGGGGAATTAAAGAGGAAGTGCAGAAAGTAGAGTCCTTACATTTCCAGGAGGGATTACAGGGGATTTGCACAAAGTAGAGTTCTTACATTTCCAGGAGGGATTACAGAGGATGTGCAAAAAGTAAAGTTCTTACATTTCCAGGAGGGATTACAGAGGAAGTGCACAAAGTAGAGTCCTTACATTTCCAGGAGGATTTACAGAGGAAGTCCATAAGGTAAAGTTCTTACATTTCCAGGGGGAATTAAAGAGGAAGTGCAGAAAGTAGAGTCCTTACATTTCCAGGATGGATTACAGGGGATGTGCACAAAGTAGAATTCTTACATTTCCAGGAGGATTTACAGAGGAAGTGCATGAAGTAAAGTCCTTACATTTCCTTGAGGATTTACAGAGGAAGTGCATAAAGTAAAGTTCTTACATTTCCAGGAGGGATTACAGAGGAAGTGCATAAAGTAAAGTTCTTACATTTCCAGGAGGGATTACAGAGGAAGTGCATAAAGTAAAGTCCTTACATTTCCTGGAGGATTTACAGAGGAAGTGCATAAAGTAAAGTTCTTACATTTCCAGGAGGGATTACAGAGGAAGTGCATAAAGTAAAGTTCTTACATTTCCAGGAGGATTTACAGAGGAAGTGTATAAACTAAAATTCTTACATTTCCAGGAGGGATTACAGAGGAAGTGCATAAAGTAAAGTCCTTACATTTCCTGGAGGATTTACAGAGGAAGTGCAGAAAGTAGAGTCCTTACATTTCCAGGAGGGATTACAGAGGAAGTGCATAAAGTAGAGTCCTTACATTTCCAGGAGGGATTACAGAGGAAGTACATAAAGTAAAGTTCTTACATTTCCAAGAGGGATTACAGAGGAAGTGCATAAAGTAGAGTTCTTACATTTCCAGGAGGGATTACAGAGGAAGTGCATAAAGTAAAGTTCTTACATTTCCAGGAGGGATTACAGAGGAAGTGCATAAAGTAAAGTTCTTACATTTCCAGGAGGATTTACAGAGGAAGTGTATAAACTAAAATTCTTACATTTCCAGGAGGGATTACAGAGGAAGTACATAAAGTAAAGTTCTTACATTTCCAGGAGGGATTACAGAGGAAGTGCATAAAGTAGAGTTCTTACATTTCCAGGAGGGATTACAGAGGAAGTGCATAAAGTAAAGTTCTTACATTTCGAGGAGGGATTACAGAGGAAGTGCATAAAGTAAAGTTCTTACATTTCCAGGAGGATTTACAGAGGAAGTGCAGAAAGTAGAGTCCTTACATTTCCAGGAGGGATTACAGGGGATGTGCACAAAGTAGAGCTCTTACATTTCCAGGAGGAATTACACAGGAAGTGCATAAAGTAAAATTCTTACGTTTCCAGGAGGGATTACAGAGGAAGTGCATAAAGTAAAATTCTTACATTTCCAGGAGGGATTCCAGAGGAAGTGCATAAAGTAAAATTCTTACATTTCCAGGAGGATTTACAGAGGAAGTGCAGAAAGTAGAGTCCTTACATTTCCAGGAGGGATTACAGAGGAAGTGCATAAAGTAAATTTCTTACATTTCCAGGGGGAATTAAAGAGGAAGTGCAGAAAGTAGAGTTCTTACATTTCCAGGAGGATTTACAGAGGAAGTGCATAAAGTAAAGTTCTTCCATTTCCAGGAGGGATTACAGAGGAAGTGCATATAGTAAAGTTCTTACATTTCCATGAGGAAGTAAAGAGGAAGTGCAGAAAGTAGAGTTCTTACATTTCCAGGAGGATTTACAGAGGAAGTGCATAAAGTAAAGTTCTTACATTTCCAGGAGGGATTACAGAGGAAGTGCATAAAGTAAAATTCTTACATTTTCAGGAGGGATTTCAGAGGAAGTGCATAAAGTAAAGTTCTTACATTTCCAGGGGGAATTAAAGAGGAACTGCAGAAAGTAGATTCCTTACATATCCAGGAGCATTTACAGAGGAAGTGCATAAAGTAGAGTTCTTACATTTCCAGGAGGATTTACAGAGGAAGTGCATAAAGTAAAGTTATTACATTTCCAGGAGGGATTACAGAGGAAATGCACAAAGTAGAGCTCTTACATTTCCAGGAGGAATTACAGAGGAAGTGCACAAAGTAAAGTTCTTACATTTCCAGGAGTAATTAAAGAGGAAGTGCACAAAGTAGACTCCTTACATTTCCAGGAGGATTTACAGAGGAAGTGCATAAAGTAAAGTTCTTACATTTCCAGGAGGGATTACAGAGGAAGTGCATAAAGTAAAGTTCTTACATTTTCAGGAGGATTTACAGAGGAAGTGCATAAAGTAAAATTCTTACATTTCCAGGAGGGATTACAGAGGAAGTGCATAAAGTAAAATTCTTACGTTTCCAGGAGGGATTACAGAGGAAGTGCATAAAGTAAAATTCTTACATTTCCAGGAGGGATTACAGAGGAAGTGCATGAAGTAAAATTCTTACATTTCCAGGAGGGATTACAGAGGAAGTGTATAAAGTAAAATTCTTACATTTCCAGGAGGGATTACACAGGAAGTGCATAAAGTAGAGTTCTTACATTTCCAGGAGGATTTACAGAGGAAGTGTATAAACTAAAATTCTTACATCTCCAGGAGGGATTACAGAGGAAGTGCATAAAATAAAGGCCTTACATTTCCAGGGGGAATTAAAGAGGAAGTGCATAAAGTAGAGTTCTTACATTTCCAGGAGGATTTAGAGAGGAAGTGCATAAAGTAAAGTTCTTACATTTCCAGGAGGGATTACAGAGGAAGTGCATAAAGTAGAGTTCTTACATTTCCAGGAGGGATTACAGAGGAAGTACAGAAAGTAAAATTCTTACATTTTCAGGAGGGATTACAGAGGAAGTGCATAAAGTAGAGTTCTTACATTTCCAGGAGGATTTACAGAGGAAGTGCATAAAGTAAAGTTATTACATTTCCAGGTGGGATTACAGAGGAAATGCACAAAGTAGAGTTCTTACATTTCCAGGAGGAATTACAGAGGAAGTGCACAAAGTAAAGTTCTTACATTTCCAGGAGTAATTAAAGAGGAAGTGCACAAGGTAGAGTCCTTACATTTCCAGGAGGATTTACAGAGGAAGTGCATAAAGTAAAGTTCTTACATTTCCAGGGGGAATTAAAGAGGAAGTGCATAAAGTAAAGTTCTTACATTTCCAGGAGGGATTACAGAGGAAGTGCATAAAGTAAAGTTCTTACATTTCCAGGAGGATTTACAGAGGAAGTGCATAAAGTAAAATTCTTACATTTCCAGGAGGGATTACAGAGGAAGTGCATAAAGTAAAATTCTTACGTTTCCAGGAGGGATTACAGAGGAAGTGCATGAAGTAAAATTCTTACATTTCCAGGAGGGATTACAGAGGAAGTGTATAAAGTAAAATTCTTACATTTCCAGGAGGGATTACACAGGAAGTTCATAAAGTAAAATTCTTACATTTCCAGGAGGATTTACAGAGGAAGTGCAGAAAGTAGTGTCCTTACATTTCCAGGAGGGATTACAGAGGAAGTGCATAAAGTAGAGTTCTTACATTTCCAGGAGGGATTACAGAGGAAGTGCATAAAGTAGAGTTCTTACATTTCCAGGAGGGATTACAGAGGAAGTGCATAAAGTAAAGTTCTTACATTTACAGGAGCGATTACAGAGGAAGTGCATAAAGTAAAGTTCTTACATTTCCAGGAGGATTTACAGAGGAAGTGCATAAAGTAAAATTCTTACATTTCCAGGAGCGATTACAGAGGAAGTGCATGAAGTAAAATTCTTACATTTCCAGGAGGGATTACAGAGGAAGTGCATAAAGTAAAATTCTTACATTTCCAGGAGGATTTACAGAGGAAGTGCAGAAAGTAGTGTCCTTATATTTCCAGGAGGGATTACAGAGGAAGTGCATAAAGTAAAGTTCTTACATTTCCAGGGGGAATTAAAGAGTAAGTGCAGAAAGTAGAGTCCTTACATTTCCAGGAAGGATTACAGTGGAAGTGCAGAAAGTAGAGTTCATACATTTCCAGGAGGACTTACAGAGGAAGTGCACAAAGTAAACTTCTTACATTTCCAGGGGGAATTAAAGAGGAAGTGCATAAAGTAGAGTCCTTACATTTCCAGGAGGGATTACAGAGGAAGTGCAGAAAGTAGAGTTCTTACATTTCCAGGAGGATTTACAGAGGAAGTGCATAAAGTAAAGTTCTTACATTTCCAGGAGGGATTACAGAGGAAGTGCATAAAGTAAAGTTCTTACATTTCCAGGGGGAATTAAAGAGGAAGTGCAGAAAGTAGAGTCCTTACATTTCCAGGAGGGATTACAGGGGATTTGCACTAAGTAGAGTTCTTACATTTCCAGGAGGGATTACAGAGGATGTGCAAAAAGTAAAGTTCTTACATTTCCAGGAGGGATTACAGAGGAAGTGCACAAAGTAGAGTCCTTACATTTCCAGGAGGGATTACAGAGGAAGTGCATAAAGTAAAGTTCTTACATTTCCAGAAGGGATTACACAGGAAGTGCATAAAGTAAAGTTCTTACATTTCCAGGAGGGATTACAGAGGAAGTGCATAAAGTAAAGTTCTTAAATTTCCAGGAGGATTTACAGAGGAAATGTAGAAAGTAGAGTCCTTACAATTCCAGGAGGGATTACAGAGGAAGTGCATAAAGTAAAGTTCTTACATTTCCAGGAGGGATTACAGAGGAAGTGCATAAACTAGAGTCCTTACATTTCCAGGAGGGATTACAGAGGACGTACAGAAAGTAAAGTTCTTACATTTCCAGGGGGAATTACAGAGGAAGTGCAGAAAGTAGAGTCCTTACATTTCCAGGAGGGATTACAGAGGAAGTGCATAAAGTAAAGTTCTTACATTTCCAGGGGGAATTACAGAGGAAGTGCAGAAAGTAGAGTCCTTACATATCCAGGAAGGATTACAGAGGAAGTGCAGAAAGTAGAGTTCATACATTTCCAGGAGGATTTACAGAGGAAGTGCATAAAGTAAACTTCTTACGTTTCCAGGAGGGATTACAGAGGAAGTGCATAAAGTAAAATTCTTAAATTTCCAGGAGGATTTACAGAGGAAATGTAGAAAGTAGAGTCCTTACATTTCCAGGAGGGATTACAGAGGAAGTGCATAAAGTAAAGCTCTTACATTTCCAGGGGGAATTAAAGAGGAAGTGCAGAAAGTAGAGTCCTTACATTTCCAGGAAGGATTACAGAGGAAGTGCATAAAGTAAAGTTCTTACATTTCCAGGAGGATTTACAGAGGAAGTGCAGAAAGTAGAGTTCATACATTTCCAGGAGGATTTACAGAGGAAGTGCATAAAGTAAACTTCTTACATTTCCAGGGGGAATTAAAGAGGAAGTGCAGAAAGTAGAGTCCTTACATTTCCAGGAAAGATTACAGAGGAAGTGCAGAAAGTAAAGTTCTTACATTTCCAGGAGGATTTACAGAGGAAGTGCATAAAGTAGAGTCCTTACATTTCCAGGAGGGATTACAGGGGATTTGCACAAAGTAGAGTTCTTACATTTCCAGGAGGGATTACAGAGGAAGTGCATAAAGTAAAGTTCTTTCATTTCCATCCTGGCCATACACTGTTTGGCTAGCAGCCATCTCTCCCAACATGCAGATGAGCTCTCATGTGTTCTGTGGGGAGGAGGGTAATCTGCTGCCTCTAAGCAATTTGTGCCTAGAGAACAAGGAGCGGGTATTTGAACTGAATATTTGTTAGGGCAGCCAGGAGACCCCCATACACATTACACAGCTAGATTAGCCAGATATTAGCCCACTTTAATCCAACAGATAATAATGGGACTTGTAATAGTAGAAAATGCCATGTGATCTTCTTGCAGATGTTCTTGTGGCATTTTAGGATTATGTAGATACAAGTCTGTACATCAGTACAGGGCAGAACACAAGAGCGGTGTATGATCAGAGCTGCGGTAATACATTATACCTGTATAACAGCTGGCGCAGGCTTTGGCACTTTCCGGTCTCCTTTCAGAGGCTGCCCGTTCTTCTGGGTCATTACTTGCTTGTTGACATTTCCCAGAGCTTTTCTTGATGTTTTCCCACTTGATGCAGAACCGCGCACTTTGCCCTGGTGGCTTTTGACAAGCGACTTTCCTATAGGGAAAAAGTCAAGTTACTTACCGGTAACAGAATCTTTTGGAGACCATGACAGCACCATGGGGGGGGGGGGGGGTCAGCCCACCAAGGACAGCAAACCTACAGGCTTAACAAGGGGTGCCACTTCTCGCCTCAGTCTGGATTACAGAGTATTGAGAGGACTGCCAGGATAAACATAGCAAACAATCACAAAATGACTCATACACCACCCATTAAGTGTGAAATTCTAACAAACAGAGTGCTCCCACAAACATGAAGGGAGGAAATATAAGGGTGCTGTCATGGTCTCCGAAAAATCCCGTTACCGGTAAGTAACTTATGACCATCGGTCGACCATGACAGCACCACGAGAGAATTGTAGAGATTAAGAAGTCTAGGGAGGGTCCACAGCTTGGAGCACCCTTCTCCCAAAGGTGAGGTCAGATGAAACACCCATATCCAGTCTATAGTGCCTATAGAATGTAGAGGGAGAAGACCAGGTAGCAGCCTTACATATGTCTATCGAGACACCCGTCTTCTCTGCCCAGGAGATAGACAGCCCGGGTGGAGTGAGCGTTCAACCCTTGTGATACTTCTTCACCACTAAACGCATAAGCTAGAGAAATAGCCTCCCTCATCCATCTAGCTACGGGGACCTTGACTTTAAACCCTTTCCTAACCCCTTGGTAGGATATAAATAATGAGCTCTCTTTCCTAAAGTCTTTGGTAACCGTGAGGTACCTAACCACACAACTCCTTACATCTAATGTATGCAACTCTGCTTCCTTCTGGTTACTCGGATTAGGACAGAAGGAGGGTAGTACTACTTCCTGAAGTCAGTGGAAATGAGTAGCTACCTTAGGGAGATAGAGTAATTCTTAAACCTGATCCTGCCTATCATCCAGGATTTGAGTAAATGGTAAGGCCGTAGACAGAGCCTGAATGTGACCAATCCTCCTAGCAGAGGTTAAAGCTATTAGTAGTGCTGTTTTAAGGGAGAGGGATTTAAGGGTTGCTAATTCTACCACTGGGTGTGCCACCTGCTGGCCGTAGAGGTTATTGCAGCACTCCCTTTGGAGTCTGCACACATGTGGCCGGAACTTCCTGGTCCGGTCAAGTGACCACCGGGGCGCACAGCAGCATCATGCCACGCCTCCGGCTACATAGAGAGACCGGAAGCGTGTGGCCCCGCCGTATCATGCGGCACTGAAGCTGCAACTTCCCACAGGCACACCGCTGCCTGGCGCCAGAACGACACTGGGCGGCCCACCCCAGACAGGGGCGCAGCTCCCCCTTACCATCTGGCACCAGCATGATGTTGGGGCTGCCAACCCCAGACAGGGGCACAGCCCCTGCTGCCATCCAGCGCCCATTCGATGCTGGGGCTGCCAACCCCAGACATAGGCACCGCTCCACAGCCACTGATGCAGAGCGATGCTGGAGCTGCCGACCCCAGGCTGTGGGCGCTGCTCGACAGCTCGATTCTTCAGAATCTGTACATCTTCAACAGGTAAGCCTGCCACAGGTTCCCTTCATCAAGGACAGGAAACCAAACTGAGACGAGAGGTGCCGCCCCTTTTAAGCCTGTAGGTTTCTTGTACTTGGTGGGCGGATTCCCTCTCTCGTGGTGCAGTCATGGTCGACCGATAAATAGATACTTTGAGGATTGTTCCCGAGCATCAATGGGCAAGAAACTGAAAGATTGCCAACACCAAAGCAGCAGAGGCAGAGTCTTCCAATACACAAGGAACAGAATTATGCCCACCTGGATGTCAGGTGTACTAGTAATCCCAGCACCCATGCCCAATCTGAGCACATACTTGAAAATCATTTCTACACTAAAAGTGAAACAAAAAAAACCCACTGGAGTGGCACTTTAACCCCTTACCAACATGATTTGCAGTTACATCATATGCCAGCTGTGATATTTAGCCATCATCAACCTCTAATAGCCACATGTAGGGCAGAGCTCCACCTGTTAGAGACGGACAGCGGCATTAACAGCGAACTGAGAAGGGAGTCATGCCATGTGCCCATCTGTGCTCCTGTAACACGATCGTGGGATGCCATCACTGCCAGAAAGGAGTCTGCTGAAAAGACCCATGCATGTCATGACAGATCTGTGAATGCTGGCTATATACTGCAGTATTGCTGTACGTAACAAGAATTCAGATGATTGCATGTTCAAGTCCCCTAAGGCTATGTGCCCACCATGCAGAAATGCTCCGTATTTTTCCTGAGCGTTTCTGCATCTCCCCTGGCAGAAAAAACGCATGTGGATTGTACATGTGGATTGTTCATGCGGATTGTACGTGCGGATTATACATGCGGATTGTACATGCAGATTGTACATGCATTTTCCTGCCAGGGACATGCGGAAATGAAGAGTTCTTAACATGCATTTCCGCATGCGGGTTGTCAAGCGCTTTCCAAGCGATTTTAGCATCACTTGGAAAGTGCTTGTCAACTTGGTCACACTATATAAATCCATGCAAACGACATGGATTTATATAGTGTGACCCGAGAGAATGTCAAAAAATAAAAAATAAATCTATACTTACTTTCCGATGGACCCCAGAGTCTTGCTTCACTCGGTGCTGACTGCCGGCAGATCGCGGTACACTGCACTGAAGGACCTGCCGACGTCAGCGTCGCGTGACCCATCACATGACTATGACATCAGCGCAGGTCCTTCAGTCCATCGCGATTTGCCGGCATGAGAGGAGGGGCGCAGCGGGGGCCGCCAGAAGGTAAGTATCATATTTAGTTTTTATTTTATTCTTTTTTTCACAGTTTCTATAGTACCCGGGTCCGGAGGAGGGTCTCCTCTCCTCTAGACCTGGGAACCATCCGCACATTGGAACGCGTGGATTGTGCATCTACATATACAGTGATGAGTAATCCATGCGTTCTAATGCAAGTAAGTGGTGGCGAAAAAGCAGCACTTCCGCAAAATAATTGGTAGTGCTGCGTTTTTTTCCGCAATGATAGTCCGCAGCAGAAATTTCCGCAGCATGTGCACAGCACATGCGGATTATCATTGGGGAACATGGCAGGCCTTCTACCATGTGTTTTTTAAGCGTTTCTGCAGCATTTTTGCCGCTGCGGAAACGCTTAAAAAACGCATCGTGGGCACACAGCCTAAGGGGACAAAAAGGAAAAAGTATAATCTGAACATTCAAATCACCCCTGCCCCTCTATGACCCATTTTAAAATAAAACATATGGGCGTTACTTCTGTAAAAGTCCAATCAAAATATAAAAATAATTAACCTGATCAGTGAACGGCATAAAAACAAAAACCCTCATATGGCTGTATTGACAGAAACATAAAGTTACTGCTCTTAGAAGAATAAGAAAAATGCAGAGACGGGAAATAACACGGTCAGGAAGGGGTTAAATTCTGCCACTTCTATAGAAAATTGAACCCATTTCGCTGACTGCCTTCAATGGCAGCCAAATAAGGCAGAGGGTTAGAGGAATACTGACCTTATATTGTAGACTTCTAGGATGCTTAAGAAGTGGACATTCCCTTTAAGCTACATTGTGCAGACAAAGCCATGGCAGTGTAGAAGGCCGACAAGATCTCAGTGGAAAGGCTGCAGGTTTGCGTCTGCATTAGGCAAGTTATAGAGGTAGAAGTGTTGGGACCTTGTTGCTGTGCAGGTAGAATCTGGAGCCTCGGCCCCGTCCTGCGTAGCCCATACTACAGGGAGGAGCAGCGCCATGTGTAGTAATCTGAGCAGGATAGTCAGTGTTCAGCCAGCACTGATGGAGACTGACACCCCAACTCATTACCCAATACATGACAGGCTTAAAGAACCTCTCCCATCAGAGCTTATCCTCTTAATATATTGTAATTATAAAGAACTGTGTACTAACAATTGCTCACTTTACCTTTCTACCCAGTAAATTCTTTTCTGTGTAGAAACAGGAAGCCTCTTCCCTGCAAAAATCATTCTCCTCTTCACCTCCTGACCCAGCTGCTCCCTCCTCCTCTGCAGGGACTTATGACTCATGCAGGAAAAGTTCACCTTGTGGTAACATAGAGATTAGAAGGATTCAGCTAGTCAGTTATTAATCACATCTCTTTTCCATTAGGTAAATGACAATAAGCTGGGTAGAAAGGCAAAATGAGCAATTGTAAGTACACAGTGCTATATAATATGATGACTGCAATATATAGAGAATAAAAACTGATGGGAGAGATTCTTTAAAGATGGGTGGGCAAAAGTAAAAGCAAAGTTTATTATGAGGTGGACTCCACTTAACACTTCTGGTGAGGCGCACCATAGTGATGGGGTGCACTTAATTTATGGAAAGTTGTGACTCAGGTGGCTTCACCATGCTCCGTCCACTTGGCAGAGCTGGAGTGAAAGTGCTTAAATAAATAAATATATATACCGTATATTCCGGCGTATAAGACGACTTTTGAAGACTGAAAAATCTTCTGTCTAGTCTGGGGTCGTCTTATACGCCGGTAATGCTTTTGAACTTTCAGAAATTGACATGCGGGGATACTCTGGGGGTGTTAATAAGCTGCCGTGGCCGTATCCCTGCCATGTCGGAGTTAATATAAGGTGGAGGGAGTTAAAATACGGCGGCGGTAGGTCCAGATAGTCAGCGCTTCTGTGCTGAAACTGACACATCGCTGCGTATTCCCAGCTCCAGACACAGCGCAGGGCTTCTGTGCCGACAGCTTTCACTTGTCACAGAAGCGCTGCGCTGTGTCCGGAGCAGGGAAGTTCGCATCGCTTCTGTGACAATATATGAAAAGCCGGCAATTCAGCAGCGGCATAAGCCGGCACCCGACAATTTAGAATAGAAAGAATAGAGCTTCACACATAGATTAGATAGATAGAAACATGTCAGTCACATATATATGAAGTACAGTGACAGTATTGCTTACTGTACTTGTCATTTAGTGTAAAGGATTTATTAAAACAAATAATAGTGTTTTCATGCACCGTCTCTTTAAAAAAGCCGGCCGGCAATTCAGCAGCGGTACCCGACAATTTATAACAGACAGAATAGAGCTTCACACATAGATTAGATAGATAGAAACATGTCAGTCACATATATATGAAGTACAGTGATAGTGTTGGTTACTGTACTTGTCATTTAGTATTAAAATAAAGGATTTATTATTAAAAAAATTGGCGTGGGGTTCCCCTTAATTTTAGGCTCTAGCGGAGGTTAAGCAGACAGCTGGGGCAGATGTTTGAAGCCTGGGAAGGGGGCAATACCCACGGAGCTTCCCAGGCTACTAATATCAGCCCCCAGCTGAATACCTAGTCTTTACTAGCTATTAAAATGGGGGACCCCCCAAAAAAAATGACGTGGGGTCCCCCCTAATTTAATAGCTAGCAAAGGCTAGGCAGACAGCTGGGGGCTGATATTAATAGCCCAGGAAGGGAGCCATGAATATTGGCCCCCTCCCAGGCTAGAAACACCAGCCGTCAGCCGCCCCAGAAATGGCGCATCCATAGGATGCGCCAATTCTGGCACTTAGCCTCGCTCTTCCACGCTGCCCTGGTGCGGTGGCAGGGGGTAATAGGGTTGGGGTTGATGTCAGCTTATAATGCCAGCTGACATCAAGCCCAGGTTAGTAATGGAGAGGCGTCTATAAGACACCCCCATTACTAACCCCATAGTCAAAGTTAAAAAAAACACAAACACCCAGAATAAAGTCCTTTAATTGAAATAAAGACACAATTCTTTATTGTTCTAAATTAAACCATACTTACCGTCACGCCCATTCCAGCTGAAGCCAACGATCTCCTGCAATAAAAGAAAAATAATAAACCAACCTCATCCTTACCTCTCCATGGTTCCCAGGACAGCTTCAGCTCTGCTACATCGAGATGACAGGCTGGACCGCAGCAGAACGCCGCCATCCAGCCTGTCATCCCGCAGACACTGAGAAGCGCAGGCATGCTTGCGCTCCTCAGTGTCTCGCTGTGACGGCATCCAGATGAGCCGACAATGAACTCAGCTCACCTCCTGGACGTCCGTCACTGACAGCGTGGGA
Source organism: Phyllobates terribilis (assembly GCF_046119375.1). Taxonomy (NCBI): domain Eukaryota; kingdom Metazoa; phylum Chordata; class Amphibia; order Anura; family Dendrobatidae; genus Phyllobates; species Phyllobates terribilis. The sequence goes on along the minus strand of NW_027363136.1, from coordinate 833,720 downwards.
AACTTCTACTGCGCATGCGGGGAGCAGGAGAATTTTCCCACGCTGTCAGTGACGTGCATGAGGTGAGCCGAGTTCATTGGACATGATCTCGGCTCATCTGGATGCCGTCACAGTCAGACACTGAGGAGCACAAGCATGCCTGCGCTTCTCAGTGTCTGAAGCATGGCAAGCTGAACGGCAGCGTTCTGCTGCGGTGCAGCCTGTCATGTGAATGTAGCAGAGCTGGACCGGTCCTGGGAACCATGGAAAGGTAAGGATGAGGTTGCTTTATTATTTTACTTTTATTGCAGGAGATCGTTGGCTTCGGGCTTAGGGCCAGCTGATAATGCCAAGCTGGCCCTAACCCCTTTATTACCCAGTGAGCCACCGCACCAGGGCCCTGGATGAGTTGGGTACAGCGCCAGAAGATGGCGCTTCTATGAACGCGCCATTTTCCGGGGTGGCTGCGGACTGCAATTTGCAGCTGGGGGGGCCCAGAAAGCTTGGGTCTCCCTGCGCTGCAGATTCCAGCCCCCAGCTGCCTAGTTGTACCTGGCTGGACACAAAAATAGGGCGAAGCCCCACGTCTTTTTTTTTTAATTATTTCATGAAATAATTAAAAAAAAAAGGGCTTCCCTATATTGTTGTGTCCGGCCAGGTACAAATAGGCAGCTGGTGGTTGGGGGCAGCCCGTTCCTGCCTGCTGTACCTGGCTGGACACAAAAATATGGCGAAGCCCACGTCAACATTTTTGGGAAAAATTAATTACAAAATTAATAATAATTTAGGGACTGCATCTTTATTAACCCCTCAATTGTCATTTAGTGTTAAAATAAAGGATTTTTTAAAAAGAAAATTGGCGTGGGATCCACCATCATTATAGTCTCTAGCGGAGGTTAAGCAGACGGCTGGGGCAGATGTTTGAAGTCTGGGAAGGGGGTAATACCCACGGAGCTTCCCAGGCTACTAATATCAGCCCCCAGCTGAATACCTAGCCTTTACTAGCTATTAGAATGGGGGACCCCCCCAAAAAATGACGTGGGGTCCCCCCTATTTTAATATGTTTATGAGTGACAGTTTTCCTGCTATATACCTGCATGTCATAAGAATTTAAATTAAAAAAGGACCATGTTAAATTCAAATCAGTTTTTTTTTAATTTTTACCGGTGTTTGGTATGCGTTGGAAAAGGGGTAGTCTTATACGGTGAATATATCCTAAACTCTATATTTTAACAGGAAAGTAGGGGGGTCGTCTTATACACCAGGTCGTCTTATACGCCGGAATATACGGTATATAAAAATTAACATCTAGTTGCATAAAAGTTTTGACTTGTCAGAGTTCTGCTAGAAATCTATTAAACCCCTTGATGAATTGGGGCCAGATCGGCCGTTACCTTTAGAAACCACTTACCGGCACCTGATAGTTGTGCACGATCTCTGGACAACAGCGCAGCATTATCATCACCGTTCTCCTGGTCAGTGTAGATCACGGTCGCCATTATAGTCAGATTCTGCAGGCAAAATATAAGAATGAGCCACGTTTCATTTTAGAACACACCAACAAGTAGTGATCTCCTCACCAACCCCTGGACAATCTCCTGACACCACAACTCAGGAATATTAGAGGAGCCCTTCATAATGCTGGTCCTTGTCAGGAGGGGTATAGCGTGAGCTCAGGAGAGGAAGCCATTCCTTGTAAGCAGGTGCCCAGTGTTATAGCGATGATCCTCCTACAGATGCCAGGACCAGAGAATAGAGGCCTGTGCCTCCAACCACAGCAACAACCCATTACAGGAACCGGACAGATCCATAGAGCCATGAGCAGCACTGATCAGCAGCCATGTCTACACTGCAGCAATTACCCATTACAGGGACCTGACAGATCCATAGTGCTATGAGCAGCACTGATCAGCCGCCATGTCTACACTGCAGCAATTACCCATTACAGGGTCCTGACAGATCCATAGTGCTATGAGCAGCACTGATCAGCAGCCATGTCTACACTGCAGAAATTACTCATTACAGGGTCCTGACAGATCCATTCTGCTATGAGCAGCACTGCTCAGCAGCCATGTCTACACTGCAGCAATTACCCATTACAGGGTCCTGACAGATCCATAGAGCTATGAGCAGCACTGATCAGCCGCCATGTCTACACTGCAGCAATTACCCATTACAGGGTCCTGACAGATCCATAGTGCTATGAGCAGCACTGATCAGCAGCCATGTCTACACTGCAGCAATTACCCATTACAGGGACCTGACAGATCCATAGTGCTATGAGCAGCACTGATCAGCAGCCATGTCTACACTGCAGCAATTACCCATTACAGGGACCTGACAGCTCCATAGTGTTATGAGCAGCACTGATCAGCAGCCATGTCTACATTGCAGCAATTACTCATTACAGGGACCTGACAGATCCATAGTGCTATGAGCAGCACTGATCAGCAGCCATGTCTACACTGCAGCAATTACCCATTACAGGGTCCTGACAGATCCATAGTGTTATGAGCAGCACTGATCAGCAGCCATGTCTACACTGCAGCAATTACCCATTACAGGGTCCTGACAGATCCATAGTGCTATGAGCAGCACCAATCAGCAGCCATGTCTACACTGCAGCAATTACCCATTACATGGTCCTGACAGATCCATAGTGTTATGAGCAGCACTGATCAGCAGCCATGTCTACACTGCAGCAATTACCTATTACAGGGACCTGACAGATCCATAGTGCTATAAGCAGCACTGATCAGCAGCCATGTCTACACTGCAGCAATTACCCATTACAGGGTTCTGACAGATCCATTCAGCTATGAGCAGCACTGATCAGCAGCCATGTCTACACTGCAGCAATTACCCATTACAGGGACCTGACAGATCCATAGAGCTATGACCAGCACTGCTCAGCAGCCATGTCTACACTGCAGCAATTACCCATTACAGGGTCCTGACAGATCCATTCTGCTATGAGCAGCACTGATCAGCAGCCATGTCTACACTGCAGCAATTACCCATTACAGGGTCCTGACAGATCCATTCTGCTATGAGCAGTACTGATCAGCAGCCATGTCTACACTGCAGCAATTACCCATTACATGGTCCTGACAGATCCATAGTGTTATGAGCAGCACTGATCAGCAGCCATGTCTACACTGCAGCAATTACCCATTACAGGGACCTGACAGATCCATAGTGCTATGAGAAGCACTGATCAGCAGCCATGTCTACACTGCAGCAATTACCCATTACAGGGTCCTGACAGATCCATAGTGCTATGAGCAGCACTGACCAGCAGCCATGTCTACACTGCAGCAATTACCCATTACAGGGTCCTGACAGATCCATTCAGCTATGAGCAGCACTGATCAGCAGCCATGTCTACACTGCAGCAATTACCCATTACAGGGACCTGACAGATCCATAGAGCTATGACCAGCACTGCTCAGCAGCCATGTCTACACTGCAGCAAAAACCCATTACAGGGTCCTGACAGATCCATTCTGCTATGAGCAGCACTGATCAGCAGCCATGTCTACACTGCAGCAATTACCCATTACAGGGTCCTGACAGATCCATTCTGCTATGAGCAGTACTGATCAGCAGTCATGTCTACACTGCAGCAATTACCCATTACAGGGAACTGACAGATCCATAGTGCTATGAGCAGCACTGATCAGCCGCCATGTCTACACTGCAGCAATTACCCATTACAGGGACCTGACAGATCCATTCTGCTATGAGCAGCACTGATCAGCAGCCATGTCTACACTGCAGCAATTACCCATTACAGGGACCTGACAGATCCATTCTGCTATGAGCAGCACTGATCAGTAGCCATGTCTACACTGCAGCAATTGCCCATTACAGAGTCCTGACAGATCCATAGTGCTATGGGCAGCACTGATCAGCAGACATGTCTACACTGCAGCAATTACCCATTACAGGGTCCTGACAGATCCATAGTGCTATGAGCAGCACTGATCAGGAGCCATGTCTACACTGCAGCAATTACCCATTACAGGGACCTGACAGATCCATAGTGCTATGAGCAGCACCGATCAGCAGCCATGTCTACACTGCAGCAATTACCCATTACAGGGTCCTGACAGATCAATAGTGCTATGAGCAGCACTGATCAGCCGCCATGTCTGCACTGCAGCAATTACCCATTACAGGGTCCTGACAGATCAATAGTGCTTTGAGCAGCACCGATCAGCAGCCATGTCTACACTGCAGCAATTACCCATTACAGGGTCCTGACAGATCCATAGTGCTTTGAGCAGCACCGATCAGCAGCCATGTCTACACTGCAGCAATTACCCATTACAGGGTCCTGACAGATCCATAGTGCTAGGAGCATCACTGATCAGCAGCCATGTCTACACTGCAGCAATTACCCATTACAGGGTTCTGACAGATCCATAGTGCTAGGAGCAGCACTGATCAGCAGCCATGTCTACACTGCAGCAATTACCCATTACAGGGACCTGACAGATCCATAGTGCTATGAGCAGCACCGATCAGCAGCCATGTCTACACTGCAGCAGTTACCCATTACATGGTCCTCACAGATCCATAGTGCTATGAGCAGCACCGATCAGCAGCCATGTCTACACTGCAGCAATTACCCATTACAGGGTCCTGACAGATAACATACGATATAAAAACATTTTTTTGCGGGCATCATAAACACCCTTTAAAAAAATTTGTGGGTGTTGCATCACGGACCACAGTCACCCTGGTGATATGTTGGTGGATGATGAGGAGAAGGAGGAGGACAAGAGCAAATAGCCACCAAAATCAGGAAGCTTATACCAATGTGTGGGTGTGAAAAGGTGCATGTGAATACACCTCCCAAAAAAAAGACACTGGATTTGAGTTTATGTTACGCTGCTTTCATTCTGTGGTGTTGAGAAGTCTGGCCCAATCCAGCCCTTGTTCATTTTTATCAGAGTCAGCCTGTCATTTTCAGTTGACAGGTGGATGTGCTTATCAGTTATAATTCCACCAACGTCACTAAAAACCCGCTCTGATAAAACGCTAGTGGCAGGGCAGGCCAGGACCTCCAAGGCGTAGAGAGCCAGTTCATTCCACGTATCCAGCTTGGACACCAAACAATTATAAGGCACAGAGGAATTACAGAGGACGTTGGTACGGTCGGCAAGGTACTCCCTCAGCATCTTCCCAAACTTTGCTCTCCTTGTGAGAGTACCCCGAGCCTCAGGGCCTGGGAGGGGCAGAGAAAATTCTCCCAGAACTTGGACAGTGTTCCACTGCCTCTGCTGGATTGGAGTTGTGTCTCTCGCCTCTGCTCCTTGGTTGTCCAACGAACTGTGACCTCTGCCACCAGCGTTTTCAGATTTTTAATAGTTCCGCAACAAGGGCCTTCTGGTACTGCCCCATTTTTGTAGACCTGTCCGCCTCAGGAATAAGAGATAGAAAGTTCTACTTGTAGCGTGGGTCTAGAAGTGTCACCAACCAGTAATGACGGTCACCCAAAATTTTGAGAACGCGAGGGTCATGGGAAAGGCAGCGTAACAAACTCAGCCATGCGTGCCAGACTGCTAACAGGCAATCCTTCTGTGTCCTCACCAATAGGACCACTGACCATGCGCTCCTCCTCTCTGTCCCCAGGCCATCCACGCTGAACAGACGGTATGACAGTAGTGCAGATAGTACCATCTATAGCGCAGGAAACTAGTTCCTGTTCTTACTCCTCCTCTTCCTCATTGTCACCCAATCCACATTGGGATGAGATGAGGCTGGGCTGTGTGTAATCACCCTGTATGGTTCCTTGCTCCATCTCATTGTGCTCCGCCAGCAGTGCATACTCTTTTATTGTGAGCAGAGAGCATTTCAGAAGACAGAAGCAGGATGGTGACGCTAAGGCTAAGTGCCCACGTAGCGTTTTTCAAGCGTATATGCTGTGGAATTTCCGCAGCATAAACGCTTGTTAAACGCTAGGTAACCGCCCCCCATGGTCCCCAAGGGGATTCCGCAAGTTCTATGCACATGCTGCGGATGTTTCCACAGCATTTATGCTGCGCTCAAAAATCCGCAGCATGTCCATTAATTTTGCGGAAGCGCGACGTAATCGCCGCCATTGACTTGCATTGAGACGCACATAATCCGTGTCAGTACATTTGTACTCACGGATTATATGCGTTTCAATGTGCGGATGGTACCCAGTTCTGGAAGAGAGGAGACTCTCATCCAGACCTGGGTACCATTGTACCTGTAAAAAAAAGAATAAAATAAAAAATAAAGTTTATATTCACCTTCCGACGGCCCCCGGTCTCCTTCCCTTTGCTTGCGGGCAGGACTGAAAGACCTGCGGTGACGTCACAGTCATGTGACCGCAGGCCCTTCAGTGCAGTGTCCCGCGATCACCTGGCAGACAGAAGCGAGCGCAGCTACACACGCCGGGCCATCGGAGGGTAAGTATAGGTTTATTTTTTTATTTTTAAACATTCTTACAGTCACACTATATAAATCCATGCCGGTTGCATGGATTTATTTAGTGTGACCTAGTTGTCAAGCACTTTCCAAGTGATGCTAAAATCGCCTGGAAAGCGCTTGTGAATCCGCATGCAGAAACGCATGTGAAAACGCTTCAAATCCGCATGTATTTGGCAGGAAAAACGCATGCATAATCTGCCAGGGAGATGCAGAAATGATGTAGAAATTTTCTGCTTCATTTCTGCATCGTGGGCACATAGCCCAATTATGGCGTCATCGCCACTCACCATCTTGGTGGAGTCCTCAAAGTTTTGGAGGATATGTCTGACATCCATGTCCACTCCTGAGGTGTTACGTGTGGAGTCTGAACTGAATACCGACGGCCTTGTTGATGCTGGTAGTCAACAACTGCCCTCTTCTGCTCACAAATCCTTCCCAACATCTGCAGTGTAGAGTTCCAACGCGTAGGGACATCACACACCAGTCTATGGGCCGGAAGCTGCAAACGCTGCGGAAACACGGCAAGGGTGGCGGAAGCTGGAGGTGATTTTCTAAAATGGGCACACAGGCGGCGTACTTTAACAAGCAGATCCGGCAGCTCCAGGTAGGATTTGAGACAGCGCTGAACCACGAGGTTAAGCACATGGGCCAGGCATGGTACGTGTGTGAGCTCGCCTCAGAGCTGCCACCAGGGTCCGGCCATTGTCACACACGTCCATGCCTGGCTTTAGGCTCGGCGGTGTGAGCCACAGATCTACCTGCTCTCCCTCCACTGTCTGATTCCGGAGTGACTGACGAGCACAGCGGCCCCAGGTCTGATATAGACCTGATGACTCTGTGCGGCCAGCCAATCACTGTAATGCCACAACCAACATGGCTGCGGCATTACAATGAGTGACAGGCAATCCCTGCATGTTCATTAGCTCGGTAAAGAGCAACAAACACGCAGGGAGGGGACTCGAGCTCCCGCCGAGCAACCCCGGAAATACTCGGGGAGCGTGGAGCATCTCGAGCAGTGAGATGCTGGGGCGAGCACCGAGCAGTAGAGAGCATGCTCGCTCATCACTAGTCTTCATGCATCAGGTCCATGTATTCAGCAGTACATGATTCATCTGCACTACCACAGACTGTAGAGACAAGGAGAAGAGGAAACCCCAGAGAATTAGTAGGGAGGTTTCTCTCTAACTACAGAAGCCGGGCGAAGAGCAGCTCATCATTCAGCCCCATGCTATACCTGCATCCACCACCAGGGGGAGCCCGGGGAACAGACTTGTGTTATAGAGCCCATATATGAAATCCTATGCACAGGGCTCCCCCTACTGGTGTCTAGCGGCAGCGCAAGACTAGAGTAAGCCACAGGAGAGCCAACATGGCGACATTACAGCTCCCGGCACACCAGCACCATCAGGACATAGGCGGGCATGCTGGGAGTTGTAGTCTCACGGCAGCTGACAAGCCAGCGCTTGTCATGTAACGGAGGTAATAAGACGCCATAACACAAACCGCCCTCCACCAGCAGCGTAACAGGCAGGGAAGCCGGGAACGTATTCACAGACGGTTACTAGACACCGCCTGACAGCCGCTCCTGAGAGCGGAGCGGACACCGATAAAGAGCACGGACGGGAAGCCGGGACCGCCGATCCAGAACTGTCATCAGCGCGTCCTGATTGGTCGCTGCCCCGGCACCTCTGTAATCTGATTGGATAATGGACGGGCCGCTCTTATTGGCTGGAGACACGTTACCTACTCGCCTGTAATAGCGCTATAATAGTCCTGTTATCACTGTACAGGGGAGGAGCTTGGCTGCGCTTTATAGGGGGGATTTCATCCCTGGGGGGTCTCATCTGATTTATCTTATGTAACGTAAATCTGTAGGCTCCAAGATACATAAAAGCACGGGGTTTCCTGTGTCCCTGCTGGGCTCTTGTGGTTATTCTCAGTCCTCCTCTCCGTCCTCCCCTCCGTCCTCCGCTTCTGCCCTCCCCTCCGTCCTCCGCTCCGACCTCCGCTCCGTCCTCCCCTCCGTCCTCCGCTCCGTCCTCCGCTCCGCCCTCCCCTCCGTCCTCCCCTCCGTCCTCCCCTCCGTCCTCCGCTCAGCCCTCCCCTCCGTCCTCCGCTCCGCCCTCCCCTCCGCCCTCCGCTCCGCCCTCCCCTCCGTCCTCCCCTCCGTCCTCCTCTCCGTCCTCCCCTCCGTCCTCCCCTCCGCCCTCCGCTCCGTCCTCCGCTCCGTCCTCCGCTCCGTCTTCCGCTCAGTCCTCCGCACTCCCCTCCGTCCTCCCCTCCGCCCTCCGCTCCGTCCTCCGCTCCGTCCTCCGCTCAGTCCTCCGCTGCAGAATATTATAATATACAGCTCATCTACTGCAGAATATTATAATAAACATCTCATCTACTACAGAATAATATAATATACAGCTCATCTACTGCAGAATATTATAATATACAGCTCATCTACTGCAGAATATTATATATACAGCTCATCTTCTGCAGAATATTATAATATACAGCTCATCTACTGCAGAATATTATATATACAGCTCATCTTCTGCAGAATATTATAATATACAGCTCATCTACTGCAGAATATTATATATACAGCTCATCTGCTGCAGAATATTATAATATACAACTCATCTACTGCAGAATATTATATATACAGCTCATCTGCTGCAGAATATTATAATATACAGCTCATCTGCTGCAGAATATTATAATATACAGCTCATCTACTGCAGAATATTATATATACAGCTCATCTTCTGCAGAATATTATAATATACAGCTCATCTACTGCAGAATATTATATATACAGCTCATCTGCTGCAGAATATTATAATATACAACTCATCTACTGCAGAATATTATATATACAGCTCATCTGCTGCAGAATATTATAATATACAGCTCATCTACTGCAGAATATTATAATATACAACTCATCTACTGCAGAATATTATATATACAGCTCATCTGCTGCAGAATATTATAATATACAACTCATCTACTGCAGAATATTATATATACAGCTCATCTGCTGCAGAATATTATAATATACAGCTCATCTACTGCAGAATATTATAATATACAACTCATCTACTGCAGAATATTATATATACAGCTCATCTGCTGCAGAATATTATAATATACAACTCATCTACTGCAGAATATTATATATACAGCTCATCTGCTGCAGAATATTATAATATACAGCTCATCTACTGCAGAATATTATAATATACAGCTCACCTGCTACAGAATATTATAATATACAGCTCATCTACTACAGAATATTATAATATACAGCTCATCTACTACAGAATATTATAATATACAGCTCATCTACTACAGAATATTATAATATACAGCTCATCTGCTGCAGAATATTATATATACAGCTCATCTACTACAGAATATTAAAATATACAGCTCACCTGCTGCAGAATATTATAATATACAGCTCATCTACTGCAGAATATTATATATACAGCTCATCTACTGCAGAATATTATATATACAGCTCATCTACTGCAGAATATTATAATATACAGCTCATCTTCTGCAGAATATTATATATACAGCTCATCTACTGCAGAATATTATAATATACAGCTCATCTTCTGCAGAATATTATAATATACAGCTCATCTGCTGCAGAATATTATAATATACAGCTTATCTACTGCAGAATATTATAATATACAGCTCACCTGCTGCAGAATATTATATATACAGCTCATCTGCTGCAGAATATTATAATATACAGCTCATCTGCTGCAGAATATTATATATACAGCTCATCTACTGCAGAATATTATATATACAGCTCATCTACTGCAGAATATTATAATATACAGCTCATCTTCTGCAGAATATTATAATATACAGCTCATCTTCTGCAGAATATTATAATATACAGCTCATCTACTGCAGAATATTATAATATACAACTCATCTACTACAGAATATTATAATATACAGCTCATCTACTACAGAATATTATAATATACAACTCATCTACTACAGAATATTATAATATACAGCTCATCTACTGCAGAATATTATAATATACAGCTCATCTGCTGCAGAATATTATAATATACAGCTCATCTACTACAGAATATTATAATAAACAGCTCATCTACTGCAGAATATTATAGTATACAGCTCATCTACTGCAGAATATTATAATATACAACTCATCTACTACAGAATATTATAATATACAGCTCATCTACTACAGAATATTATAATATACAGCTCACCTGCTGCAGAATATTATATATACAGCTCATCTGCTGCAGAATATTATAATATACAGCTCATCTGCTGCAGAATATTATAATATACAGCTCATCTACTGCAGAATATTATATATACAGCTCACCTGCTGCAGAATATTATAATATACAGCTCACCTGCTGCAGAATATTATAATAAACATCTCATCTACTACAGAATATTATAATATACAGCTCATCTACTGCAGAATATTATAATATACAGCTCATCTACTACAGAATATTATAATATACAGCTCACCTGCTGCAGAATATTAAAATATACAGCTCATCTACTGCAGAATATTATATATACAGCTCATCTTCTGCAGAATATTATAATATACAGCTCATCTACTGCAGAATATTATATATACAGCTCATCTACTGCAGAATATTATAATATATAGCTCATCTACTGCAGAATATTATAATATACAGGTCACCTGCTGCAGAATATTATAATATACAGCTCATCTACTGCAGAATATTATAATATACAGCTCATCTACTGCAGAATATTATAGATACAGCTCACCTGCTGCAGAATATTATAATATACAGCTCATCTACTGCAGAATATTATAATATACAGCTCACCTGCTGCAGAATATTATATATACAGCTCATCTACTGCAGAATATTATAATATACAGCTCATCTACTGCAGAATATTATAATATACAGCTCACCTGCTGCAGAATATTATAATATACAGCTCATCTACTGCAGAATATTATATATACAGCTCATCTGCTGCAGAATATTATATATACAGCTCATCTACTGCAGAATATTATAATATACAGCTCATCTTCTGCAGAATATTATAATATACAGCTCATCTACTGCAGAATATTATATATACAGCTCGTCTACTGCAGAATATTATAATATACAGCTCACCTGCTGCAGAATATTATATATACAGCTCATCTACTGCAGAATATTATAATATACAGCTCATCTACTGCAGAATATTATAATATACAGCTCACCTGCTACAGAATATTATAATATACAGCTCATCTACTGCAGAATATTATATATACAGCTCATCTACTGCAGAATATTATAATATACAGCTCATCTTCTGCAGAATATTATAATATACAGCTCATCTACTGCAGAATATTATATATACAGCTCATCTACTGCAGAATATTATAATATACAGCTCACCTGCTGCAGAATATTATATATACAGCTCATATACTGCAGAATATTATAATATACAACTCATCTACTGCAGAATATTATAATATACAGCTCATCTTCTGCAGAATATTATAATATACAGCTCATCTACTGCAGAATATTATAATATACAGCTCATCTTCTGCAGAATATTATAATATACCGCTCACCTGCTGCAGAATATTATAATATACAGCTCATCTACTGCAGAATATTATATATACAGCTCATCTTCTGCAGAATATTATAATATCCATCTCATCTACTGCAGAATATTATAATAAACAGCTCATCTACTGCAGAATATTATAATATACAGCTCATCTACTGCAGAATATTATATATACAGCTCATCTACTGCAGAATATTATATATACAGCTCATCTACTGCAGAATATTATAATATACAGCTCATCTACTGCAGAATAATATAATATACATCTCATCTACTGCAGAATATTATATATACAGCTCATCTACTGCAGAATATTATAATATACAGCTCATCTACTGCAGAATATTATAATATCCATCTCATCTACTGCAGAATATTATAATAAACAGGTCATCTACTGCAGAATATTATATATACAGCTCATCTACTGCAGAATATTATAATAAACAGCTCAATACTACAGAATATTATAATATACAGCTCATCTACTGCAGAATATCATATATACAGCTCATCTTCTGCAGAATATTATATATACAGCTCATCTACTGCAGAATATTATATATACAGCTCATCTTCTGCAGAATATTATAATATACAGCTCATCTACTGCAGAATATTATATATACAGCTCATCTACTGCAGAATATTATATATACAGCTCATCTATTGCAGAATATTATAATATACAGCTTATCTACTGCAGAATATTATAATATACAGCTCATCTGCTGCAGAATATTATATATACAGCTCATCTACTGCAGAATATTATATATACAGCTCATCTATTGCAGAATATTATAATATACAGCTCATCTACTGCAGAATATCATATATACAGCTCATCTTCTGCAGAATATTATATATACAGCTCATCTACTGCAGAATATTATATATACAGCTCATCTTCTGCAGAATATTATAATATACAGCTCATCTACTGCAGAATATTATATATACAGCTCATCTATTGCAGAATATTATAATATACAGCTTATCTACTGCAGAATATTATAATATACAGCTCATCTGCTGCAGAATATTATATATACAGCTCACCTGCTGCAGAATATTATATATACAGCTCATCTTCTGCAGAATATTATATATACAGCTCATCTACTGCAGAATATTATATATACAGCTCATCTACTGCAGAATATTATATATACAGCTCATCTACTGCAGAATATTATAATATACAGCTCATCTTCTGCAGAATATTATAATATACAGCTAATCTACTGCAGAATATTATAATATACAGCTCATCTACTGCAGAATATTATAATATACAGCTCATCTACTGCAGAATATTATAATATACAGCTCATCTACTGCAGAATATTATAATATATACAGCTCATCTACTGCAGAATATTATAATATACAGCTCATCTTCTGCAGAATATTATATATACAGCTCATCTACTGCAGAATATTATATATACAGCTCATCTTCTGCAGAATATTATAATATACAGCTAATCTACTGCAGAATATTATAATATACAGCTCATCTACTGCAGAATATTATAATATACAGCTCATCTACTGCAGAATATTATAATATACAGCTCATCTACTGCAGAATATTATAATATATACAGCTCATCTACGGCAGAATATTATAATATACAACTCATCTACTGCAGAATATTATATATACATCTCATCTACTGCAGAATATTATAATATACAGCTCATCTACTGCAGAATATTATATATACAGCTCATCTACTGCAGAATATTATAATAAACAGCTCATCTACTGCAGAATATTATATATACAGCTCATCTGCTGCAGAATATTATATATACAGCTCACCTTCTGCAGAATATTATAATATACAGCTCATCTACTGCAGAATATTATAATATACAGGTCATCTACTGCAGAATATTATAATATACAGGTCATCTTCTGCAGAATATTATATATACAGCTCATCTACTGCAGAATATTATAATATACAGCTCATCTACTGCAGAATATTATATATACAGCTCATCTACTGCAGAATATTATAATATACAGCTCATCTGCTGCAGAATATTATAATATACAGCTCATCTACTGCAGAATATTATAATATACAACTCATCTACTGCAGAATATTATATATACAGCTCATCTTCTGCAGAATATTATAATATATAGCTCAATACTACAGAATAATATAATATACAGCTCATCTACTGCAGAATATTATAATATACAGCTCACCTGCTGCAGAATATTATAATATACAGCTCATCTACTGCAGAATATTATAATATACAGCTCATCTACTGCAGAATATTATATATACAGCTCATCTACTGCAGAATATTATAATATACAGCTCATCTACTGCAGAATATTATATATACAGCTCATCTTCTGCAGAATATTATATATACAGCTCATCTACTGCAGAATATTATAATATACAGCTCATCTACTGCAGAATATTATAATATACAGCTCATCTACTGCAGAATATTATAATATACAGCTCACCTGCTGCAGACTATTATAATATACAACTCATCTACTGCAGAATATTATAATATACAGCTCATCTACTGCAGAATATTATATATACAGCTCATCTACTGCAGAATATTATAATATACAGCTCACCTGCTGCAGAATATTATATATACAGCTCATCTTCTGCAGAATATTATAATATACAGCTCATCTACTGCAGAATATTATAATATACATCTCATCTACTGCAGAATATTATAATATACAGCTCATCTTCAGAATATTATATATACAGCTCATCTACTGCAGAATATTATATATACAGCTCATCTACTGCAGAATATTATAATATCCATCTCATCTACTGCAGAATATTATAATATACAGATCATCTTCTGCAGAATATTATATATACAGCTCATCTACTGCAGAATATTATAATATACAACTCATCTACTGCAGAATATTATAATATACAGCTCATCTACTGCAGAATATTATAATATACAGCTCATCTGCTGCAGAATATTATAATATACAGCTCATCTACTGCAGAATATTATATATACAGCTCATCTTCTGCAGAATATTATATATACAGCTCATCTACTGCAGAATATTATAATATACAACTCATCTACTGCAGAATATTATAATATACAGCTCATCTACTGCAGAATATTATAATATACAGCTCATCTGCTGCAGAATATTATAATATACAGCTCATCTACTGCAGAATATTATAATATACAGGTCATCTACTGCAGAATATTATAATATACAGCTCATCTACTGCAGAATATTATAATATACAACTCATCTACTGCAGAATATTATAATATCCATCTCATCTACTACACAATATTATAATATACAGCTCATCTACTGCATAATATTATAATATACAGCTCACCTGCTGCAGAATATTATATATACAGCTCACCTGCTGCAGAATATTATATATACAGCTCATCTACTGCAGAATATTATATATACAGCTCATCTACTGCAGAATATTATAATATACAGCTCACCTGCTGCAGAATATTATATATACAGCTCATCTGCTGCAGAATATTATATATACAGCTCATCTACTGCAGAATATTATAATATACAGCTCATCTACTGCAGAATATTATAATATACAGCTCATCTACTGCAGAATATTATTATATACAGCTCACCTGCTGCAGAATATTATAATATACAGCTCATCTTCTGCAGAATATTATAAAATGCAGCTCATCTTCTGCAGAATATTATATATACAGCTCATCTACTGCAGAATATTATAATATACAACTCATCTACTGCAGAATATTATAATATACAGCTCATCTACTGCAGAATATTATATATACAGCTCATCTACTGCAGAATATTATAATATACAGCTCACCTGCTGCAGAATATTATATATACAGCTCACTTGCTGCAGAATATTATATATACAGCTCATCTACTGCAGAATATTATAATATACAGCTCATCTACTGCAGAATATTATAATATACAGCTCATCTTCTGCAGAATATTATATATACAGCTCATCTACTGCAGAATATTATAATATACAACTCATCTACTGCAGAATATTATAATATACAGCTCATCTACTGCAGAATATTATATTATACAGCTCATCTACTGCAGAATATTATATATACAGCTCATCTACAGCAGAATATTATAATATACAGCTCATCTACTGCAGAATATTATATATACAGCTCATCTACTGCAGAATATTATATATACAGCTCATCTACTGCAGAATATTATATATACAGCTCATCTACTGCAGAATATTATATATACAGCTCATCTACTGCAGAATATTATAATATACAGCTCATCTACTGCAGAATATTATATATACAGCTCATCTGCTGCAGAATATTATAATATACAGCTCACCTGCTGCAGAATATTATATATACAGCTCATCTGCTGCAGAATATTATAATATACAGCTCATTTACTGCAGAATATTATAATATACAGCTCATCTACTGCAGAATATTATAATATACAGCTCATCTACTGCAGAATATTATATATACAGCTCATCTGCTGCAGAACATTATAATATATAGCTTATCTACTGCAGAATATTATATATACAGCTCATCTACTGCAGAATATTATAATATACAGCTTATCTGCTGCAGAATATTATAATATACAGCTCATCTACTGCAGAATATTATAATATACAGCTCATCTACTGCAGAATATTATATATACAGCTCATCTGCTGCAGAATATTATAATGTACAGCTCATCTACTGCAGAATATTATAATATACAGCTCATCTACTGCAGAATATTATAATATACAGCTCATCTACTGCAGAATATTATATATACAGCTCATCTGCTGCAGAACATTATAATATACAGCTTATCTACTGCAGAATATTATATATACAGCTCATCTGCTGCAGAATATTATAATATACAGCTCATCTACTACAGAATATTATAATATACAGCTCATCTACTACAGAATATTATAATATACAGCTCATCTACTACAGAATATTATAATATACAGCTCATCTGCTGCAGAATATTATATATACAGCTCATCTACTACAGAATATTAAAATATACAGCTCACCTGCTGCAGAATATTATAATATACAGCTCATCTACTGCAGAATATTATATATACAGCTCATCTACTGCAGAATATTATATATACAGCTCATCTACTGCAGAATATTATATATACAGCTCACCTTCTGCAGAATATTATAATATACAGCTAATCTACTGCAGAATATTATAATATACAGCTCACCTGCTGCAGAATATTATATATACAGCTCATCTACTGCAGAATATTATATATACAGCTCATCTACTGCAGAATATTATAATATACAGCTTATCTTCTGCAGAATATTATATATACAGCTCATCTACTGCAGAATATTATAATATACAGCTCATCTTCTGCAGAATATTATAATATACAGCTCATCTGCTGCAGAATATTATAATATACAGCTTATCTACTGCAGAATATTATAATATACAGCTCACCTGCTGCAGAATATTATATATACAGCTCATCTGCTGCAGAATATTATAATATACAGCTCATCTGCTGCAGAATATTATAATATACAGCTCATCTACTGCAGAATATTATATATACAGCTCATCTACTGCAGAATATTATAATATACAGCTCATCTTCTGCAGAATATTATAATATACAGCTCATCTTCTGCAGAATATTATAATATACAGCTCATCTACTACAGAATATTATAATATACAACTCATCTACTACAGAATATTATAATATACAGCTCATCTACTGCAGAATATTATAATATACAGCTCATCTGCTGCAGAATATTATAATATACAGCTCATCTACTGCAGAATATTATAATAAACAGCTCATCTACTGCAGAATATTATAATATACAGCTCATCTACTGCAGAATATTATAATATACAACTCATCTACTACAGAATATTATAATATACAGCTCATCTACTACAGAATATTATAATATACAGCTCACCTGCTGCAGAATATTATATATACAGCTCATCTGCTGCAGAATATTATAATATACAGCTCATCTGCTGCAGAATATTATAATATACAGCTCATCTACTGCAGAATATTATATATACAGCTCACCTGCTGCAGAATATTATAATATACAGCTCACCTGCTGCAGAATATTATAATAAACATCTCATCTACTACAGAATATTATATATACAGCTCACCTGCTGCAGAATATTATAATATACAGCTCACCTGCTGCAGAATATTATAATAAACATCTCATCTACTACAGAATATTATAATATACAGCTCATCTACTGCAGAATATTATAATATACAGCTCATCTACTGCAGAATATTATAATATACAGCTCATCTACTACAGAATATTATAATATACAGCTCACCTGCTGCAGAATATTATAATATACAGCTCATCTACTGCAGAATATTATATATACAGCTCATCTTCTGCAGAATATTATAATATACAGCTCATCTACTGCAGAATATTATATATACAGCTCATCTTCTGCAGAATATTATAATATACAGCTCATCTACTGCAGAATATTATAAATACAGCTCATCTTCTGCAGAATATTATAATATACAGCTCATCTACTGCAGAATATTATAATATATAGCTCATCTACTACAGAATATTATAATATACAGGTCACCTGCTGCAGAATATTATAATATACAGCTCATCTACTGCAGAATATTATAATATACAGCTCATCTACTGCAGAATATTATAGATACAGCTCACCTGCTGCAGAATATTATAATATACAGCTCATCTACTGCAGAATATTATAATATACAGCTCACCTGCTGCAGAATATTATATATACAGCTCATCTACTGCAGAATATTATAATATACAGCTCATCTACTGCAGAATATTATAATATACAGCTCACCTGCTGCAGAATATTATAATATACAGCTCATCTACTGCAGAATATTATATATACAGCTTATCTGCTGCAGAATATTATATATACAGCTCATCTACTGCAGAATATTATAATATACAGCTCATCTTCTGCAGAATATTATAATATACAGCTCATCTACTGCAGAATATTATATATACAGCTCGTCTACTGCAGAATATTATAATATACAGCTCACCTGCTGCAGAATATTATATATACAGCTCATCTACTGCAGAATATTATAATATACAGCTCATCTACTGCAGAATATTATAATATACAGCTCACCTGCTGCAGAATATTATAATATACAGCTCATCTACTGCAGAATATTATATATACAGCTCATCTTCTGCAGAATATTATAATATACAGCTCATCTACTGCAGAATATTATAATATATAGCTCATCTACTGCAGAATATTATAAAATACAGGTCACCTGCTGCAGAATATTATAATATACAGCTCATCTACTGCAGAATATTATAATATACAGCTCATCTACTGCAGAATATTATAGATACAGCTCACCTGCTGCAGAATATTATAATATACAGCTCATCTACTGCAGAATATTATAATATACAGCTCACCTGCTGCAGAATATTATATATACAGCTCATCTACTGCAGAATATTATAATATACAGCTCATCTACTGCAGAATATTATAATATACAGCTCACCTGCTGCAGAATATTATAATATACAGCTCATCTACTGCAGAATATTATATATACAGCTCATCTGCTGCAGAATATTATATATACAGCTCATCTACTGCAGAATATTATAATATACAGCTCATCTTCTGCAGAATATTATAATATACAGCTCATCTACTGCAGAATATTATATATACAGCTCGTCTACTGCAGAATATTATAATATACAGCTCACCTGCTGCAGAATATTATATATACAGCTCATCTACTGCAGAATATTATAATATACAGCTCATCTACTGCAGAATATTATAATATGCAGCTCACCTGCTACAGAATATTATAATATACAGCTCATCTACTGCAGAATATTATATATACAGCTCATCTACTGCAGAATATTATAATATACAGCTCACCTGCTGCAGAATATTATATATACAGCTCATATACTGCAGAATATTATAATATACAACTCATCTACTGCAGAATATTATAATATACAGCTCATCTTCTGCAGAATATTATAATATACAGCTCATCTACTGCAGAATATTATAATATACAGCTCATCTGCTGCAGAATATTATAATATACAGCTCATCTTCTGCAGAATATTATAATATACAACTCATCTACTGCAGAATATTATAATATACAGCTCATCTTCTGCAGAATATTATAATATACCGCTCACCTGCTGCAGAATATTATAATATACAGCTCATCTACTGCAGAATATTATATATACAGCTCATCTACTGCAGAATATTATAATATACAGCTCATCTTCTGCAGAATATTATAATATACCGCTCACCTGCTGCAGAATATTATAATATACAGCTCATCTTCTGCAGAATATTATAATATACCGCTCACCTGCTGCAGAATATTATAATATACAGCTCATCTTCTGCAGAATATTATAATATACCGCTCACCTGCTGCAGAATATTATAATATACAGCTCATCTTCTGCAGAATATTATAATATACCGCTCACCTGCTGCAGAATATTATAATATACAGCTCATCTACTGCAGAATATTATATATACAGCTCATCTTCTGCAGAATATTATAATAAACAGCTCAATACTACAGAATATTATAATATACAGCTCATCTACTGCAGAATATCATATATACAGCTCATCTTCTGCAGAATATTATTTATACAGCTCATCTACTGCAGAATATTATATATACAGCTCATCTTCTGCAGAATATTATAATATACAGCTCATCTACTGCAGAATATTATATATACAGCTCATCTACTGCAGAATATTATAATATACAGCTCATCTACTGCAGAATATTATATATACAGCTCATCTACTGCAGAATATTATAATAAACAGCTCAATACTACAGAATATTATAATATACAGCTCACCTGCTGCAGAATATTATAATATACAGCTCATCTTCTGCAGAATATTATATATACAGCTCATCTACTGCAGAATATTATATATACAGCTCATCTTCTGCAGAATATTATAATATACAGCTCATCTACTGCAGAATATTATATATACAGCTCATCTACTGCAGAATATTATAATATACAGCTTATCTGCTGCAGAATATTATAATATACAGCTCATCTACTGCAGAATATTATAATATACAGCTCATCTACTGCAGAATATTATATATACAGCTCATCTACTGCAGAATATTATAATATACAGCTTATCTGCTGCAGAATATTATAATATACAGCTCATCTACTGCAGAATATTATAATATACAGCTCATCTACTGCAGAATATTATATATACAGCTCATCTGCTGCAGAATATTATAATGTACAGCTCATCTACTGCAGAATATTATAATATACAGCTCATCTACTGCAGAATATTATATATACAGCTCATCTGCTGCAGAACATTATAATATACAGCTTATCTACTGCAGAATATTATATATACAGCTCATCTGCTGCAGAATATTATAATATACAGCTCATCTACTACAGAATATTATAATATACAGCTCATCTACTACAGAATATTATAATATACAGCTCATCTACTACAGAATATTATAATATACAGCTCATCTGCTGCAGAATATTATATATACAGCTCATCTACTACAGAATATTAAAATATACAGCTCACCTGCTGCAGAATATTATAATATACAGCTCATCTACTGCAGAATATTATATATACAGCTCATCTACTGCAGAATATTATATATACAGCTCATCTACTGCAGAATATTATATATACAGCTCATCTACTGCAGAATATTATAATATACAGCTCATCTTCTGCAGAATATTATATATACAGCTCATCTACTGCAGAATATTATAATATACAGCTCATCTTCTGCAGAATATTATAATATACAGCTCATCTACTACAGAATATTATAATATACAGCTCATCTACTGCAGAATATTATAATATACAGCTCATCTTCTGCAGAATATTATATATACAGCTCACCTACTGCAGAATATTATAATATACAGCTCATCTTCTGCAGAATATTATAATATACAGCTCATCTACTGCAGAATATTATATATACAGCTCATCTACTGCAGAATATTATATATACAGCTCATCTACTGCAGAATATTATATATACAGCTCATCTACTGCAGAATATTATATATACAGCTCATCTACTGCAGAATATTATAATATACAGCTCATCTTCTGCAGAATATTATAATATACAGCTCATCTACTACAGAATATTATAATATACAGCTTATCTGCTGCAGAATATTATAATATACAGCTTATCTACTGCAGAATATTATAATATACAGCTCACCTGCTGCAGAATATTATATATACAGCTCATCTACTACAGAATATTATAATATACAGCTCATCTGCTGCAGAATATTATAATATACAGCTCATCTGCTGCAGAATATTATAATATACAGCTCATCTACTGCAGAATATTATATATACAGCTCATCTACTGCAGAATATTATATATACAGCTCATCTACTGCAGAATATTATAATATACAGCTCATCTTCTGCAGAATATTATAATATACAGCTCATCTTCTGCAGAATATTATAATATACAGCTCATCTACTGCAGAATATTATAATATACAACTCATCTACTACAGAATATTATAATATACAGCTCATCTACTACAGAATATTATAATATACAACTCATCTACTACAGAATATTATAATATACAGCTCATCTACTGCAGAATATTATAATATACAGCTCATCTGCTGCAGAATATTATAATATACAGCTCATCTACTACAGAATATTATAATAAACAGCTCATCTACTGCAGAATATTATAATATACAGCTCATCTACTGCAGAATATTATAATATACAACTCATCTACTACAGAATATTATAATATACAGCTCATCTACTACAGAATATTATAATATACAGCTCACCTGCTGCAGAATATTATAATATACAGCTCATCTACTGCAGAATATTATATATACAGCTCACCTGCTGCAGAATATTATAATATACAACTCATCTACTACAGAATATTATAATATACAACTCATCTACTACAGAATATTATAATATACAGCTCATCTGCTGCAGAATATTATAATATACAGCTCATCTGCTGCAGAATATTATAATATACAGCTCATCTACTGCAGAATATTATATATACAGCTCATCTGCTGCAGAATATTATATATACAGCTCATCTACTGCAGAATATTATAATATACAGCTCATCTACTACAGAATATTATAATATACAGCTCATCTACTACAGAATATTATAATATACAGCTCACCTGCTGCAGAATATTATAATATACAGCTCATCTACTGCAGAATATTATATATACAGCTCATCTTCTGCAGAATATTATAATATACAGCTCATCTACTGCAGAATATTATATATACAGCTCATCTACTGCAGAATATTATAATATATAGCTCATCTACTGCAGAATATTATAATATACAGGTCACCTGCTGCAGAATATTATAATATACAGCTCATCTACTGCAGAATATTATAATATACAGCTCATCTACTGCAGAATATTATAGATACAGCTCACCTGCTGCAGAATATTATAATATACAGCTCATCTACTGCAGAATATTATAATATACAGCTCACCTGCTGCAGAATATTATATATACAGCTCATCTACTGCAGAATATTATAATATACAGCTCATCTACTGCAGAATATTATAATATACAGCTCACCTGCTGCAGAATATTATAATATACAGCTCATCTACTGCAGAATATTATATATACAGCTCATCTGCTGCAGAATATTATATATACAGCTCATCTACTGCAGAATATTATAATATACAGCTCATCTTCTGCAGAATATTATAATATACAGCTCATCTACTGCAGAATATTATATATACAGCTCGTCTACTGCAGAATATTATAATATACAGCTCATCTACTGCAGAATATTATAATATACAGCTCATCTACTGCAGAATATTATAATATACAGCTCACCTGCTACAGAATATTATATATACAGCTCATCTACTGCAGAATATTATAATATACAGCTCATCTACTGCAGAATATTATAATATACAGCTCACCTGCTACAGAATATTATAATATACAGCTCATCTACTGCAGAATATTATATATACAGCTCATCTACTGCAGAATATTATAATATACAGCTCATCTTCTGCAGAATATTATAATATACAGCTCATCTACTGCAGAATATTATATATACAGCTCATCTACTGCAGAATATTATAATATACAGCTCACCTGCTGCAGAATATTATATATACAGCTCATATACTGCAGAATATTATAATATACAACTCATCTACTGCAGAATATTATAATATACAGCTCATCTTCTGCAGAATATTATAATATACAGCTCATCTACTGCAGAATATTATAATATACAGCTCATCTTCTGCAGAATATTATAATATACCGCTCACCTGCTGCAGAATATTATAATATACAGCTCATCTACTGCAGAATATTATATATACAGCTCATCTTCTGCAGAATGTTATAATATCCATCTCATCTACTGCAGAATATTATAATAAACAGCTCATCTACTGCAGAATATTATATATACAGCTCATCTACTGCAGAATATTATATATACAGCTCATCTACTGCAGAATATTATAATATCCATCTCATCTACTGCAGAATATTATAATAAACAGGTCATCTACTGCAGAATATTATATATACAGCTCATCTACTGCAGAATATTATAATAAACAGCTCAATACTACAGAATATTATAATATACAGCTCATCTACTGCAGAATATCATATATACAGCTCATCTTCTGCAGAATATTATATATACAGCTCATCTACTGCAGAATATTATATATACAGCTCATCTTCTGCAGAATATTATAATATACAGCTCATCTACTGCAGAATATTATATATACAGCTCATCTATTGCAGAATATTATAATATACAGCTTATCTACTGCAGAATATTATAATATACAGCTCATCTGCTGCAGAATATTATATATACAGCTCATCTACTGCAGAATATTATATATACAGCTCATCTATTGCAGAATATTATAATATACAGCTCATCTACTGCAGAATATCATATATACAGCTCATCTTCTGCAGAATATTATATATACAGCTCATCTACTGCAGAATATTATATATACAGCTCATCTTCTGCAGAATATTATAATATACAGCTCATCTACTGCAGAATATTATATATACAGCTCATCTATTGCAGAATATTATAATATACAGCTCATCTACTAAGAATATTATATATACAGCTCATCTTCTGCAGAATATTATAATATACAGCTCATCTACTGCAGAATATTATATATACAGCTCGTCTACTGCAGAATATTATAATATACAGCTCACCTGCTGCAGAATATTATATATACAGCTCATCTACTGCAGAATATTATAATATACAGCTCATCTACTGCAGAATATTATAATATACAGCTCACCTGCTACAGATTATTATAATATACAGCTCATCTACTGCAGAATATTATATATACAGCTCATCTACTGCAGAATATTATAATATACAGCTTATCTGCTGCAGAATATTATAATATACAGCTCATCTTCTGCAGAATATTATAATATACAGCTCATCTACTGCAGAATATTATATATACAGCTCATCTACTGCAGAATATTATAATATACAGCTCATCTGCTGCAGAATATTATATATACAGCTCACCTGCTGCAGAATATTATAATATACAGCTCACCTGCTGCAGAATATTATATATACAGCTCATCTTCTGCAGAATATTATATATACAGCTCATCTACTGCAGAATATTATAATATACAGCTCATCTTCTGCAGAATATTATATATACAGCTCATCTCCTGCAGAATATTATATATACAGCTCATCTTCTGCAGAATATTATAATATACAGCTAATCTACTGCAGAATATTATAATATACAGCTCATCTACTGCAGAATATTATAATATACAGCTCATCTACTGCAGAATATTATAATATACAGCTCATCTACTGCAGAATATTATAATATATACAGCTCATCTACGGCAGAATATTATAATATACAACTCATCTACTGCAGAATATTATATATACATCTCATCTACTGCAGAATATTATAATATACAGCTCATCTACTGCAGAATATTATATATACAGCTCATCTACTGCAGAATATTATAATAAACAGCTCATCTACTGCAGAATATTATATATACAGCTCATCTGCTGCAGAATATTATATATACAGCTCACCTTCTGCAGAATATTATATATACAGCTCATCTACTGCAGAATATTATAATATACAGGTCATCTACTGCAGAATATTATAATATACAGGTCATCTACTGCAGAATATTATATATACAGCTCATCTACTGCAGAATATTATAATATACAGCTCATCTACTGCAGAATATTATATATACAGCTCATCTACTGCAGAATATTATAATATACAGCTCATCTGCTGCAGAATATTATAATATACAGCTCATCTACTGCAGAATATTATAATATACAACTCATCTACTGCAGAATATTATATATACAGCTCATCTTCTGCAGAATATTATAATATATAGCTCAATACTACAGAATAATATAATATACAGCTCATCTACTGCAGAATATTATAATATACAGCTCATCTACTGCAGAATATTATAATATACAGCTCATCTACTGCAGAATATTATATATACAGCTCACCTGCTGCAGAATATTATAATATACAGCTCATCTACTGAAGAATATTATAATATACAGCTCATCTACTGCAGAATATTATATATACAGCTCATCTACTGCAGAATATTATAATATACAACTCATCTACTGCAGAATATTATAATATACATCTCATCTACTGCAGAATATTATAATATACAGCTCATCTTCTGCAGAATATTATATATACAGCTCATCTACTGCAGAATATTATATATACAGCTCATCTACTGCAGAATATTATAATATACAGCTCATCTACTGCAGAATATTATAATATCCATCTCATCTACTGCAGAATATTATAATATACAGATCATCTTCTGCAGAATATTATATATACAGCTCATCTACTGCAGAATATTATAATATACAACTCATCTACTGCAGAATATTATAATATACAGCTCATCTACTGCAGAATATTATAATATACAGCTCATCTGCTGCAGAATATTATAATATACAGCTCATCTACTGCAGAATATTATATATACAGCTCATCTTCTGCAGAATATTATATATACAGCTCATCTACTGCAGAATATTATAATATACAACTCATCTACTGCAGAATATTATAATATACAGCTCATCTACTGCAGAATATTATAATATACAGCTCATCTGCTGCAGAATATTATAATATACAGCTCATCTACTGCAGAATATTATAATATACAGGTCATCTACTGCAGAATATTATAATATACAGCTCATCTACTGCAGAATATTATAATATACAACTCATCTACTGCAGAATATTATAATATCCATCTCATCTACTACACAATATTATAATATACAGCTCATCTACTGCATAATATTATAATATACAGCTCACCTGCTGCAGAATATTATATATACAGCTCACCTGCTGCAGAATATTACATATACAGCTCATCTACTGCAGAATATTATATATACAGCTCATCTACTGCAGAATATTATAATATACAGCTCACCTGCTGCAGAATATTATATATACAGCTCATCTGCTGCAGAATATTATATATACAGCTCATCTACTGCAGAATATTATAATATACAGCTCATCTACTGCAGAATATTATAATATACAGCTCATCTACTGCAGAATATTATTATATACAGCTCACCTGCTGCAGAATATTATAATATACAGCTCATCTTCTGCAGAATATTATAAAATGCAGCTCATCTTCTGCAGAATATTATATATACAGCTCATCTACTGCAGAATATTATAATATACAGCTCATCTTCTGCAGAATATTATATATATAGCTCATCTACTGCAGAATATTATAATATACAACTCATCTACTGCAGAATATTATAATATACAGCTCATCTACTGCAGAATATTATATATACAGCTCATCTACTGCAGAATATTATAATATACAGCTCACCTGCTGCAGAATATTATATATACAGCTCACCTGCTGCAGAATATTATATATACAGCTCATCTACTGCAGAATATTATAATATACAGCTCATCTACTGCAGAATATTATAATATACAGCTCATCTTCTGCAGAATATTATATATACAGCTCATCTACTGCAGAATACTATAATATACAACTCATCTACTGCAGAATATTATAATATACAGCTCATCTACTGCAGAATATTATATTATACAGCTCATCTACTGCAGAATATTATATATACAGCTCATCTACAGCAGAATATTATAATATACAGCTCATCTACTGCAGAATATTATATATACAGCTCATCTACTGCAGAATATTATATATACAGCTCATCTACTGCAGAATATTATAATATACAGCTCATCTACTGCAGAATATTATATATACAGCTCATCTGCTGCAGAATATTATAATATACAGCTCACCTGCTGCAGAATATTATATATACAGCTCATCTGCTGCAGAATATTATAATATACAGCTCATTTACTGCAGAATATTATAATATACAGCTCATCTACTGCAGAATATTATAATATACAGCTCATCTACTGCAGAATATTATATATACAGCTCATCTGCTGCAGAACATTATAATATATAGCTTATCTACTGCAGAATATTATATATACAGCTCATCTACTGCAGAATATTATAATATACAGCTTATCTGCTGCAGAATATTATAATATACAGCTCATCTACTGCAGAATATTATAATATACAGCTCATCTACTGCAGAATATTATATATACAGCTCATCTGCTGCAGAATATTATAATGTACAGCTCATCTACTGCAGAATATTATAATATACAGCTCATCTACTGCAGAATATTATAATATACAGCTCATCTACTGCAGAATATTATATATACAGCTCATCTGCTGCAGAACATTATAATATACAGCTCATCTACTACAGAATATTATAATATACAGCTCATCTACTGCAGAATATTATAATATATAGCTCAATACTACAGAATATGATAATATACAGCTTATCTACTGCAGAATATTATATATACAGCTCATCTACTGCAGAATATTATAATATACAGCTCATCTACTACAGAATATTATAATATACAGCTCACCTGCTGCAGAATATTATAATATACAGCTCATCTACTGCAGAATATTATATATACAGCTCATCTACTGCAGAATATTATAATATACAGCTCATCTACTACAGAATATTATAATATACAGCTCATCTACTACAGAATATTATATATACAGCTCATCTACTGCAGAATATTATATATACAGCTCATCTACTGCAGAATATTATAATATACAGCTCATCTACTGCAGAATATTATAATATACAGCTCATCTACTGCAAAATATTATAATATACAGCTCATCTACTGCAGAATATTATAATATACAGCTCATCTACTACAGAATATTATAATATACAGCTCATCTACTACAGAATATTATAATATACAGCTCATCTACTGCAGAATATTATAATATACAGCTCATCTACTGCAGAATATTATAATATACAGCTCATCTACTGCAGAATATTATAATATACAACTCATCTACTGCAGAATATTATAATATACAGCTCATCTACTGCAAAATATTATAATATACAGCTCATCTACTGCAGAATATTATAATATACAGCTCAATACTACAGAATATTATAATATACAGCTCATCTTCTGCAGCTGTATATTATAATATTCTGTAGTAGATGAGCTGTATATTATAATATTTTGCAGTAGATGAGCTGTATATTATAATATTCTGCAGTAGATGAGCTGTATATATAATATTCTGCAGTAGATGAGCTGTATATTATAATATTCTGCAGTAGATGAGCTGTATATATAATATTCTGCAGTAGATGAGCTGTATATTATAATATTCTGCAGTAGATAAGCTGTATATATAATATTCTGTAGTAGATGAGCTGTATATTATAATATTCTGCAGCAGATGAGCTGTATATTATAATATTCTGCAGCAGGTGAGCTGTATATTATAATATTCTGCAGCAGGTGAGCTGTATATTATAATATTCTGTAGTAGATGAGCTGTATATTATAATATTCTGCAGTAGATAAGCTGTATATTATAATATTCTGTAGTAGATGAGCAGTATATTATAATATTCTGCAGAAGATGAGCTGTATATTATAATATTCTGCAGTAGATGAGCTGTACATTATAATATTCTGCAGTAGATGAGCTGTACATTATAATATTCTGCAGCAGGTGAGCTGTATATTATAATATTCTGCAGTAATTGAGCTGTATATTATAATATTCTGCAGTAGATGAGCTGTATATTATAATATTCTGCAGAAGATGAGCTGTATATTATAATATTCTGCAGAAGATGAGCTGTATATTATAATATTCTGCAGTAGATGAGCTGTACATTATAATATTTTGCAGTAGATGAGCTGTACATTATAATATTCTGCAGCAGATGAGCTGTATATATAATATTCTGCAGTAGATGAGCTGTATATTATAATATTCTGCAGCAGGTGAGCTGTATATATAATATTCTGTAGTAGATGAGCTGTATATTATAATATTCTGCAGTAGATGAGCTGTATATTATAATATTTGGCAGTAGATGAGCTGTATATTATAATATTCTGCAGCAGGTGAGCTGTATATTACAATATTCTGCAGAAGATGAGCTGTATATATAATATTCTGCAGTAGATGAGCTGTATATTATAATATTCTGCAGAATATGAGCTGTATATTATAATATTCTGCAGTAGATGAGTTGTATATTATAATATTCTGTAGTAGATGATCTGTATATATAATATTCTGCACGAGATGAGCTGTATATTATAATATTCTGCAGAAGATGAGCTGTATATTATAATATTCTGTAGTAGATGATCTGTATATTATAATATTCTGCAGTAGATGAGCTGTATATTATAATATTCTGCAGTAGATGAGCTGTATATTATATTATTCTGCAGTAGATGAGCTGTATATTATAATATTCTGCAGTAGATGAGCTGTATATATAATATTGTGCACGAGATGAGCTGTATATTATAATATTCTGCAGAAGATGAGCTGTATATTATATTATTCTGCAGCAGGTGAGCTGTATATATAATATTCTGCAGTAGATGAGCTGTATATTATAATATTCTGCAGTAGATGAGTTGTATATTATAATATTCTGCAGTAGATGAGCTGTATATTATAATATTCTGCAGTAGATGAGCTGTATATTATAATATTCTGCAGTAGATGAGCTGTATATATAATATTCTGCAGCAGGTGAGCTGTATATATAATATTCTGCAGTAGATGAGCTGTATATTATAATATTCTGCAGTAGATGAGCTGTATATATAATATTCTGCAGCAGGTGAGCTGTATATTATAATATTCTGCAGCAGGTGAGCTGTATATTATAATATTCTGTAGTAGATGAGCTGTATATTATAATATTCTGCAGCAGGTGAGCTGTTTATTATAATATTCTGCAGTAGATGAGATGGATATTATAATATTCTGCAGCAGGTGAGCTGTTTATTATAATATTCTGCAGTAGATGAGATGGATATTATAATATTCTGCAGTAGATGAGCTGTATATATAATATTCTGCAGCAGGTGAGCTGTATATTATATTATTCTGCAGTAGATGAGATGTATATTATAATATTCTGCAGTAGATGAGCTGTATATTATATTATTCTGCAGCAGGTGAGCTGTATATATAATATTCTGCAGTAGATGAGCTGTATATATAATATTCCTCAGCAGGTGAGCTGTATATTATAATATTCTGCGGTAGATGAGATGTATATTATAATATTCTTCAGTAGATGAGCTGTATTTTATAATATTCTGTAGTAGATGAGCTGTATATTATAATATTCTGCAGTAGATGAGCTGTATATTATAATATTCAGCAGTAGATGAGCTGTATATTATAATATTCTGCAGTAGATGAGCTGTATATTATAATATTCAGCAGTAGATGAGCTGTATATTATAATATTCTGCAGTAGATGAGCTGTATATTATAATATTCTGCAGTAGATGAGCTGTATATTATATTATTCTGCAGTAGATGAGCTGTATATTATAATATTCTGCAGTAGATGAGCAGTATATTATAATATTCTGCAGCAGGTGAGCTGTATATTATAATATTCTGCAGTAGATGAGCTGTATATTATATTATTCTGCAGCAGGTGAGCTGTATATATAATATTCTGCAGTAGATGAGCTGTATATTATAATATTCTGCAGTAGATGAGCTGTATATTATAATATTCTGCAGTAGATGAGCTGTATATTATAATATTCTGCAGCAGATGAGCTGTATATTATAATATTCTGCAGCAGGTGAGCTGTATATTATAATATTCGCAGTAGATAAGCTGTATATTATAATATTCTGCAGCAGATAAGCTGTATATTATAATATTCTGCAGTAGATGAGCTGTATATATAATATTCTGCAGTAGATGAGCTGTATATTATAATATTCTGCAGCAGGTGAGCTGTATATAATAATATTCTGCAGTAGATGAGCTGTATATTATAATATTCTGCAGTAAATGAGCTGTATATTATAATATTCTGCAGCAGGTGAGCTGTATATTATAATAGTCTGCAGTAGATGAGCTGTATATTATAATATTCTGCAGTAGATGAGATGTATATTATAATATTCTGCAGAAGATGAGCTGTATATATAATATTCTGCAGCAGGTGAGCTGTATATTATATTATTCTGTAGTAGATGAGTTGTCTATTATAATATTCTGCAGTAGATGAGCTGTATATATAATATTCTGCAGAAGATGAGCTGTATATTATAATATTTTGCAGTAGATGAGCCGTATATTATAATATTCTGCCGTAGATGAGCTGTATATATTATAATATTCTGCAGTAGATGAGATGTATATTATAATATTCTGCAGTAGATGAGCTGTATATTATAATATTCTGCAGTAGATGAGCTGTATATTATAATATTCTGCAGCAGGTGAGCTGTATATTATATTATTCTGCAGTAGATGAGCTGTATATTATAATATTCTGCAGCAGGTGAGCTGTATATTATAATATTCTGTAGTAGATGAGCTGTATATTATAATATTCTGCAGCAGGTGAGCTGTATATTATAATATTCTGCAGAAGATGAGCTGTATATTATAATATTCTGCAGTAGATGAGCTGTATATTATAATATTCTGCAGCAGGTGAGCTGTATATTATAATATTCTGCAGTAGATGAGCTGTATATTATAATATTCTGCAGAAGATGAGCTGTATATTATAATATTCTGCAGTAGATGAGCTGTATATTATAATATTCTGCAGCAGATGAGCTGTATATTATAATATTCTGCAGCAGGTGAGCTGTATATTATAATATTCTGCAGTAGATGAGTTGTATATTATATTATTCTGCAGCAGGTGAGCTGTATATTATAATATTCTGCAGTAGATGAGCTGTATATTATAATATTCTGCAGCAGGTGAGCTGTATATTATAATATTCTGCAGTAGATGAGCTGTATATTATAATATTCTGCAGTAGATGAGCTGTATATATAATATTCTGCAGTAGATGAGCTGTATATTATAATATTCTGCAGTAGATGAGTTGTATATTATATTATTCTGCAGTAGATGAGCTGTATATTATAATATTCTGCAGCAGGTGAGCTGTATATTATATTATTCTGCAGTAGATAAGCTGTATATTATAATATTCTGCAGCAGGTGAGCTGTATATATAATATTCTGCAGAAGATGAGCTGTATATTATAATATTCTACAGTAGATGAGCTGTATATATAATATTCTGTAGTAGATGAGCTGTATATTATAATATTCTGCAGTAGATGAGCTGTATATATAATATTCTGCAGTAGATGAGCTGTATATTATAATATTCTGCAGCAGGTGAGCTGTATATTATAATATTCTGCAGTAGATGAGTTGTATATTATAATATTCTGCAGCAGGTGAGCTGTATATATAATATTCTGCAGTAGATGAGCTGTATATTATAATATTCTGCAGCAGGTGAGCTGTATATTATATTATTCTGCAGTAGATGAGCTGTATATTATAATATTCTGCAGTAGATGAGTTGTATATTATAATATTCTGCAGCAGGTGAGCTGTATATATAATATTCTGCAGTAGATGAGCTGTATATTATAATATTCTGCAGCAGGTGAGCTGTATATTATATTATTCTGCAGTAGATAAGCACGGGGGTCAGTGGGTGCTCTTGTCTGCTGGCCCAGCTATCTTTAGACCAGGGCTCATATCATTGAATGCCCGATCTCTTTTACCGTGGGCAGAACACTAAGACAACACAGAGTGATGGTAAACAGTGTGGCAATAATTTATTGAACCACCAGCAATCAATAACATATAGAACAGTCCCAGCAAATCCATCAGATGGTACAAATTACAGAGTCTCACCCTTCCGCTGGCCCGCTTGGATTAGAGCCGTGAGATATGTGGCCAGGTGACCTGATTGTCCCAACCTGGATTTTTCAAATCGTCTCTGAATTTCATCAATGGTCAATGGAGCAGATCTGTATTTTTCCAGCCAGACTGTGGTCCCTTAGGCTAACATCATATAGAGTCTCCCCAAAAAGACGCAGATACTCCTTTTTTATAGTTCACATTTGTCCTTTCAAGCCATTATTCAGAATTTAAGGGTCAGGGATCATGATTAGTGTTGAGCGAGCATGCTCAACACTGCTCGGTACTTGCACGAGCATCTCACTACTCGGGATGTTCGGCGAGCACCGAGCATTTCCGGGTTACTCGGGCAGGAGCTCGGGTCTCCGCCCTGCATGTTTGGCGCTCTTTACAGAGCCAATGAACATGCAGGGATTGCCAGCCAGTCACTGTAATGCCGCAGCCTTGTTGGTTGTGGGCATTACAGTGATTGGCTGGCCGCACAGCGTCACCTTGAGTATTTAAAACCGGGTGCCGCCATCTTGGACACAGTCACTCCGGATCAGACAGTGTAGGGAGAGTGCTGCTGAGCTAGGGAGAGATTTATACTGCGAAATAGGTAGTGTAGAGTCTCTAAAGCCTGCAAAATCAAACAGTCCTTCTGAGGACTAATATTCATCCCAGATATCAGGCAGGCAGGCAGGCTGTAAAGGAGACGTAGTGGTTATACCAACAAACACTGCATTACAGTCCTGTGTGCTGCTGTTGCTCAAATTGCTAGACTTAGCCCCAGGTCTCAGGGGCCAGGAAAAATTCTTTTTTTTTTATCTAAATCCTCTTTTTTTTTTTTTTTCCTCACTCAGACTGTACAAATACCCATCTTATTAACCTTTTGGTATTTTTTCCCCACAAAAAAAAAATTGAGTGTGTCTGTGAGTGTTCAGACACAAATATATCTGTTTAAAAGAGTCTGGTTTCGGCCAGATAGCTAGAACTGTGGTTTTGCAGTTCCACGGTTCAAATCTATGAATTATCTACTTTTTTGCCTTTTTTCCATAATAAAAAACAGTTTGAGTGTCTCGCTGACTGTTCAGGCACAAATATATCTGTTTAAAATATTCTGGTGAAGGCCAGATAACTAGAACTGTGGTTTTCCTCTTCCACGGTTCAAATCTGGGTGTAATCCACCTTTTTGCCTTTTTTACATAAAAAAAACAGTTTGAGTGTCTCGCTGACTGTTCAGACACAAATATATCTGTTTAAAAGATTCTGGTGTAGGCCAGAGAAATAGAACTGTGGTTTTCCTCTTCCATGGTTCAAATCTGGGTTTAATCCACCTTTTTGCCTTTTTTACATAAAAAAAAACAGTTTGTGTGTCTCGCTGACTGTTCAGACACAAATATATCTGTTTAAAAGATTCTGGTGTAGGCCAGAGAAATAGAACTGCGGTTTTCCTCTTCCACTGTTCTAATCTCCTTTTTATTACCCTTTTGCCATTGATAGTGCGAGCGTAAGCTAGTATACTTCATTTACAATGGGCAAGGCGCGTGGCAAAGGACGTCGAACTGGACGTTCTGGTGATGGTGCGTGCAGAGGACGGGGCCGTGGCCAAGGTGAAAATGTGCCACAACCAACAGCCACATCTTCTCGCTTCCAGTTCTTGACCGAATTACTAGGGAAGCACACAACAAAAACACTTTTGCCAACTGATCAGTGTGAACAGATTATTAATTGGATAGCAGATAATACTTCCAGTCACCCTGGCACCACCATCTCCAGTCTGTCTTCCACACGATCAAGTCTTAGTAGCCGTGAGTCTCGACCGCATACTCCTCCTCACCCTGATGCTCCTTCCTCCCACCATGCCGAGTGTCCTCAGACAGCAACTAAATCCCACACTTGGACACTCTGAAGAGCTGTTCACTGGTCCATTTCCATATTTGGGCCCCTCGCCTGCTCCGCTTGAAGTGGTGAAAGAGGAGATCCCATGTAGCGATGGCCAAATATTTGAACAGCCACGGCCACAGGAAGGCGACGCTGGCAATTTGTCACAAGAGGTGGACGATGACGAAACACAATTGCCAGGAAGTGAGGAGGAGGACCGTGGTGCGGAAGTGGAAGAGGAGGAGGTGGTGGATGATCTAGTAACTGACCCAACGTGGCAGGAGGACACGCAGAGCGAGGCAAGCAGCACACAGGTGGAGGGAGACAGAGTACCCCAACAGGAAGGAAGAAGCAGTGTGGTGGCCGCAGACAGAAGGCGGGCAACCATTCCCTGTAACACCAACACGAGGGACGTTGCCAGTACAACCGGTAGGTCTTCCAGAGTCTGAAATTTTTTTAAGACTCTGTTAATAACCCCAAAAAGGCCATTTGTACCACCTGCCAGGCCAGCATCAGCAGGGGTGACAAAACTACCAGCCTGACCACC
Organism: Phyllobates terribilis; assembly: GCF_046119375.1. NCBI lineage: Eukaryota > Metazoa > Chordata > Amphibia > Anura > Dendrobatidae > Phyllobates > Phyllobates terribilis. Next base: position 796,402 of record NW_027363136.1, on the reverse strand, counting down.
ACCAGCATGATCAGGCACATGTCAGCAAAGCACCCGACTTTGTGGGGTGAATCCCAGGGTCCACGACCAGTGTCAGTGGGTATCACCACTGATTCTTCCTCTGTTGTGCGTGTAAGAGAACCCCCTGTTGTGCGTGCAAGGCAATCCCCTGTCCATACTGCATGCAAAGATGCCCCCTCTTCTTAGTCTTCACTTGTTATGGCAGTTTCTCAAGAAACAGCATCAACGTCCACGTCCCACCGCAGCGTTCAATTGTCCATATCCCAGACATTTGAACGAAAGCGCAAATTCGCAGCCAAACGCCCCACAGGCCACAGTCCTAAATTTGCACATTTCACGACTGCTTGCGTTGGAAATGCTGCCTTTTAGGCTGGTGGAGACGGAATCCTTCCGCAACCTTATGGCGGTGGCCGTCCCTCGGTACTCGGTCCCCAGCCGACACTATTTTGCCCGGTGTGCCATCCCCGCACTACACAAGCACGTAACCCAAAACATCTGCCGTGCCCTCAACAACACAGTTACTGGGAGAGTCCACCCGAGAACGGACACTTGGACAAGTGCTTGTGGCCAGGGACGGTACATCTCCCTGACGGAACAATGGGTAAACATAGTGGAAGCCATGACCCAGTCGAACCTTGGGACGGAACACATCCTCCCCACACCGAGGATTGCGGGCCCTATGTCTGTCAGAGTTGCCCCCACAGTGTACAGCTCCTGCGCATCATCCTCCTCCTCCTCCTCATGTTCAGCCTCCATCTCAGATATCACCACATCAGTTACAAGCTGGAAGCACTGCAGTACTGCCTCAGCCAAGCGGCAACAGGCTGTGCTGAAACTCATAAGCTTAGGTGATAAACCTCACACTGCTTGTGAGTTGTGGACAGCTGTGAAAGAGCAGGCAGATCTGTGGCTGAGATCGCTGAACCTACATCCAGGCATGGTCGTGTGTGACAATGGCTGTAACCTGGTGGCGGCTCTGAGGCGAGGCGAGATCACACACGTACCATGCCTGGCTCATGTGCTTAACCTCGTGGTTCAGCGATTTCTTAAATCATACCCCGAGTTGCCAGATCTGCTCGTCAAAGTACGCCACCTGTCAGCTCATTTTCGGAACTCGGCTACAGCTTCCGCCGCCCTTGCTGTGTTGCTGCAGCGTTTGCAGCTTCCGGCACACCGACTGGTGTGTGATGGAACAATGGAACTCTACCCTCCACATGTTGCAAAGGATTTGTGAGCAGAAGAGAGCAGTTGTGGAGTACCAGCTGCAACAAGGCCGTCGATATTCAGGTCAGACTCCACACATAAGACCTCAGGAGTGGACCTGGATGTCTGACATATGTACCATCCTGACAAACTTTGAGGAGTCCACCAAGATGGTGAGTGGCGATGACGCCATCATTAGCGTCAGCATCCCACTTGTCTGTATTTTGCAATTCTCTCTGCAGAGAATTAAAGAGGAGGCATTGCAGCCAGAGTATGATGAGATGGATCAAGAAGCCATAGCGGGCAATTACACACAGCCAAGCCTCATCTCATCCTAACGTGCATTGGGGACAATGAGAGAGAGGAGGAGGAAGAACAGGAGCTGGTATCATGCGCTGTAGACGGTAGTACCTGTACAACGGACATACCATCGGTTCAGCGTGGATAGCCTGAGGACAGGGGGGTGGGGGAGGAGGAGGAGGAGAGCATGGTCAGTCGTCATCTTGGTGAGGACACGGAAATCTTGCCCGTTACCAGTCTGGCACGCATGGCTGACTTTATGTTACGCTGCCTTAACCGTGACCCTCGCGTTGTCAAAATGTTGGGTGACTGTAATTACTGGTTGGTGACACTTTTAGACTCCCGCTACAAGGAGAACTTTCACTCTCTTATTCCTGAGGTGGAGAGGTCTACAAAAATGGGGCAGTACCAAAAGGTCCTTGCTGCAGAACTGTTAAAAAAATTCCAATCTGAACACGCTAGCGGCAGAGGTCACAATTTGTTGCCCAACCAAGGCGTACATGCGAAAGAGACGCAACTCCAATCCAGCAGAGGCAGGGGAACACTGTCAACGTTCTGGAACAGTTTTCTGAGACCTGCCCAGCTTACAGGCCCTGAGGCGCGGGGTACTCTCACAAGGAGTGGAAAGTTTCAAAAGATGGTGATGGAGTACCTTGCTGACCGTGCCAGCGTCCTCCGTGATTCCTCTGTGCCTTTTAATTATTGGGTATCCAAGCTGGACACTTGGAATGAACTCGCTCTGTATGCTTTGGAGGTCCTGGCCTGCCCTGCCGCTAGCGTGTTATCGGAGCGTGTTTTTAGTGCCGCTGGAGGAATTATAACTGATAAGCGCACTCGCCTGTCAACTGACAGTGCTGACAAGCTGACCCTTATCAAAATGAACAAGGGCTGGATTGGGCCAGACTTCTCATCACCACCAAATGACAGCAGAGTAACATAAAGTCAAAACCACTGTGTTATTTAGGGAGGTGTAATCCCATGCACGGCTTCACACCCACACATGGGTATACGCTTCCTCATTTCGGCTGTTTTTTGCTCTTCTCCTTATCCTCAGCCTCCACCACCACTATACCACCAGGGTGACCGTTGTCCGTGTTTCCAGCATTGCAAGTTCCTCCGTCCTAATTTTTGGCAGCTTTTGCTTGGAAGGCATAGGCAAAGACTATGGGAGACCCACTCCCCAATAATGGGAATAATGTTTTTAATATGCTGTACTGCATGGCTCTTGTAAGGGGCATTAAAATCGTCTTGTTAAGCTACTGTGACCTCCACGTCTCTTCCAAGGGTCATTGATATTGTCTTTTTATTCCACTGGGACCTCCACCACTCTTCCAAGGGGCATTGATATTGTCTTTTTCTTCCACTGCGACCTCCACCACTCTTCCAAGGGGCATTGATATTGTCTTTTTATTCCACTGCGACCTCCACCACTCTTCCAAGGGGCATTTATATTGTCTTTTGATTCCACTGTAACCTCCACCACGCTTCCAAGGGGCATTGATATTGTCTTTTTATTCCACTGGGACCTCCACCACTCTTCCAAGGGGCATTGATATTGTCTTTTTATTCCACTGGGACCTCCACGTCTCTTCCAAGGGGCATTAAAACCGTCTTGTTAAACCACTCTGAACTCCACGTCTCTTCCAAGGGGCATTAAAACCGTCTTGTTAAGCTACTGTGACCTCCACGTCTCTTCCAAGGGGCATTAAAACCTTCTTGTTAAACCACTCTGAACTCCACAGCTCTTCCAAGGGGCATTGAAATATTGTTTTTAATTACCTCTAACCTCCACGACTCTTCCAACGGGCATTGCATTTCCTCCTAATTTTAGTCAGTTTTTGCTTTTCAATGCATAGGCGAACACTAAGGGAGACCCACTCCCCAATAATGGGTAGAAGGTTTTTAGTATGCTGTAATCCACGTCTGTTTCAAGGGGCATTGCAGTTCCTCATAATTTTTGGAAAGCCTTCCATTCACTGCTTAGGCTAACAGTGTACAGGAGACCCAGTTGTTATAAATGGAAAAAAAGGTTTAGTTAAGGCCCTCTGACCTCCATGTCACTTCCAAGGGGCATTGGAGTGCCTCAAAATTTTTGGTAGGCATTGCACTCACTGTATGCCCTACAACTGTGTAGCCAAACTGCTCCTTTTGGTACAGAAACATATCCTACAAGACATGTATGGTTGACTGGCCTGATATTGATGTGAATGGTCCCTGTTCCTCCTGCTCTTTCTCCTTTGCCACCACCTCATCCATCATTCATCACCTGAAGCTTTGTTTTAATGGGAGTCATAGAACTGGGATAGTAGCAGGAAAAAATCCAGCAATCCTCAGAGGAGGTAGGATATGCTTCCTGACGAAGCCATTTCCATGCGAAACGCGCGTCGAGGCTACTGCACATCCCCAGCATCTCGCTCTAAGCTGCCCCAGACTCTGCCAACATGACCCAAGGTAATGTTAATCTTTTGATGCCACTCTCCCTGCTCCGTTGATGTGGGTGTTGTTATAACATAACAATAGAAAGCAGAACTTAGTGTCCTGCAATTAACCCCTTCAACACCTGACATCCTATACAGGGGGAATCGTTATTTGCCATATCTTTCTTTACCATAGGGTCCCACTAATGCGGATTTCTCTGACTCTAAATCACCTGACCGAATCTGGACTAGGATTTTTACTTGACTATAATCTTGTACTACCTAGCTGGCAGCACAGACTTACATCTATTACATTTAATATTTTTGGTAGGCATTGCACTCACTGTATGCCCTACAACTGTGTAGCCAAACTGCTCCTTTTGGTACAGAAACATATCCTACAAGACATGTATGGTTGACTGGCCTGATATTGATGTGAATGGTCCCTGTTCCTCCTGCTCTTTCTCCTTTGCCACCACCTCATCCATCATTCATCACCTGAAGCTTTGTTTTAATGGGAGTCATAGAACTGGGATAGTAGCAGGAAAACATCCAGCAATCCTCGGAGGAGGTAGGATATGCGTCAAAACACTGACCACCTCAGGCCTATCCGCTACTACATACATGCGCTTCCATTCCAAGGAACAGAAAGCTAAGGAGATAGATGGCCTCATGATCATGAATAATTTACTCGTTGTGTAGGAGGCCGACCACTGCTGCTGTCTACCTTCTGAACTTTGTGTTGAAGCCTGATTTACCCAGGACCCGCAATCCTCTATGTCTAGAGGACATGTTGCATCCCAGTGTTCAACTGTGTCCCGGCTTCCACAATATTAACCCAGTGTGAAGGCATCAGTGAGATGGACCATCCCTGGCCACATTCACTTGTCCACGTGTTTGTGGTTAGGCTGTCCTTCCCACTAAATGCACTGGGGAGGGCTCAGGTAATGTTTTGGTATGCGTGCTTATGTATAAGGTGCACCGGGACAAATAGGGGCGGCTGGGGACCGAGTGTAGACACCCGGCCGCCGGGCGGCTGGGGACTGAGTATGGATACCAGGCCGCCGATGCAGCCATAACATGGTGGCCGGCGTCTGCCTCCACAAGCCTAAAAGGCCTCATTTCAAGTGCAAGCAAGCTAGCAGTATGGTATTGCAGCCTGGGGGTGGGTGGCAGGCTGCACACTTACGCTCACATTCCAAGAAAACAAAGCAGATGCTAACTTCTATCATCATCATGCTCCTCACCTTGGCACTCTCAACTCCCCTGATTGAGAAGCCAGGGCCCACCGGAGGAGTCTGGTTGTCTGGTGGGCTCGTCCAATGCTGCCCTAAAGCAGGCCAAGCTAAGAAAAGTGTGGGGAAGGTTCCCAGGACAAATAGTGGCGGCTGGGGACTGAGTATGGAGACCTCGCCACCGACGCAGCCATGAGGTAGTGGCCAGCTTCGGCCTTCTCCAAACTAAAAAGCCCCATTTCAAGTCCAAGCTAGCAGTATAGTATTGCAGCCTACAGGTGGGTGGGTGGTTGGCTGCATATTTGCGCTTGCATTGCAAGGAATGGGGGAGGTACAATTGAACACTGCCCTGGGACAAGGACTTGCACAGGGATAGTTGCAAGTCTGCATCTTCTGAAGCAGCAAGGATCACTTCCAATGGGCACACTTTTAGGAATTGACCTGGGTGTCAGAGATGCTTCCAGGGGTCTTCCCCATGCTGTTCCCATGTCTTTTCAGCACTGTATGCATGTGTCACACAGCACATGACCAGATAAGGTTGTAAAATGTTAAAATGACATTTCCTGGTGAATGCATTTGTCACGGTTGAAAGCAATACAAAAGTGCAAAAAGGCATAAAAAATGCTACTTGTGAACATAGCCCAAGGTGTGGAGGAGTATTTTTGTTTTTGGTTATTTATTTTACCTTATATACAAGACTTTACCCTGGAAAGGATGTTCCTTAACATATTTCACAGGAAAACAGTTTCACTTTCGTTTTTGAACGTTTTATTGTGAGTCCAATGTGGTTGCTGTAGGAGAACTCTGCCCATAGAAGACGTTGTATCCAGTCATCCTGGTGAGCAGAAATAAAGGGGCAAGCATACTGTAGTTTTCAAGAGTTTTGTTAACTGGTTTCACTTGTCCATTGCTCTGTGGATGGCACGCGGTGGAGAAATCCAGCTGGACATTCAGCAGCTTGCAAAGATCTCTCCAAAATTTAGATGTAAACTGGACTCTGTGGTCAGAGACAATGTGGAGAGGGAAAGCATGAGGATGAAACTCATGCTGGAAGAACTATGTGGCAAGCTTGGGAGTCCAAGGTAGGCCGACCAAGGGGATAAAGTGACCCATCTTAGAGAACTGTTCCACCATGACCCAGATGGTGTTGTAACTAGAGATGAGCGTTGTTCTACTCGAACTGTTCGCCAATCTCAAATTCGAGCTGTTTTGGGCGGTGTTCGAGCCGTTCGGCGAACACGAACAATTTGAGAAAAATTCGGCTGTTCGAGGTTATGTTCGATAACTGTTCGTGCACCAAAATCATAACTGGATTTTTTCTCAGTAATGATGAAAATTAATGTTAATACGCAGTTTGAGTGTACAGCGGGGTGGGGGGAGGGGCAGGGGATGGATCTCTGCAGGAACAATGAAGATCTCCATTTTTTTTTCTCTTTCCCGCATTTGCAGTGGGGAGGTGCAATCTGTCAGCCTATCAGCAGCGCACACACGGAGCGAAGTGCTTTTTTTCACACAAGCAAGGGCATGTGTGATTGGCAGTGTATGTCACATGTCCTTGCCCTATAAGACCAAGCCATTTTCCCCGTCGCCACCATTTTCTCACTGCTGCAGCTGCGTGTTAGACGGCACCGCTGTTGCTGTGTGCGCTATACCTTGTTAATTTCAAGCCAATTTTCGCACAAATATACAGATAGCTTGGGAGTAGGGAATAGTTGTGATTGCAGTCCTTTTAAGGACTAGGTTACAGCATTTCCTACGACTTTTATCAGGGAGGTCTGTGCTCTTAAATAGATAGGTTGTGGGAGTAAAGACTAATTGTAATTGGAGTCCTTTTCAGGACTAGGTTACATGAGTTCCTATCAATTTTTGCCAGGCAGGTCTGTGCCAGTGCTGTGCAAGTTTTTTTCACAGCATTTGGCTGAATCTAGCAAAGCTAATCCTTTTTGGCCTATTGCAGAGTGTGTTAGTCAGTGGAGTAGCCTATCTGTGTTGCAAGATATAACACCTGTGTATAGAATACCAATTTTTTTACTGCACCTAGTGAAGTAAAATCTTTTGGGCATAGCATCATTCTATTAGTCCATCTATACTGACCTCCATCAGGTTGCAAACTGAATATAATTTTTTTCTGCATCTAGCTCTGAAAAAATATTTGGGCTTCTAGCAGTGTGTGGGACTTGGTCTATTAGTCCATCTATACTGACCTCCATCAGGTTGCAAATTAAAAATAATTTTTTTCTTCATTTAGCTCTGAAAAAATATTTGGGCTTCTAGCAGTGTGTGGGACTTGTTCTATTAGTCCTTCTATACTGACCTCCAGCAGGTTGCAAATTGAATATAATTTTTTTCTGCATCTAGCTCTGAAAAAATAGTTGGGCTTCTAGCGGTGTGTGGGACTTGGTCTATTAGTCCATCTATACTGACCTCCATCAGGTTGCAAATTAAAAATAATTTTTTTCTGCATCTAGCTCTGAAAAAATATTTGGGCTTCTAGCAGTGTGTGGGACTTGGTCTATTAGTCCATCTATACTGACCTCCATCAGGTTGCAAATTAAAAATAATTTTTTTCTGCATCTAGCTCTGAAAAAATATTTGGGCTTCTAGCAGTGTGTGGGACTTGGTCTATTAGTCCATCTATACTGACCTCCATCAGGTTGCAAATTAAAAATCATTTTTTTCTTCATTTAGCTCTGAAAAAATATTTGGCCTTCTAGCGGTGTGTGGGACTTTCTCTATTAGTCCATCTATACAGACCTCCAGCAGGTTGCAAATTGAATATAATTTTTTTCTGCATCTAGCTCTGAAAAAATAGTTGGGCTTCTAGCGGTGTGTGGGACTTGGTCTATTAGTCCATCTATACTGACCTCCATCAGGTTGCAAATTAAAAATAATTTTTTTCTGCATCTAGCTCTGAAAAAATATTTGGGCTTCTAGCAGTGTGTGGGACTTGGTCTATTAGTCCATCTATACTGACCTCCATCAGGTTGCAAATTAAAAATAATTTTTTTCTGCATCTAGCTCTGAAAAAATATTTGGGCTTCTAGCGGTGTGTGGGACTTGGTCTATTAGTCCATCTATACTGACCTCCATCAGGTTGCAAATTAAAAATAATTTTTTTCTGCATCTAGCTCTGAAAAAATATTTGGGCTTCTAGCAGTGTGTGGGACTTGGTCTATTAGTCCATCTATACTGACCTCCATCAGGTTGCAAATTAAAAATAATTTTTTTCTGCATCTAGCTCTGAAAAAATATTTGGGCTTCTAGCGGTGTGTGGGACTTGGTCTATTAGTCCATCTATACTGACCTCCATCAGGTTGCAAATTAAAAATAATTTTTTTCTGCATCTAGCTCTGAAAAAATATTTGGGCTTCTAGCAGTGTGTGGGACTTGGTCTATTAGTCCATCTATACTGACCTCCATCAGGTTGCAAATTAAAAATAATTTTTTTCTGCATCTAGCTCTGAAAAAATATTTGGGCTTCTAGCGGTGTGTGGGACTTGGTCTATTAGTCCATCTATACTGACCTCCATCAGGTTGCAAATTAAAAATAATTTTTTTCTGCATCTAGCTCTGAAAAAATATTTGGGCTTCTAGCAGTGTGTGGGACTTGGTCTATTAGTCCATCTATACTGACCTCCATCAGGTTGCAAATTAAAAATAATTTTTTTCTTCATTTAGCTCTGAAAAAATATTTGGGCTTCTAGCAGTGTGTGGGACTTGTTCTATTAGTCCTTCTATACTGACCTCCAGCAGGTTGCAAATTGAATATAATTTTTTTCTGCATCTAGCTCTGAAAAAATAGTTGGGCTTCTAGCGGTGTGTGGGACTTGGTCTATTAGTCCATCTATACTGACCTCCATCAGGTTGCAAATTAAAAATAATTTTTTTCTGCATCTAGCTCTGAAAAAATATTTGGGCTTCTAGCAGTGTGTGGGACTTGGTCTATTAGTCCATCTATACTGACCTCCATCAGGTTGCAAATTAAAAATAATTTTTATCTGCATCTACAGTACCTCTGAAAAAATATTTGGGCTTCTAGCAGTGTGTGGGACTATTTGTATTAGTCCATCTATACTGACCTCCATCAGGTTGCAAATTCAAAATAATTTTTTTCTGCATCTAACCCAGCCAATAGTTTTGGCCTAATACCACAGTTTGGCCACTCAGCTCTGCTCGGTTACCATCCATTGTTTTTTTGTGCAAACAACTCCAGAGTTGTGAATTAGTTAACCACCAAAATGAGTGGAAAAAGGCCTGCTGCTGGTGGAAAGGGGAATAGGCGTGTTGGGAAGGGGAAAAAAGGTTGTGTCCGTGGGGTAGGTGTTAAAGCAACAGTAACATCTGCAGAAGAAAGACCATCTTCCAGCCAAACTAAAATGTCTACTTCTTTTAGCGGACAATGTGATAAGATCCCTTTCTTACGGCCACGCCAATCGCTACAAATTCCAGATGAGGCACAAAAACAGCAGGTGCTTCAACGGATATCAAGTGCTCCTTTAAGTGGGCTCTCCTCCACATCAACTTCAACATCACAAATACTCCAGTCCTCAAAGGTGTCACCCAAATCGCACTTGCTTCCTCACAGCTCCCAAATCTCCAGCTGCCCGTCTGAGTATGAGGTAGAACAGATGGTTGAGTCTGCAGAGCTGTTTACTCATACTATAGCCTGGGAATCAGAGGTCGACTCCAGCGCTTCTGTGAATCCAGACGAGGAAATGATCTGCACTGATGCCCAGAATCTTTATGAGTCGGATCCAGGACCAGACGTAGAAGGTTCTGACCATAATGTAGACCCTCATTCCCAAACTGTAACTCCTGTTGGTGGAGACAATGAGGAAGACGATGATAAGACTCAAATACCTGATTGGAGCGACAACTTTAGTTTTTTGTCAGGGCAGGAACAGGTTGGCTCTGAGGACGACGGGTGTGATAACGCACAGGGTGATGATGATGAGGTCGGAGATCCCACTTACTGTCAACCCACAGTCAGCCAAGAGATGAGGTCAGCAGAGTAGGTGGAGGAAGATGCTAGTGACGACGAGGTCAGGTTGCGCCTTCCTGGACAGAGACGTAGTACTGGAAGCACGTCAACAACTGCATCCTCAAACACAACTCTGCCTCTCACCACAAGTCGTGGTGGCTCTTCAGGTCGCATGGGTGCTAAGCCTTGCATAGCCTGGGCATTTTTTCAGATCGATAAAGATGACCCAACTCGTGTTATCTGTAACATTTGTCAGCAAAAGCTAAGTAGAGGCCAAAAAATACATAGTTTGAGTACTTCATGCATGAACCGGCACATGGACATGAAGCATAAGTTGCAGTGGGAAGCTCAGTGTGCTACAATGCGGCCTAGCCGGCCGGGCCAATCACCGTCTGCCATATCTTGTGCATCCGCGGCCTCTTCATCCTCTGTGACTGGGGGGACAGCAGTCACACCTGTTTTGGGGCGCAGACCTGCCACCTCTTTACCCGCAACAGCCAGCGTGATTGGCAGGTCATCATTTTCTTTGGAGGTGGTAACACCAGCTGGTGTTGAGCGCTGTCCGACATCGATAGCACCACCTTTGGATCAAGGCAACCTAACATGTCCGCCTGCATCTTCCTCACAGACCGGCAGTTTGCCGGGGACACCCTTATCAACCCCGTCTAAGCACAATAGCCAGCCCTCGGTCCCTCAGATGTGGACAAGTAAAAGACCATTTCCTCCTAGCCATGAGAAAGCTAAGAGGTTGAATTTCACCATCTGCAAGCTCTTGGCTACAGAAATGCTGCCTTTCCGCCTGGTGGACACAGAGGATTTTCGAGACCTTATGTCCGTCGCAGTGCCCCAGTACCAGATGCCCAGTCGGCACTACTTCTCAAAGAAAGGTGTGCCTGCGCTCCACCAGCATGTCGCACACAACATCACCGCTTCTTTGAGAAACTCTGTGTGTGACAGGGTGCATTTCACCACAGACACTTGGACGAGTAGGCATGGACAGGGGCGTTACATGTCGCTGACTGGGCACTGGGTAACTATGGTGACAGCAGGACAAGGGGCTGCTGTCCAAGTCTTGCCGTCCCCACAAGTTGTGCGTCAATCCTCTTTATGTCAAAGTTCCTCCACTGCTTCTGCCTCCTCAACCTCCTCTCGGTCTTCCACCTGCACCCAAAGCCTGTCTGGTCATGCCACAAGCTTTCTAACTGCGCAGAAGGGATCCTGCACACCTCCTTACTATGCTGGCAGTAGGGCTCAACGTCATCAGGCGGTTTTTACATTGAAATGTCTGGGAAATGTGAGTCACACAGCTGAGGAGTTGTGGTCAGCTCTGGAGAACCAATTTCATGAATGGTTGTCTCCACTGGACCTGAAACCAGGGAAGGCCGTGTGCGACAATGCTGCAAACCTGGGTGCGGCCCTTCGCCGGGGCAATGTCACACACGTGCCTTGTATGGCTCACGTGTTGAACCTGGTTGTCCAGCAATTTTTAGCCCACTATCCCAGACTAGATGGCCTTCTGCAGAGGGCACGGTCGCTGTGTGCTCACTTCCGCCGTTCGCATCCCGCAGCTCAGCGACTTACATCTCTACAGAAGTCGTTGGGCCTGCCACTTCACCGGCTAAAATGCGATGTGCCTACCCGGTGGAATTCAACTCTGCACATGTTGCAGCGACTGTGGCAGCACCGACAAGCCCTGGTGCAATACGTTCTGACGTATAGCCTGGGCCAACGAGATTCAGAGGTGGGGCAAATCACGCTGGAGGAGTGGTCTCAGATCAGGGACCTATGCACCCTTCTGCACAGTTTTGAAATGGCGACGAAGATGTTTAGTGCTGACGATGCCATTATCAGCATGACTATTCCGGTGATTTACATGCTGGAGCACATGTTAAACAGAATTCGGAGTCAGGTGGTGGCACAAGAGGAGGTGGAGGAAGTAGAGGAGGAGGAGTTGTATGCGGAAGGGCTAACATCTGCAAGGTCCAGACGGTCGGCAGCACCAAGGCGGCAGGCATGTGAGGGTGGGGGAGATGGTTTTACCAGGGCGCATGGTAGCAGCCAAACTAGTGAGGAAGGTGCAGGAGCCCAGGAAGAAGTGGAGGACGAACTGATGGAAGACTCATCAGATGAGGGAGACCTTGATCACATTTCTGTTGTGCGAGGTTGGGGGGAGAGGACAGAGGAAGGAAGCATGATTGTTACCTCGCCACCAACACAACAGGGACTTGGTGCTCCTGGATGCGCAACACACATGAGTGCCTTCTTGCTGCACTACCTGCAACATGACCCTCGAATTGTGAGAATTAGAAATAATCCTGACTACTGGGTTGCCACACTGTTAGATCCCCGGTACAAAAGTAAATTTGCAGAAATTATTCCTGCCATAGAAAGGGATGCACGCATGCAGGAGTATCAGCAGAGACTGTTGCAGAATCTTAAATGTGCTTTTCCACAAAATACCAGTGGTGCACGTAGTGAATCTCACAGTTCCAACTTGCCAACCGTGGGACCGTCAAGTGTTCAGCACTCAAACCGTAACAGAACCACAGTATCTGCTGGTAACATCAATTTTGCGGAATCATTTCACCACTTTTTTAGCCCATCCTTTGCAAGGCCACAGGAGACAAGAAGTCTGACACATAGTCAACGCCTAGAGACGATGGTACAGGAGTATCTCCAAGTAAACATTGAAGCCACGACTGTGTCACTGGACCCTTGCTCTTTTTGGGCTTCCAATCTGGATAAATGGCCGGAGCTAGCCACTTACGCCTTGGAGATCTTGTCATGCCCCGCAGCCAGCGTTCTGTCTGAACGTGTGTTCAGCGCTGCTGGTGGTGTGCTGACAGATAAGCGCACGCGGCTCTCCACTGATAATGTAGACAGACTCACGTTCATAAAGATGAACAAATCATGGATCCGAAACGACTTTTCTACCCCTGTGTCATCCTGGGGAGAGTAAAAGCTTGATGATTGGTTAAAATCACCCTACCAACCGTTTTAAGCTTTCAAATTACTAATCATGTTTATCTGTATCTTGACTGGAAAATAATTTGGGCATTGTAGCAGTGTGCAGCACTGATCCTATTAGGCCATCTATACTAAAGCTTCACCAGATTTAAAATTAAAAATAATTTTTAGCTGCATCTAGCCCGGAAAATAATTTTGGGGCTCCGAGATGCGCAAGGCACATAAGTGCCTTCTTGCTGCACTACCTGCAGCATGACCCTCATATTGTCAGAATTCGAAGTAATCATGACTACTGGGTTGCCACACTCTTAGATCCCCCAAACTTTTCGATCAACCTTTTCATTTTAATAAAGACCAAAAAAATGGTCATTTTTGAAATTATAAGCATTAGCAGGTTGTTAGAAACTGAAATCAAACAGTTTTCAACTCAAAACTTTATTCTAGGTGATGTTACATTTTCACATAGGACCCCTTGTTCGAAAGGAGCTTCTGAACTCTCTCGTCCATTGAATTTGTCAGGTTTTGGATGGTTTCTGCTTCAATTGTTTTGCATGAGGACAGAATACCCTCCCAGAGCTGTTGCTTAGATGTGAACTGCCTCCCGCCATCATAGACACTCCTTTTAATGATGCTCCAAAGGTTCTGAATGGGGTAGAGGTCAGGGGAGCATGGGGGTCACACCATAAGTTTGTCCCCTTTTATGCCCATATCAGCCAGAGATGCAGATGTTTTATGTGCAGCATGAGATGGTGCATTATCATGCAGAAAAATGATCTTGCTGTGAAATACACGGTTCTTCTTCTTGAACCATGGCAGGAAGTGCTGTTTGAGAAAATCCACATACATTATGGAGTTCATCTTTAGCGCCTTCAGGGATCCTAAAGGGGCCGACAATCTCTCTCCCCATGATTCCAGCCCAAAACATTACTCCACCTCCTCCTTGTTGGCGCTGTAGCCGTGTTTGCGTGGGGTGTCCATCAACCAGCCATCCTCCACTCCATCCATCTGGACCATCGAGCGCTGCACGGCACTCATCCGTGAACAAAACAGTTTTGAAATCAGTCTTCATGTAATGTTTGGCCCACTGGAGCCGTTTCTGCTTGTGTGAAGTGGATAGAGGAGGTCGACAGGATGGCGCATGCACAGCTGCAAACCTCTGAAGGACCCTGCATCTTGTTGTTCGGGGGACGTTGGAGGCACAAGCAGCTTCAAAAACTTGTCTGCTGCTATGACAAGGCTTTTTTGCCGCTGCTCTTTCAACCTGACGTAATTGCCTGTAGGAAAGAGTCCTCAATTTGCCCTTATCAGCACGCACACGTGTGTACTGTGAATCAGCTACATACTTCTTGATTGCCAAGACACTTCATCCTGATCATCGCACAATGTTGATTGTAGTCATGCCTTGACCTAAACACTCCACAATTTGTTGCTTCTCAGCAGCCGACACATCCTTTTTCTTTCCCATTTTGGCAGAAAATGTAGGCTGCTTAATAATGTGAGAGAGCCTTCTTAAGTAGTCTTGCCTTTCATTGGACACACCTGCCAAACTAATTAGCACAGGTGTCTGCAATTGCTTACAGTGATATAAAGAGCCCTGACACACATCACCATCAATGAGTTTAACTGACAAACAAACAAATTCTTCCCTTATCACTCCTAAACACTTTTTGTATAATAATTTGGAACGCAGTGTACATGTGCTTTTCCACAAAACACCAGTGGTTCACGTAGTGAATCTTACAGTTCTAACTTGCCAACCGTGGTCTGTGTAGTGCCGGCGTCCCTGCCCTCTGCTAGGCAGGGACGCTGCTCCCCTCACCGCTCTGCCCCGTGCCCGGCGTCCCTCTCCCGCTCTGCTGTCAGCGCGCGCTCCTTCCCGGCGTCCTCCTCCCGCTCTGCTCTCAGCGCGCGCTCCTTCCCGGCCCCTGTGCTTAGGGCGCGCGCGCGCTCCCCTCCTCTTAAAGGGGCCGCGCGCGTCGTCCTAAGGAGTCCCCGGCCAATGGCCGGAGGACTTCATCATATATAAGGCACCTCCTCCAAAATGGAGGTGCCCGAGCAATGTTGTTTGCACCTGTGTCTCACCTGTGCTTCAGCCCTCAGGTCCCGTTGCCAGTTACCTGCCTGTTACCTGTCAGATTCCTGCCTGATTACTTGCTACCTGTCTGCTAGTCTGAGGTCCGACGGTCTGCCTTACTACTCCTGTCAGTCTGTCTAAGGACCAGCCTGCCCGCTCACCTGGGAGCGCTTCTCCGCTACCTGCCTGCTTGCCTGCCCGGAGGCTCCGCTGTCACGTGCTGTGACCACCAGCTATTCCAGAGACTCTTGCCCGCTCACCTGGGAGCGCACATCAGCTACCTGCCTGCCTGCCTGAGGTCCGACGGTCTGCCTACCAACTCCTGTCAGTCTGTCTATGGACCAGCTTGCCCGCTCACCTGGGAGCGCACATCTGCTATCTGCCTGCTAGCCTACCTGGAGGCTCCGCCGTCACGTGCTGTGACCACCTGCCTGTCCAGTGACTCCTGCCCGCTCACCTGGGAGCACTCATCTGCTACCTGTCTGTCTGCCTACCCGGAGGCTCTGCCGTCACGTGCTGTGACCACCCGCCTGTCCAGAGACTTCTGCCCGCTCACCTGGGAGCGCTCATCTGTCGCCTGTCCGCTGGTCTTCTTGGAGGCTCCGCCGTCACATGCTGTGACCACCCGTTCATCCAGAGACTCTCGCCTGCTCACCTGGGAGCTCTCGTCTATCTTCAGCCGCCACAGGTCGTACCAACCCTATACCTAGAGACTGCCCCGGTCACTTGCCGTGACCTCCAGCCCCGTTCACTCAGAGACTGTCCCGTTCACTCAGAGACTGTCCCGTTCACTCAGAGACTGTCCAGGTCACCTCCTGTGACTGCCTGCCTGGTCGCCACCCGCTCCCTTACAAGGACCGCCCCCTTGTATTGTAGCCCAGAGGTTCCGCCTCCCAGACCCGTTACAGTTTGCTCGGGCCTTGGAACCCGGTGGCACCCAAGCTCCCTCGCTCTCGGACCTGTGTCATGAACTGTCCCGTCAAAGGTCCCAACAGGAGTCCATCCTGGGTCACCTGCGGAATGTCAATACTCGCCTGGATACTCTGACTGCTCCACCGACAACCTCCGCCAGTGCCATGTCTCGCAATCCGGCAGCTCCGCTGCCCACTAATACCATGGTATCCTACCCCGGACCCCGGCTTTCTGCACCTCCTCGCTTCGGAGGCGACTCCGTCCAGGCTCGGGGCTTCATAAATCAGTGCACCCTGCACTTTGAACTATTGTCCCACCAGTTTAACTCCGACCGAGCCAAAATTGCATTCATCATGTCCCATCTCACCGGGGAGGCTCTGGCCTGGCTAAATCCTCTATGGGAGAGAGGAGACTCCCTGGTGTCCAACTTGCCTGCTTTTCTCACGGCTTTCCGGAAAGTCTTCGACGAACCCGGACGGAAGACCTCATCCGCATCATCATTGCTACGCCTCCGTCAGGAAAGCCTCACCGTGGGCCAATATGCCATACGGTTCCGTACCCTTGCCTCGGAGCTGGCCTGGGATAACGACGCTCTGGTTTCCATCTTCTGGGAGGGTCTGTCCGGCCGTATTAAAGATGAACTTGCCGGTCGGGACATTCCTACCACTCTCGATGACTTAATAACTCTTGCCACCCGGATTGACCTACGGTTCCAGGAGCGTGCCAGAGAGGTCACCCGTGAGAGGAGGTTACTACGTCTAGCTCCTACTTTTCAGAAACCCGTCACTCCTTCTGTCTCTAACCAGGTACACCCTCCTGAGCCTATGCAGGTCGACCAGACCAAGATGGTCAAGACCCGTCAGGACTTACGCCGTGCCGAGGGGACCTGCTTCTACTGTGGCAGTAAGGAGCACCGGATCCGTGCCTGCCCGGAGAGGTCGGGAAACGCCTGTGTCTAGGTTCGCTCAGAGAGGTCCACCTAGACAAGAATAAATCCTCTCCATCCCTGCTGTTGTCAGTTTCAATCGTCTACGGGGAGAACCGTTATTTCGAACTAGCCCAACTGGACTCTGGAGCAGCCGGGAATCTTATTTCACAGTCCCTGGTAGAGAAATACCGCATCCCCACCAAACCTCTGGCTGTACCCTTGTCTGTGGCTGCCGTGGATGGGGGGCTCTTACCACGCCCCATCCAACTCATCACCGAATCCATTACTCTGCAGGTGGGAATGCTGCATTCTGAAAGTATCTCCTTTCATGTTCTGCCTGGACTCTCTCACGCCCTCTTGCTAGGTCTGCCTTGGCTCCAGAAACATGCACCCGTGCTTGACTGGCAGACCGGAGAAGTCCTTCGCTGGGGACAAGACTGTCATAAGACCTGCCTGGTCCCCGTCCATCCCGTCCGTCCCTCTCCTACCCCAGCTAATCTACCTGGACTTCCGATTCCTTATTGGTCTTATGCTGATGTCTTTAATAAAAAGGAGGCAGAGACATTACCCCCTCATAGACCATACGACTGTCCCATCGACCTGTTACCCGGTACTACTCCTCCCCGTGGGCGTATTTATCCTTTATCCGCTGCTGAGACCCGGTCGATGTCCGAATATATTGAGGAGAATCTGGCCAGGGGATTCATCCGGAAATCTACCTCCCCGGCGGGAGCAGGCTTCTTTTTCGTCAAAAAGAAGGACGGCTCTCTCCGTCCCTGTATAGACTATAGAGGCCTAAACCAGATCACGGTGAAGAATAAGTACCCCCTTCCGCTCATTCCAGAATTATTTGATCATCTGAGGGGGGCTAGAATCTTCACCAAACTAGACCTCCGTGGGGCGTACAACCTGGTTCGTATCCGTCAGGGGGATGAATGGAAGACGGCATTCAACACCCGGGACGGCCACTATGAATACCTGGTAATGCCCTTTGGTCTCTGTAACGCTCCTGCCGTCTTTCAAGAGTTGGTCAATGACATCTTCCGGGACCTTCTCTACTCCTGCGTAGTAGTGTACCTGGACGACATCTTGGTCTTCTCTCCGGATCTCCAGACTCACCGGAGGGACATTCGTCAGGTCCTGCTCAGGCTCAGGCAGAATCACCTCTTCGCTAAATACGAGAAGTGCCTCTTTGAGCAGACCTCGCTTCCGTTTTTGGGCTACATTATTTCTCAGACCGGCCTACGAATGGATCCAGAGAAACTGTCTGCCATCGAGAAATGGCCCCGACCGGAGGGGTTGAAAGCCATTCAGCGGTTCCTGGGCTTCGCCAACTACTACCGCCTCTTCATACCACACTTCTCTTCCCGGACTGCCCCAATTTCCGCGCTCACCCGTAAGGGTACTAATCCCAAACAGTGGCCGCCCGAAGCAGAAGAAGCCTTTCTTTCCTTAAAACAGGCCTTCTCTTCCGCCCCGGTGCTGCATCGCCCGGACGGCAACAAGCAGTTCTTCCTGGAAGTGGACGCCTCCTCCTCTGGAGCTGGAGCGGTACTTACTCAAAGATCTTCTTCCGGGAGGATGGTAACTTGCGGCTTCTTCTCTAAACTCTTCTCCTCATCAGAGCGCAATTATTCCATAGGAGATCGAGAGTTATTGGCCATCAAACTGGCATTCGAGGAGTGGCGTTACCTGCTTGAGGGGGCTCTTCACCCGGTAATAATTTACACTGACCACAAGAACTTGGCTTACCTCCAGCATGCCCAGAGACTTAACCCGCGCCAAGCCCGGTGGTCCTTGTTTTTTGCTCGTTTTGATTTTGTCCTTCATTTTCGCCCGGCTGACAAAAACGTCAAGGCGGACGCCTTGTCTCGATCCTTTCTGGTATCTGATCTCGAGGAAGATCCGAAACACATCATCGATCCCGCCAGAGTAATGCAGGTGGCTCCCGTAAGTCTAAATCGTCTCCCTCCCGGAAAGACGTTCGTATCAGTACCTGATCGGGAGAAGATCCTTCACTGGGGTCACTCGTCTAAACTGGCTGGCCACGCTGGTCAGAAGAAGACCCTCCAGCTTATTTCCCGTCACTACTGGTGGCCTACCCTGCACAAGGATGTAATAGACTTTGTTTCTGCCTGTGTGTCCTGCGCCCGCAACAAGGTTCCGAGACATCTGCCAGCCGGTCGCCTCCTTCCGCTCCCAGTACCTGCTGCCCCCTGGCAGCATATTGCAATGGACTTCATAACTGACCTCCCACTCTCTGCCGGTTGTACGGTCATTTGGGTGGTCGCTGACCGCTTCTCCAAGATGGCTCATTTCTTTCCCCTACCAGGCCTCCCGTCTGCACCCGAGCTAGCTAGAGACTTTATTCGTCACATCTTCCGTCTTCATGGCCTGCCCCTCCACATCGTGTCGGATCGTGGGGTACAGTTCACCTCACGCTTCTGGAGAGCCACTTGTAAACTACTAGACGTCACCCTGGACTTCTCTTCCGCTTACCACCCACAGTCCAATGGTCAAGTGGAGCGGATCAATCAGAACCTGACCAGTTACCTCCGGCACTTCGTTAATGCCCACCATTCTGACTGGGTGGATCTCCTACCATGGGCCGAGTTCTCTTACAATAATCACGAGAGCGAATCCTCCTCCAAATCCCCGTTTTTTGTAGTCTTTGGTCAGCATCCTCGGATTCCTTTTCCTGTCTCCACCTCGGTGGACAACCCGGCTGCGGAATCTCTCGTTAGCAAATTTTCCTCCATTTGGGAGAGTACCCGATCCGCACTCCTTCAGTCGTCCGAACGGATGAAAAGACACGCTGACAAAAAACGCCTGGATCCTCCTCAATTTCGTCCAGGAGATAAGGTCTGGCTCTCATCTAAATATGTTCGACTCAAGATACCTTCTTACAAGTTAGGGCCTCGGTTCATCGGACCTCTGGAGGTCACCAGTCAGATCAACCCGGTGGCCTATAAATTGAAACTCCCGGCCAACTTACGGATCCCTAACTCCTTCCATGTATCTCTCCTCAAACCTGTGGTACTTAACTCTTTTTCCAAGTCTACAGGTACGCCTCCTGCTCCGGTTTCCGCTGAGGACGAGTTTGAGGTAGAGAACATTCTTGCCACCAAAAGGGTAAGAGGAAAGACCTTTTTTCTGGTAGATTGGAAGGGGTTTGGTCCTGAGGAGAGAACGTGGGAGCCCCGGGAGAACATCCATGCCCCTCTCATCCTAGCTAAATTTCTGTCTGGCCTAAAAAAGGGGGGGCCTAAAGGGGGGGGGGTACTGTAGTGCCGGCGTCCCTGCCCTCTGCTAGGCAGGGACGCTGCTCCCCTCACCGCTCTGCCCCGTGCCCGGCGTCCCTCTCCCGCTCTGCTGTCAGCGCGCGCTCCTTCCCGGCGTCCTCCTCCCGCTCTGCTCTCAGCGCACGCTCCTTCCCGGCCCCTGTGCTTAGGGCGCGCGCGCGCGCGCGCCCCTCCTCTTAAAGGGGCCGCGCGCGTCGTCCTAAGGAGTCCCCGGCCAATGGCCGGAGGACTTCATCATATATAAGGCACCTCCTCCAAAATGGAGGTGCCCGAGCAATGTTGTTTGCACCTGTGTCTCACCTGTGCTTCAGCCCTCAGGTCCCGTTGCCAGTTACCTGCCTGTTACCTGTCAGATTCCTGCCTGATTACTTGCTACCTGTCTGCTAGTCTGAGGTCCGACGGTCTGCCTTACTACTCCTGTCAGTCTGTCTAAGGACCAGCCTGCCCGCTCACCTGGGAGCGCTTCTCCGCTACCTGCCTGCTTGCCTGCCCGGAGGCTCCGCTGTCACGTGCTGTGACCACCAGCTATTCCAGAGACTCTTGCCCGCTCACCTGGGAGCGCACATCAGCTACCTGCCTGCCTGCCTGAGGTCCGACGGTCTGCCTACCAACTCCTGTCAGTCTGTCTATGGACCAGCTTGCCCGCTCACCTGGGAGCGCACATCTGCTATCTGCCTGCTAGCCTACCTGGAGGCTCCGCCGTCACGTGCTGTGACCACCTGCCTGTCCAGTGACTCCTGCCCGCTCACCTGGGAGCGCTCATCTGCTACCTGTCTGTCTGCCTACCCGGAGGCTCTGCCGTCATGTGCTGTGACCACCCGCCTGTCCAGAGACTTCTGCCCGCTCACCTGGGAGCGCTCATCTGTCGCCTGTCCGCTGGTCTTCCTGGAGGCTCCGCCGTCACATGCTGTGACCACCCGTTCATCCAGAGACTCTCGCCTGCTCACCTGGGAGCTCTCGTCTATCTTCAGCCGCCACAGGTCGTACCAACCCTATACCTAGAGACTGCCCCGGTCACTTGCCGTGACCTCCAGCCCCGTTCACTCAGAGACTGTCCCGTTCACTCAGAGACTGTCCCGTTCACTCAGAGACTGTCCAGGTCACCTCCTGTGACTGCCTGCCTGGTCGCCACCCGCTCCCTTACAAGGACCGCCCCCTTGTATTGTAGCCCAGAGGTTCCGCCTCCCAGACCCGTTACAGTCTGTATGGAGTTGTTCAATAAAGGGCCCAAAATTAAGATAACATAGATGGGAGAGGTCTCTATGAATAGGAATTCCTAAGTATTTGATACCCTGTGAGGGCCAGGCAAAGGGAAAGTTGGACTGGATGGAATCCTATATGGATTTGGGGAGGGAGACATCGAGGGCCTCAGACTTCGCTGCATTGATTTTAAAATTTTACCATGTAACAAAGTGATCTATTTCAGCCATAACAGCATGGATGGATATATGTGATTGAGTGATATATACTAGGACATCATCAGCAAATAGAGAGCACTTGTACTCGGTGCCTCCCACCTCAATCCACCTAATATTGGGGTTATGGCGAATTGATGAGAGCAGGTGCTCCGTCACTAGGATGTATAAGAGAGGGGACAGAGGACATCACTGCCTTGTCCCATTGGTGATTGTGAAAGGTGATGAAAATGTTCTGACGCACCCCCTGGGCCTTGGGACACCCGGAGCCGGACCCTTTTTGGTGGATGCTGGTGGTTGTAGTCTTCGTGGCGGCGACCCAGTTCCGTGGCTCAGGGCGGTCAAACCAGTGGCGGAACTATTTATGTGGTTTTCATGTTTAAATGTCCGACTACGCCACCCGTGGATTGCGGTCAGAGTGAACCGCCGCTACAGGGCAGACCACTGAGGCTGGTGTTGTGGGTGCAGCAGAGCGTAGCATAACTCCCCACGGGAGGAGTATAGCCTCAGGGCAGTGTATGCGGAGGATGGGGGTGATGGTGCAGGGCAGCAGCAGTAACGACACGGAGTCAGTGATGCAGTTCAGGGCCTTTACTCACAGTTCTTATTATCCAGACCACGTCTGCAGGTAACGGCTGCCCACGTCGTACTGTGCTCACCAGGTGAGGGGCTCAGACAACTCCCAGATAACTTTGGAGCACTTCACAGGACCCCCTTTGTGTGTCCTTTGTCTGGCCTTTCTTACCAACACTTCTGTCCGGCTGCCTCGGGCCTCCTCTTGGTAAACTTGGCGCCAGTTTCCCTGACCCTATGTGGTGCCTTCCTAGCGGGTGTAGCGAGGGGCTGCGCCACATAAAATGTCAGAGCCTCCGGTTTCTAGCTGAGGGTCGTTTCCTGCCTCCACTAGTTCGGGGACCGGTCTCCCCCTTTGGCCTGACCCCTCCACGCAGGTGGATTCGGGCGTGCGGTGGCGACTCGCCCGTCCGCACCCCTGGGATCCCTTCATTCCTCGTTCCTGGAGCCTTCTCCGCTCCTCTTCCTTCCTTCTCCCTCTTCCAGGCCTGGGCCTCTGTTACTAGGCCCGCCTCCGGAGCAGAGCTCATGCAGAGCCCCTGCTCCCTGCCACTTCTGCTCAGACTTCTCTGCACTGAACTAAGATGATGCCCACCTTTTATACTCCCTTCTCAATGCACCCAGGAACTGCTTCCTCCCTGCTCCTGCACTACAGGGTTCCCCTTCCTCAGTGTTCCCTCCCCCCACTCCAGCCAGGGACAGGGACTGTCGTGCCCATCTCAGGGGCATATTGGTCGCCCTGCCCCACGGCAATGTGGTGTAATGCATGCAGGTGTCGGGTCCTGATCCACACTCCATCCTTACCTGAGAGTGAGATATCACACCTCTGGGTGAGGTGCAATACGTCTGTAGCAACCGAGCCCTCAGGGTGCTACAGTTCCATTTATCTTCAGCCTAGGTGACGTATTGCGATACAGGGCCGTGATTTTGGCTATAAAAGGGTCCCCTAGACCCCTACCCCAAGCTTTTTAAGAGAATCATATATGGCGTGCCAGGAGACTCTATGGAATGCTTTCTCAGCATCCAACGAGAGTATCTAATTACAAATTTTTAACTGCATCTAGCCCAGGAAATACTTTGTGCCTAGTAGCAGTGTCTGCTAGTGAGCGGATTATCCCGGCTGTTAAGCAAGCTGCACCACCTGTAGTTTAGACACTTAATTTTTTCAAAGGAAATGCTTCGGGACCATGGGATACTTAGTGAAGAGCATCAGGAGGCACCCCAAGGCATAGGGGCTGGGACTGGCAGTAGGATGCCTTGCGGTGGACAGCCGAGCTCGATCCTTATAAAAGCTTTTTAACTGCAGCAGCTTTAGTGGACGCTACTGGAGCTGGAATTACCGCGGCTGCTGGCATGAGACTTGCCCTCCAATAGATCCTTGTAAATGGATTTAAAGTGTATTCATTCAAATTAGAGAGACAATTTAAATTAAAAAGCTTAGAGCTGCCTCCACCACAGGGGGGCTCGCTCGACCCACCAGCGGACAGGCACCAGTATTGGGAGAGGGGGGCTGGCCGTCAGGGTTCACCGCGGCTCTGGCACAAACCCGGCGACACGGAGGTGGCACGGGCAGGAGCGGACTGGCCGTGTCGGCTTCTCACTTTTTGGATTTTAGAAGGGCATGACATGCCTATATCTGTGTCTCCCCCTCCTTTTACTCCTCCACCTCTTTTCTTTTCGCATGACTATATGTACTTGTCACTTTTCCATGTGTTAGTTATGTCTTCTGAGCAGTTTGTCAGCTTTTGGACACCTGGCTTGACGAGGAGTGCCCACCTGGCTTGACAAGGATTTAGCCGTTGGGTTGACTGCAGAAAGGTTAAGTTCTTATGATCAGTGTATATAATAACTGGAGAGCTGGTGCCTTCCAGTAGATGACGCCATCCTTCTAGCACCATCTTAATGGCCAGTAGTTCGCAATCCCTAATAGAGTAATTACGCTCAGTCGGTGAGAACAGTTTAGAAAAGAATCCACAGGAGACAGATTCCCAGAAGAAGTTTTTTGCAGAGGAACTTCCCCAGCATCGATAAAGGAGGCATCCACTTCTAGTAGAAACTGTTTGTTAGGGTCAGGGTGATGCAGCACCGGAGTTCTCATAAAGGCCTCTTCTAAGTGCTGGATAGAAGACACGACAGACTCATTAATTGTTCTCCCATAGACGCTGCAGAACCTGACGTACGTGTCTTCTATGGGTGGATACAGTAGATAATGAGAGAATATCAGGATGTCGTCCAAATATACAACCATTTTAATATAAAGAAGGTCCCTGAAGATGTCATCTACTCGTTGCCTTTGCATATCTGGATCAAGTTATAATACACTATTAGATCCAATTTGATGAAAATCTTAGCCCCACGGATTCTGTCAAAAAGTTCTGAAATCAAGGGCAGAGGATAATTGTTTTTGATGGTGATTTTGTTAAGGCCCTGATAGTCAATGTAGGTAACCATCCTTCTTTGTCACGAAGAAGAAGCTGGCAGCAGCAGGAGAAGAGGACTTACGAAGAAATCCCTTGGCAAGGTTCTCTTGGATATATTCTGATATGGTCTGAGTCTCTGGTAGTGATAGAGGGTATACCCAGCCTCGGGGAGGAGAGGTGCCAGACTGAAGGTCTATGGGGCAATCGTAAGGTCTATGAGGTGGCAAGACCTCTGCCTTCAATGTCAAGCCTGCAAAGGCTTGACAATAGGTGGGCAGAGAAGAACAGTTCGTAGGCATGGAAGGCAGAGACTAGGTCAAGACCTTGGCGAGGCAAGCGGTAGCGCACGACAGTCCCCACTGAAGCACTTAACCGGAGGACAAATCGACAGCTGGCACGTGTGAACGCAACCATGGCAGACCCAGCAGGACAAAGTTCACAGATTTTGACAGCACGCAGAACAAAATCTTTTCAGAATGCAGAGCTCCAATCTGGAACCTGACGAGCTATCTCATGAATTGGATAGGCTCAGCCAAGAGTTGTTCATGTATGGAAGCACTAGCCATGGGTTGATCAAGTCGTTGTGTCGGAAGTTGAAGCTCAAAAGCCATGTCCTGACAGGATGAAGTTGGCAGCCGAACTGGAATCAATATGGGCGGTAGTGTAGAGAGACTTCTCACCACAGGCCACTGTGACTTCGGTCACTAGTTTATGAGAGCAATCTTTTTCACCTAGGGTCATCTCTTTCCGACCTACCCTAGGTGTTGCAGTTTCCCGGCTTCACTGGGCACAGGTGAACTTAATGCCCTTTGCCTCCAGAATACATGCATTGGTTCTTACTTATACCTTCGCTAACTCTCCTTTACAGAAAATATGACCTGCTCCACTAGCATTGGCTCAACAGCAGGAGGTGTAACTTGCGGCAGCAAGAGATACTGGAAGGTTGTTCCCAGCAAAATGAGATTGCCTTGTTGTTGGCTTCTGGGCATGCATGAATTGGCAAAATTATGCGCAAAGCATCTCCATTTTTTCTTATTATCTAGAGTAATTCAATTTAAATTTCTAATGTTTCATGTGTACATGCTATAGCACTACAGAATTCAACTTTATTTTTTTATTTGACGTGCCCCCCAGGGCAATGGGGTGCTCGGCAGCCGGGCCTTTAGATACTGGGGAATGAGATATATGTATGCCACAGTGGCTGCGGCCCGGTCCGTGGCCCAGGGCGGTCAACAAAAAGGGGATTATTTACAAGGGAGTTGTAGTTTGATCGTGACGCCACCTGTGGTTTCCGGTAATCGGTACCGGCGCTGCTGCAGACCTCTGGGGCAGTTGATAGGGCAGCTTGGTTGGAACGGCTCCCCACAGGTGGAGCCGGCTCCAGGGCAGTGTAGGATGGATGGGGATGCAGGTGAGAGGTGGCCAGGTTGGATCAGGGGGAATGACGGACACGCACACAGGGGTTCCCTTCAGTACCTTTACTGGTGTGGATAACTGGTACGGTCCAGGGAACTCGGTGGTAAGGGTGCACTTCTGGACTCTTCCCAGTGAGCGGGTATAAGGCCTCCTGGTCCGTTGCTTCCTCTTTCTAAGCTTCTGACCTGCCTGGAGCTAGGCCTGGCTTCTATGCTGTTTCTCTCTCTCTCTCTCTCTCTCACCTGCTGGCTTTGTAGAAGGACTTTCCTCTTGGCAACCACTCTCCCTGGATGCTGGGGCCTTCGTGGTTCCTAGTCCTGTCGATGGGTTTAGCTTCAGGTCGACCGGGGACTTGTAGTCCTCCTGGTATGCCGGTGATCCCTACTGGGTGTAGATGCCCCCGTTCTGGGGTGAGCCTATGATGCTCCTCTGCCCCCTTATCACTTCTCTCCTTGCCTCCGGCCACACTTGGGGCCCTCAACTCAGGCTTCAGCATGTGCTGCAGGCCTCAACTTGCCTCAGCACAGCAGCCAGCGTGCTGCTACTTCACTGAGCACACTCTTAACTGATCTAGCAGACTGATCTGACTACCTAACTCCACCCTCCAATATATATGTCACTGACAGACTCCCTCTGGTGGTATGAGGTGGAAGGGTGGAGGTGTTTGTGTGTAGCGAGGGTCTCTTGTGGAGAAGCCCATCCATGCACCCTTTTGAGTCCTGTGGTACCTGTGAACAGCAGGGCGCCACATTCCCCCCTAGTACAATTCAGTACTCCTGGACTCAAGCATTTTGTAAAAGGTTACAACAACAACAATTATAATAACAATAATAACATTTCCTTAAAACATATAATACACCCTTCTAAAGTCTCAGTGAGATCCATTACAGGTGTCCATCTCATTGGTGAAGGTGCAAATGGAGCAGTATGAGGGACCCGTCCGAAAACCCTCAACGTAGGCCCTCGTCTTGGCTGCAGGGCATAGGTGATCCAGGTGTTGGACCACGTCTTCGGCCACTCCAAACGGGTTTTTGTTCTGAGGTCATGTGTTGCATAAATAAAATCAATAAAGGGGGCACTTTAAGGAGTACAACTATTTACAAATAAAGTTTTTGGCTGCTCACAGTCCTCAGCCTACAAGTCTTTAAACCCTTACGGGTAACTAAACACACATATATATTTTCAGTTCACATAAATAATAACAGCAGGCAATACCCAACTGGATAACTATTTACACTGCAGCCATTTTTAACTTATTCCCTATACCTGGCAGGGATTTGGCCTTGTGTGCTGCGTGTAGACCTACGTAGCACTGGGGTGTTATTAGTGTCTGTGCGTGCACTATCCGCTAACCTATCAGATCTACGTGTGGGTAAATTATAGAACTGCCTCAATCTCTCTATGGGACTGGCAAGTACAGTGTTTACTGGGCCTTCTGGCTCTGCTTCAACTGGTGATCCTTCTTCTGGGGATTCTTCTTGTTCCTGAGCAGGCTCTTCCTGGGCGCTTACAGGTTCTACTTGCTGTGGAGGTTCTTCTGGTTGCTGATAGAAGTGCATCACTGGTATGATAACTGCTCCATCAAGTTGAGGCCAGTCTGCAGGGAAATCTCCTAGAACTGTATGAAGTACATCTTCTTTGGGTTCTTCCGGTACTATAAGAGGTACTTCCTTCTCCTGTGGCTTCAATAGACCTGGGCATAATTTCAAGTGGTCTCTTGAGACTGTTGCAGTTGTCTTACCTCCGTCTTTACTGATCAGGCAGGTTTTGCTGTTATCAAATCTAGAATTTAACACAGTGTAGGGTTCTCTTTCCCACTGGTCATCGAGCTTGTGACCTCTTCTTTTCCGCTTGAGCACGATTTCTCCAGGTGCCAAGGGTTCTGCTGCTGCATGCTTATTATACTAGCCTTCTTGCTTTTCCCTTACTCTGTTTAGACTGTCTTTGACACAGGCCTGTACTCTCCTGTACTGCTCTTGTCGAGTTGTGTCCCAGTCTTCAGTGGACACATCTGCATCAGGTTCTACCACTCCGAGGTCCAGGTCCATGGGCAACTTTCCGGGTCTTGCGCTCATGAGGTACGCTGGGGTACAATTAGTAGAACTCACAGGTATGTGATTGTACAGATCTACCAGGTCAGGTAGTTTGTCTGGCAACTGGTTCCTTTCTTCCAAGGATAAGGTTTTCAGCAGGTCTATGACGATGTTGTTCATTTTCTAGCACAAACCTTTGGTTTGAGGGTGATACGGTGTAGTCCGGATCTTCTTGCACCCATACAGATGACAGAATTCTTTAAACAGCTCGGCTTCAAAGGCAGGGCCTTGATCTGTCAGCACCTTGTCCGGGTATCCATGGGGCCTGCAGAAGTATGCTTGGAACGTTCTTGCTGCAGTTTCTGCTATCAGATCTTTGACAGGGGCTACCACCAGGAACCAGGAATAGTGATCCACCATGGTCAGGGCATAGGAATAGCCTGACCTGCTGGGTGACAACTTGACGTGATCCAGAGCGACAATCTCCAAGGGTCGAGTTGTTTTGATGGGCTGCAGGGGTGCTTTCTGGCTGCCGTAGTCCTTCCTTCTGAGGCTACAGGGCCCACAATTCCGGCACCACCTTTCTATGGAGCTCCGCATTCCAACCAAATAAAACCGGTCTTTCAGCAGGGTTTCCAGTTTCTTCCAGCCAAAGTGACCTGCTTGATTGTGGTAGGCCTCTAACACCATCTGGATGTCTGTCCTGCGTACTACAATCTGCCACACCATTTCATGGGTTCTGGGGTTGACATACCTTCTGCACAGCTTCTCTCTGTAGATGAACAGCCGGCTTCTCTCATTCCACAGTTGCTTAGCTTGTGGAGGAGCATCCTTCTCCAGTTGAGAACCTTCTTGGGTTATCAGTAGTGTTGAGCGAGCACTAAAATGCTCGGGTGCTCGAAGCTCGGGCCGAGCTCGCCGTGATACTCGGGTGCTCGACCCGAGCAACAAGCCCAATGTTAGTCTATGGGAGACTCGAGCATTTTTGCGGTGGCACCCCGGGCAGTCTTTTAAAAGCCTAACAAGTGCCCAAAACGATAGTGACAGTGCTCAAATGACATGGAGACAGCATGGGGATCGCCCCAGGAAGCATTTCTGACCCCTAGGTCACTGCTGTCAACAACGTGGTCAGAGGTATTAAGCCACTTTTACGGGCTCACAATAAAACGTTCAAAAACGAAAGTGAAACTTTTTTCCTGTGAAATATGTTAAGGAACATCCTTTCCAGGGAAAAGACTTGTGTATAAGTTAAAATAAATGACCAAAAACAAAAATACTCCTCCACACCTTCGGCTATGTTCACAAGTAGCATTTTTTATGCGTTTTTGCACTTTTGTATTGCTTTCAACTATGACAAATGCATTCACCGTGAAATGTCATTTTAACATTTTACAACCTTATCTGGCCATGTGCTGTGTGACACATGCATAAAGTGCTGAAAAGACAAGGGAACAGCATGGGGAAGACCCCTGGAAGCATCTCTGACTCCCAGGTCACTGTCTAAAAGTGTGCCCATCATAAGTGATCCTTACCGCATCAGAAGATGCAGACTTGCAACTATCCCCATGCAAGTTCTAGTCCCAGGGCAGTGTTCAATTGTACCTCCCCCATTTCTTGCAATAAAAGCTCAAGTATGCAGCCTGCCACCCACCCACCCCCAGGCTGCAATACCATACTGCTTGCTTGCTTGAACTTGAAATTGGGCCTTTTAGGCATGTGGAGGTGGAATCTGGCCACCACGTCATGGCTGTGTTGGCGGCCTGGAATCCATACTCAGTCCCCAGCCACCCGGCGGCCGGGTGTCCATACTCGGTCCCCAGCCGCCCCGCGGCCGGGTGTCCACACACGGTCCCCAGCCGCCTGGGGGCAGCCGGGTGTCCATAAACGGTCCCCAGCCGCCCCTATTTCTCCTTGGAACATCCCCCCACACACTTTTCTTAGCCCGGCCTGCTTTAGGCAGCATTGGACGAGCCCACCAGAGAACCAGACTACTCCCGTGGGCCCTGACTTCTCCATCGGTGGAGTTGAGAGTGCCAAGGTGAGGAGCATGATGATGATGACAGAAGTTAGCATCTGCTATGTTTTCTTTTAATGCAAGTGTAAGTGTGCAGCCTGCCACCCACCCACCCCCAGACTGCAATTCCATACTGCTAGCTTGCACTTGAAATGGGGCCTTTTAGTTTGGAGGAGGCCGAAGCTGGCCACTACCACATGGCTGCTTCGGCAGCGAGGTATCCATACTCAGTCCCCAGCCGCCCATATTTGTCCTGGTGTGCCTGTTACATAAGATTAAGCGCGTATACCAAAACATTACCTGTGCCCTCCCCAGTGCATTTAGTGGGAAGGAGAGCCTATTCCGCTGTAGTGTGTGCATGCCAAAACCCTGTTCATGGTACATGTGAAGATGCCTCCCACCTTGCACCTGTCATTGCAGACTTGAAACTATCCCCATTCAAGTCCTTGTCCCAGGGCAGTGTTCAATTGTACCTCTCCCATTCCTTGCAATGCAAGCGCAAGTATGCAGCCTGCCACCCACCCACCCCCAGGCTGCAATACCATACTGCTTGCTTGATTGCACTTTAAATTGGGCCTTTTAGGCATGTGGAGGCGGAATCTGGCCACCACGCCATGGCTGTGTCGACGGCCTGGTATCCATACTCAGTCCCCAGCCGCCTGGTGGCCGGGTGTCCCCGCTTGCTCCCCAGCCTCCAGGGGGTGGCCGGGTGTCCATACTCGGTCCCCAGCCACCCCTATTTGTCCCGGTAACCTTTCCCACACTTTTCTTAGCCTGGCCTGCTTTAGGGCAGCATTGGCCGAGCCCACCGGACTATCAGACTCCTCCGGTGGGCCCTGGCTTCTCCATCAGGGGAGTTGAGAGTGCCAAGGTGAGGAGCATGATGAGGATGATAGAAGTTAGCATCTGCTTTGTTTTGTTGTAATGCAAGCGCATGTATGTAGTAGCAGCTAGGCCTGAGGTGGTCAGCGTTTTGGCGCATATCCTACCTCCTCCGAGGATTGCTGGATGTTTTCCTGCTACTATCCAAGTTCTATGACTCCCGTTAAAACAAAGCTTCAGGTGATAAATGATGGATGAGGTAGTGGCAAAGGAGAAAGAGCAGGAGGAACAGGGACCATTCACATCAATATCAGGCCAGTCAACCAGATATGTCTTGTAGGATATGTTTCTGTAACAAAAGGAGCGGTTCGGCTACACAGTTATAGGGCATACAGTGAGTGCAATGCCTACCAAAAATTTCGAGCCACTCCAATGCCCCTTGGAAATGACATGGAGGTCAGAGGGCATTAACTAAACCTTTTTTTCCATTTATAGCAACTGGGTCTCCCGTGCACTGTTGGCCTAAGCAGTGAATGGAAGGCTTTCCAAAAATTATGAGGAACTGCAATGCCCCTTACAAGAGCCATGTTTGGCACCCCAGGGGTCTGGTCACCACAGTAATAGAGATATTACGTCGGAGAGCAAGTGGGAGGTTTCCTGGTCAGGATCCCTTAAACATGCAACATCCTCCTGCCCCAGTCCTGGGAGGGGAGAATTCTGCCCTTATAAACTGGATCTGGGGCGGGGTTGAGTGAGTCAGAGAACAGTCAGAGTCAGAGTGAGAGCAAGGGAAAGTAACAGCAAGGAGCTCTGTAGGAGCTAGGAGCTAAAGACCAGAGGCTGGAAGCTGAGCAGAGCTCGCCCTGGCAGAAGACAATAGGAACCGGACACAGGAGTCCGAAGCTGTGAGGACTTATATATCCAGCAGCAGAAACCAGCCGGCAGGGGATTTCAGGTCCTCTGGCCATAGAAGCCCGGTGGCTCAGTCACAAGCAAGGGACCAGCACCGCCGTCGTGGAGCAGAGGCTAACAGAAGGCCCCAAGTCACCAGCCATATGGGTGAGCACTACACGGTACACTCAGGGACGTGGGCCACTTCTACCCGCTTACAGCAAGGTAGCCAGGAAGAGTGCAGACAGACGGGGAGGCCTACAACTCCACCTGGCCAGGGGAACTCCTGCTTGCTCACAGACTGACCAGGCCTCTTATGTTAGCCAGTACTCCCGGGAGGGTCTACCTTATAATCATCAGTAAAGACCCTGAACTGCACTGCAAAGACTCTGAGTCGTTCCTGCTGCACTCGTGCACCAACACCCCCATCATCCACACTCACTGCCCTGAGGCTATACTCCTCCCGAGGGGAGTTATCCCATTCTATGCTGCGCACACAACACCAGCCTCAGCGGTCTGCCTCGCAGCGGTGGTACTCCCTGACCGCAATCCACGGGTGGCGCAGTCGGACAATTAACCTCAAAACTTAAGAAAGACTGCCACTGGTTTGACCAGCCTGAGCCACGGGACCGGGTCACTGCCACGGAGTCTACAGACCCCAGAGATCCGGCACCGGGTATCCCACACACGTGTACACACAGCCCAGGGGGCGCGTCACATGCAGTACAGCATATTACAAACATAAGTCCCATTATTGGGGAGTGGGTGTCCCATGGTATTTGCTTATGCTTTCCTAGCAAAAGCTGCCAAAAATTAGGACGGAGCAACTAGCAATGCCCCTTACAAGAGCCATGCAGTACAGCATATTACAAGCATAAGTCCCATTATTGGGGAGTGGGTGTCCCATAGTATTTGCTTATGCCTTGCAAGCAAAAGCTGCCAAAAATTAGGATGGAGCAACTTGCAATGCCCCTTACAAGAGCCATGCAGTACAGCATATTACAAACATAAGTCCCATTATTGGGGAGTGGGTATCCCATTGTATTTGCTTATGCTTTCCAAGCAAAAGCTGCCAAAAATTAGGACGGAGCAACTTGCAATGCCCCTTACAAGAGCCATGCAGTACAGCATATTACAAACATAAGTCCCATTATTGGGGAGTGGGTCTCCCATAGTATTTGCTTATGCCTTGCAAGCAAAAGCTGCGAAAAATTAGGATGGAGCAACTTGCAATGCCCCTAACAAGAGCCATGCAGTACAGCATATTACAAACATAAATCCCATTATTGGGGAGTGGGTGTCCCATGGTATTTGCTTATGCTTTCCAAGCAAAAGCTGCCAAAAATTAGGACGGAGCAACTTGCAATGCCCCTTACAAGAGCCATGCAGTACAGCATATTACAAACATAAGTCCCATTATTGGGGAGTGGGTGTCCCATAGTATTTGCTTATGCTTTCCCAGCAAAAGCTGCCAAAAATTAGGACGGAGCAACTTGCAATGCCCCTTACAAGAGCCATGCAGTACAGCATATTACAAACATAAGTCCCATTATTGGGAAGTGGGTGTCCCATGGTATTTGCTTATGCTTTCCAAGCAAAAGCTGCCAAAAATTAGGACGGAGCAACTTGCAATGCCCCTTACAAGAGCCATGCAGTACAGCATATTACAAACATAAGTCCCATTATTGGGGAGTGGGTGTCCCATAGTATTTGCTTATGCCTTGCAAGCAAAAGCTGCCAAAAATTAGGACGGAGCAACTTGCAATGCCCCTTACAAGAGCCATGCAGTACAGCATATTACAAACATAAGTCCCATTATTGGGAGTGGGTATCCCATTGTATTTGCTTATGCTTTCCAAGCAAAAGCTGCCAAAAATTAGGACGGAGCAACTTGCAATGCCCCTTACAAGAGCCATGCAGTACAGCATATTACAAACATAAGTCCCATTATTGGGGAGTGGGTGTCCCATAGTATTTGCTTATGCCTTGCAAGCAAAAGCTGCGAAAAATGAGGACGGAGCAACTTGCAATGCCCCTAACAAGAGCCATGCAGTACAGCATATTACAAACATAAGCCCCATTATTGGGGAGCGGGTGTCCCATAGTATTTGCTTATGCCTTGCAAGCAAAAGCTGCCAAAAATTAGGATGGAGCAACTTGCAATGCCCCTTACAAGAGCCATGCAGTACAGCATATTACAAACATAAGTCCCATTATTTGGGAGTGGGTATCCCATTGTATTTGCTTATGCTTTCCAAGCAAAAGCTGCCAAAAATTAGGACGGAGCAACTTGCAATGCCCCTTACAAGAGCCATGCAGTACAGCATATTACAAACATAAGTCCCATTATTGGGGAGTGGGTCTCCCATAGTATTTGCTTATGCCTTGCAAGCAAAAGCTGCGAAAAATTAGGATGGAGCAACTTGCAATGCCCCTAACAAGAGCCATGCAGTACAGCATATTACAAACATAAATCCCATTATTGGGGAGTGGGTGTCCCATGGTATTTGCTTATGCTTTCCAAGCAAAAGCTGCCAAAAATTAGGACGGAGCAACTTGCAATGCCCCTTACAAGAGCCATGCAGTACAGCATATTACAAACATAAGTCACATTATTGGGGAGTGGGTGTCCCATAGTATTTGCTTATGCTTTCCCAGCAAAAGCTGCCAAAAATTAGGACGGAGCAACTTGCAATGCCCCTTACAAGAGCCATGCAGTACAGCATATTACAAACATAAGTCCCATTATTGGGAAGTGGGTGTCCCATGGTATTTGCTTATGCTTTCCAAGCAAAAGCTGCCAAAAATTAGGACGGAGCAACTTGCAATGCCCCTTACAAGAGCCATGCAGTACAGCATATTACAAACATAAGTCCCATTATTGGGGAGTGGGTGTCCCATAGTATTTGCTTATGCCTTGCAAGCAAAAACTGCCAACAATTAGGACGGAGCAACTTGCAATGCCCCTTACAAGAGCCATGCAGTACAGCATATTACAAACATAAGTCCCATTATTGGGGAGTGGGTATCCCATTGTATTTGCTTATGCTTTCCAAGCAAAAGCTGCCAAAAATTAGGACGGAGCAACTTGCAATGCCCCTTACAAGAGCCATGCAGTACAGCATATTACAAACATAAGTCCCATTATTGGGGAGTGGGTGTCCCATAGTATTTGCTTATGCCTTGCAAGCAAAAGCTGCGAAAAATTAGGACGGAGCAACTTGCAATGCCCCTAACAAGAGCCGTGCAGTACAGCATATTACAAACATAAGCCCCATTATTGGGGAGCGGGTGTCCCATGGTATTTGCTTATGCTTTCCAAGCAAAAGCTGCCAAAAATTAGGACGGAGCAACTTGCAATGCCCCTTACAAGAGCCATGCAGTACAGCATATTACAAACATAAGTCCCATTATTGGGGAGTGGGTGTCCCATAGTATTTGCTTATGCTTTCCCAGCAAAAGCTGCCAAAAATTAGGACGGAGCAACTTGCAATGCCCCTTACAAGAGCCATGCAGTACAGCATATTACAAACATAAGTCCCATTATTGGGGAGTGGGTCTCCCATGGTATTTGCTTATGCTTTCCAAGCAAAAGCTGCCAAAAATTAGGACGGAGCAACTTGCAATGCCCCTTACAAGAGCCATGCAGTACAGTATATTACAAACATAAGTCCCATTATTGGGGAGTGGGTGTCCCATAGTATTTGCTTATGCTTTCCAAGCAAAAGCTGCCAAAAATTAAGACGGAGCAACTTGCAATGCCCCTTACAAGAGCCATGCAGTACAGCATATTACAAACATAAGTCCCATTATTGGGGAGTGGGTGTCCCATGGTATTTGCTTATGCTTTCCAAGCAAAAGCTGCCAAAAATTAGGACGGAGCAACTTGCAATGCCCCTTACAAGAGCCATGCAGTACAGCATATTACAAACATAAGTCACATTATTGGGAAGTGGGTGTCCCATAGTATTTGCTTATGCTTTCCCAGCAAAAGCTGCCAAAAATTAGGACGGAGCAACTTGCAATGCCCCTTACAAGAGCCATGCAGTACAGCATATTACAAACATAAGTCCCATTATTGGGAAGTGGGTGTCCCATGGTATTTGCTTATGCTTTCCAAGCAAAAGCTGCCAAAAATTAGGACGGAGCAACTTGCAATGCCCCTTACAAGAGCCATGCAGTACAGCATATTACAAACATAAGTCCCATTATTGGGGAGTGGGTGTCCCATAGTATTTGCTTATGCCTTGCAAGCAAAAGCTGCCAAAAATTAGGACGGAGCAACTTGCAATGCCCCTTACAAGAGCCATGCAGTACAGCATATTACAAACATAAGTCCCATTATTGGGGAGTGGGTATCCCATTGTATTTGCTTATGCTTTCCAAGCAAAAGCTGCCAAAAATTAGGACGGAGCAACTTGCAATGCCCCTTACAAGAGCCATGCAGTACAGCATATTACAAACATAAGTCCCATTATTGGGGAGTGGGTGTCCCATAGTATTTGCTTATGCCTTGCAAGCAAAAGCTGTGAAAAATTAGGACGGAGCAACTTGCAATGCCCCTAACAAGAGCCATGCAGTACAGCATATTACAAACATAAGCCCCATTATTGGGGAGCGGGTGTCCCATGGTATTTGCTTATGCTTTCCAAGCAAAAGCTGCCAAAAATTAGGACGGAGCAACTTGCAATGCCCCTTACAAGAGCCATGCAGTACAGCATATTACAAACATAAGTCCCATTATTGGGGAGTGGGTGTCCCATAGTATTTGCTTATGCTTTCCCAGCAAAAGCTGCCAAAAATTAGGACGGAGCAACTTGCAATGCCCCTTACAAGAGCCATGCAGTACAGCATATTACAAACATAAGTCCCATTATTGGGGAGTGGGTGTCCCATGGTATTTGCTTATGCTTTCCAAGCAAAAGCTGCCAAAAATTAGGACGGAGCAACTTGCAATGCCCCTTACAAGAGCCATGCAGTACAGTATATTACAAACATAAGTCCCATTATTGGGGAGTGGGTGTCCCATAGTATTTGCTTATGCTTTCCAAGCAAAAGCTGCCAAAAATTAAGACGGAGCAACTTGCAATGCCCCTTACAAGAGCCATGCAGTACAGCATATTACAAACATAAGTCCCATTATTGGGGAGTGGGTGTCCCATGGTATTTGCTTATGCTTTCCAAGCAAAAGCTGCCAAAAATTAGGACGGAGAAACTTGCAATGCCCCTTACAAGAGCCATGCAGTACAGCATATTACAAACATAAGTCCCATTATTGGGGAGTGGGTGTCCCATAGTATTTGCTTATGCTTTCCCAGCAAAAGCTGCCAAAAATTAGGACGGAGCAACTTGCAATGCCCCTTACAAGAGCCATGCAGTAAAGCATATTACAAACATAAGTCCCATTATTGGGGAGTGGGTGTCCCATGGTATTTGCTTATGCTTTCCAAGCAAAAGCTGCGAAAAATTAGGACGGAGCAACTTGCAATGCCCCTTACATGAGCCATGCAGTACAGCATATTACAAACATAAGTCCCATTATTGGGGAGTGGGTGTCCCATAGTATTTGCTTATGCCTTGCAAGCAAAAGCTGCCAAAAATTAGGACGGAGCAACTTGCAATGCCCCTTACAAGAGCCATGCAGTACAGCATATTACAAACATAGGTCTCATTATTGGGGAGTGGGTGTCCCATGGTATTTGCTTATGCTTTCCAAGCAAAAGCTGCCAAAAATTAGGACGGAGCAACTTGCAAAGCCCCTTACAAGAGCCATGCAGTACAGCATATTACAAACATAAGTCCCATTATTGGGGAGTGGGTGTCCCATAGTATTTGCTTATGCCTTGCAAGCAAAATCTGCCAAAAATTAGGACGGAGCAACTTGCAATGCCCCTTACAAGAGCCATGCAGTACAGCATATTACAAACATAAGTCCCATTATTGGGGAGTGGGTGTCCCATAGTATTTGCTTATGCTTTCCAAGCAAAAGCTGCCAAAAATTAGGATGGAGCAACTTGCAATGCCCCTTACAAGAGCCATGCAGTACAGCATATTACAAACATAAGTCCCATTATTGGGGAGTGGGTGTCCCATAGTATTTGCTTATGCCTTGCAAGCAAAAGCTGCCAAAAATAAGGACGGAGGAACTTGCAATGCTGGCACCCTGGTGGTATAGTGGTGGTGGAGGCTGAGGATAAGGAGAAGAAGATAAAACAGCCGAAACGAGGAAGCGTATACCCATGTGTGGGTGTGAAGCGGTGCATGTGAATACACCTCCCGAAATAACACAGTGGATTTGACTTTATGTTACTCTGCTGTCATTTGGTGGTGATGAGAAGTCTGGCCCAATCCAGCCCTTGTTCATTTTGATAAGGGTCAGCTTGTCAGCATTGTCAGTTGACAGGCGAGTGCGCTTATCAGTTATAATTCCCCCAGCGGCACTAAAAACATGCTCCGATAACACGCTAGCGGCAGGGCAGGCCAGGACCTCCAAGGCGTACAGAGCGAGTTCATTCCAAGAGTCCAGCTTGGATACCCAGTAATTAAAAGGCACACGGAGGACGCTGGTACGATCGGCAAGGTACTCCCTCACCATCTTTTGAAACTTTCCACTCCTTGTGAGAGTACCCCGCGCCTCAGGGCCTGTAAGCTGGGCGGGTGTCAGAAAACTGTCCCAGAACGTTGACAGTGTTCCCCTGCCTCTGCTGGATTGGAGTTGCATCTCTCTCGCCTGTACGCCTTGGTTGGGCAACGAACTGTGACCTCTGCCGCTAGCGTGTTCAGATGGTAATTTTTTTAAGAGTTCTGCAGCAAGGGCCTTCTGGTACTGCCCCATTTTTGTAGACCTCTCCACCTCAGGAATAAGAGAGTGAAAGTTCTCCTTGTAGCGGGGGTCTACAAGTGTCACCAACCAGTAATGACTGTCACCCAACATTTTGACAACGCGAGGGTCACGGTTAAGGCAGCGTAACATAAAGTCAGCCATGCGTGCCAGACTGGTAACGGGCAAGATTTCCGTGTCCTCACCAAGATGACGACTGACCATGCTCTCCTCCTCCTCCTCCTCTTCCCCCCCCCCGTCCTCAGGCCACCCACGCTGAACCGACGGTATGACACTTGTACAGGTACTACCGTCTACAACGCATGATAGCAGCTCCTGTTCTTCCTCCTCCTCCTCCTCCTCCTCTCCCTCATTGTCCCCCAATGCACATTGGAATGAGATGAGGCTGGGCTGTGTGTAATCGCCCGCTACGGCTTCTTGATCCATCTCATCATACTCTGGCTGCAATGCCTCCTCTTTAATTCTCTGCAGAGAGCGTTGCAAAAGACAGACAAGTGGGATGCTGACACTAATGATGGCATCATCGCCACTCACCATCTTGGTGGCCTCCTCAAAGTTTGTCAGGATGGTACAAATGTCAGACATCCAGGTCCACTCCTGAGGTCTTATGTGTGGAGTCTGACCTGAATATCGACGGCCTTGTTGCAGCTGGTACTCCACAACTGCTCTCTTCTGCTCACAAATCCTTTGCAACATGTGGAGGGTAGAGTTCCAACATGTGGGGACATCACACACCAGTCGGTGTGCCGGAAGCTGCAAACGCTGCTGCAACACAGCAAGGGCGGCGGAAGCTGTAGCCGACTTGTGAAAATGAGCTGACAGGCGGCGTACTTTCACGAGCAGATCTGGCAACTCGGGGTACGATTTAAGAAACCGCTGAACCACGAGGTTAAGCACATGAGCCAGGCATGGTACGTGTGTGATCTCACCTCGCCTCAGAGCCGCCACCAGGTTAAGGCCATTGTCACACACGACCATGCCGGGATGTAGGTTCAGCGGTCTCAGCCACAGATCTGCCTGCTCTTTCACAGCTGTCCACAACTCACAAGCAGTGTGAGGTTTATCACCTAAGCTTATGAGTTTCAGCACAGCCTGTTGCCGCTTGGCGGAGGCAGTACTGCAATGCTTCCAGCTTGTAACTGATGTGGTGATATCTGAGAT
Organism: Phyllobates terribilis; assembly: GCF_046119375.1. Classification (NCBI taxonomy): domain Eukaryota; kingdom Metazoa; phylum Chordata; class Amphibia; order Anura; family Dendrobatidae; genus Phyllobates; species Phyllobates terribilis. The sequence goes on along the minus strand of NW_027363136.1, from coordinate 756,497 downwards.
GGAGGCTGAACATGAGGAGGAGGAGGAGGATGCGCAGGAGCTGTACACTGTGGGGGCAACCCTGACTGACATAGGGCCCGCAATCCTCGGTGTGGGGAGGATGTGTTCCATCCCAAGCTCCGACTGGGTCCCGGCTTCCACTATGTTTACCCAGTGTGCCGTCAGAGAGATGTACCGTCCCTGGCCACAAGCACTTGTCCACGTGTCCGTTGTCAGGTGGACTCTCCCAGTAACTGCGTTGTTGAGGGCACGGCAGATGCTTTGGGACACGTGCTTGTGTAGTGCGGGGATGGCACACCGGGCAAAATAGTGTCGGCTGGGGACCGAGTACCGAGGGACGGCCACCGCCATAAGATTGCGGAAGGATTCCGTCTCCACCAGCCTAAAATGCAGCATTTCCAATGCAAGCAGTCGTGAAATGTGCGAATTTAGGACTGTGGCCTGTGGGGCGTTAGCTGCGAATTTCCGCTTTCGTTCAAAGGTCTGGGATATGGACAATTGAACGCTGCGGTGGGACGTGGACGTGGACGTTGATGCTGTTTCTTGAGAAACTGCCATAACAAGTGAAGACTGAGAGGAGGGGGCATTTTTACATGCAGTATGGACAGGGGATTGCCTTGCACACACAACAGGGGGTTCTATTGCACGCACAACAGTGGAAGAAGCAGTGGTGACACCCGCTGACACTTGTCGTGGACCCTGGGTTTCGCCCCACAAAGTCGGGTGCTTTGCTGCCATGTGCCTGATCATGCTGGTGGTGGTCAGGCTGGTAGTTTTGTCACCCCTGCTGATGCTGGCATGGCAGGTGGAACATATGGCCTTTTTGGGGTTATCAGCAGAGTCTTTAAAAAAATTCCAGACTCTGGAAGACCTACCGCTTGTACTGGCAACGTCCCTCGTGTTGGTGTAACCGGGAACGGTTGCCTGCCTTCTGTCTGCGGCCACCACACTGCTTCTTCCTGCCTGTTGGGGTACTCTGCCTCCCTCCCCCTGTGTGCTGCTGGCCTCACTCTGCATGTCCTCCTTCCACGTTGGGTCAGTTACTAGATCATCCACCACCTCCTCCTCTTCCACTTGCGCACCACGATCCTCCTCCTCACTTCCTGGCAATTGTGTCTCGTCATCGTCCACCTCTTGTGACAGATTGCCAACGTCGACTTCCTGTGGCCGTGGCTGTTCAAATATTTGGGCATCGCAACATGGGATCTCCTCTGCCACCACTTCAAGCGTATCAGGCGAGGGGCCCAAATATGGAAATGGACCAGTGAACAGCTCTTCAGAGTGTCCAAGTGTGGGATCACTTGCTGTCTGACGACACTCGGCATGGTGGGAGGAAGGAGCATCAGGGTGAGGAGGAGTATGCGGTCGAGACTCACGGCTACTAAGAGTTGACCGTGTGGAAGACAGACCGGAGGTGGTGGTGCCCAGGTAACTGGAAGTATTGTCTGCTATCCAATTAATAACCTGTTCACACTGATCAGTTCTCAATACTGGTGTTGTTCTGTGCTTCCCTAGTAATTCGGTCAAGAAGTGGGAGCGAGAAGATGTGGCTGTTGGTTGTGGCACATTTTCACCTTGGCCACGGCGCCGTCCTCTGCACGAACCATCACAGAACGTCCACTTCCACGTCCCTTGCCACGCGCCTTGCCCATTATAAATGAAGTAAAATAGCTTACACTTGCACTATCAATGGAAAAAGGGTAATAAAGAGTAGATTAGAACCGTGGCAGAGGAAAACCACAGTTATTGTTTACTGGGGTATACCACACTTTTTTAAATAGAGATATTTGCGGCTGAACAGTGAGCGACACACTCAAACTGCTTTTTTTTTAGATACCAAAGGCCCAAAACTGGATAGTACAGCGATTTGACCCGTGGAACTGCGAAACCACACTGGGATGTCGGGCCTACACAAGACTATTTTCAACAGATATATTTTTGTGTCACAACAGTTAGGAGACACTACTGTTTTTCTTTACGGAAAAAACTACCAAAATATGAATAATAGAGATTTTTTTACCGTGGAACAGCAAAACCACAGTTATAATTTACTGGTGTATACCAGGCTTTTTAAAATATATATATATTTGCGGCTGAACAGTGAGCGACACACTCAAACTGTTTTTTTTAGATACAAATGGCCCAAAAGTGGATAATACAGAGGTTTGTACCGTGGAACTGCAAAACCACACTTGTATTTCTTGGGCCTACACCAGACTATTTTCAACAGATATATTTGTGTCTGAAAAATCAGGGAGACACTATTATTATTTTTATACAGCAAAAAATGCCAAAAACAGGATAATAGAGATGTTTTACCGTGGAACATCAAAACCACAGTAATAATTTACTGGTGTATACCAGGCTTTTTAAAATATATATATATTTGCGGCTGAACAGTGAGCGACACACTCAAACTGTTTTTTTTAGATACAAATGGCCCAAAAGTGGATAATACAGAGGTTTGTACCGTGGAACTGCAAAACCACACTTGTATTTCTCGGGCCTACACCAGACTATTTTCAACAGATATATTTGTGTCTGAAAAATCAGGGAGACACTATTTTTTTTTTTTTTACAGCAAAAAATGCAAAAAGCAGGATAATAGAGATTTTTTACCGTGGAACAGCAAAAGCACACTTCTGTCTCTCTGGCCTACACCAGACTATTTTCAACAGATATATTTGTGTCTGAAAAATCAGGGACACACTATTATTATTTTTATACAGCAAAAAATGCCAAAAACAGGATAATAGAGATGTTTTACCGTGGAACATCAAAACCACAGTAATAATTTACTGGTGTATACCAGGCTTTTTAAAATATACATATATTTGCGGCTGAACAGTGAGCGACACACTCAAACTGTTTTTTTTAGATACAAATGGCCCAAAAGTGGATAATACAGAGGTTTGTACCGTGGAACTGCAAAACCACACTTGTATTTCTCGGGCCTACACCAGACTATTTTCAACAGATATATTTGTGTCTGAAAAATCAGGGAGACACTATTTTTTTTTTTTTTTTACAACAAAAAATGCAAAAAGCAGGATAATAGAGATTTTTTACCATGGAACAGCAAAAGCACACTTCTGTCTCTCTGGCCTACACCAGACTATTTTCAACAGATATATTTGTGTCTGAAAAATCAGGGAGACACTATTATTATTTTTATACAGCAAAAAATGCCAAAAACAGGATAATAGAGATGTTTTACCGTGGAACATCAAAACCACAGTAATAATTTACTGGTGTATACCAGGCTTTTTAAAATATATATATATTTGCGGCTGAGCGACACACTCAAACTGTTTTTTTTAGATACAAATGGCCCATAGAACTGCAAAACCACACTTCTGTTTCTCTGGCCTACACCAGACTATTTTCAACAGATATATTTGTGTCTGAAAAATCAGAGGCACACTTTTTTTTGGGGGGGGACGGGACACCAAAAGGTTAATAAGATGGGTATTTGTACATTGTGAAGGAGGAAAAAAAAAAGAGGATTTTGATAAAAAAAAAAGGATTTTTCCTGGCCCCCGGGACCTGGAGCTAAGTCCAGCAATTTCAGCAACAGGAGCAGCACACAGGACTGTAATGCAGCGTTTGCTGGTATAACCACTGCGTCTCCTATACAGCCTGCCTGCCTGATATACCTGGGATGGATATTAGTCCTGAGAAGGACTGTTTGTTTGATCTGGCAGCCTTTACAGACCCTACACTATCTATTTTGCAGGATATATCTCTCCCTAAATCAGCAGCGCTGTCCCTACACTGTCTGATCCGGAGCGACTGTGTCCAAGATGGCGGCACCCGGTTTTAAATACTCGAGGTGACGCTGTGCGGCCAGCCAATCACTGTAATGCCCACAAACAACATGGCTGCGGCATTACAGTGACTGGCTGGCAATCCCTGCATGTTCATTGGCTCTGTAAAGAGCGCCAAACATGCAGGGCGGAGACCCGAGCTCCCGCCCGAGTAACCCGGAAATGCTCGGTGCTCGCCGAACATCCCGAATAGCGTGATGCTCGGGCGAGTACCGAGCAGTGTCGAGCATGTTCGCTCAACACTAGTCCTTACATTTCCAGGAGGGATTACAGAGGAAGTGCGTATAGTAAAGTTCTTACATTTCCATGAGGAATTAAAAAGGAAGCGCACAAAGTACAGTCGTTACATTTCCAGGAGTATTTACAGAGGAAGTGCAAAAAGTAAAGTTCTTACATTTCCAGGAGGGATTACAGAGGAAGGGCATAAAGTAAAGTTCTTACATTTCCAGGAGGGATTACAGAGGAAGTGCATAAACTAAAGCTCTTACATTTCCAGGAGGAATTACAGAGGAAATGCACAACGTTCTTACATTTCCAGGAGGGATTACAGAGGAAGTGCACAAAGTAGATTTCTTACATTTCCAGGAGGGATTACAGAGGAAGTGCATAAAGTAAAGTTCTTACATTTCCAGGAGGGATTACAGAGGAGGGCATAAAGTAAAGTTCTTACATTTCCAGGAGGGATTACAGAGGAAGTGCACAAAGTAGATTTCTTACATTTCCAGGAGGGATTACAGTGTAAGTGCATAAAGTAAAGTTCTTACAATTCCAGGAGGGATTACAGAGGAAGTGCATAAAGTAAAGTTCTTACATTTCCAGGGGGGATTACAGAGGAAGTGCATAAAGTAAAGTTCTTACATTTCCAGGAGTAATTAAAGAGGAAGTGCACAAAGTAGAGTCCTTACATTTCCAGGAGGATTTACAGAGGAAGTGCACAAAGTAAAGTTCTTACATTTCCAGGAGGGATTACAGAGGAAGTGCATATAGTAAAGTTCTTACATTTCCATGAGGAATTAAAGAGGAAGTGCAGAAAGTAGAGTCCTTACATTTCCAGGAGGGATTACAGAGGAAGTGCACAAAGTAGAGTCCTTACATTTCCAGGAGGGATTACAGAGGAAGGGCATAAAGTAAAGTTCTTACATTTCCAGGAGGGATTACAGAGGAAGTGCATAAACTAAAGCTCTTACATTTCCAGGAGGAATTACAGAGGAAATGCACAACGTTCTTACATTTCCAGGAGGGATTACAGAGGAAGTGCACAAAGTAGATTTCTTACATTTCCAGGAGGGATTACAGAGGAAGTGCATAAAGTAAAGTTCTTACATTTCCAGGAGGGATTACAGAGGAGGGCATAAAGTAAAGTTCTTACATTTCCAGGAGGGATTACAGAGGAAGTGCACAAAGTAGATTTCTTACATTTCCAGGAGGGATTACAGTGTAAGTGCATAAAGTAAAGTTCTTACAATTCCAGGAGGGATTACAGAGGAAGTGCATAAAGTAAAGTTCTTACATTTCCAGGGGGGATTACAGAGGAAGTGCATAAAGTAAAGTTCTTACATTTCCAGGAGTAATTAAAGAGGAAGTGCACAAAGTAGAGTCCTTACATTTCCAGGAGGATTTACAGAGGAAGTGCACAAAGTAAAGTTCTTACATTTCCAGGAGGGATTACAGAGGAAGTGCATATAGTAAAGTTCTTACATTTCCATGAGGAATTAAAGAGGAAGTGCAGAAAGTAGAGTCCTTACATTTCCAGGAGGGATTACAGAGGAAGTGCACAAAGTAGAGTCCTTACATTTCCAGGAGGGATTACAGGGGATGTGCACAAAGTAGAGATCTTACATTTCCAGGAGTATTTACAGAGGAAGTGCAAAAAGTAAAGTTCTTACATTTCCAGGAGGGATTACAGAGGAAATGCATAAAGTAAAGTTCTCACATTTCCATGAGGAATTAAAGAGGAAATGCACAAAGTAGAGTTCTTACATTTCCAGGAGGGATTACAGAGGAAGTGCATAAAGTAGAGTTCTTAAATTTCCAGGAGGGATTACAGAGGAAGTGCAAAAAGTAAAGTTCTTACTTTTCCAGGAGGGATTACAGAGGAAGTGCATAAAGTAAAGTTCTTACATTTCCAGGGGGAATTAAAGAGGAAGTGCAGAAAGTGGAGTCCTTACATTTCCAGGAGGGATTACAGGGGATGTGCACAAAGTAGAGTTCTTACATTTCCAGGAGGATTTACAGAGGAAGTGCAAAAAGTAAAATTCTTACATTTCCAGGAGGGATTACAGAGGAAGAGCATAAAGTAAAATTCTTACATTTCCAGGAGGGATTACAGAGGAAGTGCATAAAGTAAAGTTCTTACATTTCCAGGAGGGATTACAGGGGATATGCACAAAGTAGAGTTCTTACTTTTCCAGGAGGATTTACAGAGGAAGTGCATAAAGTAAAATTCTTACATTTCCAGGAGGGATTACAGGGGATGTGCACAAAGTAGACTTCTTACATTTCCAGGAGGGATTACAGAGGAAGTGCATAAAGTAAAGTTCTTACATTTCCAGGAGGGATTACAGAGGAAGTGCATAAAGTAAAGTTCTTACATTTCCAGGACAGATTACAGAGGAAGTGCATAAAGTAAAGTTCTTACATTTCCAGGAGGGATTACAGAGGAAATGCATAAAGTAAAGTTCTTACATTTCCAGGAGGGATTACAGGGGATGTGCACAAAGTAGAGTTCTTAAATTTCAGGAGGGATTACAGAGGAAGTGCATAAAGTAAAGTTCTTACATTTCCAGGAGGGATTACAGAGGAAGTGCATAAAGTAAAGTTCTTACATTTCCAGGAGGGATTACAGAGGAAATGCATAAAGTAAAGTTCTTACATTTCCAGGAGGGATTACAGGGGATGTGCACAAAGTAGAGTTCTTAAATTTCAGGAGGGATTACAGAGGAAGTGCATAAAGTAAAGTTCTTACATTTCCAGGAGGGATTACAGAGGAAGTGCATAAAGTAAAATTCTTACATTTCCAGGAGGGATTACAGAGGAAGTGCATAAAGTAAAGTTCTTACATTTCCAGGAGGGATTACAGAGGAAGTGCATAAATTAAAGTTCTTACATTTCCAGGAGTAATTAAAGAGGAAGTGCACAAAGTAGAGTCCTTACATTTCCAGGAGGATTTACAGAGGAAGTGCACAAAGTAAAGTTCTTACATTTCCAGGAGGGATTACAGAGGAAGTGCACAAAGTAGAGTCCTTACATTTCCAGGAGGGATTACAGGGGAAGTGCAGAAAGTAAAGTTCTTACATTTCCAGGAGGAATTACAGAGGAAATGCACAATGTTCTTACATTTCCAGGAGGGATTACAGAGGAAGAGCACAAAGTAGATTTCTTACATTTCCAGGAGGGATTACAGAGGAAGTGCATAAAGTAGAGTTCTTACATTTCCAGGAGGGATTACAGAGGAAGTGCATTAAGTAAAATTCTTACATTTCCAGGAGGGATTACAGAGGAAGTGCATAAAGTAAAGTTCTTACATTTCCAGGAGGGATTACAGGGGATATGCACAAAGTAGAGTTCTTACTTTTCCAGGAGGACTTACAGAGGAAGTGCATAAAGTAAAATTCTTACATTTCCAGGAGGGATTACAGGGGATGTGCACAAAGTAGAGTTCTTACATTTCCAGGAGGGATTACAGAGGAAGTGCATAAAGTAAAGTTCTTACATTTCCAGGAGGGATTACAGACGAAGTGCATAAAGTAAAGTTCTTATATTTCCAGGACGGATTACAGAGGAAGTGCATAAAGTAAATTTCTTACATTTCCAGGAGGGATTACAGAGGAAATGCATAAAGTAAAGTTCTTACATTTCCAGGAGGGATTACAGGGGATGTGCACAAAGTAGAGTTCTTAAATTTCAGGAGGGATTACAGAGGAAGTGCATAAAGTAAAGTTCTTACATTTCCAGGAGGGATTACAGAGGAAGTGCATAAAGTAAAGTTCTTACATTTCCAGGAGGGATTACAGAGGAAATGCATAAAGTAAAGTTCTTACATTTCCAGGAGGGATTACAGGGGATGTGCACAAAGTAGAGTTCTTAAATTTCAGGAGGGATTACAGAGGAAGTGCATAAAGTAAAGTTCTTACATTTCCAGGAGGGATTACAGAGAAAGTGCATAAAGTAAAATTCTTACATTTCCAGGAGGGATTACAGAGGAAGTGCATAAAGTAAAGTTCTTACATTTCCAGGATGGATTACAGAGGAAGTGCATAAATTAAAGTTCTTACATTTCCAGGAGTAATTAAAGAGGAAGTGCACAAAGTAGAGTCCTTACATTTCCAGGAGGATTTACAGAGGAAGTGCACAAAGTAAAGTTCTTACATTTCCAGGAGGGATTACAGAGGAAGTGCACAAAGTAGAGTCCTTACATTTCCAGGATGGATTACAGGGGAAGTGCAGAAAGTAAAATTCTTACATTTCCAGGAGGGATTACAGAGGAAGAGCACAAAGTAGATTTCTTACATTTCCAGGAGAGATTACAGAGGAAGTGCATAAAGTAAAGGTCTTACATTTCCAGGAGGGATTACAGAGGAAGTGCATAAAGTAAAGTTCTTACATTTCCAGGAGAGATTACAGAGGAAGTGCATAAAGTAGAGTTCTTACATTTCCAGGAGGGATTACAGAGGAAGTGCAAAAAGTAAAGTTCTTACATTTCCAGGAGGGATTACAGAGGAAGTGCATAAAGTAAAGTTCTTACATTTCCAGGAGGAATTAACGAGGAAGTGCAGAAAGTGGAGTCCTTACATTTCCAGGAGGGATTACAGGGGATGTGCACAAAGTAGAGTTCTTACATTTCCAGGAGGATTTACAGAGGAAGTGCAAAAAGTAAAATTCTTACATTTCCAGGAGGGATTACAGAGGAAGTGCATAAAGTAAAGCTCTTACATTTCCAGGAGGGATTACAGAGGAAGTGCACAAAGTAGATTTCTTACATTTCCAGGAGGGATTACAGTGGAAGTGCATAAAGTAAAGTTCTTACATTTCCAGGAGGGATTACAGAGGAAGTGCATAAAGTAAAGTTCTTACATTTCCAGGAGGGATTATAGAGGAAGTGCATAAAGTAAAGTTCTTACATTTCCAGGAGTAATTAAAGAGGAAGTGCACAAAGTAGAGTCCTTACATTTCCAGGAGGATTTACAGAGGAAGTGCACAAAGTAAAGTTCTTACATTTCCAGGAGGGACTACAGAGGAAGTGCACAAAGTAGAGTCCTTACATTTCCAGGAGGGATTACAGGGGAAGTGCAGAAAGTAAAGTTCTTACATTTCCAGGAGGAATTACAGATGAAATGCACAACGTTCTTACATTTCCAGGAGGGATTACAGAGGAAGTGCACGAAATAGATTTCTTACATTTCCAGGAGGGATTACAGAGGAAGTGCATAAAGTAAAGTTCTTACATTTCCAGGAGGGATTACAGAGGAAGTGCATAAAGTAAAGTTCTTACATTTCCAGGAGGGATTACAGAGGAAGTGCATAAAGCAAAGTTCTTACTTTTCCAGGAGGGATTACAGAGGAAGTGCATAAAGTAAAGTTCTTACATTTCCAGGAGGAATTACAGAGGAAGTCCATAAAGTAAAGTTCTTACATTTCCAGGAGGGATTACAGGGGAAGTGCAGAAAGTAAAGTTCTTACATTTCCAGGAGGAATTACAGAGGAAATGCACAACGTTCTTACATTTCTAGGAGGGATTACAGAGGAAGTGCACAAGGTAGATTTCTTACGTTTCCAGGAGGGATTACAGAGGAAGTGCATGAAGTAAAGTTCTTACATTTCCAGGAGGGATTAAAAGGAAGTGCATAAAGTAAAGTTCTTACATTTCCAGGAGGGATTACAGAGGAAGTGCATAAAGTAAAGTTCTTACATTTCCAGGAGGAATTACAGAGGAAGTCCATAAAGTAAAGTTCTTACATTTCCAGGAGGAATTACAGAGGAAGTGCAAAAAGTAAAGTTCTTACATTTCCAGGAGGGATTACAGAGGAAGTCCATAAAGTAAAGTTCTTACATTTCCAGGAGGAATTACAGAGGAAATGCACAACGTTCTTACATTTCCAGGAGGGATTACAGAGGAAGTGCACAAAGTAGATTTCTTACATTTCCAGGAGGGATTACGGAGGAAGTGAAGTAAAGTTCTTGCATTTCCAGGAGGGTTTACAGAGGAAGTGCATAAAGTTCTTACATTTCCAGGAGGGATTACAGAGGAAGTGCAGAAAGTAAAGTTCTTACATTTCCAGGAGGAATTACAGATGAAATGCACAACGTTCTTACATTTCCAGGAGGGATTACAGAGGAAGTGCACGAAATAGATTTCTTACATTTCCAGGAGGGATTACAGAGGAAGTGCATAAAGTAAAGTTCTTACATTTCCAGGAGGGATTACAGAGGAAGTGCATAAAGTAAAGTTCTTACATTTCCAGGAGGGATTACAGAGGAAGTGCATAAAGCAAAGTTCTTACTTTTCCAGGAGGGATTACAGAGGAAGTGCATAAAGTAAAGTTCTTACATTTCTAGGAGGAATTACAGAGGAAGTCCATAAAGTAAAGTTCTTACATTTCCAGGAGGGATTACAGGGGAAGTGCAGAAAGTAAAGTTCTTACATTTCCAGGAGGAATTACAGAGGAAATGCACAACGTTCTTACATTTCCAGGAGGGATTACAGAGGAAGTGCACAAGGTAGATTTCTTACGTTTCCAGGAGGGATTACAGAGGAAGTGCATAAAGTAAAGTTCTTACATTTCCAGGAGGAATTACAGAGGAAGTGCATAAAGTAAAGTTCTTACATTTCCAGGAGGAATTACAGAGGAAGTCCATAAAGTAAAGTTCTTACATTTCCAGGAGGAATTACAGAGGAAGTGCAAAAAGTAAAGTTCTTACATTTCCAGGAGGGATTACAGAGGAAGTCCATAAAGTAAAGTTCTTACATTTCCAGGAGGAATTACAGAGGAAATGCACAACGTTCTTACATTTCCAGGAGGGATTACAGAGGAAGTGCACAAAGTAGATTTCTTACATTTCCAGGAGGGATTACGGAGGAAGTGAAGTAAAGTTCTTGCATTTCCAGGAGGGTTTACAGAGGAAGTGCATAAAGTTCTTACATTTCCAGGAGGGATTACAGAGGAAGTGCATAAAGTAAAGTTCTTACATTTCCAGGAGTAATAAAAGAGGAAGTGCACAAAGTAGAGTCCTTACATTTCCAGGAGGATTTACAGAGGAAGTGCACAAAGTAAAGTTCTTACATTTCCAGGAGGGACTACAGAGGAAGTGCACAAAGTAGAGTCCTTACATTTCCAGGAGGGATTACAGGGGAAGTGCAGAAAGTAAAGTTCTTACATTTCCAGGAGGGACTACAGAGGAAGTGCACAAAGTAGAGTCCTTACATTTCCAGGAGGGATTACAGGGGAAGTGCAGAAAGTAAAGTTCTTACATTTCCAGGAGGAATTACAGAGGAAATGCACAACGTTCTTACATTTCCAGGAGGGATTACAGAGGAAGTGCACAAAGTAGATTTCTTACATTTCCAGGAGGGATTACAGAGGAAGTGCATAAAGTAAAGTTCTTACATTTCCAGGAGGGATTACAGAGGAAGTGCATAAAGTAAAGTTCTTACATTTCCAGGAGGGATTACAGAGGAAGTGCATAAAGCAAAGTTCTTACTTTTCCAGGAGGGATTACAGAGGAAGTGCATAAAGTAAAGTTCTTACATTTCCAGGAGGAATTACAGAGGAAGTCCATAAAGTAAAGTTCTTACATTTCCAGGAGGGATTACAGGGGAAGTGCAGAAAGTAAAGTTCTTACATTTCAAGGAGGAATTACAGAGGAAATGCACAACGTTCTTACATTTCCAGGAGGGATTACAGAGGAAGTGCACAAAGTAGATTTCTTACATTTCCAGGAGGGATTACAGAGGAAGTGCATAAAGTAAAGTTCTTACATTTCCAGGAGGGATTACAGAGGAAGGGCATAAAGTAAAGTTCTTACATTTCCAGGAGGGATTACAGAGGAAGTGCACAAAGTAGATTTCTTACATTTCCAGGAGGGATTACAGTGTAAGTGCATAAAGTAAAGTTCTTACAATTCCAGGAGGGATTACAGAGGAAGTGCATAAAGTAAAGTTCTTACATTTCCAGGGGGGATTACAGAGGAAGTGCATGAAGTAAAGTTCTTACATTTCCAGGAGTAATTAAAGAGGAAGTGCACAAAGTAGAGTCCTTACATTTCCAGGAGGATTTACAGAGAAAGTGCACAAAGTAAAGTTCTTACATTTCCAGGAGAGATTACAGAGGAAGTGCATATAGTAAAGTTCTTACATTTCCATGAGGAATTAAAGAGGAAGTGCAGAAAGTAGAGTCCTTACATTTCCAGGAGGGATTACAGAGGAAGTGCACAAAGTAGAGTCCTTACATTTCCAGGAGGGATTACAGGGGATGTGCACAAAGTAGAGATCTTACATTTCCAGGAGTATTTACAGAGGTAGTGCAAAAAGTAAAGTTCTTACATTTCCAGGAGGGATTACAGAGGAAATGCATAAAGTAAAGTTCTCACATTTCCATGAGGAATTAAAGAGGAAATGCACAAAGTAGAGTTCTTACATTTCCAGGAGGGATTACAGAGGAAGTGCATAAAGTAGAGTTCTTACATTTCCACGAGGGATTACAGAGGAAGTGCAAAAAGTAAAGTTCTTACATTTCCAGGAGGGATTACAGGGGAAGTGCAGAAAGTAAAGTTCTTACATTTCCAGGAGGAATTACAGAGGAAATGCACAACGTTCTTACATTTCCAGGAGGGATTACAGAGGAAGTGCACAAAGTAGATTTCTTACATTTCCAGGAGGGATTACAGAGGAAGTGCATAAAGTAAAGTTCTTACATTTCCAGGAGGGACTACAGAGGAAGTGCACAAAGTAGAGTCCTTACATTTCCAGGAGGGATTACAGGGGAAGTGCAGAAAGTAAAGTTCTTACATTTCCAGGAGGGACTACAGAGGAAGTGCACAAAGTAGAGTCCTTACATTTCCAGGAGGGATTACAGGGGAAGTGCAGAAAGTAAAGTTCTTACATTTCCAGGAGGAATTACAGAGGAAATGAACAACGTTCTTACATTTCCAGGAGGGATTACAGAGGAAGTGCACAAAGTAGATTTCTTACATTTCCAGGAGGGATTACAGAGGAAGTGCATAAAGTAAAGTTCTTACATTTCCAGGAGGGACTACAGAGGAAGTGCACAAAGTAGAGTCCTTACATTTCCAGGAGGGATTACAGGGGAAGTGCAGAAAGTAAAGTTCTTACATTTCCAGGAGGGACTACAGAGGAAGTGCACAAAGTAGAGTCCTTACATTTCCAGGAGGGATTACAGGGGAAGTGCAGAAAGTAAAGTTCTTACATTTCAAGGAGGAATTACAGAGGAAATGCACAACGTTCTTACATTTCCAGGAGGGATTACAGAAGAAGTGCACAAAGTAGATTTCTTACATTTCCAGGAGGGATTACAGAGGAAGTGCATAAAGTAAAGTTCTTACATTTCCAGGAGGGATTACAGAGGAAGTGCATAAAGTAAAGTTCTTACATTTCCAGGAGGGATTACAGAGGAAGTGCATAAAGCAAAGTTCTTACTTTTCCAGGAGGGATTACAGAGGAAGTGCATAAAGTAAAGTTCTTACATTTCCAGGAGGAATTACAGAGGAAGTCCATAAAGTAAAGTTCTTACATTTCCAGGAGGGATTACAGGGGAAGTGCAGAAAGTAAAGTTCTTACATTTCAAGGAGGAATTACAGAGGAAATGCACAACGTTCTTACATTTCCAGGAGGGATTACAGAGGAAGTGCACAAAGTAGATTTCTTACATTTCCAGGAGGGATTACAGAGGAAGTGCATAAAGTAAAGTTCTTACATTTCCAGGAGGGATTACAGAGGAAGTGCATAAAGTAAAGTTCATACATTTCCAGGAGGGATTACAGAGGAAGTGCATAAAGCAAAGTTCTTACATTTCCAGGAGGGATTACATAGGAAGTGCATAAAGTAAAGTTCTTACATTTCCAGGAGGAATTACAGAGGAAGTCCATAAAGTAAAGTTCTTACATTTCCAGGAGGAATTACAGAGGAAGTGCAAAAAGTAAAGTTCTTACATTTCCAGGAGGAATTACAGAGGAAATGCACAACGTTCTTACATTTCCAGGAGGGATTACAGAGGAAGTGCACAAAGTAGATTTCTTACATTTCCAGGAGGGATTACGGAGGAAGTGCATAAAGTAAAGTTCTTACATTTCCAGGAGGGATTACAGAGGAAGTGCATAAAGCAAAGTTCTTACTTTTCCAGGAGGGATTACAGAGGAAGTGCATAAAGTAAAGTTCTTACATTTCCAGGAGGAATTACAGAGGAAGTCCATAAAGTAAAGTTCTTACATTTCCAGGAGGGATTACAGGGGAAGTGCAGAAAGTAAAGTTCTTACATTTCAAGGAGGAATTACAGAGGAAATGCACAACGTTCTTACATTTCCAGGAGGGATTACAGAGGAAGTGCACAAAGTAGATTTCTTACATTTCCAGGAGGGATTACAGAGGAAGTGCATAAAGTAAAGTTCTTACATTTCCAGGAGGGATTACAGAGGAAGTGCATAAAGTAAAGTTCATACATTTCCAGGAGGGATTACAGAGGAAGTGCATAAAGCAAAGTTCTTACATTTCCAGGAGGAATTACAGAGGAAGTCCATAAAGTAAAGTTCTTACATTTCCAGGAGGAATTACAGAGGAAGTGCAAAAAGTAAAGTTCTTACATTTCCAGGAGGGATTACAGAGGAAGTCCATAAAGTAAAGTTCTTACATTTCCAGGAGGAATTACAGAGGAAATGCACAACGTTCTTACATTTCCAGGAGGGATTACAGAGGAAGTGCACAAAGTAGATTTCTTACATTTCCAGGAGGGATTACGGAGGAAGTGAAGTAAAGTTCTTGCATTTCCAGGAGGGATTACAGAGGAAGTGCATAAAGTTCTTACATTTCCAGGAGGGATTACAGAGGAAGTGCATAAAGTAAAGTTCTTACATTTCCAGGAGGGATTACAGAGGAAGTGCATAAAGTAAAGTTCTTACATTTCCAGGAGGGATTACAGAGGAAGTGCATAAAGTAAAGTTCTTACATTTCCAGGAGTAATAAAAGAGGAAGTGCACAAAGTAGAGTCCTTACATTTCCAGGAGGATTTACAGAGGAAGTGCACAAAGTAAAGTTCTTACATTTCCAGGAGGGACTACAGAGGAAGTGCACAAAGTAGAGTCCTTACATTTCCAGGAGGGATTACAGGGGAAGTGCAGAAAGTAAAGTTCTTACATTTCCAGGAGGGACTACAGAGGAAGTGCACAAAGTAGAGTCCTTACATTTCCAGGAGGGATTACAGGGGAAGTGCAGAAAGTAAAGTTCTTGCATTTCCAGGAGGAATTACAGAGGAAATGCACAACGTTCTTACATTTCCAGGAGGGATTACAGAGGAAGTGCACAAAGTAGATTTCTTACATTTCCAGGAGGGATTACAGAGGAAGTGCATAAAGTAAAGTTCTTACATTTCCAGGAGGGATTACAGAGGAAGTGCATAAAGTAAAGTTCTTACATTTCCAGGAGGGATTACAGAGGAAGTGCATAAAGCAAAGTTCTTACTTTTCCAGGAGGGATTACAGAGGAAGTGCATAAAGTAAAGTTCTTACATTTCCAGGAGGAATTACAGAGGAAGTCCATAAAGTAAAGTTCTTACATTTCCAGGAGGGATTACAGGGGAAGTGCAGAAAGTAAAGTTCTTACATTTCAAGGAGGAATTACAGAGGAAATGCACAACGTTCTTACATTTCCAGGAGGGATTACAGAGGAAGTGCACAAAGTAGATTTCTTACATTTCCAGGAGGGATTACAGAGGAAGTGCATAAAGTAAAGTTCTTACATTTCCAGGAGGGATTACAGAGGAAGGGCATAAAGTAAAGTTCTTACATTTCCAGGAGGGATTACAGAGGAAGTGCACAAAGTAGATTTCTTACATTTCCAGGAGGGATTACAGTGTAAGTGCATAAAGTAAAGTTCTTACATTTCCAGGAGGGATTACAGAGGAAGTGCATATAGTAAAGTTCTTACATTTCCATGAGGAATTAAAGAGGAAGTGCAGAAAGTAGAGTCCTTACATTTCCAGGAGGGATTACAGAGGAAGTGCACAAAGTAGAGTCCTTACATTTCCAGGAGGGATTACAGGGGATGTGCACAAAGTAGAGATCTTACATTTCCAGGAGTATTTACAGAGGTAGTGCAAAAAGTAAAGTTCTTACATTTCCAGGAGGGATTACAGAGGAAATGCATAAAGTAAAGTTCTCACATTTCCATGAGGAATTAAAGAGGAAATGCACAAAGTAGAGTTCTTACATTTCCAGGAGGGATTACAGAGGAAGTGCATAAAGTAGAGTTCTTACATTTCCAGGAGGGATTACAGAGGAAGTGCAAAAAGTAAAGTTCTTACATTTCCAGGAGGGATTACAGAGGAAGTGCATAAAGTAAAGTTCTTACATTTCCAGGGGGAATTAAAGAGGAAGTGCAGAAAGTGGAGTCCTTACATTTCCAGGAGGGATTACAGGGGATGTGCACAAAGTAGAGTTCTTACATTTCCAGGAGGATTTACAGAGGAAGTGCAAAAAGTAAAATTCTTACATTTCCAGGAGGGATTACAGAGGAAGTGCATAAAGTAAAATTCTTACATTTCCAGGAGGGATTACAGAGGAAGTGCATAAAGTAAAGTTCTTACATTTCCAGGAGGGATTACAGGGGATATGCACAAAGTAGAGTTCTTACTTTTCCAGGAGGATTTACAGAGGAAGTGCATAAAGTAAAATTCTTACATTTCCAGGAGGGATTACAGGGGATGTGCACAAAGTAGAGTTCTTACATTTCCAGGAGGGATTACAGAGGAAGTGCATAAAGTAAAGTTCTTACATTTCCAGGAGGGATTAAAGAGGAAGTGCATAAAGTAAAGTTCTTACATTTCCAGGACGGATTACAGAGGAAGTGCATAAAGTAAAGTTCTTACATTTCCAGGAGGGATTACAGAGGAAATGCATAAAGTAAAGTTCTTACATTTCCAGGAGGGATTACAGGGGATGTGCACAAAGTAGAGTTCTTAAATTTCAGGAGGGATTACAGAGGAAGTGCATAAAGTAAAGTTCTTACATTTCCAGGAGGGATTCCAGAGGAAGTGCATAAAGTAAAGTTCTTACATTTCCAGGAGGGATTACAGAGGAAATGCATAAAGTAAAGTTCTTACATTTCCAGGAGGGATTACAGAGGAAATGCATAAAGTAAAGTTCTTACATTTCCAGGAGGGATTACAGGGGATGTGCACAAAGTAGAGTTCTTAAATTTCAGGAGGGATTACAGAGGAAGTGCATAAAGTAAAGTTCTTACATTTCCAGGAGGGATTACAGAGGAAGTGCATAAAGTAAAATTCTTACATTTCCAGGAGGGATTACAGGGGAAGTGCAGAAAGTAGAGTTCTTACATTTCCAGGAGGGATTACAGAGGAAGTGCATAAATTAAAGTTCTTACATTTCCAGGAGTAATTAAAGAGGAAGTGCACAAAGTAAAGTTCTTACATTTCCAGGAGGGATTACAGAGGAAGTGCACAAAGTAGAGTCCTTACATTTCCAGGAGGGATTACAGGGGAAGTGCAGAAAGTAAAGTTCTTACATTTCCAGGAGGAATTACAGAGGAAGAGCACAAAGTAGATTTCTTACATTTCCAGGAGAGATTACAGAGGAAGTGCATAAAGTAAAGGTCTTACATTTCCAGGAGGGATTACAGAGGAAGTGCATAAAGTAGAGTTCTTACATTTCCAGGAGGGATTACAGAGGAAGTGCATTAAGTAAAATTCTTACATTTCCAGGAGGGATTACAGAGGAAGTGCATAAAGTAAAGTTCTTACATTTCCAGGAGGGATTACAGGGGATATGCACAAAGTAGAGTTCTTACTTTTCCAGGAGGACTTACAGAGGAAGTGCATAAAGTAAAATTCTTACATTTCCAGGAGGGATTACAGGGGATGTGCACAAAGTAGAGTTCTTACATTTCCAGGAGGGATTACAGAGGAAGTGCATAAAGTAAAGTTCTAACATTTCCAGGAGGGATTACAGACGAAGTGCATAAAGTAAAGTTCTTACATTTCCAGGATGGATTACAGAGGAAGTGCATAAAGTAAATTTCTTACATTTCCAGGAGGGATTACAGAGGAAATGCATAAAGTAAAGTTCTTACATTTCCAGGAGGGATTACAGGGGATGTGCACAAAGTAGAGTTCTTAAATTTCAGGAGGGATTACAGAGGAAGTGCATAAAGTAAAGTTCTTACATTTCCAGGAGGGATTACAGAGGAAGTGCATAAAGTAAAGTTCTTACATTTCCAGGAGGGATTACAGAGGAAATGCATAAAGTAAAGTTCTTACACTTCCAGGAGGGATTACAGGGGATGTGCACAAAGTAGAGTTCTTAAATTTCAGGAGGGATTACAGAGGAAGTGCATAAAGTAAAGTTCTTACATTTCCAGGAGGGATTACAGAGAAAGTGCAAAAAGTAAAATTCTTACATTTCCAGGAGGGATTACAGAGGAAGTGCATAAAGTAAAGTTCTTACATTTCCAGGAGGGATTACAGAGGAAGTGCATAAATTAAAGTTCTTACATTTCCAGGAGTAATTAAAGAGGAAGTGCACAAAGTAGAGTCCTTACATTTCCAGGAGGATTTACAGAGGAAGTGCACAAAGTAAAGTTCTTACATTTCCAGGAGGGATTACAGAGGAAGTGCACAAAGTAGAGTCCTTACATTTCCAGGAGGGATTACAGGGGAAGTGCAGAAAGTAAAATTCTTACATTTCCAGGAGGAATTACAGAGGAAACGCACAATGTTCTTACATTTCCAGGAGGGATTACAGAGGAAGAGCACAAAGTAGATTTCTTACATTTCCAGGAGAGATTACAGAGGAAGTGCATAAAGTAAAGGTCTTACATTTCCAGGAGGGATTACAGAGGAAGTGCATAAAGTAAAGTTCTTACATTTCCAGGAGAGATTACAGAGGAAGTGCATAAAGTAGAGTTCTTACATTTCCAGGAGGGATTACAGAGGAAGTGCAAAAAGTAAAGTTCTTACATTTCCAGGAGGGATTACAGAGGAAGTGCATAAAGTAAAGTTCTTACATTTCCAGGGGGAATTAACGAGGAAGTGCAGAAAGTGGAGTCCTTACATTTCCAGGAGGAATTACAGGGGATGTGCACAAAGTAGAGTTCTTACATTTCCAGGAGGATTTACAGAGGAAGTGCAAAAAGTAAAATTCTTACATTTCCAGGAGGGATTACAGAGGAAGTGCATAAAGTAAAGCTCCTACATTTCCAGGAGGGATTACAGAGGAAGTGCACAAAGTAGATTTCTTACATTTCCAGGAGGGATTACAGTGGAAGTGCATAAAGTAAAGTTCTTACATTTCCAGGAGGGATTACAGAGGAAGTGCATAAAGTAAAGTTCTTACATTTCCAGGAGGGATTATAGAGGAAGTGCATAAAGTAAAGTTCTTACATTTCCAGGAGTAATTAAAGAGGAAGTGCACAAAGTAGAGTCCTTACATTTCCAGGAGGATTTATAGAGGAAGTGCACAAAGTAAAGTTCTTACATTTCCAGGAGGGACTACAGAGGAAGTGCACAAAGTAGAGTCCTTACATTTCCAGGAGGGATTACAGGGGAAGTGCAGAAAGTAAAGTTCTTACATTTCCAGGAGGAATTACAGATGAAATGCACAACGTTCTTACATTTCCAGGAGGGATTACAGAGGAAGTGCACGAAATAGATTTCTTACATTTCCAGGAGGGATTACAGAGGAAGTGCATAAAGTAAAGTTCTTACATTTCCAGGAGGGATTACAGAGGAAGTGCATAAAGTAAAGTTCTTACATTTCTAGGAGGGATTACAGAGGAAGTGCATAAAGTAAAGTTCTTACATTTCCAGGAGGAATTACAGAGGAAGTCCATAAAGTAAAGTTCTTACATTTCCAGGAGGGATTACAGGGGAAGTGCAGAAAGTAAAGTTCTTACATTTCCAGGAGGAATTACAGAGGAAATGCACAACGTTCTTACATTTCCAGGAGGGATTACAGAGGAAGTGCACAAGGTAGATTTCTTACGTTTCCAGGAGGGATTACAGAGGAAGTGCATGAAGTAAAGTTCTTACATTTCCAGGAGGGATTACAGAGGAAGTGCATAAAGTAAAGTTCATACATTTCCAGGAGGGATTACAGAGGAAGTGCATAAAGCAAAGTTCTTACTTTTCCAGGAGGGATTACAGAGGAAGTGCATAAAGTAAAGTTCTTACATTTCCAGGAGGAATTACAGAGGAAGTCCATAAAGTAAAGTTCTTACATTTCCAGGAGGGATTACAGGGGAAGTGCAGAAAGTAAAGTTCTTACATTTCAAGGAGGAATTACAGAGGAAATGCACAACGTTCTTACATTTCCAGGAGGGATTACAGAGGAAGTGCACAAAGTAGATTTCTTACATTTCCAGGAGGGATTACAGAGGAAGTGCATAAAGTAAAGTTCATACATTTCCAGTAGGGATTACAGAGGAAGGGCATAAAGTAAAGTTCTTACATTTCCAGGAGGGATTACAGAGGAAGTGCACAAAGTAGATTTCTTACATTTCCAGGAGGGATTACAGTGTAAGTGCATAAAGTAAAGTTCTTACAATTCCAGGAGGGATTACAGAGGAAGTGCATAAAGTAAAGTTCTTACATTTCCAGGGGGGATTACAGAGGAAGTGCATAAAGTAAAGTTCTTACATTTCCAGGAGTAATTAAAGAGGAAGTGCACAAAGTAGAGTCCTTACATTTCCAGGAGGATTTACAGAGGAAGTACACAAAGTAAAGTTCTTACATTTCCAGGAGGGATTACAGAGGAAGTGCATATAGTAAAGTTCTTACATTTCCATGAGGAATTAAAGAGGAAGTGCAGAAAGTAGAGTCCTTACATTTCCAGGAGGGATTACAGAGGAAGTGCACAAAGTAGAGTCCTTACATTTCCAGGAGGGATTACAGGGGATGTGCACAAAGTAGAGATCTTATATTTCCAGGAGTATTTACAGAGGTAGTGCAAAAAGTAAAGTTCTTACATTTCCAGGAGGGATTACAGAGGAAATGCATAAAGTAAAGTTCTCACATTTCCATGAGGAATTAAAGAGGAAATGCACAAAGTAGAGTTCTTACATTTCCAGGAGGGATTACAGAGGAAGTGCATAAAGTAGAGTTCTTACATTTCCAGGAGGGATTACAGAGGAAGTGCAAAAAGTAAAGTTCTTACATTTCCAGGAGGGATTACAGAGGAAGTGCATAAAGTAAAGTTCTTACATTTCCAGGGGGAATTAAAGAGGAAGTGCAGAAAGTGGAGTCCTTACATTTCCAGGAGGGATTACAGGGGATGTGCACAAAGTAGAGTTCTTACATTTCCAGGAGGATTTACAGAGGAAGTGCAAAAAGTAAAATTCTTACATTTCCAGGAGGGATTACAGAGGAAGTGCATAAAGTAAAATTCTTACATTTCCAGGAGGGATTACAGAGGAAGTGCATAAAGTAAAGTTCTTACATTTCCAGGAGGGATTACAGGGGATATGCACAAAGTAGAGTTCTTACTTTTCCAGGAGGATTTACAGAGGAAGTGCATAAAGTAAAATTCTTACATTTCCAGGAGGGATTACAGGGGAAGTGCAGAAAGTAGAGTTCTTACATTTCCAGGAGGGATTACAGAGGAAGTGCATAAATTAAAGTTCTTACATTTCCAGGAGTAATTAAAGAGGAAGTGCACAAAGTAGAGTCCTTACATTTCCAGGAGGATTTACAGAGGAAGTGCACAAAGTAAAGTTCTTACATTTCCAGGAGGGATTACAGAGGAAGTGCACAAAGTAGAGTCCTTACATTTCCAGGAGGGATTACAGGGGAAGTGCAGAAAGTAAAGTTCTTACATTTCCAGGAGGAATTACAGAGGAAATGCACAATGTTCTTACATTTCCAGGAGGGATTACAGAGGAAGAGCACAAAGTAGATTTCTTACATTTCCAGGAGAGATTACAGAGGAAGTGCATAAAGTAAAGGTCTTACATTTCCAGAAGGGATTACAGAGGAAGTGCATTAAGTAAAATTCTTACATTTCCAGGAGGGATTACAGAGGAAGTGCATAAAGTAAAGTTCTTACATTTCCAGGAGGGATTACAGGGGATATGCACAAAGTAGAGTTCTTACTTTTCCAGGAGGACTTACAGAGGAAGTGCATAAAGTAAAATTCTTACATTTCCAGGAGGGATTACAGGGGATGTGCACAAAGTAGAGTTCTTACATTTCCAGGAGGGATTACAGAGGAAGTGCATAAAGTAAAGTTCTTACATTTCCAGGAGGGATTACAGAGGAAGTGCATAAAGTAAATTTCTTACATTTCCAGGAGGGATTACAGAGGAAATGCATAAAGTAAAGTTCTTACATTTGCAGGAGGGATTACACGGGATGTGCACAAAGTAGAGTTCTTAAATTTCAGGAGGGATTACAGAGGAAGTGCATAAAGTAAAGTTCTTACATTTCCAGGAGGGATTACAGAGGAAGTGCATAAAGTAAAGTTCTTACATTTCCAGGAGGGATTACAGAGGAAATGCATAAAGTAAAGTTCTTACATTTCCAGGAGGGATTACAGGGGATGTGCACAAAGTAGAGTTCTTAAATTTCAGGAGGGATTACAGAGGAAGTGCATAAAGTAAAGTTCTTACATTTCCAGGAGGGATTACAGAGAAAGTGCATAAAGTAAAATTCTTACATTTCCAGGAGGGATTACAGAGGAAGTGCATAAAGTAAAGTTCTTACATTTCCAGGAGGGATTACAGAGGAAGTGCATCAATTAAAGTTTTTACATTTCCAGGAGTAATTAAAGAGGAAGTGCACAAAGTAGAGTCCTTACATTTCCAGGAGGATTTACAGAGGAAGTGCACAAAGTAAAGTTCTTACATTTCCAGGAGGGATTACAGAGGAAGTGCACAAAGTAGAGTCCTTACATTTCCAGGAGGGATTACAGGGGAAGTGCAGAAAGTAAAATTCTTACATTTCCAGGAGGAATTACAGAGGAAATGCACAATGTTCTTACATTTCCAGGAGGGATTACAGAGGAAGAGCACAAAGTAGATTTCTTACATTTCCAGGAGAGATTACAGAGGAAGTGCATAAAGTAGAGTTCTTACATTTCCAGGAGGGATTACAGAGGAAGTGCAAAAAGTAAAGTTCTTACATTTCCAGGAGGGATTACAGAGGAAGTGCATAAAGTAAAGTTCTTACATTTCCAGGGGGAATTAACGAGGAAGTGCAGAAAGTGGAGTCCTTACATTTCCAGGAGGAATTACAGGGGATGTGCACAAAGTAGAGTTCTTACATTTCCAGGAGGATTTACAGAGGAAGTGCAAAAAGTAAAATTCTTACATTTCCAGGAGGGATTACAGAGGAAGTGCATAAAGTAAAGCTCTTACATTTCCAGGAGGGATTACAGAGGAAGTGCACAAAGTAGATTTCTTACATTTCCAGGAGGGATTACAGTGGAAGTGCATAAAGTAAAGTTCTTACATTTCCAGGAGGGATTACAGAGGAAGTGCATAAAGTAAAGTTCTTACATTTCCAGGAGGGATTATAGAGGAAGTGCATAAAGTAAAGTTCTTACATTTCCAGGAGTAATTAAAGAGGAAGTGCACAAAGTAGAGTCCTTACATTTCCAGGAGGATTTACAGAGGAAGTGCACAAAGTAAAGTTCTTACATTTCCAGGAGGGACTACAGAGGAAGTGCACAAAGTAGAGTCCTTACATTTCCAGGAGGGATTACAGGGGAAGTGCAGAAAGTAAAGTTCTTACATTTCCAGGAGGAATTACAGATGAAATGCACAACGTTCTTACATTTCCAGGAGGGATTACAGAGGAAGTGCACGAAATAGATTTCTTACATTTCCAGGAGGGATTACAGAGGAAGTGCATAAAGTAAAGTTCTTACATTTCCAGGAGGGATTACAGAGGAAGTGCATAAAGTAAAGTTCTTACATTTCCAGGAGGGATTACAGAGGAAGTGCATAAAGCAAAGTTCTTACTTTTCCAGGAGGGATTACAGAGGAAGTGCATAAAGTAAAGTTCTTACATTTCCAGGAGGAATTACAGAGGAAGTCCATAAAGTAAAGTTCTTACATTTCCAGGAGGAATTACAGAGGAAGTGCAAAAAGTAAAGTTCTTACATTTCCAGGAGGGATTACAGAGAAAGTCCATAAAGTAAAGTTCTTACATTTCCAGGAGGAATTACAGAGGAAATGCACAACGTTCTTACATTTCCAGGAGGGATTACAGAGGAAGTGCACAAAGTAGATTTCTTACATTTCCAGGAGGGATTACGGAGGAAGTGAAGTAAAGTTCTTGCATTTCCAGGAGGGTTTACAGAGGAAGTGCATAAAGTTCTTACATTTCCAGGAGGGATTACAGAGGAAGTGCATAAAGTAAAGTTCTTACATTTCCAGGAGGGATTACAGAGGAAGTGCATAAAGTAAAGTTCTTACATTTCCAGGAGGGATTACAGAGGAAGTGCATAAAGTAAAGTTCTTACATTTCCAGGAGTAATAAAAGAGGAAGTGCACAAAGTAGAGTCCTTACATTTCCAGGAGGATTTACAGAGGAAGTGCACAAAGTAAAGTTCTTACATTTCCAGGAGGGACTACAGAGGAAGTGCACAAAGTAGAGTCCTTACATTTCCAGGAGGGATTACAGGGGAAGTGCAGAAAGTAAAGTTCTTACATTTCCAGGAGGGACTACAGAGGAAGTGCACAAAGTAGAGTCCTTACATTTCCAGGAGGGATTACAGGGGAAGTGCAGAAAGTAAAGTTCTTACATTTCCAGGAGGAATTACAGAGGAAATGCACAACGTTCTTACATTTCCAGGAGGGATTACAGAGGAAGTGCACAAAGTAGATTTCTTACATTTCCAGGAGGGATTACAGAGGAAGTGCATAAAGTAAAGTTCTTACATTTCCAGGAGGGATTACAGAGGAAGTGCATAAAGTAAAGTTCTTACATTTCCAGGAGGGATTACAGAGGAAGTGCATAAAGCAAAGTTCTTACTTTTCCAGGAGGGATTACAGAGGAAGTGCATAAAGTAAAGTTCTTACATTTCCAGGAGGAATTACAGAGGAAGTCCATAAAGTAAAGTTCTTACATTTCCAGGAGGGATTACAGGGGAAGTGCAGAAAGTAAAGTTCTTACATTTCAAGGAGGAATTACAGAGGAAATGCACAACGTTCTTACATTTCCAGGAGGGATTACAGAGGAAGTGCACAAAGTAGATTTCTTACATTTCCAGGAGGGATTACAGAGGAAGTGCATAAAGTAAAGTTCTTACATTTCCAGGAAGGATTACAGAGGAAGGGCATAAAGTAAAGTTCTTACATTTCCAGGAGGGATTACAGAGGAAGTGCACAAAGTAGATTTCTTACATTTCCAGGAGGGATTACAGAGGAAGTGCATAAAGTAAAGCTCTTACATTTCCAGGAGGGATTACAGAGGAAGTGCACAAAGTAGATTTCTTACATTTCCAGGAGGGATTACAGTGGAAGTGCATAAAGTAAAGTTCTTACATTTCCAGGAGGGATTACAGAGGAAGTGCATAAAGTAAAGTTCTTACATTTCCAGGAGGGATTATAGAGGAAGTGCATAAAGTAAAGTTCTTACATTTCCAGGAGTAATTAAAGAGGAAGTGCACAAAGTAGAGTCCTTACATTTCCAGGAGGATTTACAGAGGAAGTGCACAAAGTAAAGTTCTTACATTTCCAGGAGGGACTACAGAGGAAGTGCACAAAGTAGAGTCCTTACATTTCCAGGAGAGATTACAGGGGAAGTGCAGAAAGTAAAGTTCTTACATTTCCAGGAGGAATTACAGATGAAATGCACAACGTTCTTACATTTCCAGGAGGGATTACAGAGGAAGTGCACGAAATAGATTTCTTACATTTCCAGGAGGGATTACAGAGGAAGTGCATAAAGTAAAGTTCTTACATTTCCTTGAGGGATTACAGAGGAAGTGCATAAAGTAAAGTTCTTACATTTCCAGGAGGGATTACAGAGGAAGTGCATAAAGCAAAGTTCTTACTTTTCCAGGAGGGATTACAGAGGAAGTGCATAAAGTAAAGTTCTTACATTTCCAGGAGGAATTACAGAGGAAGTCCATAAAGTAAAGTTCTTACATTTCCAGGAGGGATTACAGGGGAAGTGCAGAAAGTAAAGTTCTTACATTTCCAGGAGGAATTACAGAGGAAATGCACAACGTTCTTACATTTCCAGGAGGGATTACAGAGGAAGTGCACAAGGTAGATTTCTTACGTTTCCAGGAGGGATTACAGAGGAAGTGCATGAAGTAAAGTTCTTACATTTCCAGGAGGGATTACAGAGGAAGTGCATAAAGTAAAGTTCATACATTTCCAGGAGGGATTACAGAGGAAGTGCATAAAGCAAAGTTCTTACATTTCCAGGAGGGATTACAGAGGAAGTGCATAAAGTAAAGTTCTTACATTTCCAGGAGGAATTACAGAGGAAGTCCATAAAGTAAAGTTCTTACATTTCCAGGAGGAATTACAGAGGAAGTGCAAAAAGTAAAGTTCTTACATTTCCAGGAGGGATTACAGAGGAAGTCCATAAAGTAAAGTTCTTACATTTCCAGGAGGAATTACAGAGGAAATGCACAACGTTCTTACATTTCCAGGAGGGATTACAGAGGAAGTGCACAAAGTAGATTTCTTACATTTCCAGGAGGGATTACGGAGGAATTGAAGTAAAGTTCTTGCATTTCCAGGAGGGTTTACAGAGGAAGTGCATAAAGTTCTTACATTTCCAGGAGGGATTACAGAGGAAGTGCATAAAGTAAAGTTCTTACATTTCCAGGAGGGATTACAGAGGAAGTGCATAAAGTAAAGTTCTTACATTTCCAGGAGGGATTACAGAGGAAGTGCATAAAGTAAAGTTCTTACATTTCCAGGAGTAATAAAAGAGGAAGTGCACAAAGTAGAGTCCTTACATTTCCAGGAGGATTTACAGAGGAAGTGCACAAAGTAAAGTTCTTACATTTCCAGGAGGGACTACAGAGGAAGTGCACAAAGTAGAGTCCTTACATTTCCAGGAGGGATTACAGGGGAAGTGCAGAAAGTAAAGTTCTTACATTTCCAGGAGGGACTACAGAGGAAGTGCACAAAGTAGAGTCCTTACATTTCCAGGAGGGATTACAGGGGAAGTGCAGAAAGTAAAGTTCTTACATTTCCAGGAGGAATTACAGAGGAAATGTACAACGTTCTTACATTTCCAGGAGGGATTACAGAGGAAGTGCACAAAGTAGATTTCTTACATTTCCAGGAGGGATTACAGAGGAAGTGCATAAAGTAAAGTTCTTACATTTCCAGGAGGGATTACAGACGAAGTGCATAAAGTAAAGTTCTTACATTTCCAGGAGGGATTACAGAGGAAGTGCATAAAGCAAAGTTCTTACTTTTCCAGGAGGGATTACAGAGGAAGTGCATAAAGTAAAGTTCTTACATTTCCAGGAGGAATTACAGAGGAAATCCATAAAGTAAAGTTCTTACATTTCCAGGAGGGATTACAGGGGAAGTGCAGAAAGTAAAGTTCTTACATTTCAAGGAGGAATTACAGAGGAAATGCACAACGTTCTTACATTTCCAGGAGGGATTACAGAGGAAGTGCACAAAGTAGATTTCTTACATTTCCAGGAGGGATTACAGAGGAAGTGCATAAAGTAAAGTTCTTACATTTCCAGGAGGGATTACAGAGGAAGGGCATAAAGTAAAGTTCTTACATTTCCAGGAGGGATTACAGAGGAAGTGCACAAAGTAGATTTCTTACATTTCCAGGAGGGATTACAGTGTAAGTGCATAAAGTAAAGTTCTTACAATTCCAGGAGGGATTACAGAGGAAGTGCATAAAGTAAAGTTCTTACATTTCCAGGGGGGATTACAGAGGAAGTGCATAAAGTAAAGTTCTTACATTTCCAGGAGTAATTAAAGAGGAAGTGCACAAAGTAGAGTCCTTACATTTCCAGGAGGATTTACAGAGAAAGTGCACAAAGTAAAGTTCTTACATTTCCAGGAGGGATTACAGAAGAAGTGCATATAGTAAAGTTCTTACATTTCCATGAGGAATTAAAGAGGAAGTGCAGAAAGTAGAGTCCTTACATTTCCAGGAGGGATTACAGAGGAAGTGCACAAAGTAGAGTCCTTACATTTCCAGGAGGGATTACAGGGGATGTGCACAAAGTAGAGATCTTACATTTCCAGGAGTATTTACAGAGGTAGTGCAAAAAGTAAAGTTCTTACATTTCCAGGAGGGATTACAGAGGAAATGCATAAAGTAAAGTTCTCACATTTCCATGAGGAATTAAAGAGGAAATGCACAAAGTAGAGTTCTTACATTTCCAGGAGGGATTACAGAGGAAGTGCATAAAGTAGAGTTCTTACATTTCCAGGAGGGATTACAGAGGAAGTGCAAAAAGGAAAGTTCTTACATTTCCAGGAGGGATTACAGGGGAAGTGCAGAAAGTAAAGTTCTTACATTTCCAGGAGGAATTACAGAGGAAATGCACAACGTTCTTACATTTCCAGGAGGGATTACAGAGGAAGTGCACAAAGTAGATTTCTTACGTTTCCAGGAGGGATAACAGAGGAAGTGCATGAAGTAAAGTTCTTACATTTCCAGGAGGGATTACAGAGGAAGTGCATAAAGTAAAGTTCATACATTTCCAGGAGGGATTACAGAGGAAGTGCATAAAGCAAAATTCTTACATTTCCAGGAGGGATTACAGAGGAAGTGCATAAAGTAAAGTTCTTACATTTCCAGGAGGAATTACAGAGGAAGTCCATAAAGTAAAGTTCTTACATTTCCAGGAGGAATTACAGAGGAAGTGCAAAAAGTAAAGTTCTTACATTTCCAGGAGGGATTACAGAGGAAGTCCATAAAGTAAAGTTCTTACATTTCCAGGAGGAATTACAGAGGAAATGCACAACGTTCTTACATTTCCAGGAGGGATTACAGAGGAAGTGCACAAAGTAGATTTCTTACATTTCCAGGAGGGCTTACGGAGGAAGTGAAGTAAAGTTCTTGCATTTCCAGGAGGGATTACAGAGAAAGTGCATAAAGTTCTTACATTTCCAGGAGGGATTACAGAGGAAGTGCATAAAGTAAAGTTCTTACATTTCCAGGAGGGATTACAGAGGAAGTGCATAAAATAAAGTTCTTACATTTCCAGGAGGGATTACAGAGGAAGTGCATAAAGTAAAGTTCTTACATTTCCAGGAGTAATAAAAGAGGAAGTGCACAAAGTAGAGTCCTTACATTTCCAGGAGGATTTACAGAGGAAGTGCACAAAGTAAAGTTCTTACATTTCCAGGAGGGACTACAGAGGAAGTGCACAAAGTAGAGTCCTTACATTTCCAGGAGGGATTACAGGGGAAGTGCAGAAAGTAAAGTTCTTACATTTCCAGGAGGGACTACAGAGGAAGTGCACAAAGTAGAGTCCTTACATTTCCAGGAGGGATTACAGGGGAAGTGCAGAAAGTAAAGTTCTTACATTTCCAGGAGGAATTACAGAGGAAATGCACAACGTTCTTACATTTCCAGGAGGGATTACAGAGGAAGTGCACAAAGTAGATTTCTTACATTTCCAGGAGGGATTACAGAGGAAGTGCATAAAGTAAAGTTCTTACATTTCCAGGAGGGATTACAGAGGAAGTGCATGAAGTAAAGTTCTTACATTTCCAGGAGGGATTACAGAGGAAGTGCATAAAGCAAAGTTCTTACTTTTCCAGGAGGGATTACAGAGGAAGTGCATAAAGTAAAGTTCTTACATTTCCAGGAGGAATTACAGAGGAAATCCATAAAGTAAAGTTCTTACATTTCCAGGAGGGATTACAGGGGAAGTGCAGAAAGTAAAGTTCTTACATTTCAAGGAGGAATTACAGAGGAAATGCACAACGTTCTTACATTTCCAGGAGGGATTACAGAGGAAGTGCACAAAGTAGATTTCTTACATTTCCAGGAGGGATTACAGAGGAAGTGCATAAAGTAAAGTTCTTACATTTCCAGGAAGGATTACAGAGGAAGGGCATAAAGTAAAGTTCTTACATTTCCAGGAGGGATTACAGAGGAAGTGCACAAAGTAGATTTCTTACATTTCCAGGAGGGATTACAGAGGAAGTGCATAAAGTAAAGCTCTTACATTTCCAGGAGGGATTACAGAGGAAGTGCACAAAGTAGATTTCTTACATTTCCAGGAGGGATTACAGTGGAAGTGCATAAAGTAAAGTTCTTACATTTCCAGGAGGGATTACAGAGGAAGTGCATAAAGTAAAGTTCTTACATTTCCAGGAGGGATTATAGAGGAAGTGCATAAAGTAAAGTTCTTACATTTCCAGGAGTAATTAAAGAGGAAGTGCACAAAGTAGAGTCCTTACATTTCCAGGAGGATTTACAGAGGAAGTGCACAAAGTAAAGTTCTTACATTTCCAGGAGGGACTACAGAGGAAGTGCACAAAGTAGAGTCCTTACATTTCCAGGAGAGATTACAGGGGAAGTGCAGAAAGTAAAGTTCTTACATTTCCAGGAGGAATTACAGATGAAATGCACAACGTTCTTACATTTCCAGGAGGGATTACAGAGGAAGTGCACGAAATAGATTTCTTACATTTCCAGGAGGGATTACAGAGGAAGTGCATAAAGTAAAGTTCTTACATTTCCTTGAGGGATTACAGAGGAAGTGCATAAAGTAAAGTTCTTACATTTCCAGGAGGGATTACAGAGGAAGTGCATAAAGCAAAGTTCTTACTTTTCCAGGAGGGATTACAGAGGAAGTGCATAAAGTAAAGTTCTTACATTTCCAGGAGGAATTACAGAGGAAGTCCATAAAGTAAAGTTCTTACATTTCCAGGAGGGATTACAGGGGAAGTGCAGAAAGTAAAGTTCTTACATTTCCAGGAGGAATTACAGAGGAAATGCACAACGTTCTTACATTTCCAGGAGGGATTACAGAGGAAGTGCACAAGGTAGATTTCTTACGTTTCCAGGAGGGATTACAGAGGAAGTGCATGAAGTAAAGTTCTTACATTTCCAGGAGGGATTACAGAGGAAGTGCATAAAGTAAAGTTCATACATTTCCAGGAGGGATTACAGAGGAAGTGCATAAAGCAAAGTTCTTACATTTCCAGGAGGGATTACAGAGGAAGTGCATAAAGTAAAGTTCTTACATTTCCAGGAGGAATTACAGAGGAAGTCCATAAAGTAAAGTTCTTACATTTCCAGGAGGAATTACAGAGGAAGTGCAAAAAGTAAAGTTCTTACATTTCCAGGAGGGATTACAGAGGAAGTCCATAAAGTAAAGTTCTTACATTTCCAGGAGGAATTACAGAGGAAATGCACAACGTTCTTACATTTCCAGGAGGGATTACAGAGGAAGTGCACAAAGTAGATTTCTTACATTTCCAGGAGGGATTACGGAGGAATTGAAGTAAAGTTCTTGCATTTCCAGGAGGGTTTACAGAGGAAGTGCATAAAGTTCTTACATTTCCAGGAGGGATTACAGAGGAAGTGCATAAAGTAAAGTTCTTACATTTCCAGGAGGGATTACAGAGGAAGTGCATAAAGTAAAGTTCTTACATTTCCAGGAGGGATTACAGAGGAAGTGCATAAAGTAAAGTTCTTACATTTCCAGGAGTAATAAAAGAGGAAGTGCACAAAGTAGAGTCCTTACATTTCCAGGAGGATTTACAGAGGAAGTGCACAAAGTAAAGTTCTTACATTTCCAGGAGGGACTACAGAGGAAGTGCACAAAGTAGAGTCCTTACATTTCCAGGAGGGATTACAGGGGAAGTGCAGAAAGTAAAGTTCTTACATTTCCAGGAGGGACTACAGAGGAAGTGCACAAAGTAGAGTCCTTACATTTCCAGGAGGGATTACAGGGGAAGTGCAGAAAGTAAAGTTCTTACATTTCCAGGAGGAATTACAGAGGAAATGTACAACGTTCTTACATTTCCAGGAGGGATTACAGAGGAAGTGCACAAAGTAGATTTCTTACATTTCCAGGAGGGATTACAGAGGAAGTGCATAAAGTAAAGTTCTTACATTTCCAGGAGGGATTACAGACGAAGTGCATAAAGTAAAGTTCTTACATTTCCAGGAGGGATTACAGAGGAAGTGCATAAAGCAAAGTTCTTACTTTTCCAGGAGGGATTACAGAGGAAGTGCATAAAGTAAAGTTCTTACATTTCCAGGAGGAATTACAGAGGAAATCCATAAAGTAAAGTTCTTACATTTCCAGGAGGGATTACAGGGGAAGTGCAGAAAGTAAAGTTCTTACATTTCAAGGAGGAATTACAGAGGAAATGCACAACGTTCTTACATTTCCAGGAGGGATTACAGAGGAAGTGCACAAAGTAGATTTCTTACATTTCCAGGAGGGATTACAGAGGAAGTGCATAAAGTAAAGTTCTTACATTTCCAGGAGGGATTACAGAGGAAGGGCATAAAGTAAAGTTCTTACATTTCCAGGAGGGATTACAGAGGAAGTGCACAAAGTAGATTTCTTACATTTCCAGGAGGGATTACAGTGTAAGTGCATAAAGTAAAGTTCTTACAATTCCAGGAGGGATTACAGAGGAAGTGCATAAAGTAAAGTTCTTACATTTCCAGGGGGGATTACAGAGGAAGTGCATAAAGTAAAGTTCTTACATTTCCAGGAGTAATTAAAGAGGAAGTGCACAAAGTAGAGTCCTTACATTTCCAGGAGGATTTACAGAGAAAGTGCACAAAGTAAAGTTCTTACATTTCCAGGAGGGATTACAGAAGAAGTGCATATAGTAAAGTTCTTACATTTCCATGAGGAATTAAAGAGGAAGTGCAGAAAGTAGAGTCCTTACATTTCCAGGAGGGATTACAGAGGAAGTGCACAAAGTAGAGTCCTTACATTTCCAGGAGGGATTACAGGGGATGTGCACAAAGTAGAGATCTTACATTTCCAGGAGTATTTACAGAGGTAGTGCAAAAAGTAAAGTTCTTACATTTCCAGGAGGGATTACAGAGGAAATGCATAAAGTAAAGTTCTCACATTTCCATGAGGAATTAAAGAGGAAATGCACAAAGTAGAGTTCTTACATTTCCAGGAGGGATTACAGAGGAAGTGCATAAAGTAGAGTTCTTACATTTCCAGGAGGGATTACAGAGGAAGTGCAAAAAGGAAAGTTCTTACATTTCCAGGAGGGATTACAGGGGAAGTGCAGAAAGTAAAGTTCTTACATTTCCAGGAGGAATTACAGAGGAAATGCACAACGTTCTTACATTTCCAGGAGGGATTACAGAGGAAGTGCACAAAGTAGATTTCTTACGTTTCCAGGAGGGATAACAGAGGAAGTGCATGAAGTAAAGTTCTTACATTTCCAGGAGGGATTACAGAGGAAGTGCATAAAGTAAAGTTCATACATTTCCAGGAGGGATTACAGAGGAAGTGCATAAAGCAAAATTCTTACATTTCCAGGAGGGATTACAGAGGAAGTGCATAAAGTAAAGTTCTTACATTTCCAGGAGGAATTACAGAGGAAGTCCATAAAGTAAAGTTCTTACATTTCCAGGAGGAATTACAGAGGAAGTGCAAAAAGTAAAGTTCTTACATTTCCAGGAGGGATTACAGAGGAAGTCCATAAAGTAAAGTTCTTACATTTCCAGGAGGAATTACAGAGGAAATGCACAACGTTCTTACATTTCCAGGAGGGATTACAGAGGAAGTGCACAAAGTAGATTTCTTACATTTCCAGGAGGGCTTACGGAGGAAGTGAAGTAAAGTTCTTGCATTTCCAGGAGGGATTACAGAGAAAGTGCATAAAGTTCTTACATTTCCAGGAGGGATTACAGAGGAAGTGCATAAAGTAAAGTTCTTACATTTCCAGGAGGGATTACAGAGGAAGTGCATAAAATAAAGTTCTTACATTTCCAGGAGGGATTACAGAGGAAGTGCATAAAGTAAAGTTCTTACATTTCCAGGAGTAATAAAAGAGGAAGTGCACAAAGTAGAGTCCTTACATTTCCAGGAGGATTTACAGAGGAAGTGCACAAAGTAAAGTTCTTACATTTCCAGGAGGGACTACAGAGGAAGTGCACAAAGTAGAGTCCTTACATTTCCAGGAGGGATTACAGGGGAAGTGCAGAAAGTAAAGTTCTTACATTTCCAGGAGGGACTACAGAGGAAGTGCACAAAGTAGAGTCCTTACATTTCCAGGAGGGATTACAGGGGAAGTGCAGAAAGTAAAGTTCTTACATTTCCAGGAGGAATTACAGAGGAAATGCACAACGTTCTTACATTTCCAGGAGGGATTACAGAGGAAGTGCACAAAGTAGATTTCTTACATTTCCAGGAGGGATTACAGAGGAAGTGCATAAAGTAAAGTTCTTACATTTCCAGGAGGGATTACAGAGGAAGTGCATGAAGTAAAGTTCTTACATTTCCAGGAGGGATTACAGAGGAAGTGCATAAAGCAAAGTTCTTACTTTTCCAGGAGGGATTACAGAGGAAGTGCATAAAGTAAAGTTCTTACATTTCCAGGAGGAATTACAGAGGAAATCCATAAAGTAAAGTTCTTACATTTCCAGGAGGGATTACAGGGGAAGTGCAGAAAGTAAAGTTCTTACATTTCAAGGAGGAATTACAGAGGAAATGCACAACGTTCTTACATTTCCATGAGGGATTACAGAGGAAGTGCACAAAGTAGATTTCTTACATTTCCAGGAGGGATTACAGAGGAAGTGCATAAAGTAAAGTTCTTACATTTCCAGGAGGGATTACAGAGGAAGGGCATAAAGTAAAGTTCTTACATTTCCAGGAGGGATTACAGAGGAAGTGCACAAAGTAGATTTCTTACATTTCCAGGAGGGATTACAGTGTAAGTGCATAAAGTAAAGTTCTTACAATTCCAGGAGGGATTACAGAGGAAGTGCATAAAGTAAAGTTCTTACATTTCCAGGGGGGATTACAGAGGAAGTGCATAAAGTAAAGTTCTTACATTTCCAGGAGTAATTAAAGAGGAAGTGCACAAAGTAGAGTCCTTACATTTCCAGGAGGATTTACAGAGGAAGTGCACAAAGTAAAGTTCTTACATTTCCAGGAGGGATTACAGAGGAAGTGCATATAGTAAAGTTCTTACATTTCCATGAGGAATTAAAGAGGAAGTGCAGAAAGTAGAGTCCTTACATTTCCAGGAGGGATTACAGAGGAAGTGCACAAAGTAGAGTCCTTACATTTCCAGGAGGGATTACAGGGGATGTGCACAAAGTAGAGATCTTACATTTCCAGGAGTATTTACAGAGGTAGTGCAAAAAGTAAAGTTCTTACATTTCCAGGAGGGATTACAGAGGAAATGCATAAAGTAAAGTTCTCACATTTCCATGAGGAATTAAAGAGGAAATGCACAAAGTAGAGTTCTTACATTTCCAGGAGGGATTACAGAGGAAGTGCATAAAGTAGAGTTCTTACATTTCCAGGAGGGATTACAGAGGAAGTGCTAAAAGTAAAGTTCTTACATTTCCAGGAGGGATTACAGAGGAAGTGCATAAAGTAAAGTTCTTACATTTCCAGGGGGAATTAAAGAGGAAGTGCAGAAAGTGGAGTCCTTACATTTCCAGGAGGGATTACAGGGGATGTGCACAAAGTAGAGTTCTTACATTTCCAGGAGGATTTACAGAGGAAGTGCAAAAAGTAAAATTCTTACATTTCCAGGAGGGATTACAGAGGAAGTGCATGAAGTAAAGTTCTTACATTTCCAGGACGGATTACAGAGGAAGTGCATAAAGTAAAGTTCTTACATTTCCAGGAGGGATTACAGGGGATATGCACAAAGTAGAGTTCTTACTTTTCCAGGAGGATTTACAGAGGAAGTGCATAAAGTAAAATTCTTACATTTCCAGGAGGGATTACAGGGGATGTGCACAAAGTAGAGTTCTTACATTTCCAGGAGGGATTACACAGGAAGTGCATAAAGTAAAGTTCTTACATTTCCAGGAGGGATTACAGAGGAAGTGCATGAAGTAAAGTTCTTACATTTCCAGGACGGATTACAGAGGAAGTGCATAAAGTAAAGTTCTTACATTTCCAGGAGGAATTACAGAGGAAGTCCATAAAGTAAAGTTCTTACATTTCCAGGAGGAATTACAGAGGAAGTGCAAAAAGTAAAGTTCTTACATTTCCAGGAGGGATTACAGAGGAAGTCCATAAAGTAAAGTTCTTACATTTCCAGGAGGAATTACAGAGGAAATGCACAACATTCTTACATTTCCAGGAGGGATTACAGAGGAAGTGCACAAAGTAGATTTCTTACATTTCCAGGAGGGCTTACGGAGGAAGTGAAGTAAAGTTCTTGCATTTCCAGGAGGGATTACAGAGAAAGTGCATAAAGTTCTTACATTTCCAGGAGGGATTACACAGGAAGTGCATAAAGTAAAGTTCTTACATTTCCAGGAGGGATTACAGAGGAAGTGCATGAAGTAAAGTTCTTACATTTCCAGGACGGATTACAGAGGAAGTGCATAAAGTAAAGTTCTTACATTTCCAGGAGGAATTACAGAGGAAGTCCATAAAGTAAAGTTCTTACATTTCCAGGAGGAATTACAGAGGAAGTGCAAAAAGTAAAGTTCTTACATTTCCAGGAGGGATTACAGATGAAGTCCATAAAGTAAAGTTCTTACATTTCCAGGAGGAATTACAGAGGAAATGCACAACATTCTTACATTTCCAGGAGGGATTACAGAGGAAGTGCACAAAGTAGATTTCTTACATTTCCAGGAGGGCTTACGGAGGAAGTGAAGTAAAGTTCTTGCATTTCCAGGAGGGATTACAGAGAAAGTGCATAAAGTTCTTACATTTCCAGGAGGGATTACAGAGGAAGTGCATAAAGTAAAGTTCTTACATTTCCAGGAGGGATTACAGAGGAAGTGCATAAAGTAAAGTTCTTACATTTCCAGGAGGGATTACAGAGGAAGTGCATAAAGTAAAGTTCTTACATTTCCAGGAGTAATAAAAGAGGAAGTGCACAAAGTAGAGTCCTTACATTTCCAGGAGGATTTACAGAGGAAGTGCACAAAGTAAAGTTCTTACATTTCCAGGAGGGACTACAGAGGAAGTGCACAAAGTAGAGTCCTTACATTTCCAGGAGGGATTACAGGGGAAGTGCAGAAAGTAAAGTTCTTACATTTCCAGGAGGGACTACAGAGGAAGTGCACAAAGTAGAGTCCTTACATTTCCAGGAGGGATTACAGGGGAAGTGCAGAAAGTAAAGTTCTTACATTTCCAGGAGGAATTACAGAGGAAATGCACAACGTTCTTACATTTCCAGGAGGGATTACAGAGGAAGTGCACAAAGTAGATTTCTTACATTTCCAGGAGGGATTACAGAGGAAGTGCATAAAGTAAAGTTCTTACATTTCCAGGAGGGATTACAGAGGAAGTGCATGAAGTAAAGTTCTTACATTTCCAGGAGGGATTACAGAGGAAGTGCATAAAGCAAAGTTCTTACTTTTCCAGGAGGGATTACAGAGGAAGTGCATAAAGTAAAGTTCTTACATTTCCAGGAGGAATTACAGAGGAAGTCCATAAAGTAAAGTTCTTACATTTCCAGGAGGGATTACAGGGGAAGTGCAGAAAGTAAAGTTCTTACATTTCAAGGAGGAATTACAGAGGAAATGCACAACGTTCTTACATTTCCATGAGGGATTACAGAGGAAGTGCACAAAGTAGATTTCTTACATTTCCAGGAGGGATTACAGAGGAAGTGCATAAAGTAAAGTTCTTACATTTCCAGGAGGGATTACAGAGGAAGGGCATAAAGTAAAGTTCTTACATTTCCAGGAGGGATTACAGAGGAAGTGCACAAAGTAGATTTCTTACATTTCCAGGAGGGATTACAGTGTAAGTGCATAAAGTAAAGTTCTTACAATTCCAGGAGGGATTACAGAGGAAGTACATAAAGTAAAGTTCTTACATTTCCAGGGGGGATTACAGAGGAAGTGCATAAAGTAAAGTTCTTACATTTCCAGGAGTAATTAAAGAGGAAGTGCACAAAGTAGAGTCCTTACATTTCCAGGAGGATTTACAGAGGAAGTGCACAAAGTAAAGTTCTTACATTTCCAGGAGGGATTACAGAGGAAGTGCATATAGTAAAGTTCTTACATTTCCATGAGGAATTAAAGAGGAAGTGCAGAAAGTAGAGTCCTTACATTTCCAGGAGGGATTACAGAGGAAGTGCACAAAGTAGAGTCCTTACATTTCCAGGAGGGATTACAGGGGATGTGCACAAAGTAGAGATCTTACATTTCCAGGAGTATTTACAGAGGTAGTGCAAAAAGTAAAGTTCTTACATTTCCAGGAGGGATTACAGAGGAAATGCATAAAGTAAAGTTCTCACATTTCCATGAGGAATTAAAGAGGAAATGCACAAAGTAGAGTTCTTACATTTCCAGGAGGGATTACAGAGGAAGTGCATAAAGTAGAGTTCTTACATTTCCAGGAGGGATTATAGAGGAAGTGCTAAAAGTAAAGTTCTTACATTTCCAGGAGGGATTACAGAGGAAGTGCATAAAGTAAAGTTCTTACATTTCCAGGGAGAATTAAAGAGGAAGTGCAGAAAGTGGAGTCCTTACATTTCCAGGAGGGATTACAGGGGATGTGCACAAAGTAGAGTTCTTACATTTCCAGGAGGATTTACAGAGGAAGTGCAAAAAGTAAAATTCTTACATTTCCAGGAGGGATTACAGAGGAAGTGCATGAAGTAAAGTTCTTACATTTCCAGGACGGATTACAGAGGAAGTGCATAAAGTAAAGTTCTTACATTTCCAGGAGGGATTACAGGGGATATGCACAAAGTAGAGTTCTTACTTTTCCAGGAGGATTTACAGAGGAAGTGCATAAAGTAAAATTCTTACATTTCCAGGAGGGATTACAGGGGATGTGCACAAAGTAGAGTTCTTACATTTCCAGGAGGGATTACACAGGAAGTGCATAAAGTAAAGTTCTTACATTTCCAGGAGGGATTACAGAGGAAGTGCATGAAGTAAAGTTCTTACATTTCCAGGACGGATTACAGAGGAAGTGCATAAAGTAAAGTTCTTACATTTCCAGGAGGGATTACAGAGGAAATGCATAAAGTAAAGTTCTTACATTTCCAGGAGGGATTACAGGGGATGTGCACAAAGTAGAGTTCTTAAATTTCAGGAGGGATTACAGAGGAAGTGCATAAAGTAAAGTTCTTACATTTCCAGGAGGGATTCCAGAGGAAGTGCATAAAGTAAAGTTCTTACATTTCCAGGAGGGATTACAGAGGAAATGCATAAAGTAAAGTTCTTACATTTCCAGGAGGGATTACAGGGGATGTGCACAAAGTAGAGTTCTTAAATTTCAGGAGGGATTACAGAGGAAGTGCATAAAGTAAAGTTCTTACATTTCCAGGAGGGATTACAGAGGAAGTGCATAAAGTAAAATTCTTACATTTCCAGGAGGGATTACAGGGGAAGTGCAGAAAGTAGAGTTCTTACATTTCCAGGAGGGATTACAGAGGAAGTGCATAAATTAAAGTTCTTACATTTCCAGGAGTAATTAAAGAGGAAGTGCACAAAGTAGAGTCCTTACATTTCCAGAAGGGATTACAGGGGAAGTGCAGAAAGTAAAGTTCTTACATTTCCAGGAGGAATTACAGAGGAAATGCACAATGTTCTTACATTTCCAGAAGGGATTACAGAGGAAGAGCACAAAGTAGATTTCTTACATTTCCAGGAGAGATTACAGAGGAAGTGCTTAAAGTAAAGGTCTTACATTTCCAGGAGGTATTACAGAGGAAGTGCATAAAGTAAAGTTCTTACATTTCCAGGAGAGATTACAGAGGAAGTGCATAAAGTAGAGTTCTTACATTTCCAGGAGGGATTACAGAGGAAGTGCAAAAAGTAAAGTTCTTACATTTCCAGGAGGGATTACAGAGGAAGTGCATAAAGTAAAGTTCTTACATTTCCAGGGGGAATTAACGAGGAAGTGCAGAAAGTGGAGTCCTTACATTTCCAGGAGGGATTACAGGGGATGTGCACAAAGTAGAGTTCTTACATTTCCAGGAGGATTTACAGAGGAAGTGCAAAAAGTAAAATTCTTACATTTCCAGGAGGGATTACAGAGGAAGTGCATAAAGTAAAGTTCTTACATTCCAGGAGGGATTACAGAGGAAGTGCACAAATTAGATTTCTTACATTTCCAGGAGGGATTACAGTGGAAGTGCATAAAGTAAAGTTCTTACATTTCCAGGAGGGATTACAGAGGAAGTGCATATAGTAAAGTTCTTACATTTCCAGGAGGGATTATAGAGGAAGTGCATAAAGTAAAGTTCTTACATTTCCAGGAGTAATTAAAGAGGAAGTGCACAAAGTAGAGTCCTTACATTTCCAGGAGGATTTACAGAGGAAGTGCACAAAGTAAAGTTCTTACATTTCCAGGAGGGACTACAGAGGAAGTGCACAAAGTAGAGTCCTTACATTTCCAGGAGGGATTACAGGGGAAGTGCAGAAAGTAAAGTTCTTACATTTCCAGGAGGAATTACAGATGAAATGCACAACGTTCTTACATTTCCAGGAGGGATTACAGAGGAAGTGCACAAAGTAGAGTCCTTACATTTCCAGGACGGATTACAGGGGAAGTGCAGAAAGTAAAGTTCTTACATTTCCAGGAGGAATTACAGATGAAATGCACAACGTTCTTACATTTCCAGGAGGGATTACAGAGGAAGTGCACAAAGTAGATTTCTTACATTTCCAGAAGGGATTACAGAGGAAGTGCATAAAGTAAAGTTCTTACATTTCCAGGAGGGATTACAGAGGAAGTGCATAAAGTAAAGTTCTTACATTTCCAGGAGGGATTACAGAGGAAGTGCATAAAGCAAAGTTCTTACTTTTCCAGGAGGGATTACAGAGGAAGTGCATAAAGTAAAGTTCTTACATTTCCAGGAGGAATTACAGAGGAAATGCATAAAGTAAAGTTCTTACATTTCCAGGAGGGATTACAGGGGATGTGCACAAAGTAGAGTTCTTAAATTTCAGGAGGGATTACAGAGGAAGTGCATAAAGTAAAGTTCTTACATTTCCAGGAGGGATTACAGAGGAAGTGCATAAAGTAAAATTCTTACATTTCCAGGAGGGATTACAGGGGAAGTGCAGAAAGTAGAGTTCTTACATTTCCAGGAGGGATTACAGAGGAAGTGCATAAATTAAAGTTCTTACATTTCCAGGAGTAATTAAAGAGGAAGTGCACAAAGTAGAGTCCTTACATTTCCAGGAGGATTTACAGAGGAAGTGCACAAAGTAAAGTTCTTACATTTCCAGGAGGGACTACAGAGGAAGTGCACAAAGTAGAGTCCTTACATTTCCAGGAGGGATTACAGGGGAAGTGCAGAAAGTAAAGTTCTTACATTTCCAGGAGGAATTACAGATGAAATGCACAACGTTCTTACATTTACAGGAGGGATTACAGAGGAAGTACACAAAGTACATTTCTTACATTTCCAGGAGGGATTACAGAGGAAGTGCATAAAGCAAAGTTCTTACTTTTCCAGGAGGGATTACAGAGGAAGTGCATAAAGTAAAGTTCTTACATTTCCAGGAGGAATTACAGAGGAAGTCCATAAAGTAAAGTTCTTACATTTCCAGGAGGGATTACAGGGGAAGTGCAGAAAGTAAAGTTCTTACATTTCCAGGAGGAATTACAGAGGAAATGCACAACGTTCTTACATTTCCAGGAGGGATTACAGAGGAAGTGCACAAAGTAGATTTCTTACGTTTCCAGGAGGGATTACAGAGGAAGTGCATAAAGTAAAGTTCCTACATTTCCAGGAGGGATTACAGAGGAAGTGCATAAAGTAAAGTTCATACATTTCCAGGAGGGATTACAGAGGAAGTGCATAAAGCAAAGTTCTTACATTTCCAGGAGGGATTACAGAGGAAGTGCATAAAGTAAAGTTCTTACATTTCCAGGAGGAATTACAGAGGAAGTCCATGAAGTAAAGTTCTTACATTTCCAGGAGGAATTACAGAGGAAGTGCAAAAAGTAAAGTTCTTACATTTCCAGGAGGGATTACAGAGGAAGTCCATGAAGTAAAGTTCTTACATTTCCAGGAGGAATTACAGAGGAAATGCACAACTTTCTTACATTTCCAGGAGGGATTACAGAGGAAGTGCACAAAGTAGATTTCTTACATTTCCAGGAGGGATTACGGAGGAAGTGAAGTAAAGTTCTTGCATTTCCAGGAGGGATTACACAGGAAGTGCATAAAGTTCTTACATTTCCAGGAGGGATTACAGAGGAAGTGCATAAAGTAAAGTTCTTACATTTCCAGGAGGGATTACAGAGGAAGTGCATAAAGTAAAGTTCTTACATTTCCAGGAGGGATTACAGAGGAAGTGCATAAAGTAAAGTTCTTACATTTCCAGGAGTAATAAAAGAGGAAGTGCACAAAGTAGAGTCCGTACATTTCCAGGAGGATTTACAGAGGAAGTGCACAAAGTAAAGTTCTTACATTTCCAGGAGGGACTACAGAGGAAGTGCACAAAGTAGAGTCCTTACATTTCCAGGAGGGATTACAGGGGAAGTGCAGAAAGTAAAGTTCTTACATTTCCAGGAGGGACTACAGAGGAAGTGCACAACGTTCTTACATTTCCAGGAGGGATTACAGAGGAAGTGCACAAAGTAGATTTCTTACATTTCCAGGAGGGATTACAGAGGAAGTGCACAAAGTAAAGTTCTTACTTTTCCAGGAGGGATTACAGGGGAAGTGCAGAAAGTAAAGTTCTTACATTTCCAGGAGGAATTACAGAGGAAATGCACAACGTTCTTACATTTCCAGGAGGGATTACAGAGGAAGTGCACAAAGTAGATTTCTTACATTTCCAGGAGGGATTACAGAGGAAGTGCATAAAGTAAAGTTCTTACATTTCCAGGAGGGATTACAGAGGAAGTGCATAAAGTAAAGTTCTTACATTTCCAGGAGGAATTACAGAGGAAGTCCATAAAGTAAAGTTCTTACATTTCCAGGAGGGATTACAGGGGAAGTGCAGAAAGTAAAGTTCTTACATTTCCAGGAGGAATTACAGAGGAAATGCACAACGTTCTTACATTTCCAGGAGG
This sequence comes from Phyllobates terribilis, assembly GCF_046119375.1. NCBI lineage: Eukaryota > Metazoa > Chordata > Amphibia > Anura > Dendrobatidae > Phyllobates > Phyllobates terribilis. The sequence continues at coordinate 713,346 of NW_027363136.1, read as the reverse complement.
GATTACAGAGGAAGTGCACAAAGTAGATTTCTTACGTTTCCAGGAGGGATTACAGAGGAAGTGCATAAAGTAAAGTTCTTACATTTCCAGGAGGGATTACAGAGGAAGTGCATAAAGTAAAGTTCATACATTTCCAGGAGGGATTACAGAGGAAGTGCATGAAGCAAAGTTCTTACATTTCCAGGAGGGATTACAGAGGAAGTGCATAAAGTAAAGTTCTTACATTTCCAGGAGGAATTACAGAGGAAGTCCATAAAGTAAAGTTCTTACATTTCCAGGAGGGATTACAGAGGAAGTCCATAAAGTAAAGTTCTTACATTTCCAGGAGGAATTACAGAGGAAATGCACAACGTTCTTACATTTCCAGGAGGGATTACAGAGGAAGTGCACAAAGTAGATTTCTTACATTTCCAGGAGGGATTACGGAGGAAGTGAAGTAAAGTTCTTGCATTTCCAGGAGGGATTACAGAGGAAGTGCATAAAGTTCTTACATTTCCAGGAGGGATTACAGAGGAAGTGCATAAAGTAAAGTTCTTACATTTCCAGGAGGGATTACAGAGGAAGTGCATAAAGTAAAGTTCTTACATTTTCAGGAGTAATAAAAGAGGAAGTGCACAAAGTAGAGTCCTTACATTTCCAGGAGGATTTACAGAGGAAGTGCACAAAGTAAAGTTCTTACATTTCCAGGAGGGATAACTGAGGATGTGCACAAAGTAGAGTCCTTACATTTCCAGGAGGGATAACAGGGGAAGTGCAGAAAGTAAAGTTCTTAAATTTCCAGGAGGAATTACAGAGGAAATGCACAACGTTCTTACATTTCCAGGAGGGATTACAGAGGAAGTACACAAAGTAGATTTCTTACATTTCCAGGAGGGATTACGGAGGAAGTGAAGTAAAGTTCTTTCATTTCCAGGAGGGATTACAGAGGAAGTGCATAAAGTAAAGTTCTTACATTTCCAGGAGGGATTACAGAGGAAGTGCATAAAGTAAAGTTCTTACATTTCCAGGAGGGATTACAGAGGAAGTGCATAAAGTAAAGTTCTTACATTTCCAGGAGTAATAAAAGAGGAAGTGCACAAAGTAGAGTCCTTACATTTCCAGGAGGATTTACAGAGGAAGTGCACAAAGTAAAGTTCTTACATTTCCAGGAGGGATTACAGAGGAAGTGCACAAAGTAGAGTCCTTACATTTCCAGGAGGGATTACAGGGGAAGTGCAGAAAGTAAAGTTCTTACATTTCCAGGAGGAATTACAGAGGAAATGCACAACGTTCTTACATTTCCAGGAGGGATTACAGAGGAAGTGCACAAAGTAGATTTCTTACATTTCCAGGACGGATTACAGAGGAAGTGCATAAAGTAAAGTTCTTACATTTCCAGGAGGGATTACAGAGGAAGTGCATAAAGTAAAGTTCTTACATTTCCAGGATGGATTACAGAGGAAGTGCATAAAGCAAAGTTCTTACTTTTCCAGGAGGGATTATAGAGGAAGTGCATAAAGTAAAGTTCTTACATTTCCAGGAGGAATTACAGAGGAAGTCCATAAAGTAAAGTTCATACATTTCCAGGAGGGATTACAGAGGAAGTGCATAAAGTAAAGTTCTTACATTTCCAGTAGGAATTACAGAGGAAATGCACAACGTTCTTACATTTCCAGGAAGGATTACAGAGGAAGTGCACAAAGTAGATTTCTTACGTTTCCAGGAGGGATACAGAGGAAGTGCATAAAGTAAAGTTCTTACATTTCCAGGAGGGATTACAGAGGAAGTGCATAAAGTAAAGTTCATACATTTCCAGGAGGGATTACAGAGGAAGTCCATAAAGCAAAGTTCTTACATTTCCAGGAGGGATTACAGAGGAAGTGCATAAAGTAAAGTTCTTACATTTCCAGGAGGAATTACAGAGGAAGTCCATAAAGTAAAGTTCTTACATTTCCAGGAGGGATTACAGGGGAAGTGCAGAAAGGAAAGTTCTTACATTTCCAGGAGGAATTAGAGGAAATGCACAACGTTCTTACATTTCCAGGAAGGATTACAGAGGAAGTGCACAAAGTAGATTTCTTACGTTTCCAGGAGGGATTACAGAGGAAGTGCATAAAGTAAAGTTCTTACATTTCCAGGAGGGATTACAGAGGAAGTGCATAAAGTAAAGTTCATACATTTCCAGGAGGGATTACAGAAGAAGTCCATAAAGCAAAGTTTTTACATTTCCAGGAGGGATTACAGAGGAAGTGCATAAAGTAAAGTTCTTACATTTCCAGGAGGAATTACAGAGGAAGTCCATAAAGTAAAGTTCTTACATTTCCAGGAGGAATTACAGAGGAAGTGCAAAAAGTAAAGTTCTTACATTTCCAGGAGGGATTACAGAGCAAGTCCATAAAGTAAAGTTCTTACATTTCCAGGAGGAATTACAGAGTAAATGCACAACGTTCTTACATTTCCAGGAGGGATTACAGAGGAAGTTCACAAAGTAGATTTCTTACATTTCCAGGAGGGATTACGGAGGAAGTGAAGTAAAGTTCTTGCATTTCCAGGAGGGATTACAGAGGAAGTGCATAAAGTAAAGTTCTTACATTTCCAGGAGGGATTACAGAGGAAGTGCATAAAGTAAAGTTCTTACATTTCCAGGAGGGATTACAGAGGAAGTGCATAAAGTAAAGTTCTTACATTTCCAGGAGTAATAAAAGAGGAAGTGCACAAAGTAGAGTCCTTACATTTCCAGGAGGATTTACAGAGGAAGTGCACAAAGTAAGGTTCTTACATTTCCAGGAGGGATTACAGAGGAAGTGCACAAAGTAGAGTCCTTACATTTCCAGGAGGGATTACAGGGGAAGTGCAGAAAGTAAAGTTCTTACATTTCCAGGAGGAATTACAGAGGAAATGCACAACGTTCTTACATTTCCAGGAGGGATTACAGGGGAAGTGCAGACAGTAAAGTTCTTACATTTCCAGGAGTAATTACAGAGGAAATGCACAACGTTCTTACATTTCCAGGAGGGATTACAGAGTAAGTGCACAAAGTAGATTTCTTACATTTCCAGGAGGGATTACAGAGGAAGTGCATAAAGTAAAGTTCTTACATTTCCAGGAGGGATTACAGAGGAAGTGCATAAAGTAAAGTTCTTACATTTCCAGGAGGGATTACAGAGGAAGTGCATAAAGCAAAGTTCTTACTTTTCCAGGAGGGATTATAGAGGAAGTGCATAAAGTAAAGTTCTTACATTTCCAGGAGGGATTACAGAGGAAGTGCATAAAGTAAAGTTCTTACATTTCCAGGAAGGATTACAGGGGAAGTGCATAAAGTAAAGTTCATACATTTCCAGGAGGGATTACAGAAGAAGTCCATAAAGCAAAGTTCTTACATTTCCAGGAGGGATTACAGAGGAAGTGCATAAAGTAAAGTTCTTACATTTCCAGGAGGAATTACAGAGGAAGTCCATAAAGTAAAGTTCTTACATTTCCAGGAGGAATTACAGAGGAAGTGCAAAAAGTAAAGTTCTTACATTTCCAGGAGGGATTACAGAGGAAGTCCATAAAGTAAAGTTCTTACATTTTCAGGAGCAATTACAGAGTAAATGCACAACGTTCTTACATTTCCAGGAGGGATTACAGAGGAAGTGCACAAAGTAGATTTCTTACATTTCCAGGAGGGATTACGGAGGAAGTGAAGTAAAGTTCTTGCATTTCCAGGAGGGATTACAGAGGAAGTGCATAAAGTAAAGTTCTTACATTTCCAGGAGGGATTACAGAGGAAGTGCATAAAGTAAAGTTCTTACATTTCCAGGAGGGATTACAGAGGAAGTGCATAAAGTAAAGTTCTTACATTTCCAGGAGGGATTACAGAGGAAGTGCATAAAGTAAAGTTCTTACATTTCCAGGAGTAATAAAAGAGGAAGTGCACAAAGTAGAGTCCTTACATTTCCAGGAGGATTTACAGAGGAAGTGCACAAAGTAAAGTTCTTACATTTCCAGGAGGGATTACAGAGGAAGTGCACAAAGTAGAGTCCTTACATTTCCAGGAGGGATTACAGGGGAAGTGCAGAAAGTAAAGTTCTTACATTTCCAGAAGGAATTACAGAGGAAATGCACAACGTTCTTACATTTCCAGGAGGGATTACAGAGGAAGTGCACAAAGTAGATTTCTTACATTTCCAGGAGGGATTACAGAGGAAGTGCATAAAGTAAAGTTCTTACATTTCCAGGAGGGATTACAGAGGAAGTGCATAAATTAAAGTTCTTACATTTCCAGGAGGGATTACAGAGGAAGTGCATAAAGCAAAGTTCTTACTTTTCCAGGAGGGATTATAGAGGAAGTGCATAAAGTTCTTACATTTCCAGGAGGAATTACAGAGGAAGTCCATAAAGTAAAGTTCTTACATTTCCAGGAGGGATTACAGGGGAAGTGCAGAAAGTAAAGTTCTTACATTTCCAGGAGGAATTACAGAGGAAATGCACAACGTTCTTACATTTCCATGAGGGATTACAGAGGAAGTGCACAAAGTAGATTTCTTACATTTCCAGGAGGGATTACAGAGTAAGTGCATAAAGTAAAGTTCTTACATTTCCAGGAGGGATTACAGAGGAAGTGCATAAAGTAAAGTTCATACATTTCCAGGAGGGATTACAGAAGAAGTCCATAAAGCAAAGTTCTTACATTTCCAGGAGGGATTACAGAGGAAGTGCATAAAGTAAAGTTCTTACATTTCCAGGAGGAATTACAGAGGAAGTCCATAAAGTAAAGTTCTTACATTTCCAGGAGGAATTACAGAGGAAGTGCAATAAAGTAAAGTTCTTACATTTCCAGGAGGGATTACAGAGGAAGTCCATAAAGTAAAGTTCTTACATTTCCAGGAGGAATTACAGAGGAAATGCACAACGTTCTTACATTTCCAGGAGGGATTACAGAGGAAGTGCACAAAGTAGATTTCTTGCATTTCCAGGAGGGATTACGGAGGAAGTGAAGTAAAGTTCTTGCATTTCCAGGAGGGATTACAGAGGAAGTGCATAAAGTAAAGTTCTTACATTTAAAGGAGGGATTACAGAGGAAGTGCATAAAGTAAAGTTCTTACATTTCCAGGAGGGATTACAGAGGAAGTGCATAAAGTAAAATTCTTACATTTTCAGGAGGGATTACAGAGGAAGTGCATAAAGTAAAGTTCTTACATTTCCAGGAGTAATTAAAGAAGAAGTGCACAAAGTAAAGTCCTTACATTTCCAGGAGGATTTACAGAGGAAGTGCACAAAGTAAAGTTCATACATTTCCAGGAGGGATTACAGAGGAAGTGCACAAAGTAGAGTCCTTACATTTCCAGGAGGGATTACTGGGGAAGTGCAGAAAGTAAAGTTCTTACATTTCCAGAAGGAATTACAGAGGAAATGCACAACGTTCTTACATTTCCAGGAGGGATTACAGAGGAAGTGCACAAAGTAGATTTCTTACATTTCCAGGAGGGATTACAGAGGAAGTGCATAAAGTAAAGTTCTTACATTTCCAGGAGGGATTACAGAGGAAGTGCATAAAGTAAAGTTCTTACATTTCCAGGAGGGATTACAGAGGAAGTGCATAAAGCAAAGTTCTTACTTTTCCAGGAGGGATTATAGAGGAAGTGCATAAAGTTCTTACATTTCCAGGAGGAATTACAGAGGAAGTCCATAAAGTAAAGTTCTTACATTTCCAGGAGGGATTACAGGGGAAGTGCAGAAAGTAAAGTTCTTACATTTCCAGGAGGAATTACAGAGGAAATGCACAACGTCCTTACATTTCCATGAGGGATTACAGAGGAAGTGCACAAAGTAGATTTCTTACATTTCCAGGAGGGATTACAGAGGAAGTGCATAAAGTAAAGTTCTTACATTTCCAGGAGGGATTACAGAGGAAGTGCATAAAGTAAAGTTCATACATTTCCAGGAGGGATTACAGAAGAAGTCCATAAAGCAAAGTTCTTACATTTCCAGGAGGGATTACAGAGGAAGTGCATAAAGTAAAGTTCTTACATTTCCAGGAGGAATTACAGAGGAAGTCCATAAAGTAAAGTTCTTACATTTCCAGGAGGAATTACAGAGGAAGTGCAATAAAGTAAAGTTCTTACATTTCCAGGAGGGATTACAGAGGAAGTCCATAAAGTAAAGTTCTTACATTTCCAGGAGGAATTACAGAGGAAATGCACAACGTTCTTACATTTCCAGGAGGGATTACAGAGGAAGTGCACAAAGTAGATTTCTTACATTTCCAGGAGGGATTACGGAGGAAGTGAAGTAAAGTTCTTGCATTTCCAGGAGGGATTACAGAGGAAGTGCATAAAGTAAAGTTCTTACATTTCCAGGAGGGATTACAGAGGAAGTGCATAAAGTAAAGTTCTTACATTTCCAGGAGGGATTACAGAGGAAGTGCATAAAGTAAAGTTCTTACATTTTCAGGAGGGATTACAGAGGAAGTGCATAAAGTAAAGTTCTTACATTTCCAGGAGTAATTAAAGAAGAAGTGCACGAAGTAAAGTCCTTACATTTCCAGGAGGATTTACAGAGGAAGTGCACAAAGTAAAGTTCTTACATTTCCAGGAGGGATTACAGAGGAAATGCACAAAGTAGAGTCCTTACATTTCCAGGAGGGATTACAGGGGAAGTGCAGAAAGTAAAGTTCTTACATTTCCAGGAGGGATTACAGAGGAAGTGCATAAAGTAAAGTTCTTACATTTCCAGGAAGGATTACAGAGGAAGTGCATAAAGCAAAGTTCTTACATTTCCAGGAGGGATTACAGAGGAAGTGCATAAAGTAAAGTTCTTACATTTCCAGGAGGAATTACAGAGGAAGTCCATAAAGTAAAGTTCTTACATTTCCAGGAGGAATTACAGAGGAAGTGCAAAAAGTAAAGTTCTTACATTTCCAGGAGGGATTACAGAGGAAGTCCATAAAGTAAAGTTCTTACATTTCCAGGAGGAATTACAGAGGAAATGCACAAGGTTCTTACATTTCCAGGAGGAATTACAGAGGAAGTGCACAAAGTAGATTTCTTACATTTCCAGGAGGGTTTACGGAGGAAGTGAAGTAAAGTTCTTGCATTTCCAGGAGGGATTACAGAGGAAGTGCACAAAGTAAAGTTCTTACATTTCCAGGAGGGATTACAGAGGAAGTGCATAAAGTAAATTTCTTACATTTCAAGGAGGGATTACAGAGGAAGTGCATAAAGTAAAGTTCTTACATTTCCAGGAGGGATTACAGAGGAAGTGCACAAAGTAGATTTCTTACATTTCCAGGAGGGATTACAGTGGAAGTGCATAAAATAAAGTTCTTACATTTCCAGGAGGGATTACAGAGGAAGTGCATCAAGTAAATTTCTTACATTTCCAGGAGGGATTACAGAGGAAGTGCGTAAAGTAAAGTTCTTACATTTCCAGGAGTAATTAAAGAGGAAGTGCACAAAGTAGAGTCCTTACATTTCCAGGAGGATTTACAGAGGAAGTGCACAAAGTAAAGTTCTTACATTTCCAGGAGGGATTACAGAGGAAGTGCATATAGTAAAGTTCTTACATTTCCATGAGGAATTAAAAAGGAAGTGCAGAAAGTAGAGTCCTTACATTTCCAGGAGGGATTACAGAGGAAGTGCACAAAGTAGAGTTCTTACATTTCCAGGAGGGATTACAGGGGATGTGCACAAAGTAGAGTTCTTACATTTGCAGGAGTATTTACAGTGGAAGTGCAAAAAGTAAAGTTCTTACATTTCCAGGAGGGATTACAGAGGAAGTGCATAAAGTATAGTTCTTACATTTCCAGGGGGAATTAAAGAGGAAGTGCAGAAAGTAGAGTCCTTACATTTCCAGGAGGTATTACAGGGGATGTGCACAAAGTAGAGTTCTTACATTTCCAGGAGGATTAACAGAGGAAGTGCAAAAAGTAAAGTTCTTACATTTCCAGGAGGAATTACAGAGGAAGTCCATAAAGTAAAGTTCTTACATTTCCAGGAGGAATTACAGAGGAAGTGCAAAAAGTAAAGTTCTTACATTTCCAGGAGGGATTACAGAGGAAGTCCATAAAGTAAAGTTCTTACATTTCCAGGAGGAATTACAGAGGAAATGCACAAAGTAGATTTCTTACATTTCCAGGAGGGATTACGGAGGAAGTGAATTAAAGTTCTTGCATTTCCAGGAGGGATTACAGAGGAAGTGCATAAAGTAAAGTTCTTACATTTCCAGGAGGGATTACAGAGGAAGTGCGTAAAGTAAAGTTCTTACATTTCCAGGAGGGATTACAGAGGAAGTGCATAAAGTAAAGTTCTTACATTTCCAGGAGGGATTACAGAGGAAGTGCATAAAGTAAAGTTCTTACATTTCCAGGAGTAATTAAAGAGGAAGTGCACAAAGTAAAGTTCTTACATTTCCAGGAGGGATTACAGAGGAAGTGCACAAATTAGAGTCCTTACATTTCCAGGAGGGATTACAGGGGAAGTGCAGAAAGTAAAGTTCTTACATTTCCAGGAGGAATTACAGAGGAAATGCACAACGTTCTTACATTTCCAGGAGGGATTACAGAGGAAGTGCACAAAGTAGAATTCTTACATTTCCAGGAGGGATTACAGAGGAAGTGCACAAAGTATATTTCTTACATTTCCAGGAGGGATTACAGAGGAAGTGCATAAAGTAAAGTTCTTACATTTCCAGGAGGGATTACAGAGGAAGTGCATAAAGTAAAGTTCTTACATTTCCAGGAGGAATTACAGAGGAAGTCCATAAAGTAAAGTTCTTACATTTCCAGGAGGGATTACAGGCGAAGTGCAGAAAGTAACGTTCTTACATTTCCAGGAGGAATTACAGAGGAAATGCACAACGTTCTTACATTTCCAGGAGGGATTACAGAGGACGTGCACAAAGTAGATTTCTTACGTTTCCAGGAGGGATTACAGAGGAAGTGCATAAAGTAAAGTTCTTACATTTCCAGGAGAGATTACAGAGGAAGTGCATAAAGTAAAGTTCATACATTTCCAGGAGGGATTACAGAGGAAGTGCAAAAAGTAAAGTTCTTACATTTCCAGGAGGGATTACAGAGGAAGTGCATAAAGTAAAGTTCATACATTTCCAGGAGGGATTAGAGAAGAAGTCCATAAAGCAAAGTTCTTACATTTCCAGGAGGGATTATAGAGGAAGTGCATAAAGTAAAGTTCTTACATTTCCAGGAGGAATTACAGAGGAAGTGCAAAAAGTAATGTTCTTACATTTCCAGGAGGGATTACAGAGGAAGTCCATAAAGTAAAGTTCTTACATTTCCAGGAGGAATTACAGAGGAAATGCACAACGTTCTTACATTTCCAGGAGGGATTACAGAGGAAGTGCACAAAGTAGATTTCTTACATTTCCAGGAGGGATTACGGAGGAAGTGAAGTAAAGTTCTTGCATTTCCAGGAGGGATTACAGAGGAAGTGCATAAAGTAAAGTTCTTACATTTCCAGGAGGGATTAGAGAGGAAGTGCATAATGTAAAGTTCTTACATTTCCAGGAGGGATTACAGAGGAAGTGCATAAAGTAATGTTCATACATTTCCAGGAGGGATTACAGAGGAAGTGCATAAAGTAAAGTTCTTACATTTCCAGGAGTAATTAAAGAAGAAGTGCACAAAGTAGAGTCCTTACATTTCCAGGAGGATTTACAGAGGAAGTGCACAAAGTAAAGTTCTTACATTTCCAGGAGGGATTACAGAGGAAATGCACAAAGTAGAGTCCTTACATTTCCAGGAGGGATTACAGCGGAAGTGCAGAAAGTAAAGTTCTTACATTTCCAGGAGGAATTACAGAGGAAATGCACAACGTTCTTACATTTCCAGGAGGGTTTACAGAGGAAGTGCACAAAGTAGATTTCTTACATTTCCAGGAGGGATTACAGAGGAAGTGCATAAAGTAAAGTTCTTACATTTCCAGGAGGGATTACAGAGGAAGTGCATAAAGTAAAGTTCTTACATTTCCAGGAGGGATTACAGAGGAAGTGCATAAAGCAAAGTTCTTACATTTCCAGGAGGGATTACAGAGGAAGTGCATAAAGTAAAGTTCTTACATTTCCAGGAGGACTTACAGAGGAAGTCCATAAAGTAAAGTTCTTACATTTCCAGGAGGAATTACAGAGGAAGTGCAAAAAGTAAAGTTCTTACATTTCCAGGAGGGATTACAGAGGAAGTCCATAAAGTAAAGTTCTTACATTTCCAGGAGGAATTACAGAGGAAATGCACAACGTTCTTACATTTCCAGGAGGAATTACAGAGGAAGTGCACAAAGTAGATTTCTTACATTTCCAGGAGGGTTTACGGAGGAAGTGAAGTAAAGTTCTTGCATTTCCAGGAGGGATTACAGAGGAAGTGCACAAAGTAAAGTTCTTACATTTCCAGGAGGGATTACAGAGGAAGTGCATAAAGTAAAGTTCTTACATTTCCAGGAGGAATTACAGAGGAAGTGCATAAAGTAAAGTTCTTACATTTCCAGGAGGGATTACAGAGGAAGTGCATAAAGTAAAGTTCTTACATTTCCAGGAGTAATTAAAGGGGAAGTGCACAAAGTAGAGTCCTTACATTTCCAGGAGGATTTAGAGAGGAAGTGCACAAAGTAAAGTTCTTACATTTCCAGGAGGGATTACAGAGGAAGTGCATAAAGTAAAGTTCTTACATTTCCAGGAGAATTTACAGAGGAAGTGCATATAGTAAAGTTCTTACATTTCCATGAGGAATTAAAGAGGAAGTGCAGAAAGTAGAGTCCTTACATTTCCAGGAGGGATTACAGAGGAAGTGCGTATAGTAAAGTTCTTACATTTCCATGAGGAATTAAAGAGGAAGTGCACAAAGTAGAGTCCTTACATTTCCAGGAGTATTTACAGAGGAAGTGCAAAAAGTAAAGTTCTTACATTTCCAGGAGGGATTACAGAGGAAGTGCAGAAAGTAAAGTTCTTACATTTCCAGGAGGATTTACACAGGAAGTGCATAAAGTAAAGTTTTTACATTTCCAGGAGGGATTACAGAGGAAGTGCATAATGTAAAATTCTTACATTTCCAGGAGGAATTACAGAGGAAATGCACAACGTTCTTACATTTCCAGGAGGGATTACAGAGAAAGTGCACAAAGTAGATTTCTTACATTTCCAGGAGGGATTACAGAGGAAGTGCATAAAGTAAAGTTCTTACATTTCCAGGAGGGATTACAGAGGAAGTGCATAAAGTAAAGTTCTTACATTTCCAGGAGGGATTACAGAGGAAGTGCACAAAGTAGATTTCTTACATTTCCAGGAGGGATTACAGTGGAAGTGCATAAAGTAAAGTTCTTACATTTCCAGGAGTGATTACAGAGGAAGTGCGTAAAGTTCTTACATTTCCAGGAGTAATTAAAGAGGAAGTGCACAAAGTAGAGTCCTTACATTTCCAGGAGGATTTACAGAGGAAGTGCACAAAGTAAAGTTCTTACATTTCCAGGAGGGATTACAGAGGAAGTGCATATCGTAAAGTTCTTACATTTCCATGAGGAATTAAAAAGGAAGTGCAGAAAGTAGAGTCCTTACATTTCCAGGAGGGATTACAGAGGAAGTGTACAAAGTAGAGTTCTTACATTTCCAGGAGGGATTACAGGGGATGTGCACAAAGTAGAGTTCTTACATTTCCAGCAGGGATTACAGAGGAAGTGCATAAAGTAAAGTTCTTACATTTCCGGGGGGAATTAAAGAGGAAGTGCAGAAAGTAGAGTCCTTACATTTCCAGAAGGTATTACAGGGGATGTGCACAAAGTAGAGTTCTTACATTTCCAGGAGGATTAACAGAGGAAGTGCAAAAAGTAAAGTTCTTACATTTCCAGGAGGAATTACAGAGGAAGTCCATAAAGTAAAGTTCTTACATTTCCAGGAGGAATTACAGAGGAAGTGCAAAAAGTAAAGTTCTTACATTTCCAGGAGGGATTACAGAGGAAGTCCATAAAGTAAAGTTCTTACATTTCCAGGAGGAATTACAGAGGAAATGCACAACGTTCTTAAATTTCCAGGAGGGATTACAGAGGAAGCGCACAAAGTAGATTTCTTACATTTCCAGGAGGGATTACGGAGGAAGTGAATAAAAGTTCTTGCATTTCCAGGAGGGATTACAGAGGAAGTGCATAAAGTAAAGTTCTTACATTTCCAGGAGGGATTACAGAGGAAGTGCGTAAAGTAAAGTTCTTACATTTCCAGGTGGGATTACAGAGGAAGTGCATAAAGTAAAGTTCTTACATTTCCAGGAGGGATTACAGAGGAAGTGCATAAAGTAAAGTTCTTACATTTCCAGGAGTAATTAAAGAGGAAGTGCAAAAAGTAGAGTCCTTACATTTCCAGGAGGATTTACAGAGGAAGTGCACAAAGTAAAGTTCTTACATTTCCAGGAGGGATTACAGAGGAAGTGCACAAAGTAGAGTCCTTACATTTCCAGGAGGGATTAAAGAGGAAGTGCATAAAGTAAAGTTCTTACATTTCCAGGAGGGATTACAGGAGAAGTGCAGAAAGTAAAGTTCTTACATTTCCAGGAGGAATTACAGAGGAAATCCACAACGTTCTTACATTTCCAGGAGGGATTACAGAGGAAGTGCACAAAGTAGAATTCTTACATTTCCAGGAGGGATTACAGAGGAAGTGCACAAAGTAGATTTCTTACATTTCCAGGAGGGATTACAGAGGAAGTGCATAAAGTAAAGTTCTTACATTTCCAGGAGGGATTACAGAGGAAGTGCATAAAGTAAAGTTCTTACATTTCCAGGAGGAATTACAGAGGAAGTCCATAAAGTAAAGTTCTTACATTTCCAGGAGGGATTACAGGCGAAGTGCAGAAAGTAACGTTCTTACATTTCCAGGAGGAATTACAGAGGAAATGCACAACGTTCTTACATTTCCAGGAGGGATTACAGAGGAAGTGCACAAAGTAGATTTCTTACGTTTCCAGGAGGGATTACAGAGGAAGTGCATAAAGTAAAGTTCTTACATTTCCAGGAGAGATTACAGAGGAAGTGCATAAAGTAAAGTTCATACATTTCCAGGAGGGATTACAGAGGAAGTGCATAAAGCAAAGTTCTTACATTTCCAGGAGGGATTACAGAGGAAGTGCATAAAGTAAAGTTCTTACATTTCCAGGAGGAATTACAGAGGAAGTCCATAAAGTAAAGTTCTTACATTTCCAGGAGGAATTACAGAAGAAGTGCAAAAAGTAAAGTTCTTACATTTCCAGGAGGGATTACAGAGGAAGTCCATAAAGTAAAGTTCTTACATTTCCAGGAGGAATTACAGAGGAAATGCACAACGTTCTTACATTTCCAGGAGGAATTACAGAGGAAGTGCACAAAGTAGATTCCTTACATTTCCAGGAGGGATTACGGAGGAAGTGAAGTAAAGTTCTTGCATTTCCAGGAGGGATTACAGAGGAAGTGCATAAAGTAAAGTTCTTACATTTCCAGGAGGGATTACAGAGGAAGTGCATAAAGTAAAGTTCTTACATTTCCAGGAGGGATTACAGAGGAAGTGCATAAAGTAAAGTTCTTACATTTCCAGGAGGGATTACAGAGGAAGTGCATAAAGTAAAGTTCTTACATTTCCAGGAGTAATTAAAGGGGAAGTGCACAAAGTAGAGTCCTTACATTTCCAGGAGGATTTACAGAGGAAGTGCACAAAGTAAAGTTCTTACATTTCCAGGAGGGATTACAGAGGAAGTGCATAAAGTAAAGTTCTTACATTTCCAGGAGGATTTACAGAGGAAGTGCATATAGTAAAGTTCTTCCATTTCCATGAGGAATTAAAGAGGAAGTGCAGAAAGTAGAGTCCTTACATTTCCAGGAGGGATGACAGAGGAAGTGCGTATAGTAAAGTTCTTACATTTCCATGAGGAATTAAAGAGGAAGTGCACAAAGTAGAGTCATTACATTTCCAGGAGTATTTACAGAGGAAGTGCAAAAAGTAAAGTTCTTACATTTCCAGGAGGGATTACAGAGGAAGTGCATAATGTAAAATTCTTACATTTCCAGGAGGAATTACAGAGGAAATGCACAATGTTCTTACATTTCCAGGAGGGATTACAGAGAAAGTGCACAAAGTAGATTTCTTACATTTCCAGGAGGGATTACAGAGGAAGTGCATAAAGTAAAGTTCTTACATTTCCAGGAGGGATTACAGAGGAAGTGCATAAAGTAAAGTTCTTACATTTCCAGGAGGGATTACAGAGGAAGTGCACAAGGTAGATTTCTTACATTTCCAGGAGGGATTACAGTGGAAGTGCATAAAGTAAAGTTCTTACATTTCCAGGAGGGATTACAGAGGAAGTGCATAAAGTAAAGTTCTTACATTTCCAGGAGGGATTACGGAGGAAGTGCGTAAAGTAAAGTTCTTACATTTCCAGGAGTAATTAAAGAGGAAGTGCACAAAGTAGAGTCCTTACATTTCCAGGAGGATTTACAGAGGAAGTGCACAAAGTAAAGTTCTTACATTTCCAGGAGGGATTACAGAGGAAGTGCATATAGTAAAGTTCTTACATTTCCATGAGGAATTAAAAAGGAAGTGCAGAAAGTAGAGTCCTTACATTTCCAGGAGGGATTACAGAGGAAGTGTACAAAGTAGAGTTCTTACATTTCCAAGAGGGATTACAGGGGATGTGCACAAAGTAGAGTTCTTACATTTGCAGGAGTATTTACAGTGGAAGTGCAAAAAGTAAAGTTCTTACATTTCCAGGAGGGATTACAGAGGAAGTGCATAAAGTAAAGTTCTTACATTTCCAGGGAGAGTTAAAGAGGAAGTGCAGAAAGTAGAGTCCTTACATTTCCAGGAGGTATTACAGGGGATGTGCACAAAGTAGAGTTCTTACATTTCCAGGAGGATTAACAGAGTAAGTGCAAAAAGTAAAGTTCTTACATTTCCAGGAGGAATTACAGAGGAAGTCCATAAAGTAAAGTTCTTACATTTCCAGGAGGAATTACAGAGGAAGTGCAAAAAGTAAAGTTCTTACATTTCCAGGAGGGATTACAGAGGAAGTCCATAAAGTAAAGTTCTTACATTTCCAGGAGGAATTACAGAGGAAATGCACAACGTTCTTAAATTTCCAGGAGGGATTACAGAGGAAGCGCACAAAGTAGATTTCTTACATTTCCAGGAGGGATTACGGAGGAAGTGAATTAAAGTTCTTGCATTTCCAGGAGGGATTACAGAGGAAGTGCATAAAGTAAAGTTCTTACATTACCAGGAGGGATTACAGAGGAAGTGCGTAAAGTAAAGTTCTTACATTTCCAGGTGGGATTACAGAGGAAGTGCATAAAGTAAAGTTCTTACATTTCCAGGAGGGATTACAGAGGAAGTGCATAAAGTAAAGTTCTTACATTTCCATGAGTAATTAAAGAGGAAGTGCAAAAAGTAGAGTCCTTACATTTCCAGGAGGATTTACAGAGGAAGTGCACAAAGTAAAGTTCTTACATTTCCAGGAGGGATTACAGAGGAAGTGCACAAAGTAGAGTCCTTACATTTCCAGGAGGGATTACAAGGGAAGTGCAGAAAGTAAAGTTCTTACATTTCCAGGAGGAATTACAGAGGAAATGCACAACGTTCTTACATTTCCAGGAGGGATTACAGAGGAAGTGCACAAAGTAGAATTCTTACATTTCCAGGAGGGATTACAGAGGAAGTGCACAAAGTAGATTTCTTACATTTCCAGGAGGGATTACAGAGGAAGTGCATAAAGTAAAGTTCTTACATTTCCAGGAGGGATTACAGAGGAAGTGCATAAAGTAAAGTTCTTACATTTCCAGGAGGAATTACAGAGGAAGTCCATAAAGTAAAGTTCTTACATTTCCAGGAGGGATTACAGGCGAAGTGCAGAAAGTAACGTTCTTACATTTCCAGGAGGAATTACAGAGGAAATGCACAACGTTCTTACATTTCCAGGAGGGATTACAGAGGAAGTGCACAAAGTAAATTTCTTACGTTTCCAGGAGGGATTACAGAGGAAGTGCATAAAGTAAAGTTCTTACATTTCCAGGAGAGATTACAGAGGAAGTGCATAAAGTAAAGTTCATACATTTCCAGGAGGGATTACAGAGGAAGTGCATAAAGCAAAGTTCTTACATTTCCAGGAGGGATTACAGAGGAAGTGCATAAAGTAAAGTTCTTACATTTGCAGGAGGAATTACAGAGGAAGTCCATAAAGTAAAGTTCTTACATTTCCAGGAGGAATTACAGAAGAAGTGCAAAAAGTAAAGTTCTTACATTTCCAGGAGGGATTACAGAGGAAGTCCATAAAGTAAAGTTCTTACATTTCCAGGAGGAATTACAGAGGAAATGCACAACTTTCTTACATTTCCAGGAGGAATTACAGAGGAAGTGCACAAAGTAGATTTCTTACATTTCCAGGAGGGATTACGGAGGAAGTGAAGTAAAGTTCTTGCATTTCCAGGAGGGATTACAGAGGAAGTGCATAAAGTAAAGTTCTTACATTTCCAGGAGGGATTACAGAGGAAGTGCATAAAGTAAAGTTCTTACATTTCCAGGAGGGATTACAGAGGAAGTGCATAAAGTAAAGTTCTTACATTTCCAGGAGGGATTACAGAGGAAGTGCATAAAGTAAAGTTGTTACATTTCCAGGAGTAATTAAAGGGGAAGTGCACAAAGTAGAGTCCTTACATTTCCAGGAGGATTTACAGAGGAAGTGCACAAAGTAAAGTTCTTACATTTCCAGGAGGGATTACAGAGGAAGTGCATAAAGTAAAGTTCTTACATTTCCAGGAGCATTTACAGAGGAAGTGCATATAGTAAAGTTCTTACATTTCCATGAGGAATTAAAGAGGAAGTGCAGAAAGTAGAGTCCTTACATTTCCAGGAGGGATTACAGAGGAAGTGCGTATAGTAAAGTTCTTACATTTCCATGAGGAATTAAAGAGGAAGTGCACAAAGTAGAGTCCTTACATTTCCAGGAGTATTTACAGAGGAATTGGAAAAAGTAAAGTTCTTACATTTCCAGGAGGGATTACAGAGGAAGTGCATAAAGTAAAGTTCTTACATTTCCAGGAGGGATTACAGTGGAAGTGCATAATGTAAAGTTCTTACATTTCCAGGAGGAATTACAGAGGAAATGCACAACGTTCTTACATTTCCAGGAGGGATTACA
Organism: Phyllobates terribilis; assembly: GCF_046119375.1. Taxonomy (NCBI): domain Eukaryota; kingdom Metazoa; phylum Chordata; class Amphibia; order Anura; family Dendrobatidae; genus Phyllobates; species Phyllobates terribilis. The sequence continues at coordinate 696,233 of NW_027363136.1, read as the reverse complement.
GAGGAAGTGCACAAAGGAGGTTTCTTACATTTCCAGGAGGGATTACATAGGAAGTGCATAAAGTAAAGTTCTTAAATTTTCAGGAGGGATTACAGAGGAAGTGCATAAAGTAAAGTTCTTACATTTCCAGGAGGGATTACAGAGGAAGTGTACAAAGTAGATTTCTTACATTTCCAGGAGAGATTACAGTGGAAGTGCATAAAGTAAAGTTCTTACATTTCCAGGAGGGATTACAGAGGAAGTGCATAAAGTAAAGTTCTTACATTTCCAGGAGGGATTACAGAGGAAGTGCATAAAGTAAAGTTCCTACATTTCCAGGAGTAATTAAAGAGGAAGTGCACAAAGTAGAGTCCTTACATTTCCAGGAGGATTTACAGAGGAAGTGCACAATGTAAAATTCTTACATTTCCAGGAGGGATTACAGAGGAAGTGCATATAGTAAAGTTCTTACATTTCCATGAGAAATTAAAAAGGAAGTGCAGAAAGTAGAGTCCTTACATTTCCAGGAGGGATTACAGAGGAAGTGCACAAAGTAGAGTTCTTACATTTCCAGGAGGGATTACAGAGGAAGTGCACAAAGTAGATTTCTTACGTTTCCAAGAGGGATTACAGAGGAAGTGCATAAAGTAAAGTTCTTACATTTCCAGGAGGGATTACAGGCGAAGTGCAGAAAGTAACGTTCTTACATTTCCAGGAGGAATTACAGAGGAAATGCACAACGTTCTTACATTTCCAGGAGGGATTACAGAGGAAGTGCACAAAGTAGATTTCTTACGTTTCCAGGAGGGATTACAGAGGAAGTGCATAAAGTAAAGTTCATACATTTCCAGGAGGGATTACAGAGGAAGTGCATACAGCAAAGTTCTTACATTTCCAGGAGAGATTACAGAGGAAGTGCATAAAGTAAAGTTCATACATTTCCAGGAGGGATTACAGAGGAAGTGCATACAGCAAAGTTCTTACATTTCCAGGAGGGATTACAGAGGAAGTGCATAAAGTAAAGTTCTTACATTTCCAGGAGGAATTACAGAGGAAGTCCATAAAGTAAAGTTGTTAAATTTCCAGGAGGAATTACAGAAGAAGTGCAAAAAGTAAAGTTCTTACATTTCCAGGAGGGATTACAGAGGAAGTCCATAAAGTAAAGTTCTTACATTTCCAGGAGGAATTACAGAGGAAATGCACAACGTTCCTACATTTCCAGGAGGAATTACAGAGGAAGTGCACAAAGTAGATTTCTTACATTTCCAGGAGGGATTACAGAGGAAGTGCATAAAGTAAAGTTCTTACATTTCCAGGAGGGATTACAGAGGAAGTGCATAAAGTAAAGTTCTTACATTTCCAGGAGGGATTACAGAGGAAGTGCATAAAGTAAAGTTCTTACATTTCCAGGAGTAATTAAAGGGGAAGTGCACAACGTAGAGTCCTTACATTTCCAGGAGGATTTACAGAGGAAGTGCACAAAGTAAAGTTCTTACATTTCCAGGAGGGATTACAGAGGAAGTGCATAAAGTAAAGTTCTTACATTTCCAGGAGGATTTACAGAGGAAGTGCATATAGTAAAGTTCTTACATTTCCATGAGGAATTAAAGAGGAAGTGCAGAAAGTAGAGTCCTTACATTTCCAGGAGGGATTACAGAGGAAGTGCGTATAGTAAAGTTCTTACATTTCCATGAGGAATTAAAGAGGAAGTGCACAAAGTAGAGTCCTTACATTTCCAGGAGTATTTATAGAGGAATTGCAAAAAGTAAAGTTCTTACATTTCCAGGAGGGATTACAGAGGAAGTCCATAAAGTAAAGTTCTTACATTTCCAGGAGGAATTACAGAGGAAATGCACAACGTTCTTAAATTTCCAGGAGGGATTACAGAGGAAGCGCACAAAGTAGATTTCTTACATTTCCAGGAGGGATTACGGAGGAAGTGAATTAAAGTTCTTGCATTTCCAGGAGGGATTACAGAGGAAGTGCATAAAGTAAAGTTCTTACATTACCAGGAGGGATTACAGAGGAAGTGCGTAAAGTAAAGTTCTTACATTTCCAGGTGGGATTACAGAGGAAGTGCATAAAGTAAAGTTCTTACATTTCCAGGAGGGATTACAGAGGAAGTGCATAAAGTAAAGTTCTTACATTTCCATGAGTAATTAAAGAGGAAGTGCAAAAAGTAGAGTCCTTACATTTCCAGGAGGATTTACAGAGGAAGTGCACAAAGTAAAGTTCTTACATTTCCAGGAGGGATTACAGAGGAAGTGCACAAAGTAGAGTCCTTACATTTCCAGGAGGGATTACAAGGGAAGTGCAGAAAGTAAAGTTCTTACATTTCCAGGAGGAATTACAGAGGAAATGCACAACGTTCTTACATTTCCAGGAGGGATTACAGAGGAAGTGCACAAAGTAGAATTCTTACATTTCCAGGAGGGATTACAGAGGAAGTGCACAAAGTAGATTTCTTACATTTCCAGGAGGGATTACAGAGGAAGTGCATAAAGTAAAGTTCTTACATTTCCAGGAGGGATTACAGAGGAAGTGCATAAAGTAAAGTTCTTACATTTCCAGGAGGAATTACAGAGGAAGTCCATAAAGTAAAGTTCTTACATTTCCAGGAGGGATTACAGGCGAAGTGCAGAAAGTAACGTTCTTACATTTCCAGGAGGAATTACAGAGGAAATGCACAACGTTCTTACATTTCCAGGAGGGATTACAGAGGAAGTGCACAAAGTAAATTTCTTACGTTTCCAGGAGGGATTACAGAGGAAGTGCATAAAGTAAAGTTCTTACATTTCCAGGAGAGATTACAGAGGAAGTGCATAAAGTAAAGTTCATACATTTCCAGGAGGGATTACAGAGGAAGTGCATAAAGCAAAGTTCTTACATTTCCAGGAGGGATTACAGAGGAAGTGCATAAAGTAAAGTTCTTACATTTGCAGGAGGAATTACAGAGGAAGTCCATAAAGTAAAGTTCTTACATTTCCAGGAGGAATTACAGAAGAAGTGCAAAAAGTAAAGTTCTTACATTTCCAGGAGGGATTACAGAGGAAGTCCATAAAGTAAAGTTCTTACATTTCCAGGAGGAATTACAGAGGAAATGCACAACTTTCTTACATTTCCAGGAGGAATTACAGAGGAAGTGCACAAAGTAGATTTCTTACATTTCCAGGAGGGATTACGGAGGAAGTGAAGTAAAGTTCTTGCATTTCCAGGAGGGATTACAGAGGAAGTGCATAAAGTAAAGTTCTTACATTTCCAGGAGGGATTACAGAGGAAGTGCATAAAGTAAAGTTCTTACATTTCCAGGAGGGATTACAGAGGAAGTGCATAAAGTAAAGTTCTTACATTTCCAGGAGGGATTACAGAGGAAGTGCATAAAGTAAAGTTGTTACATTTCCAGGAGTAATTAAAGGGGAAGTGCACAAAGTAGAGTCCTTACATTTCCAGGAGGATTTACAGAGGAAGTGCACAAAGTAAAGTTCTTACATTTCCAGGAGGGATTACAGAGGAAGTGCATAAAGTAAAGTTCTTACATTTCCAGGAGCATTTACAGAGGAAGTGCATATAGTAAAGTTCTTACATTTCCATGAGGAATTAAAGAGGAAGTGCAGAAAGTAGAGTCCTTACATTTCCAGGAGGGATTACAGAGGAAGTGCGTATAGTAAAGTTCTTACATTTCCATGAGGAATTAAAGAGGAAGTGCACAAAGTAGAGTCCTTACATTTCCAGGAGTATTTACAGAGGAATTGGAAAAAGTAAAGTTCTTACATTTCCAGGAGGGATTACAGAGGAAGTGCATCAAGTAAAGTTCTTACATTTCCAGGAGGGATTACAGTGGAAGTGCATAATGTAAAGTTCTTACATTTCCAGGAGGAATTACAGAGGAAATGCACAACGTTCTTACATTTCCAGGAGGGATTACAGAGGAAGTGCACAAAGGAGGTTTCTTACATTTCCAGGAGGGATTACATAGGAAGTGCATAAAGTAAAGTTCTTAAATTTTCAGGAGGGATTACAGAGGAAGTGCATAAAGTAAAGTTCTTACATTTCCAGGAGGGATTACAGAGGAAGTGTACAAAGTAGATTTCTTACATTTCCAGGAGAGATTGCAGTGGAAGTGCATAAAGTAAAGTTCTTACATTTCCAGGAGGGATTACAGAGGAAGTGCATAAAGTAAAGTTCTTACATTTCCAGGAGGGATTACAGAGGAAGTGCATAAAGTAAAGTTCCTACATTTCCAGGAGTAATTAAAGAGGAAGTGCACAAAGTAGAGTCCTTACATTTCCAGGAGGATTTACAGAGGAAGTGCACAATGTAAAATTCTTACATTTCCAGGAGGGATTACAGAGGAAGTGCATATAGTAAAGTTCTTACATTTCCATGAGGAATTAAAAAGGAAGTGCAGAAAGTAGAGTCCTTACATTTCCAGGAGGGATTACAGAGGAAGTGCACAAAGTAGAGTTCTTACATTTCCAGGAGGGATTACAGAGGAAGTGCACAAAGTAGATTTCTTACGTTTCCAAGAGGGATTACAGAGGAAGTGCATAAAGTAAAGTTCTTACATTTCCAGGAGGAATTACAGAGGAAGTCCATAAAGTAAAGTTCTTACATTTCCAGGAGGGATTACAGGCGAAGTGCAGAAAGTAACGTTCTTACATTTCCAGGAGGAATTACAGAGGAAATGCACAACGTTCTTACATTTCCAGGAGGGATTACAGAGGAAGTGCACAAAGTAGATTTCTTACGTTTCCAGGAGGGATTACAGAGGAAGTGCATAAAGTAAAGTTCATACATTTCCAGGAGGGATTACAGAGGAAGTGCATACAGCAAAGTTCTTACATTTCCAGGAGAGATTACAGAGGAAGTGCATAAAGTAAAGTTCATACATTTCCAGGAGGGATTACAGAGGAAGTGCATACAGCAAAGTTCTTACATTTCCAGGAGGGATTACAGAGGAAGTGCATAAAGTAAAGTTCTTACATTTCCAGGAGGAATTACAGAGGAAGTCCATAAAGTAAAGTTGTTACATTTCCAGGAGGAATTACAGAAGAAGTGCAAAAAGTAAAGTTCTTACATTTCCAGGAGGGATTACAGAGGAAGTCCATAAAGTAAAGTTCTTACATTTCCAGGAGGAATTACAGAGGAAATGCACAACGTTCCTACATTTCCAGGAGGAATTACAGAGGAAGTGCACAAAGTAGATTTCTTACATTTCCAGGAGGGATTACAGAGGAAGTGCATAAAGTAAAGTTCTTACATTTCCAGGAGGGATTACAGAGGAAGTGCATAAAGTAAAGTTCTTACATTTCCAGGAGGGATTACAGAGGAAGTGCATAAAGTAAAGTTCTTACATTTCCAGGAGTAATTAAAGGGGAAGTGCACAACGTAGAGTCCTTACATTTCCAGGAGGATTTACAGAGGAAGTGCACAAAGTAAAGTTCTTACATTTCCAGGAGGGATTACAGAGGAAGTGCATAAAGTAAAGTTCTTACATTTCCAGGAGGATTTACAGAGGAAGTGCATATAGTAAAGTTCTTACATTTCCATGAGGAATTAAAGAGGAAGTGCAGAAAGTAGAGTCCTTACATTTCCAGGAGGGATTACAGAGGAAGTGCGTATAGTAAAGTTCTTACATTTCCATGAGGAATTAAAGAGGAAGTGCACAAAGTAGAGTCCTTACATTTCCAGGAGTATTTATAGAGGAATTGCAAAAAGTAAAGTTCTTACATTTCCAGGAGGGATTACAGAGGAAGTGCATAAAGTAAAGTTCTTACATTTCCAGGAGGGATTACAGAGGAAGTGCATAATGTAAAGTTCTTACATTTCCAGGAGGAATTACAGAGGAAATGCACAACGTTCTTACATTTCCAGGAGGGATTACAGAGGAAGTGCACAAAGTAGATTTCTTACATTTCCAGGAGGGATTACATAGGAAGTGCATAAAGTAAAGTTCTTACATTTCCAGGAGGGATTACAGAGGAAGTGCATAAAGTAAAGTTCTTACATTTCCAGGAGGGATTACAGAGGAAGTGTACAAAGTAAATTTCTTACATTTCCAGGAGGGATTACAGTGGAAGTGCATAAAGTAAAGTTCTTACATTTCCAGGAGGGACTACAGAGGAAGTGCATAAAGTAAAGTTCTTACATTTCCAGGAGGGATTACAGAGGAAGTGCATGAAGTAAAGTTCTTACATTTCCAGGAGTAATTAAAGAGGAAGTGCACAAAGTAGAGTCCTTACATTTCCAGGAGGATTTACAGAGGAAGTGCACATTGTAAAGTTCTTACATTTCCAGGAGGGATTACAGAGGAAGTGCATATGGTAAAGTTCTTACATTTCCATGAGGAATGAAAAAGGAAGTGCAGAAAGTAGAGTCCTTACATTTCCAGGAGGGATTACAGAGGAAGTGCACAAAGTAGAGTTCTTACATTTCCAGGAGGGATTACAGAGGAAGTGCACAAAGTAGATTTCTTACGTTTCCAGGAGGGATTTCAGAGGAGGTGCATAAAGTAAAGTTCTTACATTTCCAGGAGAGATTACAGAGGAAGTGCATAAAGTAAAGTGCATACATTTCCAGGAGGGATTACAGAGGAAGTGCATAAAGCAAAGTTCTTACATTTCCAGGAGGGATTACAGAGGAAGTGCATAAAGTAAAGTTCTTACATTTCCAGGAGGAATTACAGAGGAAGTCCATAAAGTAAAGTTCTTACATTTCCAGGAGGAATTACAGAAGAAGTGCAAAAAGTAAAGTTCTTACATTTCCAGGAGGGATTACAGAGGAAGTCCATAAAGTAAAGTTCTTACATTTCCAGGAGGAATTACAGAGGAAATGCACAACGTTCTTACATTTCCAGGAGGAATTACAGAGGAAGTGCACAAAGTAGATTTCTTACATTTTCAGGAGGGATTACGGAGGAAGTGAAGTAAAGTTCTTGCATTTCCAGGAGGGATTACAGAGGAAGTGCATAAAGTAAAGTTCTTACATTTCCAGGAGGGATTACAGAGGAAGTGCATAAAGTAAAGTTCTTACATTTCCAGGAGGGATTACAGAGGAAGTGCATAAAGTAAAGTTCTTACATTTCCAGGAGGGATTACAGAGGAAGTGCATAAAGTAAAGTTCTTACATTTCCAGGAGTAATTAAAGGGGAAGTGCACAAAGTAGAGTCCTTACATTTCCAGGAGGATTTACAGAGGAAGTGCACAAAGTAAAGTTCTTACATTTCCAGGAGGGATTACAGAGGAAGTGAATAAAGTAAAGTTCTTACATTTCCAGGAGGATTTACAGAGGAAGTGCATATAGTAAATTTCTTACATTTCCATGAGTAATTAAAGAGGAAGTGCAGAAAGTAGAGTCCTTACATTTCCAGGAGGGATTACAGAGGAAGTGCGTATAGTAAAGTTCTTACATTTCCATGAGGAATTAAAGAGGAAGTGCACAAAGTAGAGTCCTTACATTTACAGGAGTATTTACAGAGGAATTGCAAAAAGTAAAGTTCTTACATTTCCAGGAGGGATTACAGAGGAAGTGCATAAAGTAAAGTTCATACATTTCCAGGAGGGATTACAGAGGAAGTGCATAATGTAAAGTTCTTACATTTCCAGGAGGAATTACAGAGGAAATGCACAACGTTCTTACATTTCCAGGAGGGATTACAGAGGAAGTGCACAAAGTAGATTTCTTACATTTCCAGGAGGGATTACAGAGGAAGTGCATAAAGTAAAGTTCTTACATTTCCAGGAGGGATTACAGAGGAAGTGCATAAAGTAAAGTTCTTACATTTCCAGGAGGGATTACAGAGGAAGTGCATAAAGTAAAGTTCTTACATTTCCAGGAGGGATTACAGAGGAAGTGCATAAAGTAAAGTTCTTACATTTCCAGGAGGGATTACAGAGGAAGTGCATGAAGTAAAGTTCTTACATTTCCAGGAGTAATTAAAGGGGAAGTGCACAAAGTAGAGTCCTTACATTTCCAGGAGGATTTACAGAGGAAGTGCACAAAGTAAAGTTCTTACATTTCCAGGAGGGATTACAGAGGAAGTGCATAAAGTAAAGTTCTTACATTTCCAGGAGGGATTACAGAGGAAGTGCATAAAGTAAAGTTCTTACATTTCCAGGAGGGATTACAGAGGAAGTGCATATAGTAAAGTTCTTACATTTCCATGAGGAATTAAAGAGGAAGTGCAGAAAGTAGAGTCCTTACATTTCCAGGAGGGATTACAGAGGAAGTGCGTATAGTAAAGTTCTTACATTTTCATGAGGAATTAAAGAGGAAGTGCACAAAGTAGAGTCATTACATTTCCAGGAGTATTTACAGAGGAATTGCAAAAAGTAAAGTTCTTCCATTTCCAGGAGGGATTACAGAGGAAGTGCATAAAGTAAAGTTCTTACATTTCCAGGAGGGATTACAGAGGAAGTGCATAATGTAAAGTTCTTACATTTCCAGGAGGAATTACAGAGGAAATGCACAAAGTTCTTACATTTCCAGGAGGGATTACAGAGGAAGTGCACAAAGTAGATTTCTTATATTTCTAGGAGGGATTACAGAGGAAGTGCATAAAGTAAAGTTCTTACATTTCCAGGAGGGATTACAGAGGAAGTGCATAAAGTAAAGTTCTTACATTTCTAGGAGGGATTACAGAGGAAGTGTACAAAGTAGATTTCTTACATTTCCAGGAGGGATTACAGTGGAAGTGCATAAAGTAAAGTTCTTACATTTCCAGGAGGGATTACAGAGGAAGTGCATAAAGTAAAGTTCTTACATTTCCAGGAGGGATTACAGAGGAAGTGCATAAAGTAAAGTTCTTACATTTCCAGGAGTAATTAAAGAGGAAGTGCACAAAGTAGAGTCCTTACATTTCCAGGAGGATTTACAGAGGAAGTGCACAATGTAAAGTTCTTACATTTCCAGGAGGGATTACAGAGGAAGTGCATATAGTAAAGTTCTTACATTTCCATGAGGAATTAAAAAGGAAGTGCAGAAAGTAGAGTTCTTACATTTCCAGGAGGGATTACAGAGGAAGTGCACAAAGTAGAGTTCTTACATTTCCAGGAGAGATTACAGAGGAAGTGCATAAAGTAAAGTTCTTACATTTCCAGGAGGGATTACAGAGGAAGTGCATAAAGTAAAGTTCTTACATTTCCAGGAGAGATTACAGAGGAAGTGCATAAAGTAAAGTTCATACATTTCCAGGAGGGATTACAGAGGAAGTGCATAAAGCAAAGTTCTTACATTTCCAGGAGGGATTACAGAGGAAGTGCATAAAGTAAAGTTCTTACATTTCCAGGAGGAATTACAGAGGAAGTCCATAAAGTAAAGTTCTTACATTTCCAGGAGGAATTACAGAAGAAGTGCAAAAAGTAAAGTTCTTACATTTCCAGGAGGGATTACAGAGGAAGTCCATAAAGTAAAGTTCTTACATTTCCAGGAGGAATTACAGAGGAAATGCACAACGTTCCTACATTTCCAGGAGGAATTACAGAGGAAGTGCACAAAGTAGATTTCTTACATTTCCAGGAGGGATTACGGAGGAAGTGAAGTAAAGTTCTTGCATTTCCAGGAGGGATTACAGAGGAAGTGCATAAAGTAAAGTTCTTACATTTCCAGGAGGGATCACAGAGGAAGTGCATAAAGTAAAGTTCTTACATTTCCAGGAGGGATTACAGAGGAAGTGCATAAAGTAAAGTTCTTAAATTTCCAGGAGGGATTACAGAGGAAGTGCATAAAGTAAAGTTCTTACATTTCCAGGAGTAATTAAAGGGGAAGTGCACAAAGTAGAGTCCTTACATTTCCAGGAGGATTTACAGAGGAAGTGCACAAAGTAAAGTTCTTACATTTCCAGGAGGGATTACAGAGGAAGTGCATAAAGTAAAGTTCTTACATTTCCAGGAGGATTTACAGAGGAAGTGCATATAGTAAAGTTCTTACATTTCCATGAGGAATTAAAGAGGAAGTGCAGAAAGTAGAGTCCTTACATTTCCAGGAGGGATTACAGAGGAAGTGCGTATAGTAAAGTTCTTACATTTCCATGAGGAATTAAAGAGGAAGTGCACAAAGTAGAGTCCTTACATTTCCAGGAGTATTTACAGAGGAATTGCAAAAAGTAAAGTTCTACATTTCCAGGAGGGATTACAGAGGAAGTGCATAAAGTAAAGTTCTTACATTTCCAGGAGGGATTACAGAGGAAGTGCATAATGTAAAGTTCTTACATTTCCAGGAGGAATTACAGAGGAAATGCACAACGTTCTTACATTTCCAGGAGGGATTACAGAGGAAGTGCACAAAGTAGATTTCTTACATTTCCAGGAGGGATTACATAGGAAGTGCATAAAGTAAAGTTCTTACATTTCCAGGAGGGATTACAGAGGAAGTGCATAAAGTAAAGTTCTTACATTTCCAGGAGGGATTACAGAGGAAGTGTACAAAGTAGATTTCTTACATTTCCAGGAGGGATTACAGTGGAAGTGCATAAAGTAAAGTTCTTACATTTCCAGGAGGGACTACAGAGGAAGTGCATAAAGTAAAGTTCTTACATTTCCAGGAGGGATTACAGAGGAAGTGCATAAAGTAAAGTTCTTACATTTCCAGGAGTAATTAAAGAGGAAGTGCACAAAGTAGAGTCCTTACATTTCCAGGAGGATTTACAGAGGAAGTGCACAATGTAAAGTTCTTACATTTCCAGGAGGGATTACAGAGGAAGTGCATATGGTAAAGTTCTTACATTTCCATGAGGAATGAAAAAGGAAGTGCAGAAAGTAGAGTCCTTACATTTCCAGGAGGGATTACAGAGGAAGTGCACAAAGTAGAGTTCTTACATTTCCAGGAGGGATTACAGAGGAAGTGCACAAAGTAGATTTCTTACGTTTCCAGGAGGGATTTCAGAGGAGGTGCATAAAGTAAATTTCTTACATTTCCAGGAGAGATTACAGAGGAAGTGCATAAAGTAAAGTTCATACATTTCCAGGAGGGATTACAGAGGAAGTGCATAAAGCAAAGTTCTTACATTTCCAGGAGGGATTACAGAGGAAGTGCATAAAGTAAAGTTCTTACATTTCCAAGAGGAATTACAGAGGAAGTCCATAAAGAAAAGTTCTTACATTTCCAGGAGGAATTACAGAAGAAGTTCAAAAAGTAAAGTTCTTACATTTCCAGGAGGGATTACAGAGGAAGTCCATAAAGTAAAGTTCTTACATTTCCAGGAGGAATTACAGAGGAAATGCACAACGTTCTTACATTTCCAGGAGGAATTACAGAGGAAGTGCACAAAGTAGATTTCTTACATTTCCAGGAGGGATTACGGAGGAAGTGAAGTAAAGTTCTTGCATTTCCAGGAGGGATTACAGAGGAAGTGCATAAAGTAAAGTTCTTACATTTCCAGGAGGGATTACAGAGGAAGTGCATAAAGTAAAGTTCTTACATTTCCAGGAGGGATTACAGAGGAAGTGCATAACGTAAAGTTCTTACATTTCCAGGAGGATTTACAGAGGAAGTGCATATGGTAAATTTCTTACATTTCCATGAGTAATTAAAGAGGAAGTGCAGAAAGTAGAGTCCTTACATTTCCAGGAGGGATTACAGAGGAAGTGCGTATAGTAAAGTTCTTACATTTCCATGAGGAATTAAAGAGGAAGTGTACTAAGTAGAGTCCTTACATTTACAGGAGTATTTACAGAGGAATTGCAAAAAGTAAAGTTCTTACATTTCCAGGAGGGATTACAGAGGAAGTGCATAAAGTGAAGTTCTTACATTTCCAGGAGGGATTACAGAGGAAGTGCATAATGTAAAGTTCTTACATTTCCAGGAGAAATTACAGAGGAAATGCACAACGTTCTTACATTTCCAGGAGGGATTACAGAGGAAGTGCACAAAGTAGATTCCTTACATTTCCAGGAGGGATTACAGAGGAAGTGCATAAAGTAAAGTTCTTACATTTCCAGGAGGGATTACAGAGGAAGTGCATAAAGTAAAGTTCATACATTTCCAGGAGGGATTACAGAGGAAGTGCACAAAGTAAAGTTCTTACATTTCCAGGAGGGATTACAGAGGAAGTGCATAAAGTAAAGTTCTTACATTTCCAGGAGGGATTACAGAGGAAGTGCATAAAGTAAAGTTCTTACATTTCCAGGAGTAATTAAAGGGGAAGTGCACAAAGTAGAGTCCTTACATTTCCAGGAGGATTTACAGAGGAAGTGCACAAAGTAAAGTTCTTACATTTCCAGGAGGGATTACAGGCGAAGTGCAGAAAGTAACGTTCTTACATTTCCAGGAGGAATTACAGAGGAAATGCACAACGTTCTTACATTTCCAGGAGGGATTACAGAGGAAGTGCACAAAGTAGATTTCTTACGTTTCCAGGAGGGATTACAGAGGAAGTGCATAAAGTAAAGTTCTTACATTTCCAGGAGAGATTTCAGAGGAAGTGCATAAAGTAAAGTTCATACATTTCCAGGAGGGATTACAGAGGAAGTGCATAAAGCAAAGTTCTTACATTTCCAGGAGGGATTACAGAGGAAGTGCATAAAGTAAAGTTCTTACATTTCCATGAGGAATGAAAAAGGAAGTGCAGAAAGTATAGTCCTTACATTTCCAGGAGGGATTACAGAGGAAGTGCACAAAGTAGAGTTCTTACATTTCCAGGAGGGATTACAGAGGAAGTGCACAAAGTAGATTTCTTACGTTTCCAGGAGGGATTTCAGAGGAGGTGCATAAAGTAAAGTTCTTACATTTCCAGGAGAAATTACAGACGAAGTGCATAAAGTAAAGTTCATACATTTCCAGGAGGGATTACAGAGGAAGTGCATAAAGCAAAGTTCTTACATTTCCAGGAGGGATTACAGAGGAAGTGCATAAAGTAAAGTTCTTACATTTCCAGGAGGAATTACAGAGGAAGTCCATAAAGTAAAGTTCTTACATTTCCAGGAGGAATTACAGAAGAAGTGCAAAAAGTAAAGTTCTTACATTTCCAGGAGGGATTACAGAGGAAGTCCATAAAGTAAAGTTCTTACATTTCCAGGAGGAATTACAGAGGAAATGCACAACGTTCTTACATTTCTAGGAGGAATTACAGAGGAAGTGCACAAAGTAGATTTCTTACATTTCCAGGAGGGATTACGGAGGAAGTGAAGTAAAGTTCTTACATTTCCAGGAGGGATTACAGAGGAAGTGCATAAAGTAAAGTTCTTACATTTCCAGGAGGGATTACAGAGGAAGTGCATAAAGTAAAGTTCTTACATTTCCAGGAGGGATTACAGAGGAAGTGCATAAAGTAAAGTTCTTACATTTCCAGGAGGGATTACAGAGGAAGTGCATAAAGTAAAGTTCTTACATTTCCAGGAGTAATTAAAGGGGAAGTGCACAAAGTAGAGTCCTTACATTTACAGGAGTATTTACAGAGGAATTGCAAAAAGTAAAGTTCTTACATTTCCAGGAGGGATTACAGAGGAAGTGCATAAAGTAAAGTTCTTACATTTCCAGGAGGGATTACAGAGGAAGTGCATAATGTAAAGTTCTTACATTTCCAGGAGGAATTACAGAGGAAATGCACAACGTTCTTACATTTCCAGGAGGGATTACAGAGGAAGTGCACAAAGTAGATTTCTTACATTTCCAGGAGGGATTACAGAGGAAGTGCATAAAGTAAAGTTCTTACATTTCCAGGAGGGATTACAGAGGAAGTGCATAAAGTAAAGTTCTTACATTTCCAGGAGGGATTACAGAGGAAATGCATAAAGTAAAGTTCTTACATTTCCAGGAGGGATTACAGAGGAAGTGCATAAAGTAAAGTTCTTACATTTCCAGGAGGGATTACAGAGGAAGTGCATGAAGTAAAGTTCTTACATTTCCAGGAGTAATTAAAGGGGAAGTGCACAAAGTAGAGTCCTTACATTTCCAGGAGGATTTACAGAGGAAGTGCACAAAGTAAAGTTCTTACATTTCCAGGAGGGATTACAGAGGAAGTGCATAAAGTAAAGTTCTTACATTTCCAGGAGGATTTACAGAGGAAGTGCATATAGTAAAGTTCTTACATTTCCATGAGGAATTAAAGAGGAAGTGCAGAAAGTAGAGTCCTTACATTTCCAGGAGGGATTACAGAGGAAGTGCGTATAGTAAAGTTCTTACATTTTCATGAGGAATTAAAGAGGAAGTGCACAAAGTAGAGTCATTACATTTCCAGGAGTATTTACAGAGGAATTGCAAAAAGTAAAGTTCTTACATTTCCAGGAGGGATTACAGAGGAAGTGCATAAAGTAAAGTTCTTACATTTCCAGGAGGGATTACAGAGGAAGTGCATAATGTAAAGTTCTTACATTTCCAGGAGGAATTACAGAGGAAATGCACAAAGGTCTTACATTTCCAGGAGGGATTACAGAGGAAGTACACAAAGTAGATTTCTTACATTTCCAGGAGGGATTACAGAGGAAGTGCATAAAGTAAAGTTCTTACATTTCCAGGAGGGATTACAGAGGAAGTGCATAAAGTAAAGTTCTTACATTTCCAGGAGGGATTACAGAGGAAGTGCATAAAGTAAAGTTCTTACATTTCCAGGAGGGATTACAGAGGAAGTGTACAAAGTAGAGTTCTTACATTTCCAGGAGGAATTACAGAGGAAGTCCATAAAGTAAAGTTCTTACATTTCCAGGAGGAATTACAGAAGAAGTGCAAAAAGTAAAGTTCTTACATTTCCAGGAGGAATTACAGAGGAAATGCACAACGTTCTTACATTTCCAGGAGGAATTACAGAGGAAGTGCACAAAGTAGATTTCTTACATTTCCAGGAGGGATTACGGAGGAAGTGAAGTAAAGTTCTTGCATTTCCAGGAGGGATTACAGAGGAAGTGCATAAAGTAAAGTTCTTACATTTCCAGGAGGGATTACAGAGGAAGTGCATAAAGTAAAGTTCTTACATTTCCAGGAGGGATTACAGAGGAAGTGCATAAAGTAAAGTTCTTACATTTCCAGGAGGGATTACAGAGGAAGTGCATAAAGTAAAGTTCTTACATTTCCAGGAGTAATTAAAGGGGAAGTCCACAAAGTAGAGTCCTTACATTTCCAGGAGGATTTACAGAGGAAGTGCACAAAGTAAAGTTCTTACATTTCCAGGAGGGATTACAGAGGAAGTGAATAAAGTAAAGTTCTTACATTTCCAGGAGGATTTACAGAGGAAGTGCATATAGTAAATTTCTTACATTTCCATGAGTAATTAAAGAGGAAGTGCAGAAAGTAGAGTCCTTACATTTCCAGGAGGGATTACAGAGGAAGTGCGTATAGTAAAGTTCTTACATTTCCATGAGGAATTAAAGAGGAAGTGCACAAAGTAGAGTCCTTACATTTACAGGAGTATTTACAGAGGAATTGCAAAAAGTAAAGTTCTTACATTTCCAGGAGGGATTACAGAGGAAGTGCATGAAGTAAAGTTCTTACATTTCCAGGAGGGATTACAGAGGAAGTGCATAATGTAAAGTTCTTACATTTCCAGGAGGAATTACAGAGGAAATGCACAACGTTCTTACATTTCCAGGAGGGATTACAGAGGAAGTGCACAAAGTAGATTTCTTACATTTCCAGGAGGGATTACAGAGGAAGTGCATAAAGTAAAGTTCTTACATTTCCAGGAGGGATTACAGAGGAAGTGCATAAAGTAAAGTTCTTACATTTCCAGGAGGGATTACAGAGGAAATGCATAAAGTAAAGTTCTTACATTTCCAGGAGGGATTACAGAGGAAGTGCATAAAGTAAAGTTCTTACATTTCCAGGAGGGATTACAGAGGAAGTGCATGAAGTAAAGTTCTTACATTTCCAGGAGTAATTAAAGGGGAAGTGCACAAAGTAGAGTCCTTACATTTCCAGGAGGATTTACAGAGGAAGTGCACAAAGTAAAGTTCTTACATTTCCAGGAGGGATTACAGAGGAAGTGAATAAAGTAAAGTTCTTACATTTCCAGGAGGATTTACAGAGGAAGTGCATATAGTAAAGTTCTTACATTTCCATGAGGAATTAAAGAGGAAGTGCAGAAAGTAGAGTCCTTACATTTCCAGGAGGGATTACAGAGGAAGTGCGTATAGTAAAGTTCTTACATTTTCATGAGGAATTAAAGAGGAAGTGCACAAAGTAGAGTCATTACATTTCCAGGAGTATTTACAGAGGAATTGCAAAAAGTAAAGTTCTTACATTTCCAGGAGGGATTACAGAGGAAGTGCATAAAGTAAAGTTCTTACATTTCCAGGAGGGATTACAGAGGAAGTGCATAATGTAAAGTTCTTACATTTCCAGGAGGAATTACAGAGGAAATGCACAAAGGTCTTACATTTCCAGGAGGGATTACAGAGGAAGTACACAAAGTAGATTTCTTACATTTCCAGGAGGGATAACAGAGGAAGTGCATAAAGTAAAGTTCTTACATTTCCAGGAGGGATTACAGAGGAAGTGCATAAAGTAAAGTTCTTACATTTCCAGGAGGGATTACAGAGGAAGTGTACAAAGTAGATTTCTTACATTTCCAGGAGGGATTACAGGGGAAGTGCATAAAGTAAAGTTCTTACATTTCCAGGAGGGATTACAGAGGAAGTGCATAAAGTAAAGTTCTTACATTTCCAGGAGGGATTACAGAGGAAGTGCATAAAGTAAAGTTCTTACATTTCCAGGAGTAATTAAAGAGGAAGTGCACAAAGTAGAGTCCTTACATTTCCAGGATGATTTATAGAGGAAGTGCACAATGTAAAGTTCTTACATTTCCAGGAGGGATTACAGAGGAAGTGCATATAGTAAAGTTCTTACATTTCCATGAGGAATTAAAAAGGAAGTGCAGAAAGTAGAGTTCTTACATTTCCAGGAGGGATTACAGAGGAAGTGCACAAAGTAGAGTTCTTACATTTCCAGGACAGATTACAGAGGAAGTGCATAAAGTAAAGTTCTTACATTTCCAGGAGGGATTACAGAGGAAGTGCATAAAGTAAAGTTCTTACATTTCCAGGAGAGATTACAGAGGAAGTGCATAAAGAAAAGTTCATACATTTCCAGGAGGGATTACAGAGGAAGTGCATAAAGCAAAGTTCTTACATTTCCAGGAGGGATTACAGAGGAAGTGCATAAAGTAAAGTTCTTACATTTCCAGGAGGAATTACAGAGGAAGTCCATAAAGTAAAGTTCTTACATTTCCAGGAGGAATTACAGAAGAAGTGCAAAAAGTAAAGTTCTTACATTTCCAGGAGGGATTACAGAGGAAGTCCATAAAGTAAAGTTCTTACATTTCCAGGAGGAATTACAGAGGAAATGCACAACGTTCCTACATTTCCAGGAGGAATTACAGAGGAAGTGCACAAAGTAGATTTCTTACATTTCCAGGAGGGATTACGGAGGAAGTGAAGTAAAGTTCTTGCATTTCCAGGAGGGATTACAGAAGAAGTGCATAAAGTAAAGTTCTTACATTTCCAGGAGGGATTACAGAGGAAGTCCATAAAGTAAAGTTCTTACATTTCCAGGAGGAATTACAGAAGAAGTTCAAAAAGTAAAGTTCTTACATTTCCAGGAGGGATTACAGAGGAAGTCCATAAAGTAAAGTTCTTACATTTCCAGGAGGAATTACAGAGGAAATGCACAACGTTCCTACATTTCCAGGAGGAATTACAGAGGAAGTGCACAAAGTAGATTTCTTACATTTCCAGGAGGGATTACGGAGGAAGTGAAGTAAAGTTCTTGCATTTCCAGGAGGGATTACAGAAGAAGTGCATAAAGTAAAGTTCTTACATTTCCAGGAGGGATTACAGAGGAAGTGCATAAAGTAAAGTTCTTACATTTCCAGGAGGGATTACAGAGGAAGTGCATAAAGTAAAGTTCTTAAATTTCCAGGAGGGATTACAGAGGAAGTGCATAAAGTAAAGTTCTTACATTTCCAGGAGTAATTAAAGGGGAAGTGCACAAAGTAGAGTCCTTACATTTCCAGGAGGATTTACAGAGGAAGTGCACAAAGTAAAGTTCTTACATTTCCAGGAGGGATTACAGAGGAAGTGCATAAAGTAAAGTTCTTACATTTCCAGGAGGATTTACAGAGGAAGTGCATATAGTAAAGTTCTTACATTTCCATGAGGAATTAAAGAGGAAGTGCAGAAAGTAGAGTCCTTACATTTCCAGGAGGGATTACAGAGGAAGTGCGTATAGTAAAGTTCTTACATTTCCATGAGGAATTAAAGAGGAAGTGCACAAAGTAGAGTCCTTACATTTCCAGGAGTATTTACAGAGGAATTGCAAAAAGTAAAGTTCTTACATTTCCAGGAGGGATTACAGAGGAAGTGCATAAAGTAAAGTTCTTACATTTCCAGGAGGGATTACAGAGGAAGTGCATAATGTAAAGTTCTTACATTTCCAGGAGGAATTACAGAGGAAATGCACAACGTTCTTACATTTCCAGGAGGGATTACAGAGGAAGTGCACAAAGTAGATTTCTTACATTTCCAGGAGGGATTACATAGGAAGTGCATAAAGTAAAGTTCTTACATTTCCAGGAGGGATTACAGAGGAAGTGCATAAAGTAAAGTTCTTACATTTCCAGGAGGGATTACAGAGGAAGTGTACAAAGTAGATTTCTTACATTTCCAGGAGGGATTACAGTGGAAGTGCATAAAGTAAAGTTCTTACATTTCCAGGAGGGACTACAGAGGAAGTGCATAAAGTAAAGTTCTTACATTTCCAGGAGGGATTACAGAGGAAGTGCATAAAGTAAAGTTCTTACATTTCCAGGAGTAATTAAAGAGGAAGTGCACAAAGTAGAGTCCTTACATTTCCAGGAGGATTTACAGAGGAAGTGCACAATGTAAAGTTCTTACATTTCCAGGAGGGATTACAGAGGAAGTGCATATGGTAAAGTTCTTACATTTCCATGAGGAATGAAAAAGGAAGTGCAGAAAGTAGAGTCCTTACATTTCCAGGAGGGATTACAGAGGAAGTGCACAAAGTAGAGTTCTTACATTTCCAGGAGGGATTACAGAGGAAGTGCACAAAGTAGATTTCTTACGTTTCCAGGAGGGATTTCAGAGGAGGTGCATGAAGTAAAGTTCTTACATTTCCAGGAGAGATTACAGAGGAAGTGCACAAAGTAGATTTCTTACATTTCCAGGAGGGATTACGGAGGAAGTGAAGTAAAGTTCTTGCATTTCCAGGAGGGATTACAGAGGAAGTGCATAAAGTAAAGTTCTTACATTTCCAGGAGGGATTACAGAGGAAGTGCATAAAGTAAAGTTCTTACATTTCCAGGAGGGATTACAGAGGAAGTGCATAAAGTAAAGTTCTTACATTTCCAGGAGGGATTACAGAGGAAGTGCATAAAGTAAAGTTCTTACATTTCCAGGAGTAATTAAAGGGGAAGTGCACAAAGTAGAGTCCTTACATTTCCAGGAGGATTTACAGAGGAAGTGCACAAAGTAAAGTTCTTACATTTCCAGGAGGGATTACAGAGGAAGTGCATAAAGTAAAGTTCTTACATTTCCAGGAGGATTTACAGAGGAAGTGCATATGGTAAATTTCTTACATTTCCATGAGTAATTAAAGAGGAAGTGCAGAAAGTAGAGTCCTTACATTTCCAGGAGGGATTACAGAGGAAGTGCGTATAGTAAAGTTCTTACATTTCCATGAGGAATTAAAGAGGAAGTGTACAAAGTAGAGTCCTTACATTTACAGGAGTATTTACAGAGGAATTGCAAAAAGTAAAGTTCTTACATTTCCAGGAGGGATTACAGAGGAAGTGCATAAAGTGAAGTTCTTACATTTCCAGGAGGGATTACAGAGGAAGTGCATAATGTAAAGTTCTTACATTTCCAGGAGGAATTACAGAGGAAATGCACAACGTTCTTACATTTCCAGGAGGGATTACAGAGGAAGTGCACAAAGTAGATTTCTTACATTTCCAGGAGGGATTACAGAGGAAGTGCATAAAGTAAAGTTCTTACATTTCCAGGAGGGATTACAGAGGAAGTGCAAAAAGTAAAGTTCTTACATTTCCAGGAGGGATTACAGAGGAAGTGCATAAAGTAAAGTTCTTACATTTCCAGGAGGGATTACAGAGGAAGTGCATAAAGTAAAGTTCTTACATTTCCAGGAGTAATTAAAGAGGAAGTGCACAAAGTAGAGTCCTTACATTTCCAGGAGGATTTACAGAGGAAGTGCACAATGTAAAGTTCTTACATTTCCAGGAGGGATTACAGAGGAAGTGCATATGGTAAAGTTCTTACATTTCCATGAGGAATGAAAAAGGAAGTGCAGAAAGTAGAGTCCTTACATTTCCAGGAGGGATTACAGAGGAAGTGCACAAAGTAGAGTTCTTACATTTCCAGGAGGGATTACAGAGGAAGTGCACAAAGTAGATTTCTTACGTTTCCAGGAGGGATTTCAGAGGAGGTGCATAAAGTAAAGTTCTTACATTTCCAGGAGAGATTACAGAGGAAGTGCATAAAGTAAAGTTCCTACATTTCCAGGAGGGATTACAGAGGAAGTGCATAAAGCAAAGTTCTTACATTTCCAGGAGGGATTACAGAAGAAGTGCATAAAGTAAAGTTCTTACATTTCCAGGAGGAATTACAGAGGAAGTCCATAAAGTAAAGTTCTTACATTTCCAGGAGGAATTACAGAAGAAGTGCAAAAAGTAAAGTTCTTACATTTCCAGGAGGAATTACAGAGGAAATGCACAACGTTCTTACATTTCCAGGAGGAATTACAGAGGAAGTGCACAAAGTAGATTTCTTACATTTCCAGGAGGGATTAAGGAGGAAGTGCATAAAGTAAAGTTCTTACATTTCCAGGAGGGATTACAGAGGAAGTGCATAAAGTAAAGTTCTTACATTTCCAGGAGGGATTACAGAGGAAGTGCATAAAGTAAAGTTCTTACATTTCCAGGAGGGATTACAGAGGAAGTGCATAAAGTAAAGTTCTTACATTTCCAGGAGGGATTACAGAGGAAGTGCATAAAGTAAAGTTCTTACATTTCCAGGAGTAATTAAAGGGGAAGTGCACAAAGTAGAGTCCTTACATTTCCAGGAGGATTTACAGAGGAAGTGCACAAAGTAAAGTTCTTACATTTCCAGGAGGGATTACAGAGGAAGTGCATAAAGTAAAGTTCTTACATTTCCAGGAGGATTTACAGAGGAAGTGCATATGGTAAATTTCTTACATTTCCATGAGTAATTAAAGAGGAAGTGCAGAAAGTAGAGTCCTTACATTTCCAGGAGGGATTACAGAGGAAGTGCGTATAGTAAAGTTCTTACATTTCCATGAGGAATTAAAGAGGAAGTGTACAAAGTAGAGTCCTTACATTTACAGGAGTATTTACAGAGGAATTGCAAAAAGTAAAGTTCTTACATTTCCAGGAGGGATTACATAGGAAGTGCATAAAGTGAAGTTCTTACATTTCCAGGAGGGATTACAGAGGAAGTGCATAATGTAAAGTTCTTACATTTCCAGGAGGAATTACAGAGGAAATGCACAACGTTCTTACATTTCCAGGAGGGATTACAGAGGAAGTGCACAAAGTAGATTTCTTACATTTCCAGGAGGGATTACAGAGGAAGTGCATAAAGTAAAGTTCTTACATTTCCAGGAGGGATTACAGAGGAAGTGCATAAAGTAAAGTTCTTACATTTCCAGGAGGGATTACAGAGGAAGTGCATAAAGTAAAGTTCTTACATTTCCAGGAGGGATTACAGAGGAAGTGCATAAAGTAAAGTTCTTACATTTCCAGGAGTAATTAAAGGGGAAGTGCACAAAGTAGAGTCCTTACATTTCCAGGAGGATTTACAGAGGAAGTGCACAAAGTAAAGTTCTTACATTTCCAGGAGGGATTACAGAGGAAGTGCATAAAGTAAAGTTCTTACATTTCCAGGAGGATTTACAGAGGAAGTGCATATGGTAAATTTCTTACATTTCCATGAGTAATTAAAGAGGAAGTGCAGAAAGTAGAGTCCTTACATTTCCAGGAGGGATTACAGAGGAAGTGCGTATAGTAAAGTTCTTACATTTTCATGAGGAATTAAAGAGGAAGTGCACAAAGTAGAGTCATTACATTTCCAGGAGTATTTACAGAGGAATTGCAAAAAGTAAAGTTCTTACATTTCCAGGAGGGATTACAGAGGAAGTGCATAAAGTAAAGTTCTTACATTTCCAGGAGGGATTACAGAGGAAGTGCATAAAGTAAAGTTCTTACATTTCCAGGAGGGATTACAGAGAAAGTGTACAAAGTAGATTTCTTACATTTCCAGGAGGGATTACAGTGGAAGTGCATAAAGTAAAGTTCTTACATTTCCAGGAGGGATTACAGAGGAAGTGCATAAAGTAAAGTTCTTACATTTCCAGGAGGGATTACAGAGGAAGTGCATAAAGTAAAGTTCTTACATTTCCAGGAGTAATTAAAGAGGAAGTGCACAAAGTAGAGTCCTTACATTTCCAGGAGGATTTACAGAGGAAGTGCACAATGTAAAGTTCTTACATTTCCAGGAGGGATTACAGAGGAAGTGCATATAGTAAAGTTCTTACATTTCCATGAGGAATTAAAAAGGAAGTGCAGAAAGTAGAGTCCTTACATTTCCAGGAGGGATTACAGAGGAAGTGCACAAAGTAGAGTTCTTACATTTGCAGGAGGGATTAAAGAGGATGTGCACAAAGTAGAGTTCTTACATTTGCAGGAGGGATTACAGAGGAAATGCATAAAGTATAGTTCTTACATTTCCATGAGGAATTAAAGAGGAAGTGCACAAAATAGAGTTCTTACATTTCCAGGAGGTATTACAGAGGAAGTGCATAAAGTAGAGTTCTTACATTTCCAGGAGGGATTACAGAGGAAGTGCAAAAAGTAAAGCTCTTACATTTCCAGGAGGGATTACAGAGGAAGTGCATAAAGTAAAGTTCTTGCATTTCCAGGGGGAATTAAAGAGGAAGTGCAGAAAGTAGAGTCCTTACATTTCCAGGAGGTATTACAGGGGATGTGCACAAAGTAGAGTTCTTACATTTCCAGGAGGATTTACAGAGGAAGTGCAAAAAGTAAAATTCTTACATTTCCAGGAGGGATTACAGAGGAAGTGCATAAAGTAAAATTCTTACATTTCCAGGAGGGATTACAGAGGAAGTGCATAAAGTAAAGTTCTTACATTTCCAGGAGAGATTACAGGGGATGTGCACAAAGTAGAGTTCTTACTTTTCCAGGAGGATTTACAGAGGAAGTGCATGAAGTAAAATTCTTACATTTCCAGGAGGGATTACAGGGGATGTGCACAAAGGAGAGTTCTTACATTTCCAGGAGGGATTACAGAGGAACTGCATAAAGTAAAGTTCTTACATTTCCAGGAGGGATTACAGAGGAAGTGCGTAAAGTAAAGTTCTTACATTTCCATGAGGGATTACAGAGGAAGTGCATAAAGTAAAGTTCTTACATTTCCAGGAGGGATTACAGAGGAAATGCATAAAGTAAAGTTCTTACATTTCCAGAAGGGATTGCAGGGGATGTGCACAAAGTAGAGTTCTTACATTTCCAGGAGGGATTACAGAGGAAGTGCATAAAGTAAAGTTCTTACATTTCCAGGAGGGATTACAGAGGAAGTGCATAAAGTAAAGTTCTTACATTTCCAGGAGGGATTACAGAGGAAGTGCATAAAGTAAAGTTCTTACATTTCCAGGAGGGATTACAGAGGAAGTGCATAAAGTAAAGTTCTTACATTTCCAGGAGGGATTACAGAGGAAGTGCATAAAGTAAAATTCTTACATTTCCAGGAGGGATTACAGGGGATGTGCACAAAGTAGAGTTCTTACATTTCCAGAAGGGATTACAGAGGAAGTGCATAAAGTAAAGTTCTTACATTTCCAGGAGGGATTACAGAGGAAGTGCATAAAGTAAAGTTCTTAAATTTCCAGGAGGGATTACAGAGGAAGTGCATAAAGTAAAGTTCTTACATTTCCAGGAGGGATTACAGAGGAAATGCATAAAGTAAAGTTCTTACATTTCCAGGAGGGATTACAGGGGATGTGCACAAAGTAGAGTTCTTACATTTCCAGGAGGGATTACAGAGGAAGTGCATAAAGTAAAGTTCTTACATTTCCAGGAGGGATTACAGAGGAAGTGCATAAAGTAAAGTTCTTACATTTCCAGGAGGGATTACAGAGGAAGCGCATAAAGTAAAGTTCTTACATTTCCAAGAGGGATTACAGAGGAAGTGCATAAAGTAAAGTTCTTACATTTCCAGGAGAGATTACAGAGGAAGTGCACAAAGTAGATTTCTTACATTTCCAGGAGGGATTACAGTGGAAGTGCATAAAGTAAAGTTCTTACATTTCCAGGAGGGATTACAGAGGAAGTGCATAAAGTAAAGTTCTTACATTTCCAGGAGTAATTAAAGAGGAAGTGCACAATGTAGAGTCCTTACATTTCCAGGAGGATTTACAGAGGAAGTGCACAAAGTAAAGTTCTTACATTTCCAGGAGGGATTACAGAGGAAGTGCATATAGTAAAGTTCTTACATTTCCATGAGGAATTAAAGAGGAAGTGCAGAAAGTAGAGTCCTTACATTTCCAGGAGGGATTACAGAGGAAGTGCACAAAGTAGAGTTCTTACATTTCCAGGAGGGATTACAGGGGATGTGCACAAAGAAGAGTTCTTACATTTCCAGGAGTATTTACAGAGGAAGTACAAAAAGTAAAGTTCTTACATTTCCAGGAGGGATTACAGAGGAAATGCATAAAGTAAAGTTCTTACATTTCCATGAGGAATTAAAGAGGAAGTGCAAAAAGTAAAGTTCTTACATTTCCAGGAGGGATTACAGAGGAAGTGCATAAAGTAAAGTTCTTACATTTCCAGGGGGAATTAAAGAGGAAGTGCAGAAAGTAGAGTCCTTACATTTCCAGGCCAGGAGGGATTACAGGGGATGTGGACAAAGTAGAGTTCTTACATTTCCAGGAGGATTTACAGAGGAAGTGCAAAAAGTAAAATTCTTACATTTCCAGGAGGGATTACAGAGGAAGTGCATAAAGTAAAATTCTTACATTTCCAGGAGGGATTACAGAGGAAGTGCATAAAGTAAAGTTCTTACATTTCCAGGAGGGATTACAGGGGATGTGCACAAAGTAGAGTTCTTACTTTTCCAGGAGGATTTACAGAGGAAGTGCATGAAGTAAAATTCTTACATTTCCAGGAGGGATTACAGGGGATGTGCACAAAGTAGAATTCTTACATTTCCAGGAGGGATTACAGAGGAACTGCATAAAGTAAAGTTCTTACATTTCCAGGAGGGATTACAGAGGAAGTGCGTAAAGTAAAGTTCTTACATTTCCAGGAGGGATTACAGAGGAAGTGCATAAAGTAAAGTTCTTACATTTCCAGGAGGGATTACAGAGGATATGCATAAAGTAAAGTTCTTACATTTCCAGGAGGGATTACAGAGGAAGTGCATAAAGTAAAGTTCTTACATTTCCAGGAGTGATTACAGAGGAAGTGCACAAAGTAAAGTTCTTACATTTCCAGGAGGATTTATGGAGGAAGTGCATAAATTAAAGTTCTTACATTTCCAGGAGGGATTACAGAGGCAGTGCATAAAGTAGAGTTCATACATTTCCAGGAGGGATTACAGAGGAAGTGCATAAAGTAAAGTTCTTACATTTCCAGGAGGGATTACAGAGGAAGTGCATAAAGTAGAGTTCTTACATTTCCAGGAGGATTTACAGAGGAAGTGCATGAAGTAAAATTCTTACATTTCCAGGAGGCATTACAGAGGAAGTGCATAAAGTAAAGTTCTTACATTTCCAGGGGGAATTAAAGAGGAAGTGCAGAAAGTAGAGTCCTTACATTTCCAGGAGGGATTACAGGGGATGTGCACAAAATAGAGCTCTATGAAATAAGCCTCCCGATTTGGTATTTCATGGAGAACAAAGGAATTTAATGAAACAGATATGTAAAAAAGAACTAAGTTTAATTTGAATTCTCTGTTATCCCTCCTGGAAATGAATGTCTCAACTGATAACTGGGTGATACAATTTCATGGTAAAAATATCAAACTGTGTAGAGACTCACCACACATTAAAAAAGGAGCACCCTTCTTGTCAAGTAATTTACACATTTCCAGGAGGAATAATAGAGGAACAGCATAAAAAATGCTACAGAATTGTAAAGAAAGTGTATAGTATAAGCCCAGCACTAAGAGAAGAGCATTCTCCTGTGTCCACAGGGTGGTCCGGCCCCCCGGAGGATACGTCATCCAGGGCTATATCTGTCCTTGTCACTGAGTCAAGTGCCCTGTCAGGACTAGACCCTGTCTGTGACCACCAGGGAATCTGCACTATTCCCAGACCGCATAGTGCCAGGACGCAGGCTGTGATCAGCGCCCCCCCTGGCATGTAGGAAATACTGCACCCAAAGTCTCTCCAACTTCTGCACTAATTGAGTGACTCAAAAAATTTGAGGGGACAAGACGGGAAAAATAATCAGTATTTAGATAAAATATTTTAAAATTTTATTTTACTTTATCGGCCCATTGTTATATAGATCAGTGAAAAGAACTTGACTTTAAAAAAAAAAAGTGCCGTTCCTCTATTATTCCTCCTGGAAATGACTAAATAGGCAACTGGGTCTTATCGTTCCATTATTCATGAGTGTCCAATCAGTACTGACAATATTAGTCACACTCTGTTTTAAATGGGAATGATTGTGCCAAGTTATTAATTGATGCACACATTTCCAAGAGGAATAACAGAGGACAAGACAGGAGAATTAATCAGTATTTGATCCAAAATGGCACTTATTTCCAACATTTCAGGTATTTTATTGGCCCAATGTTATAGATTAGTGAGATGGATTTTGCAGCATTTTTTTTTCTTCTTAAAATTGTGCCACTCCTCTGTTATTCTTCCTGGAAATGTATGACTAAATCGACAATGTTATAGTTTAGTGCATTGGATTTACATAAAGGATCTGTCCTGACATATCACTGATACTTCCCCCAAAAAACAATAATTTGGGAATATTTTTCCTCTGTTATTCTTCCTGGAAATGTATGACCAAATTGACAACTACATGTTACCGTTCCTTTGTCTTTGAGAATGTTTCTGTCCTATCAGTGCTGCTGATTACGATAGCCACGCCCTATTGAAAAGTAAGTGGGTGTGTCAATGGGGCGTGTCTCTACACAGAATGTCCCTCTCTAATCACTACAGACAATGTTAGTCACGCCCTGTTGTAAGGTTAGTACATTTCCAGGAGGAACAACAGGTGAACAGCAAAAAAAAATAAAAAAATAAAAAACAAAATGTGTTCTAAAATAGTCATTCCCCCTGTTGTTCCTCTTGGAAATGTATTTACCTTATAATAGGGCGTGACAAACATTGTCAGCCCTGATTGGACAGGGACATTGTGTAGGGACACGCCTCACTGACACAACCTATAAAATAACAATTCTGGAACATATTTTTTTTTCTGTTCCAATGTTGTTCCTCCTGGAAATGTAAAGTGAAGACATTTCAAGAGGAACAACATGGGAAATAGTTATTCTGGAACATTTTTTTTTTTTTATTGATGTTCCCATATTGTTCCTCCTGAAAATGTATTGACCTTTCATTATTTTTGAAAGAATAGCAAATTTTTTTCAATGAAGCTAACATTAAATGAATCAGAAATACACTCTATACATTGTTAATGTGGTAAATGACTATTCTAGCTGTAAACGTCTTGTTTTTATTGCAATATCTACATAGGTGTATAGAGGCCCATTTCCAACAACCACCACTCCAGTGTTTTAATGGTACATTGTGTTTGCTAACTGTGTAAGAAGGCTAATGGATGTTTAGAAAACCCTTGCACAAGTATGTTAGCCCAGCTGAAAACGGTTTGGCTGATTTGAGAAGCTATAAAATTGACCTTCCTTTGAGCTAGTTGAGAATCTGGAGCATTGCATTTGTTTGTTCTACGAAACTCTCAAAATGGCCAGAAAAAGAGAACTTTCATGTGAAACTCGACAGTCTATTCTTGTTCTTAGAAATGAAGGCTATTCCATGTGAGAAATTGCCAAGAAACTGAAGATTTCCTACAACGGTGTGTACTACTCCCTTCAGAGGAGAGCACAAACAGGCTCTAACCAGAGTAGAAAGAGAAGTGGGAGCCCCGCAGCACAACTGAGCAACAAGACAAGTACATTAGAGTCTCTAGTTTGAGAAATCGACGCCTCACAGCTCCTCAACTGACAGCTTCATTAAATAGTACACGCAAAACGCCAGTGTCAACGTCTACAGTGAAGAGGCGACTCCGGGATGCTGGCCTTCAGGGCAAAGTGGCAAAGAAAAAGCCATATCTGAGACTGACTAATAAAAGGAAAAGATTAATATGCGCAAAAGAACACAGACATTGGACAGAGGAAGATTGAAAAAAGTTTTATGGACAGACAAATCAAAGTTTGAGGTGTTTGGATCACACAGAAGAACATTTGTGAGACGCAGAACAACTGAAAAGATGCTGAAAGAGTGCCTGACGCCATCTGTCAAGCATAGTGGAGGTAATGTGATGGTCTGGGGTTGCTTTGGTGGTGGTAAAGTGGAAGATTTGTACAAGGTAAATGGGATTTTGAATAAGGAAGGCTATCATTCCATTTTGCAATGCCATGCCATACCCTGTGGACAGCGCTTGATTGGAGCCAATTTCAACCTACAACAGGAAGATGACCCAAAGCACACCTCCAAATTATGCATGAACTATTTAGGGAGCAGGCAGCTGGTATTCTATCTGTAATGGAGTGTCCAGCGCAGTCACCAGATCTCAGCCCCATTGAGCTGTTGTGGGAGCAGCTTCACCGTATGGTGCGCAAAAAGTGCCCATCAAGCCAATCCAACTTGTGTGAGGGGCTTCAGGAAGCATGGGGGGAAATTTCTCAAGATTACCTCAGCAAATTAACAGCTAGAATGCCAAAGGTCTGCAATGCAGTAATTGCCCCAAAGGGAGCATTCTGAGACGAAAGCAAAGTGTGAAGCAGAAATTAGTCTTTCTAATAAAAATCATTATTTCTAACCTTGTCAATGTCTGGACTATTTTCTATTAATTTTTCAACTCATTTGATGAATAAAAGTATGAGTTTTCATGGAAAAAACAAAATTGTCTTGGTGACCCCAAACTTTTGAACGGTAGTGTGTATGTATGTATGTGTATATATATATATATATATATATATATATATATATATATATATATATATATATATATATATATATATATATACTGCTCAAAGAAATAAGGAGGGAGCATCATGTGACACTCCCTCTCCCATCATTCCTCCTCTGCGTCTGACGCAGCAGCATGATGACGCGCCACGCTGTGTCAGACAGTGGAGCTGGCAGCTGCTGAGGTGATCAGCTGCAGAGACTGAAGCAGCGGGGAACGAGGAGCGGTAAGTATGTATTTATTTTTAAATCAGTGTGTACTGATAATACTGGAGGACTGGGGCTGCATTTTACCCTATGGGGGGCTGCATTATACTTCGTACAGGACCATGGGGGAATGCATTATACTGAGTGGGGAGCCATGGCGAGTGTCTTATACTGTGTGGAGGACCATGGGGAAGCGCATTATACTGTGTGGAGGACCACGTGGGAGTGCATTATACTGCGTGGAGGACCACGAGGGAGTGCATTATACTACGTGGAGGACCACGAGGGAGTGCATTATACTGCGTGGAGGACCACGAGGGAGTGTATTATACTGCGTGGAGGACCATGGGGAGTGCATTACACTGCGTGGAGGACCATGGGGACTGTATTATACTGCGTGGAGGACCACGAGGGAGTGCATTATACTGCGTGGAGGACCATGGGAGTGCATTATACTGTGTGGAGGACCATGGCGACAGTCTTATACTGTGTGGAGGACCATGGCGAGTGCATTATACTCTATGGAGTGTGGAGAGGTGTGGGGCAGTTGGGGCATCATACTGTGTTGGTGTCATCATACTTTACCCTGGGAGTTGAGGTCGGGTACAGTAGGGTCATTATACTGCGCATATGGAGAAATTCAACATGGGGGTATCATACCGTGTTTGGGGGGCACTTTGTTGGCACCACACTTTATGGGCAATGAAAAAGGGATCTAGGACTTCAGCAGGAGGAAAATTACTATGTAAAGGCTGGAAGGTTGTGAGATCTGCTCTTCTGTGACCCCGACAATTATTTACATTTTTACATTTTTTTGTTGGGGGGCCCTATTAGAACTTCTGCTATGGGGCCCCATGATTCCTATGTACGCCCCTGATTGTACCAAATCCTCAGCTGTGCTGGTACTAAGGATATGGACACTCAGACATTTTGGGCTAAATATATACATACAAATATTTTTTCAATAACGTTTCATAAACAATTTGGCTTTTTTATTTCCTTTGCATTGCTAGTTGCAGAATGAGCTCACTGAGAATTTATCAGTGAGCTCATTCTGACCTTCTCTGTGCTGATTATGTTCACAGACCAGCATGAAAGTTGGGCTGATCTCTGATGCAGTCATAAATCATCGCAGAAAT
Organism: Phyllobates terribilis; assembly: GCF_046119375.1. Classification (NCBI taxonomy): domain Eukaryota; kingdom Metazoa; phylum Chordata; class Amphibia; order Anura; family Dendrobatidae; genus Phyllobates; species Phyllobates terribilis. Next base: position 665,748 of record NW_027363136.1, on the reverse strand, counting down.
AAAAGAGCTGGAAACTCCACATCATAAGGAGCTCACTGACTGAATCTCAAGTTAACTCATTCTGCAGCCATCAATGTGCTGCTGGGAAACAAAAAGCTGGTAAAGGCCGAACAGAGCAAATGTTACAAGAAGCAAAATAGTAAAAAGTATTTTTAGACCAATATACATGTATTTAAAGGGATTGTCCGGTGTGAAGCTGAAGGCTGCAGTCATCTGTGTGACTCTCTGTGACTGCAGACTTGTAATCCTCACATCATGTAGACTGCGCGCTGCCAGCATTATTCTCAGCCCAGAGATGGCAGAAGCCCCTGTATCATGTGTACAGGAATTGTGCCCCCTCTCCCCGAGGAGCAGCAGCGCCTCGTCCTCCAGATACATGAGGGTCCCATCGGGGAGATCCGCATGTGCCGGCCATGATGTCATCTCCATGGATACGGCATCAATGTGCAGAGCAGAAGACCCCTGTAAGGGAGAGCTCAGACGTGGGGGGATTGATGTGGATGTGAGGAGCAGATCCCCCCCATATTCACAGATTATCGCACAATACATGTGGCCTTGCACAGGAAAAACTGTGAGGAAAGAAGAAATCAGATTTCTTACAATATAGAATAATGTCCTCCTGCCCTCGTTCATGTCCAGTATTATTTATCCCCTGACCTTTTGGGTGGGGAACCCCTCCTGAGCCCCCTCCATTATATAGGAGCCATATATCTGCTCCATTACTGGCAGAAGGTAAGGAGCCAATCACACTGCACGGCTTCTACTTCCTGCTCTAAGCCCCGCCCACCTGCCTTCCCTTGAGATCTCCATGACAACCCTTGTGTGACTACAGTGACAGGCCACGCCCCCGAGGATTCTGATCAGTGCGGATGTCTCCATATTGCTGAGGAAAAGAGCGGCTGATGGGCGGAGCCAGCAGCGATGTGAGGGGCGGAGCCAGCAGCGATATGAGGGGCGGAGCCAGCAGCGACATGAGGGGCGGAGCCAGCAGCGATATGAGGGGCGCTCACAGCGCTGACAGGAGCAGGTGTGTGTGCAGCCAGTTCCTCTGCTGTGGGTGTTGTGGTGTGTGAGCTTCGCCGTGTATATAATATACACACATATATATATATATATATACACAGTTGAAATCAGAAGTTTCCATACACTGTATAAATAGACACATCTGCAGGTTTTTCTCAATATCTGACATGAAATCAGAATAAACCTTTCCCTTTTTAGGTCAATTAGGATTACCATCATTTGTAATATTTGCCAAATGCCAGAATAATGAGAGAGAGAGAGAATGTTTTAGGACATTTTTATTACTTACTGCTAAGTCAAAAGTTTCCCTCTTTCCCTCTCATTCATTGGGAGTGGGGCGCGGAGGATGCTGGGTGGGACGCGCGGGGTAACCCCCGCCCACAGCCCAGCATCCACCGCGGGGTCCGCGACTCTAATGTCACCCCTCATTTGACGTGACATCAGCGGAAGAAAGAGCCGGCTGCAGCCGGGGGGTCACGTGATGCCTGTGAGTGGCGCTATCGCCAGTCCCTCCTACAGGAAATCAACCCCACATGATGCTGCCACCCCCATGTTTCACAGTTGGGATGGTGTTCTTAGGCTTCCAAGCTTCTCCTTTTTTCTTCCAAAAGTAACGATGGTCACTATGCCCAAAAAGTTCAATTTTAGTTTCATCAGACCACGGGACATGTCTCCAAAAATTAAGGTCTTTGTTCCTGTGTGCATTTGCAAACATTAATCTGGCTTTTTTATCTTTCTTTTGGAGTAATGGCTTCTTCCTGGCACAGTGGCCTTTCAGCCTATATTGATACAGTGCTCATTTCACTGGGGATATTGACACAATCTTATCAGCTTTCCCTATCATCTTCACAAGATCTTTTTCTTTTGTCCTTGATATGCACATATCGGACCAAAGCACGTTCATCTCTGGGACACAGAACCCGTCTCCTTCCTGAGCGGTATGATGGCTGGACATTCCCATCTTGTTTGTACTTGCATATAATTGTTTGTACAGATTAACGAGACACTTTCAGGTATCTAGAAATTGTACCCAAGGATGAGCCAGACTTGTGCAAGTCCACAATTCTCTTCCTGATATCTTGGTTGATTTCTTTAGACTTTCCCATGATGCTACACAAAGAAGCAGTGTGTTTCAGGTGTGCATTAAAAAACATCCACAGGTGTGTCTCTAATTAACTGAGATGTTGCCAAAAAAACTCAGAAGTTTCCAAACACATGACATCATCATATGGGCAGTCCAGAATTGTTTAAAGGTATAGCAATATTAGTGTATGTAAACTTATGACTTTGCAGTAAGTAATAAAAATGCTTTAAAACATTCTCTCTCTCTCTTATTATTCTGGCATTTGGCAAATCTTAAAAATTATGGTAATCCTAATTGACCTAAAACGTGAAGGTTTATTCTGATTTCATGTCAGATATTGAGAAAAACATGCAGATGTGTCTTTTTATTGTTATGATCTGCAACAAGTACTAAGGAAAGAAAGGAGAAAGCTATCCCTACAGTAAGACTAAGCTGAATCCCTACGATGTAGCAGGCTGCCTGTTCCTAGCGAACAGACCCGCCTTAGTCCTCGGCTAGTCTGAACGAAGACCTATAGCATAAAGGAGAGGGGTCCCTAAAAGAACTAAGGACTGGAACAAAAATGGGACATCTCCTAAACAGAGAAGTTGTTACAAAACACAAAAAGATAAACTGACAAAAAGGTACTAGAGGTCCCAGAAGGACCAAGCGAACTGACAGAGAAAGGCACAGAAGCACCTGGCTAGAAAAGCAGTCAAACAACACTGAAGTCCAACACAGCCAAAAGGGCGGAGCTGGAATATAAAGGCAGATGGTCTTGTGACCGCAAAACACAAGATGGAAAAAACAAACAGGAGGGTTCTAACATTTATATAGTGTATGTAAATTTCTGGTTTCAACTGTGTATACAGGTGACAGGAGCAGGTGTGTGTGCAGCCAGGTCCGCTCTTTTTGTGGCGCCGCAGCGGAGCGTGTTGTGGTGTGTGAGCTCTGTCGTGTATATAGTACAGAGGAGTATATATATATGTGTATGTATATATATATATATACACATACACACACACACACGGGGCATGCAGGAGTTTTTAGTTTACCAGTTTGGGTCCATGCGGAGCAGCTATAGGATTCACTGGTAACATTTTGGGGAACAGACGTTTTTATAATTTTTATTCCATTTTTCTTTTGCGTGAGATTAATAAAAAAACAATTCTGCTGATGTTTTTTTATTTTTTCCAGCATTCAATGGCAAAACCCCAGGAATGGTTCTTATATTTTTTCTTTCCAGCGTTTATCGTGCAGTATAGAGACAAAATGAACAAAAGCTACAATTTTGCCATTAATTATTACTATTTTATTCTTGATGCTGTTTTTCGTGCCGGATAAATCATGTGATCGTTGTACAGTTTGGGTTGTTGTTCTCTGCGATGTTAATCAGGTTTAGTTGTTTTGTTCTTGTTTTTTGGGGGTTTATTTTAATAAAATCTAGTTTTAATGTAAGAAAAAAAATTATATTTGAGTTTTTACTTTGTATATTTCCAAATATTTTATTGAAACGGAGTAAAGGAAAGAAGGATGAACTAGTGGGAGAGCAACTGTAAAGGACCCCTGCCAGTCCCTAAAACTAAAGGGGCCTGTGACGACACAGCATTTAATCGTAATTATCCAGATGTAAATTCCATAGGCCCAGAATGATGGACTATTGCCTGAATTATTAACTATTGAATTTATGTGTTTCTTTCTTCGGTTGGTCAACGCACATGATCTTTTGTCATGAGTCCGAATGTTGACTCATCTTGTAGGTTGAGGTGATATTTGTTAATTGATAAATGGTTATTTACCTCTCATATCAACTCTTCTGGTTTATTGTACTGTTATCTTTACAATACAGGGACGCAGGCTCTTTGAACAATGGATGTTTGCTAAATATGTTGATTACCATTTTATAAGTCCATGCAATTTGTTGACTTGCATTGTTTCGGAATTTATAGTTTATCCTTCAATGTTTGCAATGTTTGCAAGTCAACATTGGGGGATGAACTGTGGATGCTCCAGTAATGGGAATTAGTAACACCAGCCCTTTCTCTTGACTTGTGAATGAAGTCTTGAAGAAGGACAGTTGTGAACAACATAAAGGAGTCTTTTTACAAAACCACTGCCAGGAACACTCTATGGGACAGCTCTACAGAACACCATGAATCCATTAAGAGGGACACAGATTTGGTTTCTACAGGATGCCAGCTTAAGGGACCACAGCCCCGGCTGGAGGAATACAAATCTGCTCCATTGACTACTATAGAACCCATGGATACATCACCTGGTCCCATGGAGATGTTTGGAGTAGCCAGGTTGGGACACTCCGGCCACCTGGAACTCGTGAATATGCTCGGAAAAAGCCAAGTCGGGACCTTCCAGTCACCTAGTTCCATTGATATGTTTGGAGAAGCCAGGTTGGAACTTTCTGGTCTCCTGGCCACGTACCTCAATGGACTGTCAGCTTTCTAAGCTTGTTGTTACCTCCTCTTTGTGAGTGCTCTTTGGTGGGGGTGCCATTGGTGCGGGTAGTCAGCCCCAGAAGCCCCTCGGATTGGCAGCTGCTTTAATCCCAGCGAGTCAGCGGAAGGGTGAGACTCTGTAATTTGCACCATATTAGGTATTTGCTGGGACTGTTCGATGTGTTTATTGTGTGTTTGGTGGCTCAATAAAATATTACCTCACTGTTTTACAATCATCCTGTGTTGTTGTTTATGTATCTTCTATCAGTGATGGATTATAATGAGTGTGATCTGCTCCACCATGAGGGGCCCGATCCTCCCGGGGGCCCACGTTCAAAGATCCCAGCACGGCTCAGGACGGATTCTTGTAGTGCTGATGTTTGATAAATAGGATAATAGAGCGCTCATAGAAAATAAATGTCTGACCTCTTCTTTCTGATGGGCATTTTAGAGCGAGGAGCTGCGCTCTGGACTCACCGCTGCACTCCCCATGCCATTGCGGTGGCCATCTTAATATCGATCTGTGCGGAGGAGACTTTGGGAGTCAGACGGAGGTGTCAAATGTACGGACCCTTTTAATCACAGGATGGAGGGTCACTGTGAATATTAATTCATGAACCACTGTGCATAGTGACTCGCCCCCAGGGCCGTGGGGCACTCGTCAGCCGGGCCTCTGGTTGCCGGGGGATATCACGGTGGCTGGCCCAGTCCGTGGCCCAGGGCGGTCACTCAAAGGGGGGGGGGATGCTTATAGGGGAAATTGTCGTGACGCCACCTGTGGATTCTGGTAAGAGGTTACCAGCGCTGCGACAGTCCACTGAGGCTGATGTTAGGGGCAGCTATGATGGGACGGCTCCCCACAGGTAGAGCAGGCCTCAGGGCAGTGTAGAGGTGTAGAAAGATGGTGGAAGCAGGAGGGAGACGGCAGGACGGTTCCAGAGGAAGTACAGGCACACACAGAAGGGTAAACTTCAATACCTTTACTGGTGGTGATGCAGGTACGGTCCAGGGCTTGTGGGGGCCCCGGGGGGATGCTGCGGGCTTGTGGGGGCCCTAAGGGGATGCTGCGGGCTTGTGGGGCCCTGGGGGGGATTCTGCGGGCTTGTGGGGCCCTAAGGGGATGCTGCGGGCTTGTGGGGCCCTGGGGGGGATTCTGCGGGCTTGTGGGGCCCTGGAGGGGATGCTGTGGGCTTGTGGGTGCTCTGGGGGGGATGCTGCAGGCTTGTGGGGTCTATGGGGGGGATGCTGCAGGCATGTGGGGGCTCTGGGGGGGGGGTGATGCAGGCTTGAGGGGGGCCCTGGGGGGATGCAGCCGGCTTGTGGGGGCCCCGGGGAGGATGCAGCGGGCTTGTGGGGCCTCTGTATGGGGTCCAGCCTGCATATGGCATTACATGGGGACCAGGCAGTATTCTCTATGGTGAATTATATGGGATCCAGTATTTTGTATGGAGCATTATATAGGGCTCATAATACTGTATGGAGGACTATGTGGTGCCATAACACTGTATGGAGGACTATACTGTCCGGTCTGCACTGTGCGCTGTGAGGATTCACCGGTTTCTGAGCTATTGTAGAATTTACAAAAGATATCACTCATGAAATGTAAGAAGTCAGTGACATTTTTGGCATTGTACTATATCTATAATTTCTCTGCTGTATCTGTGCATCATGAATGGTTGGCTGTGTTAAAGGGGCCACTGAGACTCTTTCGCCCGGGGCCCATGAAAACCTGGAGGAGGGAGCATCATGTGACACTCCCTCTCCCATCATTCCTCCTCTGCGTCTGACGCAGCAGCATGATGACGCGCCACGCTGTGTCAGACAGTGGAGCTGGCAGCTGCTGAGGTGATCAGCTGCAGAGACTGAAGCAGCAGGGAACGAGGAGCGGTAAGTATGTATTTATTTTTAAATCAGTGTGTACTGATAATACTGGAGGACTGGGGCTGCATTTTACCCTACGGGTGGGGGGGGGGCTGCATTTTACCCTATGGGGGGCTGCATTATACTGCGTACAGGACCATGGGGGAATGCATTATACTGAGTGGAGAACCATGGCGAGTGTCTTAAGGCCCCGTCACACTAAGCGATGCAGCAGCGATCCCGACAACGATACGACCTGTCAGGGATCGTTGCTGCATCGCTAATACATCGCTGGCGAGCTGTCAAACAGGCAGGCTCACCAGCGATCAGGGGAGCAGCGATATCGTGGAAAGAATCGTTCCACGATGTCCTGCTCCTGTTACCAGCCTGCTGCTTAAGCAGGAGCAGGCTGGTAACTATGGTAAACATCGGGTTACTAAGTGCGCGTGTGCCCCTAGTAACCCGCTGTTTATCATGGATACGACTCTGCTAAGGTGAACGGTAGCCTCCGCACACCGCAGCAGAGTGGTATCCATGGTAAACAGCGGGTTACTAAGTGCGCGCGTGCCCCTAGTAACCCGATGTTTACCATGGTTACCAGCCAGATCGTTGGTCCCGCTGGTCACACACAGCGATGTGTGCTGGCCAGCGGGAGGCCAACGACCAAAAAATGGTCCAGGATACTTTGCAGCGATCAGCGACCTCACAGCAGGGGCCTGATCGCTGCAAAGTGTCACACATAGCGACATCGCTGGTGAGGTCGCTGGTGAGTCACCAAAACAGTGACACAGCAGCGATCTCGCTAGCGATATCGCTATGTGAGACGGGGGCATTATACTGTGTGGAGGACCATGGGGGAGTGCATTGTACTGTGTGGAGGACCATGGGGGAGTGCATGGTACTGTGTGGAGGACCATGGGGGAGTGCATTATACTGTGTGGAGGACCACGGGGAGTGCATTGTACTGTGTGGAGGACCACGTGGGAGTGCATTATACTGCGTGGAGGACCACGAGGGAGTGCATTATACTGCATGGAGGACCACGAGGGAGTGCATTATACTGCGTGGAGGACCATGAGGGAGTGCATTATACTGCGTGGAGGACCATGGCGAGTGCCTTATACTGTGTGGAGAACCATGGCGAGAGTCTTATACTGAGTGCATTATACTCTATGGAGTGTGGAGAGGTGTGGGGCAGTTGGGGGATCATACTTTACCCTGGGAGTTGAGGTCGGGTACAGTAGGGTCATTATACTGCGCATATGGAGGAATTCACCATGGGGGTATCATACCGTGTTTGGGGGGCACTTTTGTTGGCACCACACTTTATGGGCAATGAAAAAGGGATCTAGGACTTCAGCAGGAGGAAAATTACTATGTAAAGGCTGGAAGGTTGTGAGATCTGATCTTCTGCGACCCCGACAATTATTTACATTTTTGTTGCTGGGGGGGGGGGCCCAATTAGAACTTCTGCGTCCTATGTACGCCCCTGATTATACCAAATCCTCAGCTGTGCTGGTACTAAGGATATGGACACTCAGACATTTTGGGCTAAATATATACATACAAATATTTTTTTCAATAACGTTTCATAAACAATTTGGCTTTTTTATTTCCTTTGCATTGCTAGTTGCAGAATGAGCTCACTGAGAATTTATCAGTGAGCTCATTCTGACCTTCTCTGTGCTGATTAAGTTCACAGACCAGCATGAAAGTTGGGCTGATCTCTGATGCAGTCATAAATCATCGCAGAAATAAAAGCGCTGGAAACTCCACATCATAAGGAGCTCACTGACTGATTCTCAAGTTAACTCATTCTGCAGCCATCAATGTGCTGCTGGGAAACAAAAAGCTGGTAAAGGCCGAACAGAGCAAATGTTACAAGAAGCAAAATAGTAAAAAGTATTTTTAGACCAATATACATGTATTTAAAGGGATTGTCCGGTGTGAAGCTGAAGGCCTGCAGTCATCTGTGTGACTCTCTGTGACTGCAGACTTGTAATCCTCACATCATGTAGACTGCGCGCTGCCAGCATTATTCTCAGCCCAGAGATGGCAGAAGCCCCTGTATCATGTGTACAGGAATTGTGCCCCCTCTCCCCGAGGAGCAGCAGTGCCTCGTCCTCCAGATACATGAGGGTCCCATCGGGGAGATCCGCATGTACCGGCCATGATGTCATCTCCATGGATACGGCATCAATGTGCAGAGCAGAAGACCCCTGTAAGGGAGAGCTCAGACGTGGGGGGATTGATGTGGATGTGAGGAGCAGATCCCCTCATATTCACAGATTATCGCACAATACATGTGGCCTTGCACAGGAAAAACTGTGAGGAAAGAAGAAATCAGATTTCTTACAATATAGAATAATGTCCTCCTGCCCTCGTTCATGTCCAGTATTATTTATCCCCTGACCTTTTGGGTGGGGAACCCCTCCTGAGCCCCCTCCATTATATAGGAGCCATATATCTGCTCCATTACTGGCAGAAGGTAAGGAGCCAATCACACTGCACGGCTTCTACTTCCTGCTCTAAGCCCCGCCCACCTGCCTTCCCTTGAGATCTCCATGACAACCCTTGTGTGACTACAGTGACAGGCCACGCCCCCAAGGATTCTGATCAGTGCGGATGTCTCCATATTGCTGAGGACTGTGAGCGGCTTATGGGCGGAGCCAGCAGCGATGTGAGGGGCAGAGCCAGCAGCGATATGAGGGGCGGAGCCAGCAGCGACATGAGGAGCGGAGCCAGCAGCGACATGAGGAGCGGAGCCAGCAGCGACATGAGGGGCGGAGCCAGCAGCGACATGAGGGGCGGAGCCAGCAGCGATATGAGGAGCGCTCACAGCACTGACAGGAGCAGGTGTGTGTGCAGTCCGTTCCTCTGCTGTGGGTGTTGTGTTGTGTGAGCTTCGCCGTGTATATAATATACACATATATATATATATATATATATAATATACACATATATATATATATATATATATATATATATATATATATATATATATATATATATATATATATATATATATATATATATATACACATACACAGGTGAAATCAGAAGTTTCCATACACTGTATAAATAGACACATCTGCAGGTTTTTCTCAATATCTGACATGAAATCAGAATAAACCTTTCCCGTTTTAGGTTAATTAGGATTACCATCATTTTTAATATTTGCCAAATGCCAGAATAATGAGCGTCTCTTGTAAGGGGCATTAAAAGAGTCTTGTTATACCACTCTGACCTCCACGTGTCTTGTAAGGGGCATTAAAACCGTCTTGTTATACCACTCTGACCTCCACGTGTCTTGTAAGGGGCATTAAAACCGTCTTGTTATACCACTCTGACCTCCACGTGTCTTGTAAGGGGCACTAAAACCGTCTTGTTATACCACTCTGACCTCCACGTCTCTTCAGAGGGGCATTAAAACCGTCTTGTTATACCACTCTGACCTCCACGTCTCTTCTGAGGGGCATTAAAACCATCTTGTTATACCACTCTGACCTCCACGTCTCTTGTAAGGTGCATTAAAACCGTCTTGTTATACCACTCTGACCTCCACGTCTCTTCTGAGGGGCATTAAAAGCGTCTTGTTATACCACTCTGACCTCCACGTGTCTTGTAAGGGGCATTAAAACCGTCTTGTTATGCCACTCTGACCTCCACGTCTCTTCTGAGGGGCATTAAAAGCGTCTTGTTAAGCTACTGGGACCTCCATGACTCTTCGAACGGGCATTGCATTTTCTCATAATTTTTGGAAGCTTTTGCTTGGAAGGCATAAGCAAATACTATGGGAGACCAACTCCCCAATAATGGGAATAATGTTTTTAAGATGCTGTACTGTATGGCTCTTGTAAGGGGCATTAAAACCGTCTTGTTAAGCTACTGTGACCTCCACGTCTCTTCAAAGGAGCATTAAAAGCACTGTGAACTCCACAGCTCTTCCAAGGGGCATTGAAATGTTGTTTTTAATTACCTTACCTCTAATCTCCACGACTCTTCCAACGGGCATTGCATTTCCTCCTAATTTTAGTCAGCTTTTGCTTTTCAATGCAAAGGTGAAAACTAAGGGAGACACACTCCCCAATAATGGGTAGAAGGTTTTTAGTACGCTGTAATCCACGTCTGTTTCCAGGGGCATTGCAGTTCCTCATAATTTTTGGAAAGCCTTCCATTCACTGCTTAGGCCAACAGTGCACAGGAGACCCAGTTGCCATAAATGGAAAAAAAGGTTTAGTTAAGGCCCTCTGACCTCCATGTCATTTCCAAGGGGCATTGCAGTTCCTTATAATTTTTGGAAAGCCTTCCATTCACTGCTTAGGCCAACAGTGCACAGGAGACCCAGTTGCCATAAATGGAAAAAAAGGTTTAGTTAAGGCCCTCTGACCTCCATGTCATTTCCAAGGGGCATTGGAGTGCCTCAAAAGTTTTGGTAGGCATTGCACTCACTGTATGCCCTATAACTGTGTAGCCAAACCGCTCCTTTTGTTACAGAAACATATCCTACAAGACATATGTGGTTGACTGGCCTGACATTGATGTGAATGGTCCTTGTTCCTCCTGCTCTTTCTCCTTTGCCACTACCTCATCCATCATTTATCACTTGAAGCTTTGTTTTAACGAGAGTCATAGAACTTGAATAGTAGCAGGAAAACATCCAGCAATCCTCGGAGGAGGTAGGATATGCGCCAAAACGCTGACCACCTCAGGCCTAGCCACTACTACATACATGCGCTTGCATTCCTTGAAAACAAAGCAGATGCTAACTTCTATCATCCTCATCATGCTCCTCACCTTGGCACTCTCAACTCCCCTGATAGAGAAGCCAGGGCCCACCGGAGAAGTCGGGTTCTTTGGTGGGCTCGTCCAATGCTGCCCTAAAGCAGGCCAGTCTAAGAAAAGTGTGTGGGGATGTTCCGCGGAGAAATCGGGGCGGCTTGGAACCGTTTATGGACACCTGGCCGCGGGGCGGCTGGGGACCGAGTGTGGACACCCGGCCGCCCCCTGGCGGCTGGGGACCGAGCATGGACACCCGGCCGCCGGGCGGCTGGGGACTGAGTATCGATACCTCGCTGCCGAAGCAGCCATGAGGTAGTGGCCAGCTCTGGCCTCCACATGCCTAAAAGGCCCAATTTCAAGTGCACGCATGCTAGCAGTATGGTATTGCAGCCTCGGGGTGGGTTGGTGGCAGGTTGCACACTTATGCTTGCATTCCAACAAAACAAAGCAGATGCTAACTTCTATCATCATCATGCTCCTCACCTTGGCATTCTCACCTCCCCTGATGGAGTCGGGTTCTCTAGTGGGCTCATCCAATGCTGCCCTAAAGCAGGCCAGTCTAAGAAAAGTGTGTGGGGATGTTCCGCGGAGAAATCGGGGTGGCTGGGGACCGTCTATGGACACCCCGCCGCCCCCAGGCGGCTGGGGACCAGGTGTGGACACCCGGCCGCCGGGCGGCTGGGGACTGAGTATGGATGCCTCGCTGCCGAAGCAGCCATGAAGTAGTGGCCAGCTTCGGCCTCCTCAAAACTAAAAGGCCCAATTTCAAGTGCAAGCTAGAAGTATGGTATTGCAGCCTGGGGGTGGGTGGGTGGTTGGCTGCATATTTGCGCTTGCATTGCAAGGAATGGGGGAGGTACAATTGAACACTGCCCTGGGACAAGGACTTGCACGGGGATAGTTGCAAGTCTGCATCTTCTGATGCGGCAAGGATCACTTCTGATGGGCACACTTTTAGGCAGTGACCTGGGAGTCAGAGATCCTTCCAGGGGTCTTCCCCATGCTGTTCCCATGTCTTTTCAGCACTGTATGCATGTGTCACACAGCACATGGCCAGATAAGGTTGTAAAATGTTAAAATGACATTTCCCGGTAAATGCATTTGTCACAGTTGAAAGCAATACAAAAGTGCAAAAACGCATAAAAAATGCTACTTGTGAACATAGCCCAAGGTGTGGAGGAGTATTTTTGTTTTTGGTTATTTATTTTACCTTATACACAAGTCTTTACCCTGGAAAAGAAATTCCTTAACATATTTCACAGGAAAAAAGTTTCACTTTCGTTTTTAAACATTTTCTTATGAGCCTGTAAAAGTGGCTTAATACCTCTGACCACGTTGTTGACAACAGTGACCTGGGGGTCAGAAATGCTTCCTGGGGCGATCCCCATGTCATCTGAGCACTGTCACTATCATTTTGGGCACTTTTTAGGCTTTCTACAGACTGCCGGGGGTGCCTCCGCAAAAATGCTCGGGTCTCCCATAGACTAACATGGGCTCGTTGCTCGGGTCGAGCACCCGAGTATCACGGCGAGCTTGGGCCGAGCTTCGAGCACCCGAGCATTTTAGTGCTCGCTCAACACTATTTATAACGGGGGCACAAGCTAGTGACTGATTTATATTCCCAGTGGAGCAGGATTCATTGTGGTGAATGATATACTCATGGGCACAGTGTGGCACATATTTGCATTTGGTGGCACAGTGGGCGGCATTATTTATTTAAGTCGCTTATATTTGTAACATTTTTGTTTTTCAGGAGTGCGGTGATCTGCTGAAAAGTGCGGAGCAGCCGAAACCTGAACAGCAAACTGCAAAGACGAATCATGGCGGGAAGTCGTCACGAAAGACTGGACTAGGTAAAGAAGAGAAGAAAGAGAGCGACTGCAGTGTATAAACTGGAGGGTTAGGTGGGGCCCATTATATTATAATAAATCTATGTGGGGCCCATTATATTATAATAAATCTATGTGGGGCCCATTATATTATAATAAATCTATGTGGGGTCCATAATATTATAATAAATCTATGTGGGGTCCATAATATTATAATAAATCTATGTGGGGTCCATAATATTAAAGGGACGGATATGTGGGGCCCATTATATTATAATAAATCTATGTGGTGCCCATTATATTAAAGGGAAAGCTATGTGGGGCCAATTATATTAAAGGGAAAGCTATGTGGGGCCAATTATATTAAGGGGAAAGCTATGTGGGGCCCATTATATTAAAGAGAAAGCTATGTGGGGCCCATAATATTAAAGAGAAAGCTATGTGGGGCCCATTATATTAAAGAGAAAGCTATGTGGGGCCCATTATATTAAAGAGAAAGCTATGTGGGGCCCATTATATTAAAGGGAAAGCTATGTGGGGCCCATTATATTAAAGAGAAAGCTATGTGGGCCCATTATATTAAAGAGAAAGCTATGTGCGGCCCATTATATTAAAGAGAAAGCTATGTGGGGCCCATTATATTAAAGAGAAAGCTATGTGGGGCCCATTATATTAAAGAAAAAGCTATGTGGGTCCCATTATATTAAAGAAAAAGCTATGTGGGGCCCATTATATTAAAGGGAAAGCTATGTGGGGCCCATTATATAAAAGGGAAAGCTATGTGCGGCCCATTATATAAAAGGGAAAGCTATGTGCGGCCCATTATATTAAAGAGAAAGCTATGTGGGGCCCATTTTATTAAAGAGAAAGCTATGTGGGGCCCATTATATTAAAGAGAAAGCTATGTGGGGCTCATTATATTAAAGGGAAAGCTATGTGGGGCCCATTATATAATAATAAAATCTATGTGGTGCCCATTATATTAAAGGGAAAGCTATGTGGGGCCCATTATATTAAAGAGAAAGCTATGTGGGGCCCATTATATTAAAGGGAAAGCTATGTGGGGCCCATTATATTAAAGGGAAAGCTATGTGGGGCCCGTTATCTTAAAGGGACATCTACGTAGGGCCCATTATATTAAATGGATGGCTATGTAGGGCCCATTATATTAAAGAGAGAGCTATGTGGGGCCCATTATATTAAAGAGAAAGCTATGTGGGGCCCATTATATTAAAGGGAAAGCTATGTGGGGCCCATTATATTAAAGGGAAAGCTATGTGGGGCCCATTATATTAAAGAGAAAGCTATGTGGGGCCCATTATATTAAAGGGAAAGCTATGTGGGGCCCATTATATAATAATAAAATCTATGTGGGGCCCATTATATTAAAGGGAAAGCTATGTGGGGCCCGTTATCTTAAAGGGACATCTACGTATATGATAAATTCTATATGGGGCCCATGATATTTAATGGAAGGCTATGTGAGGCCCATTATATTAAATAGAGGGCTATGTGGGGACCAATACATTAAAAAGAAAGCTATATTGGGGCCCACTATGTTATCTGGAAGGTTTTGTGGAGCCCTCTGTATTAAATTGAGGGCTATGTGAGGCCTATTAAATTAAATGGAAAGCGTTGCGGGGCCCAAAATATTATATGGAGGGCTATGTGAGGCGCATTTATCAAATAAAGGGCTATGTAGCGCCAATTATATTAAATGGAAGCCTGTGTTTTGTCCATTATATTAAATAGAGATGTATCTTGGCTCCATTATAATAAATGGAAGGCAATGTGGGGACCATTATATTAAATGGAGGGTTATGTGGGGCCCATTATATTAAATGGAAGCCTATATGGAGCCCAGTAAATTAAATGTAAAGCTATGTGGGGCCCAATATTTTAAATGGAAGGTTAAGTGGGGCCAATTGTATTAAATAGAGGGCTATGTGGTGCCCAATATAAAACATGGAAGGCTTTTTGGTGCCCATTATATTAAATAGAGGGATATTTTGGCCCCATTTTATTAAATGGAAGGCTATGTCAGGTCCAATATATTAAATGGAGTCCAGTGTGGCCTATTATATTAAATTGACGGTTATGTGGGGTTCAATAAATTAAATGAAAAGCTATGTGGAGCCCAATAAATTAAATTATAGTACATGGAAGGCAATGTGCGGCTCATTATACTATATAGAGGGCTATGTGGGGGCCATTATACTTTATAGAATTCTATGTGGGGGTCCATTATACTTTTGCCAATGGCAAATTGTGTGTTCCGGTGGCACTCCAAAGGTAAAGGGTGTGCTCCGGTGGCACTCCAACGTCATAGGGTGTGCTCTGGTGGCACACCAATGGCAAAAAGGCCAAAGAGTAGACTCTGGTGGCAGACTGAGCAGCCCTAGAGTGCGCCCCAGTGATAAGCAATAAGGCCAAAGAATGTACCCTGGTGGTAGGCTAAAAAGCCCTAGAGTGCGCCCCAGTGGTAAGCAATAAGGCCAAAAAGTGCACCCCGGTGGCAGGCTAAAAAAGCCTAAAATGGGTGCCCCGGTGGTAAGCAAAATGGTCAGAGTGTACCCCGGTCGCAGTTAAAAAGCCCAAGTTGGGTGCCCCGGTGGTAAGCTAAAAGGCCAAAGAGTGCACCCCGGTGGAAGCTAAAAAGCCCAAGATGGGTGCCCCGGTGGTAAGCAAAAAGGTCACATATTGGGCCCCTCTGGTAGGCCTACGGGAAATAGAGTTCTCCGATGGCACACCAACGGTAAAGGGTGTGCCCGATGGTACTCCAATGGTAAAGGGTGTGCTTCAGTGGCATGACAGTGGCAAAAAGTGTACTCCGGTGGCATGCTAATGGTGAAAGGTGTGCTCTGTTGGCACCCCAACTGTAAAGAGTGTGTTCCAGTGGCACACCAGCAGCCAATGGTGTACTTCGGTGGCAGACCATCGGGAAATGGTGTGATATGTAAGGCTCATCATAACAAAAGGGAGGGCTATGTGGGACCCATTATTTTATATGGAAAGCAAGGTGGGGCCCATTATATTAATTAGGGGCTTATGTGGGGCTCTTTATATTAAATAAAAACATATGTGGGCCCCATTAAATAAAATGGAAGGCTATGTGGACCCCATTAAATTAAATGGAAGGCTATGTGGACCCCATTAAATTAAATGGAAGGCTATGTGGGGCCCATTATATTAAATGGAAGCCTATATGGGGCCCAATAAATTAAATGAAAAGCTACAGTATGTACAGCAATAATAAAAATGGTAATAATACAGGGTGGACTATTTATATGGATACACCTAAATTAAATGGGAATGGTTGGTGATGTCAACTTCCTGTTTATGGCACATAAGTATATGGGAGGGGGAAACTTTTCCAGATGGGTGGTGACTATGGCGGCCATTTTGAAGTCGGCCATTTTGGATCTAACTTTATTTTTTTCAATGGGAAGAGGGTGATGTGACACATCAAACTCATTGAGAATTTCATAAGAAAATACAATGGTGTGCTTGGTTTTAACATAACTTTATTCTTTCATGAATTTTTTACAAGTTTATGACCACTTATAAAATGTGTTTAAAGTGCTGCCCATTGTGTTGGGTTGTCAGTGCAACCCTCTTCTCCCACTCTTGACACACTGATAGCAACACCGCAGAAGAAATGCTAGCACAGGCTTTCAGTATCCGTTGTTTCAGATGCTGAAAGGTTATATGGGGCCTATTAAAATAAATGGAAGACTATGCAGGACCTCTTGTAATAACTAGAAGGCAATTTGTGGCCCATTATATTAAACTAGATGGTGGCCCGATTCTAACTCATCGGGTATTCTAGAATATGTATGCGGCCGGCCGCGACCAATCAGCGAACCGTGTTAGTGAGGACCGGAGAGCATGTTTAAATTTGGCGCCAAAACCAGTGATTGGTCACGGCTGGCGGCCGCGACCAATCAGCGAATCGTATTAGTGAGAACCGGGGAGCGGGTACTTCCACTGTGAGCAGCCGGGAGATGACCGGCTGCTCGCAGCAGAAGTATCCCAACCGGCGGCGCCGCTCCCCGGTCCTCCCTTCACACTTGCCGTCGGGAGATCAGCGGCGCTGCAGGTCGGGGTACTTCTGCTGCGAGCAGCCGGGAGATGACCGGCTGCATCGCCACTGACCTCTGTGCAGAGCGGTGTTTAAATTTGGAGCCAATATCGCTGATTGGTCGTGGCCGCCGAATCGTATTAGTGAGGACAGGGGAGCGGCGCTGCCTGTGCGGGTACTTCCACTGCGAGCAGCCGGGAAATGACCGGCTGCTCGCAGCAGAAGTATCCCGACCGGTGGCGCCGCTCCCCGGTCCTCCCATCACACTTTCCGTCAGAAGATCAGCGGCCCTAACCGCTGATCTCCCGACGGTAGCTGCATGGAGGTCAGCGGCGCCGCTGGTCGGGGTACTTCTGCTGCGAGCAACCGGGAGTTGACCGGCTGCATCGCTACTGACCTCTGTGCAGAGCGGTGTTTAAATTTGGAGCCAATATCGCTGATTGGTCGTGGCCGCCGAATCGTATTAGTGAGGACAGGGAAGGGGCGCTGCCTGTGCGGGTACTTCCACTGCGAGCAGCCGGGAAATGACCGGCTGCTCGCAGCAGAAGTATCTCGACCGGTGGCGCCGCTCCCCGGTCCTCCCTTCACACTTTCCGTCGGAAGATCAGCGGCCCTAACCGCTGATCTCCCGACGGTAGCCGCATGGAAGTCAGCGGCGCCGCTAGTCGGGGTACTTCTGCTGCGACAGTGGACAGTGGGACAGTGGCGTGCTCCGGTGGCAAGCCAACGGGACAGTGGCGTGCTCCGGTGGCAAGCCAACGGGACAGTGGCGTGCTCCGGTGGCAAGCCAACGGGAAAGTGGCGTGCTCCGGTGGCAAGCCAACGGGAAAGTGGCGTGCTCCGGTGGCAAGCCAACGGGACAGTGGCGTGCTCCGGTGGCAAGCCAACGGGACAGTGGCGTGCTCCGGTGGCAAGCCAACGGGACAGTGGCGTGCTCCGGTGGCAAGCCAACGGGACAGTGGCGTGCTCCGGTGGCAAGCCAACGGGACAGTGGCGTGCTCCGGTGGCAAGCCAACGGGACAGTGGCGTGCTCCGGTGGCAAGCCAACGGGAAAGTGGCGTGCTCCGGTGGCAAGCCAACGGGAAAGTGGCGTGCTCCGGTGGCAAGCCAACGGGACTGTGGCGTGCTCCGGTGGCAAGCCAACGGGAAAGTGGCGTGCTCCGGTGGCAAGCCAACGGGAAAGTGGCGTGCTCCGGTGGCAAGCCAACGGGAAAGTGGCGTGCTCCGGTGGCAAGCCAACGGGAAAGTGGCGTGCTCCGGTGGCAAGCCAACGGGACAGTGGCGTGCTCCGGTGGCAAGCCAACGGGACAGTGGCGTGCTCCGGTGGCAAGCCAACGGGACAGTGGCGTGCTCCGGTGGCAAGCCAACGGGAAAGTGGCGTGCTCCGGTGGCAAGCCAACGGGAAAGTGGCGTGCTCCGGTGGCAAGCCAACGGGAAAGTGGCGTGCTCCGGTGGCAAGCCAACGGGAAAGTGGCGTGCTCCGGTGGCAAGCCAACGGGACTGTGGCGTGCTCCGGTGGCAAGCCAACGGGACTGTGGCGTGCTCCGGTGGCAAGCCAACGGGACTGTGGCGTGCTCCGGTGGCAAGCCAACGGGACTGTGGCGTGCTCCGGTGGCAAGCCAACGGGAAAGTGGCGTGCTCCGGTGGCAAGCCATCGGGAAAGTGGCGTGCTCCGGTGGCAAGCCAACGGGAAAGTGGCGTGCTCCGGGGGCAAGCCAACGGGAAAGTGGCGTGCTCCGGGGGCAAGCCAACGGGAAAGTGGCGTGCTCCGGGGGCAAGCCAACGGGAAAGTGGCGTGCTCCGGTGGCAAGCCAACGGGAAAGTGGCGTGCTCCGGTGGCAAGCCAACGGGAAAGTGGCGTGCTCCGGTGGCAAGCCAACGGGACAGTGGCGTGCTCCGGTGGCAAGCCAACGGGACTGTGGCGTGCTCCGGTGGCAAGCCAACGGGACTGTGGCGTGCTCCGGTGGCAAGCCAACGGGACAGTGGCGTGCTCCGGTGGCAAGCCAACGGGACAGTGGCGTGCTCCGGTGGCAAGCCAACGGGACAGTGGCGTGCTCCGGTGGCAAGCCAACGGGACAGTGGCGTGCTCCGGTGGCAAGCCAACGGGAAATTGGCGTGCTCCCGTGGCAAGCCAACGGGACTGTGGCGTGCTCCGGTGGCAAGCCAACGGGAAAGTGGCGTGCTCCGGTGGCAAGCCAACGGGAAAGTGGCGTGCTCCGGTGGCAAGCCAACGGGAAAGTGGCGTGCTCCGGTGGCAAGCCAACGGGACAGTGGCGTGCTCCGGTGGCAAGCCAACGGGACAGTGGCGTGCTCCGGTGGCAAGCCAACGGGACAGTGGCGTGCTCCGGTGGCAAGCCAACGGGACAGTGGCGTGCTCCGGTGGCAAGCCAACGGGAAAGTGGCGTGCTCCGGTGGCAAGCCAACGGGAAAGTGGCGTGCTCCGGTGGCAAGCCAACGGGACTGTGGCGTGCTCCGGTGGCAAGCCAACGGGACTGTGGCGTGCTCCGGTGGCAAGCCAACGGGACTGTGGCGTGCTCCGGTGGCAAGCCAACGGGACTGTGGCGTGCTCCGGTGGCAAGCCAACGGGACTGTGGCGTGCTCCGGTGGCAAGCCAACGGGACTGTGGCGTGCTCCGGTGGCAAGCCAACGGGACTGTGGCGTGCTCCGTTGGCAAGCCAGCGGGAAAGTGGCGTGCTCCGGTGGCTAGCCAACGGGAAAGTGGCGTGCTCCGGTGGCAAGCCAACGGGAAAGTGGCGTGCTCCGGTGGCAAGCCAACGGGAAAGTGGCGTGCTCCGGTGGCAAGCCAACGGGAAAGTGGCGTGCTCCGGTGGCAAGCCAACGGGAAAGTGGCGTGCTCCGGTGGCAAGCCAACGGGAAAGTGGCGTGCTCCGGTGGCAAGCCAACGGGAAAGTGGCGTGCTCCGGTGTCAAGCCAACGGGAAAGTGGCGTGCTCCGGTGGCAAGCCAAAGGGACTGTGGCGTGCTCCGGTGGCAAGCCAAAGGGACTGTGGCGTGCTCCGGTGGCAAGCCAACGGGACAGTGGCGTGCTCCGGTGGCAAGCCAACGGGACAGTGGCGTGCTCCGGTGGCAAGCCAACGGGACAGTGGCGAGCTCCGGTGGCAAGCCAACGGGACTGTGGCGTGCTCCGGTGGCCAGCCAACGGGACTGTGGCGTGCTCCGGTGGCCAGTCAACGGGAAAGTGGCGTGCTCCGGTGGCAAGCCAACGGGACTGTGGCGTGCTCCGGTGGCAAGCCAACGGGAAAGTGGCGTGCTCCGGTGGCAAACCAACGGGAAAGTGGCGTGCTCCGGTGGCAAGCCAACGGGAAAGTGGCGTGCTCCGGTGGCAAGCCAACGGGAAAGTGGCGTGCACCGGTGGCAAGCCAACGGGAAAGTGGCGTGCTCCGGTGGCAAGCCAACGGGAAAGTGGCGTGCTCCGGTGGCAAGCCAACGGGAAAGTGGCGTGCTCCGGTGGCAAGCCAACGGGAAAGTGGCGTGCTCCGGTGGCAAGCCAACGGGAAAGTGGCGTGCTCCGGTGGCAAGCCAACGGGAAAGTGGCGTGCTCCGGTGGCAAGCCAACGGGAAAGTGGCGTGCTCCGGTGGCAAGCCAACGGGAAAGTGGCGTGCTCCGGTGGCAAGCCAACGGGACAGTGGCGTGCTCCGGTGTCAAGCCAACGGGACTGTGGCGTGCTTCGGTGGCAAGCCAGCGGGAAAGTGGCGTGCTCCGGTGGCAAGCCAACGGGAAAGTGGCGTGCTCCGGTGGCAAGCCAACGGGAAAGTGGCGTGCTCCGGTGGCAAGCCAACAGGAAAGTGGCGTGCTCCTGTGGCAAGCCAACGGGACAGTGGCATGCTCCTGTGACAAGCCAACGGGACTGTGGCGTGCTTCGGTGGCAAGCCAGCGGGAAAGTGGCGTGCTCCGGTGGCAAGCCAACGGGAAAGTGGCGTGCTCCGGTGGCAAGCCAACGGGAAAGTGGCGTGCTTCGGTGGCAAGCCAACGGGAAAGTGGCGTGCTCCGGTGGCAAGCCAACGGGAAAGTGGCGTGCTCCGGTGGCAAGCCAACGGGAAAGTGGCGTGCTCCGGTGGCAAGCCAACGGGAAAGTGGCGTGCTCCGGTGGCAAGCCAACGGGAAAAGGTGTGCTCCGGTGGCATGCTAATGGTAAAGGTGTGCTCCAGTGGCATTCTAACGGTAAAGGTGTGCTGCGGTCACATGCTAATGGTAAAGGTGTGCTCCGGTGGCATGCTAACGGGAATAGGTGTGCTCCGATGGCATGCTAACGGGAATAGGTGTGCCCGGTGGCATACTAACGGGAAAAGGTGTGCTACGGTGGCATGCTAGCGGGAAATGGTGTGCTTCGGTGGCATGATAACGAGAAAAGGGGTACTCCATTGGCACCACAATGGTCAAGGGACTTGGAAATGTCACATGTGAAGTCATACTCGCATAGTGTCTGTTGTTGCAGGGATCAAAAGAGCGACCCGGTGGAACAAGATGTGGACATTGTGCGGCAGATGGTGGTTTAAGGACAGCAAACAGCAAAATAAGACCAAGCAACAGCAAGAAAACAATCCAAGAATTACCGCAGCAGACAAGTAAGTGATTGTGATTCTTTTAAACGGTGATGTATGATCAGATGAAGTGGAATGCAGTAAGTTTGGAAATATGATTAACATGTTAATAAAGTGTCTGAAATGTATGAGCGAGAAAGAGAAAAAGGTGGATTGTTACAGGGGGACAGCTGAGAGTAGGGAGTTGCAGAGAAAGTCCTTGTGACAGGTTTAGGATGTATACGGCTGTTTATTGCCTCCTCCACATACAAAGGCAGGAGATGAGACTATCAAACTATTGAACTTGGAGTTGTCAGTAATGTTGGAGGTGAAATTAATAATGCAAGTAAAATGGGAAAGAAAAAAAGGGGTTGTATGTTTGCCTGGTCAGAGGGATGTTTGCCTGGTCATGGGGATGTTTGTCTGGTCATGGGGATGTTTGCCTGGTCAGGGGGATGTTTGCCTGGTCAGGGGGATGTTTGCCTGGTCAGGGGGATGTTTGCCTGGTCAGGGGGATGTTTGCCTGGTCAGGGGGATGTTTGTCTGGTCAGAGGGATGCTTGCTTCACGTTGGGGAAGAGGGAAAGGACTGAATGATCCGGCACCTGTCCTATCTACAGGATGGTCAGCTAGTGCCGCCATTGGGAAAGAGCTGACCTAGTGTCACTATCAATCATCAGAGTCTGCAGTACAACTGATTAGGGGTCCAGCAGGGGGGCGCTGATGACACAGGTGGACCTTGGGGCGGTTTTCCGGTTGCGGACGCTGCACCTTGAGGGCTTTCTTCATGTAATTATCCTCCTCACATTGCAGACTTGTGAACTTTATAAATATTCTTCATTTGCTTATTTTCTTCCTTCTCTCCCAAACACGTTGCTGAAGTGCTGTCTCACCCCCACTGCCCCCATCCAGAAGCTTCTTGTAGCTGCTGTTCAGCGAGATTTGTCCTCTATATACCAGCAGTCTGTGTATGGGCCTGTCCCTGTCTGATCCTCTCTGCTCTCCACCCCTGCACTCAGACATAGGAAACCCTGTACTCGGATTACTTCACATCTTGGTGAACAACAGCTGAAAGGACCCTATAAAGGAGCCTGTACCAGGCAGGTGACAGCGGTGCAGCATTGTGCTTGTGGGGGCAATCGGGCGGTGGAGTCAGAAATTGGGGAATACTTGGGTGCTCTCTGGGTGGACAATATTAGTGCTGCAGTAATTTCCCACAAGTTTTTGCACAGAGCGGCCACTAATATAGAATAAAGTAAAACAATTGTGCTCTGTAAATAATGGCTGTGCTTTGCTACAAATGCTTCATGTTCGCAGGAGGTTTTTTTTTGTTTAAAAAATTTTATTTAGTTTATAAATGATTTTTTCTCTTTCTGCTAGATATCAGCACATGATAGAGGCCGTACGGGACTGGTATAAGAAGTTCTTGGCTGAGAAGGAAAGAAGCTTCATTCCTCCATGAGCTGCAGTTCTTTGTGTCCAGTCGGGAACTCTATTAGTAAGTAGATTTTATCACCGGCGCAGACATTTCCGGGAAGGTTCCAATTGGCCAAATACAAGATGTTCATTAAACTCTTCATTTGAAATAAACGTCTGGTTATCATCCACAATACTTAATACCGGTCACTTGTCACAAATTTGTATATTTTTTACCTGTTATAAAATGCTGATCATCCCTTGAATCTTTTCTTTTTTTTTTGTCATTTTAGACAAAACATTACATATTCCTGACAAGTCCCAGGTCTTTTCACACCACTCGTTTTGCAGGTTCTTTAATACTACAGCACTTACGTTATTGGGGTCATTTTTGTGCAGTTTGCAGTTACATGATTTTTTATACATGTTTTTTTTTAGGTTTGTCTTGTTATTACATCACATTCATCTTTTTCCTCTCTTGCTTTCCTGGACTGAAGGAAACATATCTCCAAGTCATTCTGAGCTGCCGGCAGGAGAGATGGACCCTCAGGAGCCTCCTAGTCTTCAGAATCCACATGAAGGAGAAGTCCAAGAACAAGAAAGGCCTCTGACAGCAGAGCAACCTGTCCACCAAAAAGTCCCAGAAGAAGAAGCGATGGTCCCGCAGCTCATCGGTGTTTTTCCTAAATGTGGTTTATACTTTTACTGATTGTAATTTTCTTGGTCGATACCAGATAAAGTTTTGGATGACAACTGTCTGTACTTGTGATTTATTTTACATTTCTCCTTTTTTCTTCTTGCTTCCCCTCCAGTGAGATCTGGCTTAGGTGATAAAAGCCTTTCTCTATCCGGCATTTTTTCAGCAGGCTGGAGAAAGACTTTCTGGATGATAACTTGCCTTAGTCTCAGATGCCCATACACTAGTTAGCTTTAGACCGGACGCTTGTCCACACAACACATCCCGACTCCCCCATATACATGAATGTGGTTATATGTGTGGGGGAGATGGCCCCATACACAGCACATGGTCGGCTGCTCCAGCAAAAATCCTTGGGTTTGACCTACCTTCCTGTAATATATATGGGGGGCCATTAGTTGGATGTTTGCAGGACCCCTCTTTGTCCGACAGCTTCCCTACCCCACACATAGCAAGCAGTGTACATACAAGCTCCCTTCCCGCACATACAGTATATATAGCATATAAAGAAAAAACCTAGAAGTCTGAACTGAAACATAAATTGATGTGCATGCAAAATGTAAATGCATGTTCACACAAGGCCACTAGACAAAGAAAAACCAAAGACAAGCAAAATACCCAAGTAACCGGAAGTGAATGGGTAAATCGCAAAGTGCAAAAATAATAAATAATGAAGGGTATTTAGTTAACATAATTTTGATAAAAATAATGCAAAAGCTATCCCGCCACATCACGGCAACCCTTATGGGACAGTCCTAACTCTAATATTAAAACCTTACCATTTGTCAAGTGACGTACATATGGATAAGGGCAGAGAGACTGACCCCCTAGTAGAAGCATAGACCTGAGGCAGAATAAACATTTCAGCTCAGACAAAGGGTGGCCACACCCTAATATGTACTAAAGCACACTGAACTACAAAGAAAAAACCTAGAAGTCTGAACTGAAACATAAATTGATGTGCATGCAAAATGTAAATGCATGTTCACACAAGGCCACTAGACAAAGAAAAACCAAAGACAAGCAAAATACCCAAGTAACCGGAAGTAAATGGGTAAATCGCAAAGTGCAAAAATAATAAATAATGAAGGGTATTTAGTAGTGAAGAGCGAGCACTAAAATGCTCGAGTGCTCGAAGCTCGGGCAGAGCTCGCCATGATACTCGGTTGCTCGACCTGAGCCACGAGCCCAATGTTAGTCTATGGGAGACCCGAGCATTTTCGCGGCGGCATCCCCGGCTGTCTTTTAAAAGCCTAACAAGTGCCCAAAATGTGGCAGTGCTCAAATGACATGGGGACAGCATGGGGATCGCCCCAGGAAGCATTTCTGACCCCCAGGTCACTTCTGTCAACAACGTGGTCAGAGGTATTAAGCCACTTTTAAGGGCTCACAATAAAACGTTCAAAAACTAAACTAAAACTGCTTTCCTGTGAAATATGTTAAGGAAGTTCCTTTCCAGGGTAAAGACTTGTGTATAAGGTAAAATAAATAACAGAAAAAAAAAAATACTCCTCCACACCTTGGGCTATGTTCACAAGTAGCATTTTTAATGTGTTTTTGCACTTTTGTATTGCTTCAACCGTGACAAATGCATTCACCGGGAAATGTCATTTTAACATTTTACAACCTTATCTGGCCATGTGCTGTGTGACACATGCATACAGTGCTGAAAAGACATGGGGACAGCATGGGGAAGACCCCTGGAAGCATCTCTGACTCCCCGGTCACTGCCTAAAAGTGTGCCCATCAGAAGTCATCCTTGCCGCATCAGAAGATGCAGACTTGCAACTATCCCCGTGCAAGTTCTTGTCCCAGGGCAGGGTTCAATTGTACCTCCCCCATTCCTTGCAATGCAAGCGCAAATATGCAGCCAACCACCCACCCACCCCCAGGCTGCAATACCATACTGCTTGCTTGCACTTGAAATTGGGCCTTTTAGGCATGTGGAGGCGGAATCTGGCCACCATGTCATGGCAGCGTTGGCGGCCTGGTATCCATACTCAGTCCCCAGCCGCCCGGCGGCGGGGTGTCCACGCTCGGTCCCCAACCGCCTGGGGGCGGCCGGGTGTCCATACTCGGTCGCCAGCCGCCTGGGGGCAGCCGGGTGTCCATAAACGGTCCCCAGCCGCCCCTATTTCTCCTTGGAACATCCCCCCACACACTTTTCTTAGCCTGGCCTGCTTTAGGGCAGCATTGGACGAGCCCACCAGAGAACCAGACTCCTCCGGTGGGCCCTGGCTTCTCCATCAGGGGAGTTGAGAGTGCCAAGGTGAGGACCATGATGATGATACAAGTTAGCATCTGCTTTGTTTTGTTGGAATGCAAGCGCATGTATGTAGTAGCGGCAAGGCCTGAGGTGGTCAGCGTTTTGGCGCATATCCTACCTCCTCCGAGGATTGCTGGATGTTTTCCTGCTACTATCCCAGTTCTATGACTCCCGTTAAAACAAAGCTTCAGGTGATGAATGATGGATGAGGTGGTGGCAAAGGAGAGCAGGAGGAACAGGGACCATTCACATCAATATCAGGCCAGTCAACCACATATGTCTTGTAGGATATGTTTCTGTAACAAAAGTAGCGGTTTGGCTACACAGTTATAGGGCATACAGTGAGTGCAATGCCTACCAAAAATTTCGAGGCACTCCAATGCACCTTGGAAATGACATGGAGGTCAGAGGGCCTTAACTAAACAGTTTTTTCCATTTATAGCAACTGGGTCTCCTGTACAATGTTGGCCTAAACAGTGAATGGAAGGCTTTCCAAAAATTATGAGGAACTGCAATGCCCCTTGAAACAGACGTGGATTACAGCGTACTAAAAACCTTCTACCCACTATTGGGGAGTGGGTCTCCCTTAGTATTCGCCTTTGCATTGAAAAGCAAAAGCTGACTAAAATTAGGAGGAAATGCAATGTCCGTTGGAAGAGTTGTGGAGGTTAGAGGTAATTAAAAACAACATTTCAATGCCCCTAGGAAGAGCTGTGGATTTCAGAGTGGCTTAAGAAGACTGTTTTAATGTCCCTTTGAAGAGACATGGAGGTCACAGTAGCTTAACAAGATGGTTTTAATGCCCCTCGGAAAAGACGTGGAGGTCCCAGTAGCTTAACCAGACGGTTTGAATGCCCCTCGGAAGAGGGGCTTTTAATGCCCCTTCCAAGAGCCATACAGTACAGCATAGTACAAACATTATTCCCATTATTGGGGAGTGTGTATCCCATAGTCATTGCTTATGCCTTCCAAGCAAAAGCTGCCAAAAATTGGGACGGAGGAACTTGCAATGCCCCTTACAAGAGCCATGCAGTACAGCATATTCCAAACATTATTCCCATTATTGGGGAGTGGGTCTCCCATAGTCTTTGCTTATGCCTTCCAAGCAAAAGCTGCCAAAAATTAGGACGAAGGAGCTTGCAATGCCCCTTACAAGAGCCATGCAGTACAGCATATTACAAACATTATTCCCATTATTGGGGAGTGGGTCTCCCATAGTATTTGCTTATGCCTTCCAAGAAAAAGCTGCCAAAAATTAAGAGGAACTGCAATGCCCGTTCGAAGAGTCGTGGAGGTTAGAGTTAATTAAAAACAACATATCAATGCCCCTTGGAAGAGCTGTGGAGTTCAGAGTGGTTTAACAAGACGCTATTAATGCCCCTCAAAAGAGATGTGGAGGTCCCAGTAGCTTAACAAGACGGTTTTAATACCCCTTGGAAAAGTGGTGGAGGTCCCAGTAGCTTAACAAGACGGTTTTAATACCCCTCGGAAAAGTGGTGGAGGTCACAGTAGCTTAAGAAGACGCTTTTAATGCCCCTCAGAAGAAAAGTGGCGATCCCAGTAGCTTAACAAGACGGTTTTAATGCCCCTTGGAAAAGTGGTGGAGGTCGCAGTAGCTTAACAAGACGCTATTAATGCCCCTCAGAAGAGACGTGGAGGTCCCAGCAGCTTAACATGACGGTTTTAATACTCCTCAGAAAAGTGGTGGAGGTCCCAGTAGCTTAACAAGATGGTTTTAATGCCCCTCAGAAACGTAGTGGAGGTCCCAGTAGCTTAACAAGACTGTTTGAATGCCCCTTGGAAGAGACGTGGAGGTCCCAGTAGCTTAACTGGCCGGTTTAAATGCCCCTTGGAAAAGTGGTGGAGGTCACAGTAGCTTAACAAAACGCTATTAATGCCCCTCAGAAGAGACGTGGAGGTCTCAGTAGCTTAAGACGGTTTTAATGCTCCTCAGAAAAGTGGTGGAGGTCCGAGTAGCTTAACAAGACGGTTTTAATGCCCCTTGGAAAAGTGGTGGAGGTCGCAGTAGCTTAACAAGACGGTTTGAATGCCCCTTGGAAGAGACGTGGAGGTCCCAGTAGCTTAACAAGACGGTTTTAATGCTCCTCAGAAAAGTGGTGGAGGTCCCAGTAGCTTAACAAGACGGTTTTAATGCCCCTTGGAAAAGTGGTGGAGGTCGCAGTAGCTTAACAAGACGGTTTGAATGCCCCTTGGAAGAGACGTGGAGGTCCCAGTAGCTTAACAAGACGGTTTGATTGCCCCTTGGAAGAGACGTGGAGGTCCCAGTAGCTTAACAAGACTGTTTTAATGCCCCTCGGAAAAGTGGTGGAGGTCACAGTAGCTTAACAAGACGCTTTTAATGCCCCTCGGAAGAGACGTGGAGGTCCAAGTAGCTTAATAAGACGGTTTGAATGCCCCTTGGAAGAGACGTGGAGGTCCCAGTAGCTTAACAAGACGGTTAGAATGCCCCTTGGAAGAGACGTGGAGGTTCCAGTAGCTTAACAAGACAGTTTTAATGCCCCTCGGAAAAGTTGTAGAGGTCACAGTAGCTTAACAAGATGCTTTTAATGCCTCTCAGAAGAGACGTGGAGGTCCCAGTAGCTTAACAAGATGGTTTGAATGCCCCTTGGAAGAGAAGTGGAGGTCCCAGTAGCTTAACAAGACGGTTTTAATGCTTCTCGGAAAAGTGGTGGAGGTCCCAGTAGCTTAAAAAGACGCTTTTACTGCCCCTCGAAAAAGTGGTGGAGGTCGCCGTAGCTTAACAAGACTGTTTGAATGCCCCTTGGTAGAGACGTGGAGGTCACAGTAGCTTAACAAGATGGTTTTAATGCTCCTCGGAAAAGTGGTGGAGGTCCCAGTAGCTTAACAAGATGCTTTTAATGCCCCTCGGAAAAGTGGTGGAGGTCCCAGTAGCTTAACAAGATGCTTTTAATGCTCCTCGGAAAAGTGGTGGAGGTCCCAGTAGCTTAACAAGACGGTTTTAATGCCCCTTGGAAAAGTGGTGGAGGTCGTAGTAGCTTAACAAGACTGTTTGAATGCCCCTTGGAAAAGTGGTGCAGGTCCCAGTAGCTTAACAAGATGGTTTGAATGCCCCTTGGAAGAGACGTGGAGGTGCCAGTAGCTTAAAAAGACGGTTTTAATGCCCCTCGGAAAAGTGGTGGAGGTCCCAGTAGCTTAACAAGACGGTTTTAATGCCCCTCGGAAAAGTGGTGGAGGTCCCAGTAGCTTAACAATACGCTTTTAATGCCTCTCAGAAGAGACGTGGAGGTCCCAGTAGCTTAACAAGACGGTTTGAATGCCCCTTGGAAGAGACGTGGAGGTCCCAGTAGCTTAAGAAGACGGTTTGAATGCCCCTTGGAAGAGACGTGGAGGTCCCACTAGCTTAACAAGACGTTTTTAATGCCCCTCGGAAAAGTGGTGGACGTACCAGTAGCTTAATAAGACGCTTTTAATGCCCCTCAGAAAAGTGGTGGAGGTCCCAGTAGCTTAACAAGACGGTTTGAATGCCCCTTGGAAGAGATGTGGAAGTCCCAGTAGATTAACAAGACGGTTTTAATGCTCCTCGGATAAGTGGTGGAGGTCGCAATAGCTTAACAAGACGCTTTTAATGCCCCTTACAAGAGCCATACAGTACAGCATTTTAAAAATATTATTCCCATTATTGGGGAGTGGGTCTCCCAGTCTTTGCTTATGCCTTCCAAGCAAAAGCTGACAAAAATAAGGACGGAGGAACTTTCAATAATGGCAACACGGACCACGGTCACCCTGGTGGTATAGTGGTGGTGGAGGCTGAGGATAAGGAGAAGAACATAAAACAGCCGAAATGAGGAAGCGTATACCCATGTGTGGGTGTGAACCGGTGCATGTGAATACACCTTCCGAAATAACACAGTGGATTTGACTTTATGTTACTCTGCTGTCATTTGGTGGTGATGAGAAGTCTGGCCCAATCCAGCTACTGTTCATTTTGATAAGGGTCAGCTTGTCAGCATTGTCAGTTGACAGGCGAGTGCGCTTATCAGTTATAATTACCCCAGCAGCACTAAAAACACGCACCGATAACACGCTAGCGGCAGGGCAGGCCAGGACCTCCAAGGCGTACAGAGTGATTTCATTCCAAGTGTCCAGCTTGGATACCCAATAATTAAAAGGCACAGAGGAATCAAGGAGGACGCTGGTACGGTCGGCAAGGTACTCCCTCACCATCTTTTGAAACTTTCCACTGCTTGTGAGAGTACCCCGCGCCTCAGGGCCTGTAAGCTGGGCAGGTCTCAGAAAACTGTCCCAGAATGTTGACAGTGTTCCCCTGCCTCTGCTGGATTGGAGTTGCCTCTCTCTCGCTTGTACGCCTTGGTTGGTCAACGAACTGTGACCTCTGCCGCTAGCGTGTTCAGATGGGAATTTTTTTTTTAACAGTTCTGCAGCAAGGGCCTTCTAGTACTGCCCCATATTCGTAGACCTCTCCACCTCAGGAATAAGAGAGTGAAAGTTCTCCTTGTAGCGGGGGTCTAAAAGTGTCACCAACCAGTAATGACTGTCACCCAACATTTTGACAACGCGAGGGTCACGGTTAAGGCAGAGTAACATAAAGTCAGCCATGCGTGCCAGACTGGTAACGGGCAAGACTTCCGTGTCCTCACCAAGATGACGACTGACCATGCTCTCCTCCTCCTCCTCCCCCCCCCCCCTGTCCTCAGGTCACCCACGCTGAACTGACAGTATGACAGTTGTACAGGTACTACCGTCTACAGCGCATGATACAAGCTCCTGTTCTTCCTCCTCCTCCTCTCCCTCATTGTCCCCCAATGCACGTTGGGATGAGATGAGGCTGGGCTGTGTGTAATCGACCGCTACGGCTTCTTGATCCATTTCATCATACTCTGGCTGCAATGCCTCCTCTTTAATTCTCTGCAGAGAGCATTGCAAAAGACAGACAAGTGGAATGCTGACGCTAATGATGGCGTCATCGCCACTCACCATCTTGGTGGACTCCTCAAAGTTTGTCAAGATGGTACATACAGTACAGACCAAAAGTTTGGACACACCTTCTCATTTAAAGATTTTTCTGTATTTTCATGACTATGAAAATTGTACATTCACACTGAAGGCATCAAAACTATGAATTAACACATGTGGAATTATATACTTAACAAAAAAGTGTGAAACAACTGAAAATATGTCTTATATTCTAGGTTCTTCAAAGTAGCCACCTTTTGCTTTGATGACTGCTTTGCACACTCTTGAGAGACTGCCATAAAGACTGAGAGGAGGGGGCATCTTTGCATGCAGTATGGACAGGGGATTGCCATGCACACACAACAGGTGACACCAGCTGACACTGGTCATGGACCCTGGGGTTCGCCCCACAAAGTCGGGTGCTTTGCTGCCATGTGCCTGATCATGCTGGTGGTGGTCAGGCTGGTAGTTTTGTCACTCCTGCTGATGCTGGCATGGCAGGTGGTACAAATGGCCTTTTTGGGGATATCAGCAGAGTCTTTAAAAAAATTCCTGACTCTGGAAGACCTACAGGTTGTACTGGCAACGTCCCTCGTGTTGGTGTTACGGCGAACTGTTGCCGGCCTTCTGTGTGCGGCCACCACACTGCTTTTTTCTGCCTGTTGGGGTACTCTGCCTCCCTCACCCTGTCTGCTGCTGGCCTCGCTCTGCATGTCCTCCTGCCACATTGGGTCAGTTACTAGATCATCCACCACCTCCTCCTCTTCCACTTGCGCACCACGATCCTCCTCCTCACTTCCTGGCAATTGTGTCTCGTCATCGTCAACCTCTTGTGACAAATTGCCAGCGTTGACTTCCTCTGGCCGTGGCTGTTCAAATATTTGGGCATCTCTACATGGGATCTCCTCTTCCACCACTTCAAGCGGAGCAGGCGAGGGGCACAAATCTGGAAATGGACCAGTGAACAGCTCTTCAGAGTGTCCAAGTGTGGGATCAGTTGCTGTCTGACGACACTAGGCATGGTGGGAGGGAGGAGCATCAGGGTGAGGAGGAGTATGCGGTCGAGACTCATGGCTACTAAGAGTTGACCGTGTGGAAGACAGACCGGAGGTGGTGGTGCCCAGGTAACTGGAAGTATTATCTGCTATCCAATTAATAACCTGTTCACACTGATATGGTGTTGTTCTGTGCTTCCCTAGTAATTCGGTCAAGAAGTGGGAGCGAGAAGATATGGCTGTTGGTTGTGGCACATTTTCACCTTGGCCACGGCCCCGTCCTCTGCATGCACCATCACCAGAACGTCCACTTCCATGTCCCTTGCCACGCGCCTTGCCCATTGTAAAGTAAGTAAAATAGCTTACACTCGCACCATCAGTGGAAAAAGGGTAATAAAGTAGATTAGAACCGTGGAAGAGGAAAACCACAGTTGTATTTCTCTGGCCTACACCCGACTCTTTTAAACAATCTGAACAATCAGGGAGAAACTATTACTGTTTTTCTTTACGGAAAAAATACCAAAAGGTGAATAATAGAGATTTTTTACCGTGGAATGGCAAAACCACAGTTATTGTTTACTGGGGTATACCAGAAAATTTTAAATAGATATATTTGTGTCTGAACAATCAGGAGACACTACTACTGTTTTTCTTTGCGGCAAAAAATGCCAAAAGCAGGATAATAGAGATTTTTTACCGTGGAACAGCAAAACCACAGTTATAATTTACTGGTGTATACCAGACTATTTTCAACAGATATATTTGTGTCTGAACAATCAGGAGACACTATTAGTTTTTTTTTTTTACGGTGACACATATTACTATAACTTGCACCCATAGTGCAAAAAAAAAAAAAAACCTAAAAAAACACAATGGGTTCAACCGTACTCAAATTGTTAACTAGGAGCAATGATTAGTGTGAATAATATAATATTTTGATTGGAGATGATCCAACCTCTGGTTCCACCACTGATCCTGAGAATGAAGGAATGGGGAACCTATCAGCTTTTTTTTTTCCTGCACAGCTGTACTCCCAACCACCCACAGTGCAAAAAAAACCCCTAAAAAAACAATAGGTATAACCGTACTCAAATTGATAATTGGGAGCAACGATTAGTGTGAAGGATATAATATTGTGATTGGCGATGTTCCATCCACTGATTCTGAGAATGAAGAAATGGGAAACCTATCAGCTTTTTTTCCTGCACAGCTGTGCTCCCACCCATTGCGCAAAAATACCCTAAAAAAATGCACGTACTCAAATTGTTAATTGGGAGCAATGATGAGTGTGAAGGGATATAATATCTTGATTGGCGATGGTCCGACCTGTGGTTCCGCCACCGATCCCAAGAATGAAGGAATTGAGAACCTATAAGCTTTTTTTTTCCTGCACAGCTGTGCTCCCAACCACCCACCCACAGTGCAAAAAATAAAAAAAACAATAGATCCAACTGTACTCAAATTGTTAAATTGGGAGCGCGAAAAAAATAATGCATCCACTTCTTTCTAAATTAGGCTGTCAGACCCCCAAGAATGACATCCTAGTAATATGCCATGACTTATACCTCTTTAAATGTATGCAAAGGATAAACCTGGATATCCAGGTATACGTTCTATTGATTGATTTCTATAAGGGCCTATTTACACATGTAAATGTGTATCTGCTACGGACATGAATGATCGGCTGCAGCCCTTCCACTTGGCCAGTCAATGGATCCGCAAATCACAACAAGTAATTCAAGGAAATGGAAAAGTAAAAAAAAAAATTCTAGTAACATTGCATAGCGTACCGGCGATTGCGCTATTTAACTTGCCATCAGTGATTGACGGCATATAAATGGTTAAACAGCAGTGATTGACGCTCCGCTCTGGCCGCTGCTGTTACAGCAAGATGTCAGCTGTGTAGGATGGGGGCTCTGCTCCTGAGCCCACCCGAAACAGCAATCCAATGGACGGTTTCACACACCACATTATCCAGTGGTGTTTAATTTGCTTTTCTATTTAGGAAACAAAACCGTTTTAATAACGTTTTCCTTCTCTGGTATCTAGGAGCCATTTCAGCTATTTGTAAAGGGAATCTGTCAGCAGGTTT
Source organism: Phyllobates terribilis (assembly GCF_046119375.1). NCBI lineage: Eukaryota > Metazoa > Chordata > Amphibia > Anura > Dendrobatidae > Phyllobates > Phyllobates terribilis. The sequence goes on along the minus strand of NW_027363136.1, from coordinate 631,695 downwards.
TTCTTGGCTATTCGAGGGGCAGCATGATGGGGTGAGCGCCACACTAGGAGTAGGACCACCGAGCCCAGAGCTATTGCAAGACGTGCAGACAATATATACCAGGTATGAATGAATCCAATACAACATTATTGTTACTTGGGAATTAACCTACTTGGATATAATACATCCCTTGATATGTATATACCATAAGGTCATTATCTTGGGAATGCCTATATTGGCTTTTATTATTTGGGATTATATCCTTTTACTATGTGACCTAGGATATACTATCAGTATGCATTAGCACAATTGGAGCTACTACTATTTAGCCCTGGTGTCTCTGCAATTCAAATATTTACATTATACCTCCTCACTATTATATGGTATTACTATATATATGTGTGTGTGCTCTTTTCTTTCCCGCCATGTACCCAAATTGTTATAATAAAGGTCTTTTTTAACACATTGACCCCTTGTCGGATGTACTATATATTGGTTGTTGTTGAGAGCAGCATGATGTAGAGACAAAGACCCTGATTCTAGGGACGTCTCACTTACAGGGCTGCTTGTTGTAGTTTTGATAAAAATCACACTTTTATTAGCAGAAGATTATTACTAGAGGACTAGTAAACCTGCTGCCAGGTAGTCCAACCACGCCCCCCACCACTGATTGGCAGTTTATATACAGTGTACACAGAAAGCGGCCAATCAGTGGTGTGGGTGGGGTTATTATACAGAGCTCAGCATTCAGAGATCTGCATGAGAAACAAAAAACTGCAATTTTATCAAAATAACACCAAGCAGCCCAGTAAGTGATACATTGTTGGAATCAGGGCCTCGGATTATGCTGCTCTCAAATGGGATAGCAAAAACCTGCTGACATATTCCATTTAAAGGGGCAGCTGCTACTAAATCCAGACATGGTGCAAAATGTAAATTCTGCTGCAGATTTACTGCTGTAGATTTTTAATTCCTAAAAATCCCTGTAGATTCAGAGGATCTCAACCTTTTCAATGCAAATTATTTTCAAGACTTATTCACAGATATTATGAAATATTACAGTAGAAATAAAAAAAAAAAAGCACAATACCTAAACCCCCTCCTTGGGAAAAATATACGGCAAGTATAAGAAAGACAAAAATTTATTCTGGAGTCATATTGAAGTGTAAATAGAATTGTAACCATACAATGTAAACAGCAGCGAATGTAAGTAGGATCCACTGGATCTATATAAGAGGAACGTTTTCCAAAGCTGATCTTCTGAGCCCACCGCTATGCTGGCTGGACCGGCATTGTGATCGTCAGCACCTGGAATATACGTCACGTTTTACTGCAGCTCATAGAACCAAATGATAAGACGCAGAGCAGTGCGAGGCTTGTGACTCGCTATACACAAAATATACGACATGTTTGATGAATGGCATAAAGGAAAGCCGATGCATTCAGATGTCTCTGGGCAACTATATGTTGTGATAGATAAGTTCCTGTCAGGGTGAGGGGCAGCATCCTATCTGCTCACTCATCATGACAGGTTTACAACATGTTGAGTCATGGACGTGATCAGTCAGTCAATCAATGACATAGATGCACGTTCTTGATTCCGACAGGTAGGTCAGAGAAGTCCGTCTCAAACAGTTTACTTTCACCCATCTAGGATGGATGGCTGCTGACATCGTTGGCCATTATGTCCATACACAATTATTATCCCCTAATTGTGATGTACAATACAAATTTATATTGTGGTACCGTGTTAGCCAGAAAATTTGATGGAAATAATTTTATGCCCAAAAATGGCAAAAGTATTCTCGGAGTGATCCCTTTATTGGCTAACCAGAAAAAAATATATATATATGCAAACTTACAGAGCACAGAGGCTCCTTCTTCAGGCAGGATTACAAATGTTAAGAATTCATTTGTAATATTGCCTGAAGAAGGAGCCTCTGTGCTCTGAAAGCTTGCATATATATATTTTTTTTCTGGTTAGCCAATAAAGGTATCACTCCGAGAATACTTTTGCCATTTTTGGGCATAAAAGTATTCACATAGAATTATTCACTAATTAAAACAATTTATTTTTGCTAAATAAATGTATACATTTTTTAAAATTTTATTTTATACATTTTCTCAGAGAACCTCTTTAAGAAGGAGATTTCAGAATGGGCTATAAGACATGTCCAGCTTTGCTTAATTGTCTCACCTTACTGTCCTTGTTGAACTGAGCTCCACTTTGTTCTTGGATGATATTGTAAGGAATGAAGACGTCTAGATGATACAAATCGGGACGTCTGACTATTCTGTCTTCACCCAAGTCCAACACAAGAGATCTAGCAGAAGACTGTAAAGAGAAGACCAGCATGGTAACAACGCTTATGTCGCTGAATGCTTCTGTACGGGAAAGAAAGTTGTAACCAACAAGTGCACAAAAATCTAAACTTTTATCTTGATACGTGGCCAACTAGAAGTTACTGTGTAGCTCCACACGTCTCATACATTAAATCTGACACGTGGAGGAACTGCTCACAGAAAATGCTGAAAAATATTTTTTAGGATTCACACTGCATTAAAAGGGGTTGTCCACCACTTTAATACTAATGGAATATCCTTAGGATAGGTCATCAATATTAAAGTGCCAGGCAACCCCTTTAAGTGAGGCATAATGAATGGTACCAGAATTTCAGATAATGTAGCCTTCATTAGGCAGAAGGCCCACTCGGTTATATGAAGAAATCTGGGGTCCCCAAAAGCAAACCCAGTAATCACCAGATTCCCGTGTGGTGACTACTTAATCTGCTTTTTGGGAAGACCAGAACTGACCCCTATATTTAACCAAGTGGGTCCCCTCAAGCTACATTATCCTGTCTGATGAAGGCTACATTAGCTGAAACATTCTTCATCTTCATTATGCCTCATTTAACGCAATGTGAATCATGGACATGAGAAAAATCAAATTAAAAAATAAATACATTTAAAGCATTTTCTGTGCGATTCCTCCAAATGTCACATTAATATAGAAAAAATAAAGAGCGGCGTGTTCTACACTATTGCAACAAGCCTCTTTCATCATTTATATCATCATTATAACATCATTTATATGCACCAGCACCATGGAATCAATGGCACTATATAATTAAATAATAATAATAATATATACATCTTCCCACCAGCTTGTTTTCCCTCTATCTCCTCTCTGGATCTATGAAGCCAGAACTGTCAAAGAAGAGGTGATGGTGGAGATGGAGGGGAAACAAGCAGGGGGGAAGGCTTATATAAATGACTGGTCCCGCCGTGAAGCACTGGGCGTCTGTGCTTGGTTTGAACAGTCGTTCTCTGCTGACAGAGTCGTTTACAGAGATCTTCTTTCCCATTCCAACAGCTTGCAAACAACCCACCATGGTGTGAAAAAAAAATTAGATCATCATCATCCAGCAAATGTGTCACAGCTGCCAGCGATTGGCTACTGTGGACACATCAAAGCTGTGATGATAAAAGTTGGCAGAGGAGGACCGGTAGCACGAGGTTGGCACAGACTTTTAATAAGGGAAGACTATTGGAAATCACATGAAATACAAAAAGGTCACAATCCTAAACCACATCTAAGGGTCTCACCATTTTAGGTAAAGAGATTTCAGCCACCAGAAAACTTGGGTGTCCTACAGGAGGTTCCGCCACAATCATGTAATCTGGTTTCACGGGTGAACTGATAAAAAAAAGGAAGGCAGCAGTATATTGCAAGGGTACACCATCAATTTATGATCTGTTGGGGTCGATCTCTAATATAATAAAGGGGCACTGATGCTGGTAATGAGGAACAGCCCCTTTCACAGTCATTCCCTGCACATTGGCATCATGGCCTCCAATGTGCAGCGGAACGACAGCATAGATCCAGCAAAGTGAATGGGCTTAGCTGCAGTTCTCCTGCATAGTGAATATCCGGGTAGCTGCCCCACACCAGCATATTCTTTAAAAAGGGCAGCGGGGTTACTTCCAGGCTGCAGCCCCCTTATTCTTGGAGTCCAAGAAGTTGGATATCCTATATCTTTTGTAAGATGGGATTCTAAAAAAAGTAAATGCATGCATTAAACCTCAAAGAAACCCAAACCTTTCAACTTCTGAGATGAGGGACTTGCTTGGAGTTAGCTGGGAGGGTCTGTAGGAAAAAAATAAAGAACATAAAGGCATAATAGTTAAAACAAAAACAAAAAAAAACAATCTCCACATTGTTCTTGCACCATAACAAGCCATTCTGCAACTTCCCCCATCTGTTGGGTTTAACCCATCACCACAAGGAGTGAAGCTCCCCCATCTGTTGGGTGTAACCCATCACCACAAGGAGTGGAGCTCCCCCATCTGTTGGGTGCAGCCCATCACCACGAGAAGTGGCGCTCCCCCATCTGTTGGGTATAACCCATCACCACGAGGAGTGGCGCTCCCCCATCTGTTGGGTATAACCTATCACCTCAAGGAGTGGCGCTCCCCCATCTGTTGGGTATAACCCATCACCAAGAGGAGTGGAGCTCCCCCATCTGTTGGGTGTAACCCATCACCACGAGAAGTGGCGCTCCCCCATCTGTTGGGTGTAACCCATCACCACGAGGAGTGGCGCTGCCCCATCTGTTGGGTATAACCTATCACCAGGAGGAGTGGCGCTCGTCATACTTTGTGTCCCTAGGGGAAATGTGGTATTATAAGATATCCAATCAATTGAATGGCCGACTATGTACTGCATGGATGAGCGAGGAACATCAGAGAAGAAGCCGTCGATGCTCAACAGCACCCTACTCTGTCGTCTTTTACAGACTGTATGCCATAGACTTGTACCTTAGAGTTGGGACTTACCCCTATTATGAATCATCGGTTTTGATTTGGTTCTGATATTCTGTTCAAAAATGGATCCCAGGAACTTCCGATTTTTCAGCATTTTCCACTCTGAAGGGAAACCATAGATGATTAACAGGGTCGGACTGGAACTGAAACTCAGCCCTGGCATGTGAGAGGACGCAGGCCCGCCCGACGCGCGTTGAATGTGAAATATTTTCATGAATGATTTGGGTATATGTCACAATAAAAATTGCTGCAAACTGCACTTTATCATCGATAGACAAAAACTGACATAATGTAAAATATAAACTTCCCTCCAGGAAAATGTTAATTTCTTTCAACTGGAGGGACGGACATATTTGTAATATAGAGCTCCAAGTTCCCAAAAACGCTATGCTTGATAGTACCAGGAAAAGCAGGAAAAGTGAATCCTTGCAGATTTGAAGCAGTTTCATGTCTATTCTTTCAGTATTTTTGCAGCGTTTCTAAAGAAAGGGAAAAAAAAATCTCAAAAAACGCAACATCAACGGGATTTTCCTGCCGAGCGACACGTTTTTTGTGCAGAAATGTTCTTTCCTTTCTTTTTTGTTTATATTTTGTGTTATACACCAGTGGCCAAAATTGAGGCAACACTTTCAGTTTTTCACCATCACCAATATTTAATGGAGGATTTCACTGACCTACTTACTTGTACACACGCCCTCTTCTGCCATATGTATTCTATGTTGGTTTATAGTGACTTGGGTGTGGGTTGTAAGACAGATATTGTGCGATTAAAATGCGGTTTTTATATTTTAAAGCCAGTTTGTCATCAGAAGGTAAGCAATTACATGTTTTCGTTCTCAAAGTGTGCAAGCGGTTTCAAGAGACTGGTTCGATAAAGAATAAACCAGGTAGAGAAAGGAAGAAGGCTACAACTCCTCAGACTGATAGAAGAATTGTTAGAATCGCCCTAAATAACAGGGAATAAACTGCTGTTAACATCAACAAGGAGCTTGTCAACACCGGAGTGACAGTGTCTGATCGGACGGTTCGACGACGATTGGTAAATGCAGGGTTAAGAGCCAGAATACCAGGTAAAAAGCCATTTCTGAATGCCTCACAGCGTCAGAAACGTCTGCAGGGGCCAAAGAACATTGTAAATGGACCATTGAACAATGGAGAAATGTTATATGGAGCGATGAGACACGCATATCCATCTTTGGCAGCGACGGTGTCCTCTACGTTCGACGACGACCTGGAGAGGACTGGTTGCCAGAGGGTACAATACCCACCATGAAGCCTCCTCTGAGTGTTATGGTAGGGGGCTGCGTGTCCAGAGATGCAGGTGGTAGGCTGCAGGTAATTGAAGAAACAGTTAATGCTGAAAAGTACATCAAGGAAGTCCTTCAGCCTAAACTCATTCCTTCGGCACGTGATGTATTTAGTGAAGGGACACCGTTTATTTTTCAGCAAGATGGAGCCCCATGCCATACAGCTAAAAAATGTCTCTCTTGGTTCAAGGACAAAAATGTCCAGCTATTGAATTGGCCAGGAAACAGCCCAGATCTCAATCCTATTGAGAATCTCTGGGCTCGGCTCAAAAGAGCGGTGTCAAAACAGCGGGCTTCACACAAGTAGGAACTCATTGCAGCCATCATCAAATCATGGCTTCATATCATCACACCATCTGATTTACACAAACTGGTAGATAGCATGCCAAGTAGATGCCAGGCCGTCATCAAGGCCGAGGGCTGTCCAACTGAGTATTAACATTTAGTGTTAGATATGAAAATAGGACAAATCAATGGCTTTTCTCCCACAGTCATCTGAGTGACAATAGTCTCCAATTTGTTGACAAATGAACAAATTTCCTGCTAATATTGTGTTTCTATATGAGATTTTATTTCTACTTAAAAACTTTACTGTGAAATCAAAAACATTCATGAAATTTGTATTTGTATTGGCAAAATGCTAAAAATTCATAAATCTTGGGGGTGTTGCCTCAATTTTGGCCACTAGTGTATAGAGTTCCTCAGTATATTTATATGTTGTCCCCCATCACCTTTTTCATCTCTCCTTACAAGTATGCCTTGTATCTTAGCTAAAACATGGTAGTAAGTAGCATATGAAACCCTTTTATAATGGGTAGTGTAGAATCGCTGCATATTTCAGGGTTATGCGCTCCTGAGGACTCATTAGTGCTGCCCTCCTCAGGCGAAACCTGGTTGTGACCTTGTATAATATGGGGCTAGCCGGTCTCACCTACCAGTTTGGGTCACAAACCCTTTTTCGTTTGCTTTGATGTTTTACTCATTGTTTATTACGTTTACACCCCAAATCTCTCCTAATCCTGGAGATCAAACCTATGAAAGCAATTTATGAATGATCATAACACCTCTATGAAGGGTAATTATCATCTCCTTCATAAATATACATTTATATGTATAAATACATATGTGGTCAATGCATAGTACTGGCACATGACTTATCACTTTCCAGGACCTTACAAAGCACCAGGAACATTCATAACAAGCGGAGGAGAAGCGATTCTGGCAACTTAATAGGAAAGGATTCTTTACAGTTAGAGCAGTCAGACTGTGGAATGCCAACCACAAGATATAGTAATGGCAGATAGTATAACAGCATTTATAGAAGGGCTGGATACTTTTTTAACAAAACATGACATTGTGGTTTATAAATAATCTAGTAATAGAAAATGTATAACTTTGGAGATAGACCAAGGACATTAAAGTTAAAACTTTTTCAACCTATGTAACTATGCAAGTATGCAGAATGCACATTAGGAAAATGCTTGAAATGCAATTCCCTATAATATTATTTTACAAGTAATTTCCTCTTAATTTTCCGCTTTGTAAAGTGCTAGTTATAAGCCCAATCTATGGATCTAAAAAGTGCAAAACACTCCTGAAACACTTGTACGTATGTTCTATAATCTTTATTTCTTATGGTGCCTAAGGGAAGCCGTAATGATAAGACTCCTGCTTGGTAACAAGTGCAGTTATTTGCCTCCATAATGAAAGTGAATTACCAATGATGAAAGGGTTAATACTTGGACCCTGCATCAGTAACAGCCCTTGTAGTAACCATGACAACTATTGTGAGGGCATAAACAAGTGTCATAAAGAAGATTCCATAAAAGAATGCCGCGCTGCCATGATCAGCGCCATTACTGATGATGCGCCTGAGGACCTTGAGCTTGACCACCCCACGTAATGTGCCAATGTTGGTGTAATTTGGAGGTTCTAGCAGGGAAAGGGGTTGTCTTCTTAGACACCCCGGGGGGAAGGGAAGGTAACAGAGGGGGGGTCCCCAAAACAGGATCCCCTTCTGTTACTATGTACAAAGAGCTGCTCTTCTTTGGGAGTTCATGGATGGATCCTTGACTTTAATGGGTGATAAATTGGGAGGGGGAGGGGATACTCATCCTATTAGGGGTTATCCATAATGAGCAACCCCTGTAACCAAGTACCCAACATCTTGAGAGACGGAGCTGGATCTGTAAGGGAGAAGTGGTAGATCCACCTGGGAAATCAGATCAACTAAATTCGTTCCAGCAATAAATGTGGTGACAGATATCGCAGCCAGATCTCTCCCACATCCAGTTTATCACATTAATAGTCTATATTTGTTATGTCGTTCTCTGTAAATATGTAGAAATTCTAAAACTCCGTCATATAACGGCACTAACTCTCTAAGCCCAAGGGAAGGGCAGCCCTCCAGCCATGGTTCCCTAGAGGTTTCCTCCACAGGGGGTTTTCCTCTCCTGAGAGCTGGAGGGTGACTCTTCGTGAGTCGAGGGTTGTGCCATTTTCGGTGTCATGTAAATTTAAATAAAGTTGAGAACGTTTGACACCTAATTGCAATGATTTGTGTATTTATTTTGTATGTGTCTGATTCATTTTGTTTGGGAGTCGGGATCCATCACACATCACTGAGTCATACGTCTGGACATCTGCCGCCAGAAGTTTTGCTCCAGGGGTTGCCCCTGCTCTGGGGAGTTTGATGGAGCAGAGAAGACAAGAATTACAGAACTCATCCTCAGAATAAGGACTTCTATTACAGTACTACAAGCAGCTTCCTCGTCTCATTCACACAGTGAGTATTTTGGGCACTAATTTACATCAGTATTTGTAAGCTGAAAACCAGAGGGGAACAAACACAGTGAAACATAGTAACTGAAACACTTTCACCTCTTCTGTTTTGGATCCATTCCTGGCGTCTGCTAACAAATACTGATGCAAAATATCGCCATGGAAGTTCCCTAAATTCTTACTGACTGATTTGACTGTTTGAGTAGCAGTCAAGCAACAGAGGTTGCAAGCGTTAAAGGAGTTTTCTGGTATCAAAAACCCCTGTCCCCCTTGCCATTTTTCTCTATCCTGAACTTGTGCTTCCTGCCCTGATCTCGGACTGTCTGACCTAGTCCTTGTCTTCGCTCTCCTGAGTCTGGTACCCTGGTACCTCCGGAATGCTGCTGCAGTCCCGGGAACTGCACTGAAGTGGTACCTGGTGTCTACCGGAGGCCCAGTCTATCCTCACCACCAGAGGTTCTAGTGGAGACCCAGTAGACACCTAGTCACAACCCTCCCGTGGGGCAGTGGGTCCATATCCACCAGGGTTACACCCACATAGCAAATGTGGTACCAATATTCAAGAAGGGGATAACATCTGAGCCTGGAATTTATAGGTCGGTAAGTTTAACTTGTACTGTGGGCAACAACTTTGAGGGTTTTCTAAGAGATACTAACCTGGAGCACCTCAATAAGAATAACCTAAACATATGATTATGAGGGATCTGTCCTGCAAACTAATCTGAAAAGATTCTATGGGGAGGTAAGTTCAGGTTGGACCAGGGAAACTTAGTGGATGTTGTCTATCTGGACTTTTCAAAGGCATTTGATACGGTGCCATACAACAGGTTGGTACATAAAAATGTTCAATATATTATATGGTAAACTTGCTCCACGAAAGAACAAGTCCTTGTGTGGTCGATGGAAAAATCAAGGAAAAGATCAGTGATGCGGTCGTTACCTCTTGACAGCTCCATTTCGTACTTGTTCTCTAGTCCCTCCATGGCCACGGTGATAAAAAATTCCCTGAAAAGCTCATTATTCTAATAAAAAAAATACAAAGTAAGGAGCTGACACAAAGGAGAGCAGACAGCTCGTATGTCGGAATAAGCAATTGCAGTTACCGTAATTTTCTCAAAGAAGGTGCCATTAATCACTATGTCGTACGCCGAGCAGCCGCCTCTACCTGTAGGACAAAGTGCACCAGGACTTAGATACTTTGCGGTGCCGACTCAATCCATTGACCTTAGTAGGGCTGCTATGAATAAGTGGTATAAGTTCTTAAAGGGGAATCCAAGTAGTGGACAATCCCTCTAAGTCCCAAATCTAAACCAAAAAAGTTCAAAAGTCAACAACAAGATGTCAAACTTTATTCCGCAGACTGGAAGTGGACCTACCAGAACCTGTGGAGATGGCACCTTTGACCATTGAGGATTAGTAAGTTGTAATACTTGCTATTTTAACCCCTTTAAGGATATCTCTGGACTATCCCTTTAAAAAGAGAAGCGCTGTATTAAAAAAAAACGTACTATTATCAACTTCAACGTGGGGCTCTCCAAGGCTCATGGGGACTCGATAGCCGGAGGGATCATCAGATTCCAGGATGCTGACTAACTCCTGCTCCGTCAGGTCCGGGGCCGCTGGGATCTGGTTCGACTTGCAGATGTTAATAAAGATTTTGGTATTTTTGGATGTGCGAGTTTTAATGCAGAAACCTAACACAGAAATAAAAACAAAAAGTGAACAAAAACACAATAAAATCGGCAAAAGCCAAGCAGCATTTACATGTAATCAACTGCATAAGAAATTATGTGACCCCCCACGTTGGTTGCATCATGTGACCGTTGCAGTCAATAAGACCCCACTGCCCCACTGTGGTATCTGTCACATAACATGCACAAAGTAATCTGGTTAATAATCAGAGGACGCCCATCTCACCCGGCTGGGGTCTGATCTCTCTGCTTTCTGGTAAGTTCGGTATTCTGCTCTCCATCTCCTGTTTGGCCTGAAATGAGGCAACAAGTGTGAATCAGTGAGTAACATGAACAGGATGGTTCTGCAAACTGATTTTTCCTGCACCAAAATAGTACAACTGTGAGGGGTCTAAAGCCAACAATACACATTAGGTAAATGTTGGAGACTGCCGCGCCCCCGGCAGCTGACGGAGGAGACATTCATCCGGTGATTGCTGGCCTCTCCAATTCATCTTTCGTACCTTCATCAGCATTTGTTCATACAGCGCTTCCTCCATGTTTGTGTTCATTTCTGCAGACAGCAGCGACTTGTCAGAGGCCATTTTTTCGGTCAAAGACAGAAGCTCAGAGATCTTGTTTTATAAGAGAAAACCTGAAAAATGAAAATATGTATTAATCTTCTCCACAGACAACGACAAGGGGAGAGTGCGGGAGCCTGACAGCCGACGACATGAGGGGGTGCGGGAGCCTGACAGCCCTCGACACGAGGGGGTGCGGGAGCCTGGCAGCCCACGACAAGATGGGGTGCGGGAGCCTGACAGCCCACGACACGAGGGGGTGCGGGAGCCTGACAGCCCACGACACGAGGGGGTGCGGGAGCCTGACAGCCCACGACACGAGGGGGTGCGGGAGCCTGACAGCCCACGACACGACGGGGGGCGGGAGCCTGACAGCCCTCGACGCGAGGGGGTGCGGGAGCCTGGCAGCCCACGACACGAGAGGGTGCGGGAGCCTGGCAGCCCACGACACGAGGGGGTGCGGGAGCCTGACAGCCCACGACACGAGGGGGTGCGGGAGCCTGACAGCCCACGACACGAGGGGGTGCGGGAGCCTGGCAGCCCACGACACGAGGGGGTGCGGGAGCCTGGCAGCCCACGACACGAGGGGGTGCGGGAGCCTGGCAGCCCACGACACGAGGGGGTGCGGGAGCCTGGCAGCCCACGACATGAGGGGGTTCGGGAGCCTGACAGCCCACAGCACGAGGGGATGCGGGAGCCTGGCAGCCCACGACACGAGGGGGCGCGGGAGCCTGACAGCCCACAGCACGAGGGGATGCGGGAGCCTGGCAGCCCACGACACGAGGGGGCGCGGGAGCCTGACAGCCCACAGCACGAGGGGATGCGGGAGCCTGGCAGCCCACGACACGAGGGGGTGCGGGAGCCTGACAGCCCACGACACGAGGGGGTGCGGGAGCCTGACAGCCCACGACACGAGGGGGTGCGGGAGCCTGACAGCCCACAGCACGAGGGGATGCGGGAGCCTGGCAGCCCACGACACGAGGGGGTGCGAGACCCTGACAATATTGGGAGTGGGATTCTGCACACCTACAGCTAGCTACTTATTGTCCTGAATCAGACAATGTGAACTGAGGTCTAAGATGGCAGACATACAAGAAACAGAGGCATGTTCACACTAGCAAAAAAGAAGCAAGACAAAAATATAGCTCATACCCTACCATAATTATATATAAATGTAAAGCAAAGTTGCATAATAAATATAGGGTACTTAGTGAACTATTTTTGATCAAAAAAAGTATACAAGCCGTCCCACCAGCGGCAAGGTGACCCTAAATTGGGACGGTACCTATACTGCCTATATTAAAAACCTTACTGTATATCAAAGTTGAAGTAATGCATATAAAAGGGTAGACAAATAGGACCGGGTCCCAACTCCAGACCACCTAGGCCCGTGGTAAGCTACATATATACCAATCAGCTCAACAAAGGGCATGCCACACCCTTAAATTGCACAGAATGCAAACAAGTCAAAAAACCAGACAATGTGAACTGAGGTCTAAGATGGCAGACATACAAGAAACAGAGGCATGTTCACACTAGCAAAAAAGAAGCAAGACAAAAATATAGCTCATACCCTACCATAATTATATATAAATGTAAAGCAAAGTTGCATAATAAATATAGGGTACTTAGTGAACTATTTTTGATCAAAAAAAGTATACAAGCCGTCCCACCAGCGGCAAGGTGACCCTAAATTGGGACGGTACCTATACTGCCTATATTAAAAACCTTACTGTATATCAAAGTTGAAGTAATGCATATAAAAGGGTAGACAAATAGGACCGGGTCCCAACTCCAGACCACCTAGGCCCGTGGTAAGCTACATATATACCAATCAGCTCAACAAAGGGCATGCCACACCCTTAAATTGCACAGAATGCAAACAAGTCAAAAAACCAGACAATGTGAACTGAGGTCTAAGATGGCAGACATACAAGAAACAGAGGCATGTTCACACTAGCAAAAAAGAAGCAAGACAAAAATATAGCTCATACGCTACCTAGGCCACCTAGGCCCGTGGTAAGCTACATATATACCAATCAGCTCAACAAAGGGCATGCCACACCCTTAAATTGCACAGAATGCAAACAAGTCAAAAAACCAGACAATGTGAACTGAGGTCTAAGATGGCAGACATACAAGAAACAGAGGCATGTTCACACTAGCAAAAAAGAAGCAAGACAAAAATATAGCTCATACCCTACCACTGGTGGGACGGCTTGTATACTTTTTTTGATCAAAAATAGTTCACTAAGTACCCTATATTTATTATGCAACTTTGCTTTACATTTATATATAATTATGGTAGGGTATGAGCTATATTTTTGTCTTGCTTCTTTTTTGTTATTGTCCTGAATGTAGTAATCACCTTGGCACATTCCCATCTTCTTACCTGTAGTACAGACGCCAAACACCACTACTCTGACTGCAATCACCCAGCTACAGCGTCACCACGCCTCAGCAACAGGGGAGCGTCTAGATTGGAGTTGATTTCTTGAGGGGGAGGAGTGATTTCATGGAACCATGACGTCACCAGAAGGGGCGGGGCCTTCTCAGTCCAGTCAGTGGACACTATTCCACCTGCAGCTGCAGCAGTGCGCACATTGTGCCGGGACAGGAGGACTGGTGATGAGGAGCTCGTGTTCTGCGTTGTGCTGTGAGGACTGAGGCGGGGAGAACACAATATTAATTATAATAATTTTTTTTAGGCTGTGTGCCCACTATGCGTATTTTAAGCGTTTCGGCGGTGGCAATTCCGCTGCAGAAACGCTTAAAAACGCTTGATAGAAGGTCGGCCATGTTCCCCAATGATAATCCGCATGTGCTGTACACATGCTGTGTAAATTTCCGCTGCGAATTATCATTGCGGAAATATACGCAGCACTACCAATTATTTTGCGGAAGCGCGGCGCTTTCGCCGCCATTGACTTGCATCAGAACACATGGAATCCGCATCACTGCATCTGTACATGCAGAATCCATGCGCTTCAATGTGCGGATGGTACCCGGGTTTGGAGAAGAGGAGACTGTCCTCCGGACCCGGGTACCATAGAACCTGTAAAAAAAGAATAAAATAAAAAATAAATATTATACTTACCTTCTGATGGCCCCCGGTGTCTTTATCCGATGCGTCCTGGCTTGCCAGCAGCTCGCGATGGTCTGAAAAGGACCTGCCGTGACGTCATGTAGTCATGTGACGGGTCACGCGACCGCTGACGTCGGCAGGCCATCAGAAGGTAATTATATATTTATTTTTTACCATTCTTTTATGGTCACACTATATAAATCCACGCCGGTTGCATGTATTTATATAGTGTGACCAAGTTGTCAAGCACTTTTCAAGTGATGCTAAAATCGCTTGGAAAGCGCTTGTCAACCCGCATGCGGAAATGCAAGTGAAGAACGCTTCACATCAGCAAGTCCCAGGCAGGAAAAAAGCATGTACAATCCGCATGTACAATCCACATGCGTTTTTTCTGCCAGGGAGATGCGGAAACGCTCAAAAAAAATCCGGAGCATTTCTGCATCGTGGGCACATAGCCTTACATTAATTGTATGACTCAATATTGAGCACACGTAACCATCTATACACAGCTGGAGTCCGCACGTAGCCATCTATACACAGCAGGAGGCCGCACGTAGCCATCTATACACAGCGGGAGGCCGCACGTAGCCATCTATACACAGCGGGAGGCCGCACGTAGCCATCTATACACAGCGGGAGGCCGCACGTAGCCATCTATACACAGCGGGAGGCCGCACGTAGCCATCTATACACAGCGGGAGGCCGCACGGCGCCATCTATACACAGCGGGAGGCCACACGGCGCAATCTATACACAGTGGGAGGCCGCACGTAGCCATCTATACACAGCGGGAGGCCGCACGGCGCCATCTATACACAGCGGGAGGCCACACGGCGCAATCTATACACAGTGGGAGGCCGCAAAGCGCCCCCCCACAGAGACAGGATGCCGCACGGCGCCATCTATATTCAGCAGAAGGCCGCACGACGCCCCCGACCCCAAAGACAGCAGGAGGCCGCACGGCGCCATCTATACTCAGCAGGAGGCCGCACGGCGTCACCTATACACAGCGGGAGGCCGCACGGCGCCACCTATACACAGCGGGAGGCCGCACGGCGCCACCTATACACAGCGGGAGGCCGCACGGCGCCACCTATACATAGCGGGAGGCCGCACGGCGCCACCTATACACAGCGGGAGGCCGCACGACGCCACCTATACACAGCGGGAGGCGCCACCTATACACAGCGGGAGGCCGCACAGCGCCACCTATGCACAGCGGGCGGCGCCACCTATACACAGCGGGAGGCCGCACGGCGCCACCTATACACAGCGGGAGGCCCCACGGCGCCACCTATAAACAGCGGAAGGCCGCACGATGCCATCTATACACAGGGGGCCGCACAATGCCATCTATACACAGCGGGAGGCCGCACGGCGCCATCTATACACAGCGGGAGGCTGCACGGCGCCATCTATACACAGCGGGAGGCCGCACGGCGCCCCCCCCGAGACAGCAGGAGGCCGCACGGCGCCATCTATACACAGCGGGAGGCCGCACGGCGCCCCCCCAGAGACAGCAGGAGGCCGCACGGCGCCATCTATACTCAGCAGGAGGCCGCACGCAGTCACGCACACACAAACATATACAGACATATACATACACGCATAAACACATTTGAAACACAAAAATACATATAAACAGACATCACACAATGACATCTGCCTGCACACACACACACACACATACATATACATACACACACACACACTCACCATCCCCCGACTCGGCTCCAGCTCTTTTCCGGTGCAGCACTGCAGGCCGGGTGCGCACTGCATGACGTCACAGCTAGGAGACACGGCCGAGCACAGGGCCGTGTCTCCTAGCAGTGACGCAGCCGGGCCAGCACAGGGAAGTTAACTGCTGCAGTGCTGGCCCGGCCGAAGAAGAAGCAGCGGCTGTGTGCCGCTGCTGGGGGAGCGACCCTGGCCCCCCCCCCCCGCCACTGTCTGCCGGTATGTGCCGTGGCGCCGCACATATAATGAGGACAATCTGGCCATAGACACCCCGGAGCCCCGGGCCCCCTGGAGGTTCGGGGCCCCGGGCGGTAGCCCAGATCGTCCTCATTATAATCCGCCTATGCTTATATACATGTAACACTCACTACCCCCTATTCCTGTGTATTGCTGTAATATATAACCTATACTCGTTATCCATCATTATAAATTAAGAAGATTTTCCACTTTATCCGATATATCCACACTCAATCAGTAGATTAGATGTCTGCTGAAGAGGCGATACGCATGAACGTCTCCACGTCATCCTCCACGACTGTGTCTATATGTGCCCCGTGACCCCCGATCAAGTGTCTCCATCACGTGCTCGCAGCATCACAGGTCACATAGTTTCCTCGTAGCGTTGGTGCGCGTTGTGTATCGCGCCACGCCTCCTCAGCACCCATTGGTTGGTGGAGACATACCTCCATCCTGATTGGCTATAGTTGGCCGTTTAACTCTTAGCTCTTTCCGAATGATGCCACCCCCTGACGAAGACAAGAAGCCGAAACATACATCGGGTGGACGCCAATCAGGAGTGGGATCTGCATCTGCTATAGTGTGAGTACAATGCACATGTGGTCACCTTTTTTAAAAACGCTTAAAGTGGATACAAATACATATCTGTCAACAGCACATATGCCCAAGTCAGTGCACTACTCTCTACAGGATTCACACCGACATCCAAATAATAAGGGACCAGCCCTTGTATATATACATATACAGGTGCATCTCACTAAAATAGAATATCATCAAAAAGTTAATTTATTTCAGTTCTTCAATACAAAAAAGTGAAACTATATAGCCATAATCATCAGCATTAACAGAAATAAACAATAACTGTTTGATTATATTCTAATTTAGTGAGAAACACCGGTATTTGTTCACATACGAGATATATAATTTATGTAGATTTATTCTTTGGAGGCACTTGCACTTTATGTAAAGTTTATGATAATTAAACAATCATATGTACAGATATATCTAACTAATGATATGTATATATATTTTTATATACTGGATTAATTTGTGGCTTGATTCTCTGTATTATCCCTTTGCTGTTCTAATCATGATCCATTCCCACTGGTGTTAATTGTAATTCCTGTCTCGATGTCCCCTCTGCGCATAGTTTTTAATTCCCCCTTTTTCTGCATTTCCTCCTCTTCCACCTGGTTATCAATATAATAATTATTAGCATCACCCACATGCCTGGACTCTTCTGGTCGATGTCTCCTTTCTGCTATATACTAGAGTGGTATACTATGTGCACAGATACATGGAGTGCCATATACTTCTCAGGAGGTGCGCAGCGTCCACCTCCTCACCGCACAGGCCCACAAGCTCCTCTCCGGCAGGAAGAAGATGCATTCAGGCGGCTCCTACCACTGCAGCAGACGGCAGTGCACAAGTATACAGGGTGCAGTGTGGATGTGTCTGCACCACTGGGATGTGGCCGACCTGCATGTATACATATGCCCCTCTGCAGGGGGGACTGGCCCACCGGAGGATCGGGAAAACCCCCGGGTCCCGATGGCCCCGCCCCCTACCCCCCTGGGCCCTGTACAGAGAACAGAGGGCCCCCCCCGGTTCGCAGCACTGCCGATATGATTAGTGATGGGCCCTCTGCATCCTCTGCGCAGCACGACACTGCCGGCGCGTGCGCAGGAGGTCAGTCTCAGGGTGATGACGTCATTGCCCTGGGACTGCTTCCTGTGCGCGCTGTGGAGTACGGACCCTGCGTCTCTCCAGGCAGCGGCTGCAGCTCATCTCGACGCGTGAGTATGAAACGGGGAGGGGTGACTGGGAGGACCCCTGGCCGGGGCTGGCAGTAAATACTACTGGACAATGGGCATGATTATCATCATGCCCATTGCCCAGCATGTCCTGCTGCCAGCCTCTGGTTACTGGTACTATGCCCAGCAGCATGTACTATCACCAGGGGCTGGCAGGACATAGTGGGTGGGCATGATAGTACCAAGGAGGCTGGCAGGACATACTAGGCATGAATCATGCCCAGCATGTCCTGCCAGCCACTGTTGGTACCATCATGCATGCCCATTGCCCAGCCACTGGTGGTACCATCATGCATGCCCATTACCCAGCCACTGTTGGTACCATCATGCATGCCCATTACCCAGCCACTGGTGGTGTGGTACTATCATGCTAGTACTAACACCAGTGGCTGGCTGGCAGGACATGCCATGTGAGGTTGAATGCTAATACCACAGAGGCTGGCAGTACATACTGGGCAATGGGCATGATGGTACCACCAGTAGACTGACTAGGCGGTCTCCAGGGCTCCGTCTCCCCTTCTCGCTGCTGTTAGGCTGGGTTAACATTGCGTTTATGCTGTGCGTTACAACGCATCCGTTGTAAATCAGTGCAGACGCAATGTACCGTAGACTTGCATAGCAAAAATAGGCATGTGTTTGAAAGTATGCATTATTTGCAACGCACAGCAAAACATGGTCGGCGGCTGGAGGCCAGCTGAGCACTTCTCTGACAACTGGGTTCTAGTGTCATTCTGTGCCTGCTCATCTCTGTCAGCAGGCATATTTGTCTAATGGCAAAGATGTAGCAGAGCTGGAGACAGAAGATCCGTGGATTACGTCAGAGCGAGGATTTTGTTTTTAATTAAAGATGGAGTCCCTACATGTGTTTTGTGTTTTATTTTTATTAAAAAATTGTGTTGTGTTTTTTTCTGTTTACTGGAAATTCATGGTGGCCATGTCTAGTTTGGCGTGACTCCATGAATTTCAGGCTTAGTGCCAGCTGATAATACAAAGCTGGTATTAACTCCATTATTACCCAGCGTGCCACCCCCCACCAGGGCCGTTGGAAGAGCCGGATAAAGTGCCTGGAAATGGCGCTACGATGAATGCGCCAATTCCAGGGGTGGCTGCGGGCTGCCGTTTTCAGCATGGGGGGCCCAGAATGCTTGGGCCCTACCATGCTGAGAATCCCAGCCCCCAGCCCCCCCGATCAAAATATGGCGGGAGCCCACGCATTTTTTTTTTAATTATTTTTTTAAATAATTAAAAAAAACCATTGGGCTTTCCTGACTTTTGATCGCCAGTCAAGGTAAAACCAGGCAGATAAAGCAGACAGCTACGGGCTGCCACCTCTATCTGCGCTGAGAATCAAAATTTCTGTAGAGCGCTATGTCATTTTTGTTTTATTATTTATTTATTTTCACACTTCTATATGTGTGACAGTCCCAACAGCCAATCACAGAGGCTGACACAGAGAATGGGTGTCTGTGACTGGCTGCTTGAGTAACCTGAAAGCAGCCCATACATAGTACCATACTAGAATGTATGGGCTGATTGTACATTACTCAAACAGCCAATCACAGAAGCCCATCCTCTTTGACAGCATCTGCGATTGACTGTTGGGTCTGTCACATATAGAAGTGTGAAAAGAAAATTTTAAAAATGAATTTTTGATTCTCACCGCAGATAAAGCAGACAGCTACGTACTGCCACCCCCAGCTGCCTGGCTTTACCTTGTCTGGCGATCAAAAGACAGAGAAGCCGAATATTTGTTTTAAACTTAACTTTTTTTTTTCCCGCCATATGTTGATCGCCAGCCAGATAAAACAAGGCTGCTGGGGGCTGGGATTCGCAGCATGGTAAGGCCCAAGCGTTCTTGGCCCTCCACGCTGAAAATCGCAGCCCGCAGCCACCCCTGAAAATGGCGCATTCATCATGGCAGCATTTCTAGGTGCTTTACCCGGCTCTTCCAGCGGCCCTGGTGGTGAGTGGCACACTGGGTAATAATAGGGTTAGTACCAGGCCATCTTTGCCTTATCAGCTGGTACTAAGCCCGAAATTCATGGTTTCATGCCAAATTAGACATAGCCACCATCAATTTCTAGTAAACAGAAAAAAAAAAGACAGAATTTTTTTTTTTATTATTAAAAATAAAACACATTTAGGGACTCCATCTTTAATAAAGAGAAATCCTCACTCCCAACGTAATCCATAGGTCTTCTGTCTTCATCTCTCTTAGATCTTTGCCATCAGACAAATATGTCTGCTGACAGGTGAGCAGGCACAGAATGACACTGGAGCACTGTTACTGTGTAGTGCAGTGCTATGTTTCTTTTTTTGTCATTTCATGCAGTGTAGAAATCTTGGGAAAAGTGTGGATTGTGCTCTGGAAGTGATCAGTTATAGCTAACTATGTTATTTTCTGCAGAGATAAGTCCTGTATAGAAGATGTGATATATCGGTCTGCAGTTAAAGAACTTCACCTAGAGACATCACTGGTGAGTATGTGTATTACCTATACACACACACACTGACACTATATACAGAGCTTCTGTGCATAATGTCACTGGTGATCACTGTATTACCTGTACACTGACACTATATACAGAGCTCCTGTGTATAATGTCACTGGTGATCCCTGTATTTCCTATACACACACACACTGACACTATATTCAGAGCTGTGCATAATGTCACTGGTGATCCCTGTATTACCTGTACACTGACACCATACACAGAGCTCCTGTGTATAATGTCACTGGTGATCACTATATTACCTGTACACTGACACTATATACAGAGCTCCTGTGTATAATGTCACTGGTGATCACTATATTACCTGTACACTGACACTATATACAGAGCTCCTGTGCATAATGTCACTGGTGATCACTATATTACCTGTACACTGACACTATATACAGAGCTCCTATGCATAATGTCACTGGTGATCACTATATTACCTGTGCACTGACACTAAATACAGAGCTCCTGTGTATAATGTCACTGGTGAACACTGTATTATCTGTACACTGACACCAAACACAGAGCTCCTGTGTATAATGTCACTGGTGATCCCTGTATTTCCTGTACACTGACACTATATACAGAGCTCCTATGTATAATGTCACTGGTGATCACTGTATTACCTGTACACTGACACTATATACAGAGCTCCTGTGTATAATGTCACTGGTGAACACTGTATTACCTGTACACTGACACCAAACACAGAGCTCCTGTGTATAATGTCACTGGTGATCCCTGTATTTCCTGTACACTTACACTATATACAGAGCTCCTGTGTATAATGTCACTGATAATCTCTACATTATCTGTACACTGACTCTATATACAGAGCTTTTTTACATTTTCATTATCAGTCACTATCTGGTGCCATTATGTGCCATGGTCATGGCGTGGCGGTATTTGTCCCTTGTATGTGGTATTATTCAGACAGTCACTATGTGGTGGTAATATGTGGTCTTCTCATGGTGTGGCAGTATATATACCTTGTACTTGGTAGTATTTGATCTCTATGTGGTGGTATGTGTTCTGGTCATGGTGTGGCGGTATTTCTCTCTTCTATATGGTATTATTAGTCTAGGTATAGTGGATGGTTGTCAGTCATTTGTTTTTTCGGATATTAAGAATGGGAACATTCTTTATTTGCAATACATATTAAATACTTGGATGTTTAACCTCTCCCTGTGTTGTGACTACTACACAGCGGCAGAGATTTATTGGTTAATAAAGTTGATTCATTTTGAAAGAGTTTGTGGACTTATGTTATTCCTATATACGGTAACTGCATGGTGCTGGTGGGTCCCAAGATTGATTTTTTCCTGGTGGGCCCCAGGTACTCCAGTCCGGCGCTGGTCCCAGTTACCTCCTCATCTGTCCTGCTGCCGGCTGGGAGTCCTGTACAGTGCAGCATGTAGTGTGATGTGAATGCCACACTATGGAGATGCTGCTCCTACTACTGCCAAGTGAGGATCTCACCTCGCCAGTATGGTGCCCTCAGGAGCTCCCACAGGGCATCACAGGCCTTAGTATGAAGCAATTCCACAAGTCTTCTAGTATTGCTTCATACTAAGGCCTGTGATGCCCTGTGAGAGCTCCCTGAGGAGGTGAGAGCCTCACCTCATACGGCCCCATGATCTCTATGTACGATCCCTGACTGGGCCCCATGATCTCTATGTACGATCCCTGACTGGGCCCCATGATCTCTATGTACGCCGCTGACTCGGCCCCATGATCTCTATGTACACCGCTGACTGGGCCCCATGATCTCTATGTACGCCGCTGACTGGGCCCCATGATCTCTATGTGCACCGCTGACTGGGCCCCATGATCTCTATGTACACCGCTGACTCGGCCCCATGATCTCTATGTACGATCCCTGACTGGGCCCCATGATCTCTATGTACGATCCCTGACTGGGCCCCATGATCTCTATGTACGCCGCTGACTCGGCCCCATGATCTCTATGTACGCCGCTGACTGGGCCCCATGATCTCTTTGTACGCCGCTGACTGGGCCCCATGATCTCTATGTACTCCGGTGACTGGGCCCCATGATCTCTATGTACGCCGCTGAGGGGGCCCCATGATCTCTATGTACACCCCTAACCTGATTGGCCCCATGATCTCTATGTACGCCTCTGACTGGGCCCCATGATCTCTATGTACACCCCTAACCTGATTGGCCCCATGATTTCTGTATACGCCCCTGACTGGGCCACATGATTTCTATGTACGATCCCTGACTGGGCCCCATAATCTCTGATCTCTCATGATGTTTTTTTTTTATTAAAGATGGAGTCCCTAAATGTATTTTGTGTTTTATTTTTACTGTGTAGTGCGGCACTATGTTGCATTTTGTCATTTCATGCAGTGTAGAAATCTTGGGAAAAGTGTGGATTGTGCTCTGGAAGTGATCAGTTATAGCTAACTATGTTATTTTCTGCAGAGATAAGTCCTGCATAGAAGATGTGATATATCGGTCTGCAGATAAAGAACTTCACCTAGAGACATCACTGGTGAGTATGTGTATTACCTATACACACACACACTGACACTATATACAGAGCTCCTGTGTATAATGTCACTGGTGATCACTATATTACCTGTACACTGACACTATATACAGAGCTCCTGTGTATAATGTCACTGGTGATCACTATATTACCTGTACACTGACACTATATACAGAGCTCCTGTGCATAATGTCACTGGTGATCACTATATTACCTGTACACTGACACTATATACAGAGCTCCTATGCATAATGTCACTGGTGATCACTATATTACCTGTACACTGACACTATATACAGAGCTCCTGTGTATAATGTCACTGGTGAACACTGTATTACCTGTACACTGACACCAAACACAGAGCTCCTGTGTATAATGTCACTGGTGATCCCTGTATTTCCTGTACACTGACACTATATACAGAGCTCCTATGTATAATGTCACTGGTGATCACTGTATTACCTGTACACTGACACTATATACAGAGCTCCTGTGTATAATGTCACTGGTGAACACTATATTACCTGTACACTGACACTATATACAGAGCTCCTGTGTATAATGTCACTGATGATCACTGTATTACCTCTACACTGACACTATATACAGAGCTCCTGTGTATAATGTCACTGGTGATCACTGTATTACCTCTACACTGACACTATATACAGAGCTCCTGTGTATAATGTCACTGATGATCACTTTATTACCTCTACACTGACACTATATACAGAGCTCCTATGTATAATGTCACTGGTGATCACTGTATTACCTCTACACTGACTCTATATACAGAGCTCCTGTGTATAATGTCACTGGTGATCACTGTATTACCTGTACACTATATACAGAGCTCCTGTGTATAATATCAATGGTGATCATTGCATTACCTGTACACTGACACTATATACAGAGCTTCTGTGTATAATGTCACTGGTGATGACTGTATAACCTGTACACTATATACAGAGCTCCTGTGCATAATGTCACTGGTGATCACTGTATAACCTGTACACTGACCCAATATACTGAGCTTTTTTACATTTTTATTATTTTAGCATTATTTGTCACTATGTGGTGGCATTATGTGCTTTGGTCATGACATGACGATATTTGTCCCTTCTATGTGGTATTATTCAGTCACTATGTGGTGGTAATATGTGGTCTCATGGTGTGTCAGTATTTATACCTTGTATCTGGTAGCATTTGATCACTATGTGGTGGTATTATGTGCTTTGGTCATGGTGTGGTGGTATTTGTGCCTTGTATGTGGCATTATTTGGGCACTATGTGGTGGTAATATGTGATCTGGTCACGGTGTGGTGGTATTTATGCCTTCTATCTGGTAATATTGGTCTTGGTAGAGTGGATTGTGGCTGGTCATTTGTTTTATCTGATATCAATAAGGGGAAACCTCTTTATTTCCAATAGATATTAAATACTTGGATGTTTAACCCCTCCCTGCCCTGTGACTATTACACAGCAGCAGAAGTTCACCAGAGAAAGCAAGTTGGCATTTGGTGAGATTTTCACCTCTGTATTTATAAGACAAAACCAGGAGTGGGTGAGAAATGCATAAAACATGACCTCGGATTGCTCCACTCCTGGTTTTGTCTTATAAATACAGAGGTAAAAATCTCACCAAATAGTCAAAGTGCCACAATCTTCTGACAGTGCGGATTCCACCAATAAATAAGTGATCACCTTCCCAACCTGTGCATCGCTGATAACTTGTTTTCACCAATAAAAACCCTTTAATGCAAACTACAGTAATTGTACATCGCAGTTCTGGTGAGCGCACAGTGATGGGCAGGAGCCGCCAATATAATGGGTATAACGGCTAACAGGTATTTGCAAATAGCTGAAGGGTGGGTGGGCCCGGGTGGGCCCCTGGAGTCAATGTCCCTGGTGGGCCCCAGACACCCCAGCCCCTGATTTGTCACGCACGGACCCGAAGCGACTGTGCACTGCGATACACACATCCTGTTGAAATTTCTGCTGGCGTTTACAAGCCCCAACCCCCCCTGGGCCCGGTCGCAGTGACTGCCACTGCGACCGCGGACATTACGCCCCTGGCTACGTGAATCATATGTCCCATTTTGGTGCTCCTCACCATTTGCATGGCACAGTCATGCATGCTTCTCTATCACCATAGCATGCTGCAAACAATCAGGATGGCTTCTGCTACATCTCTATATAAAAAGATAGTACATCTGTATTTCTATGATACGTAGAGTGGATGGAAATCATACATCTTGCTAATATTTATTATATTACATTCATCTGATGCTCTGTAGTAACAATGTAAATTAAATTGGCGACTTAGTGCAGTTCTATTACTATTACTAAATGTGGCACCTTGTGTTCCACAGAATAGCTGAATATTACCTGAATATTTAATCTCAGCTAATGTTCATTTATCTCTTAAATATCATTGGTCAGATGCTGATCACATGACCAGTGGTGGTGCATGCATGATGATTCCATATGAAGTGCACTGAGTGACAGTTGGAAGTGACAGTTGGAATTGACCAACAACAGTGGAAGAGATGTCGGCTAACTCTAAGCAAAGCAATAATATGAATATAAAAGAGGAGGAGATTGTGGTGAGCAGAGAAAGAGTGAAGACACGAAGACCTTCCCATGACACATCTGATGATGAGAGGAAGTCTTCAGTCAACAGGACAAAACCACCAGTCCAGAAGAAAGAAGAAGTAGAGGAGAACGTGGTGAGGAGAGAAGCAGCGAAGAGACTAAGACCTTCCCATGACACATCTGATGATGAGAGGAAGTCTTCAGTCAACAGGACAAAACCACCAGTCCAGAAGAAAGAAGAAGTAGAGGAGAACGTGGTGAGGAGAGAAGGAGCGAAGAGACTAAGACCTTCCCATGACACATCTGATGATGAGAGGAAGTCTTCAGTCAACAGGACAAAACAACCAGTCCAGAAGAAAGAAGAAGTGGAAGAAAAGGAGAAGGTAGAAAGTCAGAAGATGGGAGCCAAGAAGAGAGGAGCCATCTTCATCTCATCAGGGGACAAAAAGGAGAAGAAAAGAAGAAGGATTACATCAGGACAGAAACCCATGGATCTAAAGCAGAAGGCTGAAGAAGCTGAAGGAAGCAGCGGTGTTCGGCCAACTGGCTCCAAAAGCACAGTCTCTGATACCATCAAGAGGAGATTATTATTCCATCAAGTGCTTGGCCGGGGATGCTATGGAACGGTCCTGCTGGCGGAAGATTCATCTACCCGCAAACATTTTGCTGTTAAGATCATCGGCAAAAGAGCCCTGCTTGCTGACGGTGATGAGCGTGTGATGGTGGAGCGACGGGTTTTACAGCAGGCATCTGGGAGCCCCTTCCTTGTCCACGCAGACTTTGCATTCCAGACCAAGGTACAGTATTGATTGCTCGATATTAGGAAATGTCACACGTATCACACACTGCTCTGCCTCATGGACCCCACTGATATCATCTTACATTTCAATATAGCATGTCCCAAGGTAACCGCAAACAATAAGATGAATGTGATGACTATACACATGGGATATTGTGGCCCCTACTGTAATCAATAACATTTATGGCGGGGCTTGGTACATTGGGAATCATTTATTAAAACAGCCTTTTTACTTATCCCAGCCAATCACAGAACAGCTTTTACTTTTCCAGGTCCGTTAAAACAACCTTAGCTGAGCTCTAATTGGTTAGTATGGGCAACTAGTTTTCTAGTGAGCAGATTTATTAATGAGGCCCAATGTACCCCGCTCTATAAATGATTGAAAATATTAGATGTCATCATAGAGGTCAATGAACTGTAGAAAATCACTTGCCCGGACCTCATGTGTCTAATTGGGTGACTGGTAATATTTGTATCATTTACAGCATTAGCTGGGCATTATCTTGGAGGCATCATCGCCATGTAGTAGTCTCTAGCTCATTTCTTTGACACTGTAGAATGTTACATATTATTATCTTGTATAGACATGGGATTTCAGAATAGATTAAATGTATTTGTTATTTTTTGTTATTTCCTGGATGACATTGTATTTTGTGTATACCATGTGGGGGGACGGGACCCTGTGTACACTATATGTCAGGGCTATTGACTTTTGTGCACTTTATATACAATTTGAGAATGTGTTAATATTTTTGTATACAAGTATTATCTGTATCTTAAAGGCTTTTTTAATTAATGTTGGGACATTTTTATGCACGTGCATCTACTTGTTTTTCATTGCCATGTTTTCTATGTATAAATATACTGGAATAAAGTACAAAATCCACTGTCTTGGAGTGAAATTTCTTCTAACCTCACCAAGTAATGAAAAAGATGGTATCATATTGACCAGGGGCGATGTGGGCCAGAGGGGCACATGCCCTCCAAGCCGGTGGCCAAGCAGCTGCTTCTTTACAGACTGCAGGGCGGCCCTGTATCTTTCATTGTGTACATGTGCCAGCTGGGCATCTGCAGCCCAGAACAGCAGGCACAGGCCACGTTCTTATGCCTGCCGGAGAGAAGCTTCAGCCGCTGAGCAGTACAAGAGGGCAGACATCTTTGATTCTTGTAAGGCCACGACCCCACTATCAGTATTTGGTCAGTATTCGGTCAGTATTTTTTCACAGGAGTGGGAGACAAAACCAGGAGTTGGTGATAAATGCAGAATTGGTGACTTGTTTCTATTATACCTTTTCTCTGATTGTTACTGACCTGGTTTTGGCTCCCACTCCTGAGAAAATATACTGACCAAATACTGATAGTGGGGCCGTGGCCTTAGCCTGAGCTCCGGATAGTGGTCAGGACAGGAGATTTATACTTTTTGTAGAGTGTGGAAGTGGCAGGATGCTGCTCACCTCCTGACAAGTCCAGGGCCAGATCCTGAATGTTATCTATGGTCGCTCTGCTGAGGATCAGAAAGATTTATTGTAGCAGATGGACCCTTCAAGCAGGTTGGGGTCGTGCTGTCAGTGTGAGATCATCGGCTCTCGATCTGTATGAATGTTCAAATCACATCGGACCTGAGATCGAGACACTTCAGACCTTACTATACAGACCCCTGCCCCAGACTGATCCTGCACCAGCTACAGGGCCAGAGCCGGCATAACCACCCATTGCACCAGGGCAAGTGCCAGGGCCCTGGGCAAGAGGGGGGGGGGCCCACTCACAGTTGGGGACACTGGAACGCTATTGGGCCTGTGAGTTGGGGGGGCCCGGTTTAACCCCCCCCCCCCCGTGCTTTACGGTGTTTGAAATATTCACCTCTCATCATACCCTGCTGGCCGCAGGTCCAGTCTCCTCTGCGTCTTCTGACTCTGTCACGTCTCAGTGTTGAAGAGACAGGACTGGTAGCCAGCAGGGTATGAGGAGAGGTGAGTATTTTATTATTTATTTTTTATGTATGGAGCCCATTCTCTATGGAGCATTATATGGGGCCCATTCTCTATGGAGCATTATATGGGGCCCATTCTCTATGGTGCATTATATGGGGCCCATTCTCTATGGAGCATTATATGGGGCCCATTCTCTATGGAGCATTATATGGGGCCCATTCCCTATGGAGCATTATATGGGGCCCATTATTCTGTATGGCATATTACATGACGCCCATTATTCTTCATGGAGTAATATATGGGGTCAATTATGGTGTAATGAGCATTATATGGGGTTCATTATTCTGTATAGAGCATTATATGGGGCCTATTATTCTGTATGGAACATTATATGGGGTCCATTATTCAGTATGGAGCCCATTCTGTATAGAGGACTATGTGGTGCCCATAATACTGTATGGAGTGCTATGTAGTGCCCATAATACTGTATGGAGGACTTTGTGGTGTCCGCAATACTGTATGGAGGACTATGTGGTGCTCATACTACTGTATGGAGGACTATAATGTACAGTCTAAAATGAAAACTTTTGAATCCCCCCATGACACGCCCCATGCACTGTGAGGATTCGCCGGTTTCTGAGCTATTATAGAATTTACAATAGATATCACTCATGTAATGTAAGAAGTACCGTATTTTTCGGACTATAAGATGCACCGGACCATAAGATGCACCTAGGTTTTAGAGGAGGAAAATAAAAAAAAAAAAATTTAAGCCAAAAATGTGTTCCTGATGCACTTTTAAGGGGGAGGGGGTCTTCTGCTGACACTGGTATAGGGGTAATGTCCCCCAATTCTGACAATATCCCCCATCCTGGTATATATGCCCCCCCCCTTCCTTTTATACGTGGTCCCCATCCCCATCCTGGTATGCATGGCACCCCTCATCCCTATCCCGGTATGCATGGCACCCCTCATCCCTATCCCGGTATGCATGGCACCCCTCATCCCTGTCCCGGTATGCATGGCACCCCTCATCCCTGTTTCGGTATGCATGGCACCCCTCATCCCTGTCCCGGTATGCATGGCACCTCTCATCCCTGTCCCGGTATGCATGGCACCCCTCATCCCTGTCCCGGTATGCATGACACCCCTCATCCTTATCCTGGTATAGTGGTATGTATGGTACCCCTCACCCCCCATTCCTGGTATGTATGGCACCACTCACCCCCCAATCCTGGTATGTATGGCACCCCTCACCCCCAATCCTGGTTTTCATGGTTCAGTCACCCCCCAAATCCTGGTATGTATGGCACCCCTCACCCCCCAATCCTGGTATATATGGCACCCCTCACCCCCCAATCCTGGTATGTATGGCACCCCTCACCCCCCAATCCTGGTTTTCATGGTTCAGTCAGCCCCCAAATCCTGGTATGCATTGTACCCCTCACACCCCTTTCCTGGTATGTATGGTACCCTTCACACCCCATTCCTGGTATGTATGGCACCCCTCATCCCTTTCACGGTGCACAGATACAAAAAAATAAACACATACTCACCTTTCTTCCCTGTGCTCCAGCGCTTCTGTATCCTGTTCTGCCGGGGAGCAGTGCGGCGCCAGAGTACGCGTGTGCCCATACTGTGCTGTTCAACGCCATTTTGCTGAAGACACACTGCAAATATGTCTTCAGTAAAATGGCGCCGGATAGTGGTATGCACATGTGCCGATTCCAACGCCTTCACTCCTGCCCTGGTCTCCGGCGAGAAGAGAAGCACCGCTGCAACGCTCCTCCCGGTCAGGTAAGTATGGCACCGGAGATCGCGGTATGTGTTCAGTGTCTACGCATACCGCAATCTCCGGCGCCATACACACTCCTCTTACCTGTAACGTAATGGGTTCTTCTGTCTAGAGCCAGACTGCGCAGGCATGTAGCGCTTGCCAAGTCTTTAAAGGCTTCAGACAGAGGGAGGCTTGTAGTGTTATATTATATATACAGTACAGACCAAAAGTTTATTTAAAGATTTTTCTGTATTTTCATGACTCTGAATATTGTACATTCACACTGAAGGCATCAAAAGTATGAATTAACACATGTGGAATTATATACTTAACAAAAAAGTGTGAAACAACTGAAAATATGTCTTATATTCTAGGTTCTTCAAAGTAGCCACCTTTTGCTTTGATGACTGCTTTGCACACTCTTGGCACTCTCTTGATGAGCTTCAAGAGGGAGTCACCGGAAATGGTCTTCCAACAATCTTGAAGGAGTTCCCAGAGATGCTTAGCACTTGTTGGCCTTTTTGCCTTCACTCTGCGGTCCAGCTCACCCCAAACCATCTCGATTGGGTTCAGGTCTGGTGACTGTGGAGGCCAGGTCATCTGGCGTAGCACCCCATCACTCTCCTTCTTAGTCAAATAGCCCTTACACAGCCTGGAGGTGTGTTTGGGGTCATTGTCCTGTTGAAAAATAAATGATGGTCCAACTAAACGCAAACCGGATGGAATAGCATGCCGCTGCAAGATGCTGCGGTAGCCATGCTGGTTCAGTATGCCTTCAATTTAGAATAAATCCCCAACAGTGTCACCTGCAAAGCACCCCCACACCATCACACCTCCTCCTCCATGCTTCACGGTGGGAACCAGGCATGTAGAGTCCATCCGTTCACTTTTTCTGCGTCGCACAAAAACACAGTGGTTGGAACCAAAGATCTCAAATTTGGACTTATCAGACCAAAGCACAGATTTCCACTGGTCTAATGTCCATTCCTTGTGTTCCTTATCCCAAACAAGTCTCTTCTGCTTGTTGCCTGTCCTTAACAGTGGTTTCCTAGCAGCTATTTTACCATGAAGGCCTGCTGCACAAAGTCTCCTCTTAACAGTTGTTGTAGAGATGTGTCTGCTGCTAGAACTCTGTGTGGCATTGACCTGGTCTCTAATCTGAGCTGCTGTTAACCTGCGATTTCTGAGGCTGGTGACTCGGATAAACTTATCCTCAGAAGCAGAGGTGACTCTTGGTCTTCCTTTCCTGGGGCGGTCCTCATGTGAGCCAGTTTCTTTGTTTTCTTGATGGGTTTTGCAACTGCACTTGGGGATACATTCAAAGTTTTCCCAATTTTTCGGACTGACAGACCTTCATTTCTTAAAGTAATGATGGCCACTCGTTTTTCTTTACTTAGAATTTGTATGATGGTAAGAAAAAAGCAGCTAACAGTCTATTCAGTAGGACTATCAGCTGTGTATCCAGCTGATTTCTGCACAACACAACTGATGGTCCCAACCCCATTTATAAGGCAAGAAATCCCACTTATTAAACCTGACAGGGCACACCTGTGAAGTGAAAA